>NC_138980.1:63615358-64242237 GCF_964341445.2 Mesoplodon mirus
GGGCACAGCAAAGCATAAGGAAGTGACCTTGAGCCTTGAGTTGTCATTCTGAGCAAGTGGCACAAGCTACCACGGTGCCTCTAGGAAAGTTGCTTAATTTATTCAAGCCATGGTTTTCCCGTTTGTTCAGGTGCTTCCACTTCAGCCATCTCGTGCAACCAGGCAAGTCATATAAACGAGCGGTCAGAAGCAAGTCAGTAGGAAGTGCCCTGCGGCGGAGAGGCTTCTCCTGAGGACTTGCTGGTGCGGGTCTCCCCATGCACTGTACCAGCCAAACAGAACGCAGCTACAGCTGAATTTGACTCCAGATAGACTATCTCTCGGCGGCCTTACAGCACGTAGTCACAACGTTTAGCGTTTGTTGACCATTGGAGATCAACATGTCCACTGCCTGCTGGGAACTAGCCAGAATCAGGAGGAGATGGAGGAGACCCGATAGAAGTTGATGATCTCAGTCCCGTTACTTCAACTGAGGATGACTGGCAAATTGCTGAGCTTCCCAAGGACAAGCTGAGGACACCAGGCCCACGAGGAACCGATATTTTTCCTGAAGGTAATGAGGCTGAAAAAAGATTCTAAGGAAGATGCATTATTATTCTGGTAAAACTTCCAAGAAACTTTTGATGCTAGGATATGGGGAAGGGTGGTCACTTGTTATTTTTTTGATGTGAGAAAAGGTGAAGATTTTAAATAAATGTATTCCTAGTTTTCCAGCAAAAAAGGAAAAAAGAATGTTCATATTTGTATAATTTAATGTTCATATTTGTATAATTTCGTATTTGTATAATTTATTTTACTGTTTAATGTTCATATTTGTATAATTTATTTACTTGATTTTTACTCTCATAAATATGTGTATTTAAAAGGTATTAAATCATCAGTTTCCCTTGTTTTTAAATTTTATATTGTGAACTCTTACAGATTACTGTTAATACTAGCATTTTATTCAAATTTTTATTTTATACAAAATATTTTTAAAAGATTTTAAATGTTGACATGACAAACACTAACATGAAAGTGCAATGGTTTGGGTGACATCTCTGGCTCTTTAAGGGCAAAAATCTACTCTGTATTTCCAGGTATATGGAGGGACTTCAAATAGGTGTTTATCAGTTTAATACTTTAGTTCTCAAAGTGTGGCCCCAGGCCGACATCAGTATCACCTGGAACTTGTTGGAAATGCAAATTCCCAGACTCCACCCCAGATCTCCTAAATCAGAAACTCAGACTGGGTTTTAATAAACCACCCAGGTGATTCTGATGACCCCCTTAAAGCTTGAGGGTCTTTGATTTACAATTTACTGTTAATTGGAGCCACTAGCTAGGGAATGGGTCTCAGCAGTACTTCCATACTGACGTTCTTACATTATATTCCTCATATTTATAGGTATTAAACTAGAGCACTTCCAAGTATAACGAGCCCCATGACCAACAACTAGGAATATGGTGATCTAGATGTCACAATCAAGGTGAAGGTACAGTCGACTAAAACTGTCACTGAATAAAATCCAGGTACATTCTGAAGGTAAGTGGAGGACGATTCTGGTTTTTTATTTATTCATTCTTTGTTTTGGCACCTGTTGATTATATGTTTCATTCTGTAGTAACAGGTTTAAAATGGTTCAGAAACAGCCTGTTTAAGCAGTGACTTGATGTAGTATGACTTACCTATATAACCTTCATATAATATCATCAGGTATCAAGGGAAGAAACAGCCCACTCCGAAATAAAAGGGATCTGCCACTTAATTTTTTTATCTTGGAGCATAGAAGGGGGAATGATTTCATGAGTTTCTTTGGTGTGCAGGAGCAATCCATCTCCACAGAATCCTGGTTTGCTAATGCCTATTATTTGGGGATAATTAACATTTTTGCTTATTAACCTACAGTTCTCTTACGTTCTTAAAAATGTAGCCCATTAGTCATCATTGTTGTCATATTGTGCCTGAAAGAATTAACCACATCTCCAGAGCTTCTATATCGGTGTTCCTTTCTCGCAAGGTAGCAATTCTTAAAATTGGAGCACAATGTGGGCCACTGCCTAGCAGCAATTGATTTGTGAGAGCTTATAAACTGTTGCTAGGCTTTCTGGGTGACATGCAATAAGTCCTTCATGGGAAACTCAAAATAGAATATTTTTTCCCATTTACTCCAAAGTTCCTTGTACCAAGATACTGAATTTATGCTCTGTTTGCTCATGGTAGTGTTTACATGTTCTCTCATTGGTCTCAGAAAACCACATGGAATCAAATGTTTTTCTGTACATTTACACATGCAAGTAGCTTATATAATCATAAGTGTGTGTATATAAACTGATTCAGAAGGTTAACAAAAACTGAACAATTTTAAGTGAATTGCTGTAAATTGTCCTTGATTTTTGAAATTCGCAACCAACTGTTAGAAATTCATCAGCATTCATGGAGTCTAGTGAGTCTCCTTTTGGATTTTAGCAGATTAAGTCTTACCTCTAAAGTTAAAGTCTTTGAATTTTATTCTAGGCCCATTCTTTCCTTATTGTTCATAAGATGCTTACTTCCCATCCGGTGGCTAATGTTGACTAAAACTCAACCGTGTATGAGGTACTGTACCGAGCACAGATTTTTGGCAGTGACAGGATTGAGCATGCCTTGCCTTTCTGGCTCTAACCATCTGGTGGGATAATACAAACACTAATTAGCCACTAACATCTATTTCCTCTTCCTCCCAGCCAGACATTTAGCAGCTTCCACTGCTGCTGCATGTGACACATGGCTGAGTTCTAGCAATGAGTGGTACCGAGAATGAGCAGAAATGAGGTGTGTCATTCCAGGCCTGGCCCAAAAACCCTCCCATGTACCTAACTCTGCACATAATTTCATGTGCACTTTAAACTTCCTAACTGGTATACTAGGGAAGAAAGTCATTGAAAGAGTTATTGAAAGTGTTTTCAGTGACAGGAAGGTAAACTATTGGACATGACCTTGTATGTGGGGAGCCTTGAGTCTCAGCAAAGTCCCCAGAGAAAGATAAGAAAAAAAATATTTACATTTGGTTTGGTCATTTCTTGTTAAGAGTTACTAGTTTTACCTAAATAAGAGGAGACCCCAAAAGAAATTCAGCTGGGTATAGTTGAGACAGAACTGTCAAATTAAAGAGAAGTGTGAGATTTTATAGACTCTAAGTGGTGTACTTTATTTGTGTTAACACAGAAGGAATAACCTAGGGCATGAAAGTCCACACAAGTGTCTTTTGCAATCTTAGATCTACATAAGAATAACAGTAATTGCTTGTTGTACAAGTGTGTGGCTCTTTTTCCTATAGTCTTTGAAATCTTTGGCTATTGGTTAAAATAGGTGCTTCAGTAAGGAGGATCTTAAAGAATTGCTTTGTCTTTGAATAGAAGTTGGTCATTTTGGACTTTCTTTGAACAGTGGCGTACAAAGATGGGGTGGGAGCACTCTGCCAAAGGTAACATAGGATAAGGGGGTTCCTTGTCTGTAGAGAATTTTAAAACAATAATAAAACCAACTAAAAATTGGCCTGCTTTTCACTATGGCTATGCAACAGTAATTCTAAGCAATGCCAGTAACAAAATACTTTTGCTACCAGAGCAAACTGCTCACACAACCCACTACGTTTATCCCCCAACCCAGTTTGATAAACTGCTAGGCACCTTAAGTATCTTTTTTTTTGAATTTTATTTTATCTATTTTTTTATACAGCAGGTTCTTATTAATTATCTATTTTATACATATTAGTGTGTATATGTCAATCCCAATCTAGCAGTTCATCCCACCACCACCCCATCACTCCCACTTTCCCCCCTTGGTGTCCATACAATTGTTCTCTACATCTGTGTCTCTATTTCTGCCCTGCAAACCAGTTCATCTCTACCACTTTTCTAGATTCCACATATACGTGTTAATATATGATATTTGTTTTTCTATTTCCGACTTACTTCACTCTGTATGACAGTCTCTAGGTCCATTCACGTCTCTACAAATAACCCAATTTCGTTCCTTTTTATGGCTGAGTAATATTCCATTGTATATATGTACCACTTCTTCTTTATCCGTTCGTCTGTCGATGGGCATTTAGGTTGCTCCCATGACCTGGCTATTGTAACTAGTGCTGCAGTGAACACTGGGGTGCATGTGTCTTTTTGAATTATGGTTTTCTCAGGGTATAGGCCCAGTAGTGGGATCTCTGGGTCATATAGTAATTTTATTTTTAGTTTTTTAAAAGCCTCCATAGTGTTCTCCATAGTGGCTGTATCAATTTACATTCCCACCAACAGTGCAAGAGGGTTCCCTTTTCTCCACACCCTCTTCAGCATTTGTTGTTTGTAGATTTTCTTATGATCCCCATTCTAACCAGTGTGAGATGATAACTCATTGTAGTTTTGTGGGGTTTTTAAAATTAATTAATTTATTTTTGGGTCTTCGTTGCCACATGCGGGCTTTCTTGAGTTGCGGCAAGCAGGGGCTACTCTTTGCTGCAGTGTGTGGGCTTCTCATTGCAGTGGCTTCTCTTTGTTGTGGAGCACAGGCTGTAGGCACGTGGGCTGCAGTAGTTGTGGCACACAGGCTCAGTAGTTGTGACTCGCGAGCTCTAGAGTGCAGGCTCAGTAGTTGTGGCACATGGGCTTAGTTGCTCTGCAGCATGTGGGATTTTCCCGGACCAGGGCTCGAACCTGTGTCCCCTGCATTGGCAGGCAGATTCTTAATTCTTCTCTGATTGCCGTGACTAGGACTTCCAAAACTGTGTTCAGTCATAGTGGTGAGAGTGGACATCCTTGTCTTGTTCCTGATCTTACAGGAAATGCTTTCAGTTTTTCACCATTGAGAATGATGTTTCCTGTGGGTTTGTCATATGTGGCCTTCATTATGTTGAGGTAGGTTCCCCCTATACCCACCCACTTTCTGGAGAGTTTTTATCATAAATCAGTGTTGAATTTTGTTGAAAGCTTTTTCTGCATCTATTGAGATGATTATATGGTTTTTATTCTTCAATTTGTTAATATGCTGTATCACACTGACTGATTTGCATATATTGAAGAATCCTTGCATCCCCGGGATAAATCCCACTTGATCATGGTGTATGATCCTTTTAATGTGTTGTTGGATTCTGTTTGCTAGTATTTTGTTGAGGACTTTTGCATCTATATTCATCAGTGATATTGGTCTGTAATTTTCTTTTTTTGTAGTCTTTGTTTGGTTTTGGTATCAGGGTGATGGTGGCCTTGTAGAATGAGTTTGGAAGTGTTCCTTCCTCTGCAATTTTTTGGACGTGTTTGAGAAGGATGGGTGTTAGCTCGTCTCTAAATGTTTGCTAGAATTCACCTGTGAAGCCATCTGGTCCTGGACAGTCCTCTGCCTTTTTGTTTTGTCTGTCTTTCTGTGAATGTGGTTTTCATTCCACAGGCTGCAGGATCGTAGTTCTTCTTGCTTCTGCTGTCTGCCTTCTGGTGGATAAGGCTATCTAAGGGGCTTGTGAAAGCTTCCTGATGGGAGGGACTGGTGGTGGGTAGAGTTTGGTGTTGCTCTGGTGGGTAGAGCTCAGTAAAACTTTAATCTGCTTGTCTGCTGATGGGTGGGGCTGAGTTCCCTCCCTGTTGCTTGTTTGGCCTGAGGTGACCCAGCACTGGAGCCTACCAGCTTTTTGGTGGGGCTAATGGTGGACTCCAGGAGGGCTCACACCAAGGAATACTTCCCAAAACTGCTGTCAGTGTCCTTGTCCCCTCAGTAAGCCACAGGCACCCCCCACCTCTACAGGAGACCCTCCAACACTAGCAGGTAGGTCTGGTTCAGTCTCCTGTGGGGTCACTGATCCTTCCCCTGGGTCCTGATGCGCACACTACTTTGCATGTGCCCTCCAAGAGTGGGGTCTCTGTTTCCCCCAATCCTGTCGAAATCCTGCAATCTAAACCCCACTAGCCTTCAAAGTCTGATTCTCTGGGAATTCCTCCTCTTGTTACTGGACCCACAGGTTGGGAAGCCTGACATGGGGCTCAGAACCTTCACTCCAGTGGGTGGACTTCTGTGGTATAATTGTTCTCCAGTTTGTGAGTCACCCACCCAGCAGTTACGGGATTTGATTTTATTGTGATTGCGCCCATCCTACCATCTCACTGTGGCTTTTCCTTTGTCTTTGGATGTGGAATATCTATTTTGGTGAGTTCCTGTAGGTGATTGTTCAGCAGTTAGTTGTGATTCTGGTGCTCTTGCAAGAGGGAGTGAGCACACATCCTTTTACTCCGCCATCTTGAACTAATCTCCCCTGGTTTTCAGCATCTTCCTTAAGTATCTTTTAAGGATAGTTTTCAAGGCTTTTAGTATACCAGGAGATGTGTCCTACTAGGAAATACAATCACAACATTTTTGACTGAAACATAGGCTATTATTTTTGGCCTGAAAAGTGGAGCCAATGATTCCAGGAAAGGTTTATGCAACAATTTGTTCTTAAGATTTGTAAAAGGACCTGAGCAATACAATATAATTAAGAAGAAAAACATTCCATGCATTAGATAAAGAAGATGGCAAACCCCAAAACTAAGTAAGTGAACCAAGGATGGGAGATGACCTTAGGTAGAATGTAGTAAACAACAGGGTAGCAGGCATGTCGGGGTAGCAGGCATGAAACTCGGATGACAAGTGTCAAACTTTTCTGTTGTGTTTGGAAGGAAGTTTTCAGGTCCCTGTGAGTATTCATACCACATGGTCAAAGCAACAATAATAGAAATACCACCACTCAGGTATGAATAAGTAGTGCTGTGGTTTTGGGTAGGGGAAAAATTGGAGGTACCCCATCATAATTCATATGGAACATGTGATCAGTATTAAGGTTGTGGGGTTTGTAGGTAATGACTGCAGAGCCCTGCTACTTTCAACAGTAGTTGTTTCATACAGGTGGAAGGTGGAGAACCAATCATGACTTTGTTGACCTGCCAACAGCAGGTCTGAGCCCAGGAATGCTTTCAGGGGTAGCTGTAGGGCTCCAAATGCTAGATACCAAGTCTCAGTCAGTTTGACCTCTACCTTTTACCAGAGCTCCACAAGCTCCTGGTTTTGACCATCTCTTTTCCCATCACTGGACCTCATTCAAATGAAGTGACATTTAAGACTGACACCTCTCTTCTGTGCCAACCCAGATCAAAGCATTAACCCAGAAGCATGTGGGCATTTGAGGGGGAGTATGACTGCTTGGTTAAGACACACATAAAAAGGATTAGGAGATAATATGGGATTGAGAAAAATGAGTGTTGAGTACCACTTTAAATAATGGGAACTACTTCAGTAGCTAAGGAACCCTCATTTGCCATGGCATAAACCATAGTCATCAGATCTCAGCAAGAACAGAAATGATTCTACTTCTTATCCCTGAATATTGTTCATGAGTCCTCAGTGAGCTGTTGCTTTGTGCATGCTGCTGTCATGAATAAGCCACTCCATCATTATATTGGCTAATTTCAAAATGGGAGATGTCGATAATGAAAGTGAGCTTGCTTCTGGTGTGGTCCTTGCCCTGCTGCAGATACACGTTGCAGTCCTTTAGAGTCGATGTAGGATGGAAGGAATAGTCATCTAATCCATTGTTACTTTCCTTTATTTGACGCACAGCATTAGAACTTCCTTGGCAGGGAGCTAAGGAAAACTTGCCCAACAAAAGCTCTGTGCAAATTCCCATCCCTCTGTGCCAACCAAACAGACCAATGTCTTTTCTCTTTCTTTTCCTAAGTGTGGCTCCAAAAGCTAAGGCAGAGAGGAGAAACCACCCAGGAGGGACACTTGAAGGAGTGATGAGGGACCGCATTTGTTATTAAGGGAAAGCCCTTAACAAATGGGCCCTACATCTGAGCCAGAATTGCAGTTCTATCAAGATCTCCACTGGTGGGTCCAAGGCTCCCAGAATTTAAGGGCAAAGCTTTTCACACTAAGAAAGGACAAAGCCCTCACCACTCAAACTCTCTAGGCAGACAAACTTGTAAGTGGAATTTTAAACAAGTTTTAGCAAGTTTCCAAGACCCTTAATTTTTAAAAAATCCATTATATAAAATCCTTTCCGAAGATCAGCATTTCTTTTAGCATTGCTGAAATTTTTTAATGTGCCTCTTAGAGGCATAAACAACCTATGCAACGATTAATTTGGAGGGCTTCCTCTCTGGCAGTGGTGCAAATTGAAAACTAATCATTGAAAAGGTGTTCTGACTAATCAAGTTAGGGAGAAAATGAATAGTGTTCCTTATAGTCCAGCCAGAGGCTTTGTTTTGCTGTGAGTTTTAATTTAAGGGAAAAAAATGCAAGGAGAAAGAAAGAACAGAAAATGTCAGTACTGCTTTTTCCATTGACACTTTGGTTAGCTTTGCCAGTAATGATATTTTTATTGGATTTAAATATCTGGGGGCCCTTTTCATTTATTGTAGCCCTATTTCCTTTTGTTTTCTTTTGCGTTATTCTATATATACCTATTACATTTTGGAGGATAGAAATTTGTATAAGTCTTCAGTGCTTGGAATGTATTTATGTAAGTGCTTTTCTCAATTTCTGAAGCTGTATCACTGCATTGCAGAGCTGGCAATTTTTTAAGTTGCTGGTTATCATTCAGGTTTTCTGCCTCCCAGTGAATCAAGTTATGGTCAAGGCTTCTACACTTTCAGTCGATCTAAGACCTACCTTCCATCCCAGCTCGGAGTTTCTCTTTCTGGGTGGTGACTAATAGCCAATAGACAGAGGAAAGGGGGCCTCAATAACATTTTATAGGAGGCTAACTATATGAAATAATCTCCACAAGCTGGAGTATAGAGGCATATAAAGCATTTGAAACTTTAGACTGCTTTCTTGAACATCAATCAGGTCACAGTACCACCTAGTCTTTGGTTTTAAGGAAATGCCTGGTGGAGTCATAGCTAGTATTGTTTTCCCAACAAAAAAATAGGGGTAGAGGGAAGGTCCAGGAACTGCTGCAATTTATAGACCAATGGCCCATTGAAAGCTCAGACCAACAATTAAGAAACATGGAAATTGATGTTGATTTCTAAGACATTATTGAACCATGAGGCCTTAAAATTATTATCACTTATAAAATCACTCTATATTTTCTAAGTTCAAAACCTCTTCAAATCCTGGCATCTGTCGATGTGTTAAAGAGATGTTTTGGTGGTGGGTCTCCATTCCTTCTCACAATCATTAGGAGAACTTATTTCTCATTTCAAGGTTGCCAGCTCTGAGCTCTTTGACCTAGCATGAGGTCAAGTCTTTAGTCTTGCTGGCTTCTGTGACTCACCATTACAGGTTGAGAAGCCTTCATGGATCACCTAGTGCAACTTGCTATCCATGAAAGGCAAGTCCTTACAAAATGTCGGCACCACCCACTTGATGTTCCTGCTGCCTTAGGGTGGTAATTTGGTCACTTCAGCTCATTAATGGTGAGAAAGAGATTAGCTCATGATTCTCAGTGATGGAAGTAACCTGCAGGGAGTGCCAGGGATCAGGGAGGGGAGAATTTCTCAGTCTTACCATCACTCACGGTGACATACAGCTCTGGAGTATGTAGCCAACGGCCTAGATAGAGGCACCACCTTCTGTGACCCACTCTCTCTTTGTTCAAATAGCATTTGTGTTCCTAAAAACTAGAGTCTACTGGCATAGGCACCATTCAACACTGGGCACTCCTGTTGGGCAGAGTTAATACCAGATAATTGTAGGGGCAGCTACCTTCCCTAAGCACCTAGTGTGACCATATAAGTTATCATTCAAACCAGGACACTTTAGAGAGGGAAAGGCGGTAGTATTAATATCCAGGAGGGACTTCTCTGGCAGTCCAGTGGTTAAGACTCCATGCTTCCAATGCAGGGGGTACAGGTTCAATCCCTTGTCAGGGAAATAAGATCCCACATGCTGTGCGGTGCAGCAAAAAAAAAAAAAAAAAAAAATTAAGAAAAGAAACAAGAGCAAATAATATCCAGGAACAATAGCCCAGAACTTCCCTGGGAAAACTGAAATGTCTTGCCCTCCTACTTATGACCTACATATGGGTACCATGTGCCATACATCACTCCCTGTACCAATCAGCTGCAGTCAGTAGCAGGCTGATTTCACTAAAATCTTATTAGTCATGTAAACTTAAGGAGGAAGAAACCTGTTTGGAAATTCAGTGTAAAGGGGGAAAACTGGATGCGGACCCTAAATCTCCTTTATCCAACCAATTATCAAGGCTTGCTGATTCTATCGTCTGAAGATTTTTCTCATCCATCCCCATTTCTCTATCCCCATTACCCTCACTTGGGTTGCAGCCACCATCATCCTTCCCCTAGATTATGGCAGCCTCCTAAACGTTCTCCCCACTCTAGCCTTGCCCTCCTCCAATCAGTTCTCTAGGTATCAGACAGAACAATTTTCCTAAAACCAAAATCAGGCATCATTCTAAGCACAGAGAATCCAGAAGTAAATGAGCAAGTCAAGGTCATGCTTCCAAGGTACTTACCTTCTAACATTCAAGATGGATGACGAACAAGTAAGCTAGTGAATAATGATTTCAGACTTTGATAAGAGCCACAGAGGTGTGCAACAGAATGAGATGATTGGGAGTAAGGGAAGCAGGGAGGAGGCTACTTAAATTAAGGTGGTCAGGGAAATCTCTCTAGGAAGATGATGTTGGGTTAGATTTGAAGGATGAGACGAGACAGCCGTGTCGAGCGCCAGGGAAATGGCATCCCATGCAACAGGAAGAGGGACAGTAAAAACCTGAAAGCAGGATGCACTCAGATGTTCTCAAGAAGCAGAACAGGAGACCTGTGCAACTGGCACACAGTGACCAAGGGACAGAGTAATTTGTAAACAAGTCAAGAGGGTAGACAAGGGCCAGGTCACCTAATCCCTTGTCAGCCAAGGTAAGAAGTTTGCATTGCTCTTAGAATAAAAGTCCAAAGCTGTTAAATGTTAAGCAGAGGAGCTGATGAAGCTAATTATCTTTTTTATTTAAGCCTACTCATTTCTATGTGAAGAATAGATTGTAGGTAAAAGGGGTACAGATTAGAAGCCTGTATCCCCATTCAGATGAAAGCGGATGGTGGCTGTGGGAAAGGAATGAAGCTTTTTGATATTTTACCATATTGGTGGCATTTGTGGCTACTTAGAAAAACTTTTACAATGAAACATGTCTTTCAAATGTGTCCCAGTCTCCTTTTATTATTCTCTTGAATGCATAATTCTTGCCATACTTTTATTTCATTTAGTCTTTGTTACAGCTTTATCCTTTGAAAAGCAGGCTTTTGATTTGTGGTTTTTGTTCATGAAGCTTTGTATACATTTTTATACTAGCAAACTATGAGGTATTTAATTGTAGAGAATGAAAATTGAAATTCTAGAAATTCCTACAGACATCTAGAAAATGGCTAGAAAATCTATCCCAATGTGTCTAAAACTTGGCTCCTGACTGATTTTTTAATTTGGAAAATCATGAGTATTTAAACCCACTGCTTTCCAGTGTTTAAGTCTACCCCCAATTACAGTCGTAGTGGCTTTCTGATTGCCAGCACAATAAAGAATTTGTTAAATTTGGGGGTAAATACTCTAGTGTTCCAAAGTGAAGGGACTATCGTCTTCAGTATCGTAGGTATCACTTCAGGTTCAGTGAGTTATAATCATGCGTGGTGGATGGATGTAGATAGGGTTAGAGATGCAGAAAATGGGGATAGATGCAGATATCCATATATCCATCAATTCATGGGTATCGTCAAATATACAGATCCATGCCATGGAGAGCAGTCTCTTGCTTTTAAAGGCTGTTAAACAACGTAGAGTCCTGCTACCTTCCATTCTTTAAAAAGTTAAGATCTATGTTCTTTGTATATTTGTTCTCTCTAAGGAGCAAAGGCAGTTAATACTTGGCTGATCGAATCCTAGTTTGATCTTGTTCAAGAATTGGGCATTAGCTTGTTTGCAGAGCAACAGAAATGCTTTCCTTAGTGTCTTGATATGTCCTTCTGTGCATGGAAGACACATGCAGTACAGATGTGTCTGGACCATTTTCAGCATGCTGCCTATGGGAAGTCTGCAGGAGGAAATACCTTCTTGATTAAATTCTCGGAGGCTGACATTTTTTGTTGTTCAGCCTGCTGAATGATTTCACATGTGTTTTTTGCAGAGTCAGAATTCTTTAGCGATGTACAGGATAGTTATTTTCTTGGCAGCATGAAGTTCTTTTGGCCACTAGGGTGGGGAAGTCATTTTAATTGTGTGAATAACAGGCAATTTCAGTTAGGCAGAAAGATATGTTACCTCTTGGTCATTTAAAATACATTTTTAGGTCAAATAATTATGACATGAGGGAAAGATTACACCATCATTTAATGAATTTCAGACGTTTACAAGCATTCTACCCACCCCACACCACCACCCCAGCCTCCCACTTTTCTTCCTAAGGAACAGCTCTAAAATAGTTTTAAAGGTTTCAACTCTCTTACCCAGTAGGCCCCTGAGATTCTGCCTTTTTGTGGGCACATGGCATTGACCTTATCTGCAGATCATCTCCGTGGATTATGTTTTCACTAGACATGCCCCTGGGGAAAAATATTGTCCAAAAAAAAAAGGTCCTGTTCTAGACCCACCCAGAATGACATAATATTAAGTGTTTTCCATCTTCAACAGTGATACTCTTTTGAGAACTCACAGCCAGTTTGAATTTAGTTAAGTCCAATGTTTTCTTTCTCTTTTTGGTTCATAATTTCCCAGGGGCCTGCTACCTTTGTGCTTAGCTTGAAATGCAGCATTCTCCAGCAGAGAATGCTCTCTGGTATATTTAAAGCAATTCGGGCCCGGGACTTCCCTGGTGGTGCAGTGGTTCAGAATCCGCCTGCCAATGCAGGGAACATGGGTTCGAGCCCTGGTCCGGGAAGATCCCACATGCTGCAGAGCAGCTAAGCCCGTGCACCACAGCTACTGAGCCTGAGCTCTAGAGCCCGCAAGCCAGAATTACTGAGCCTGTGTGCCACAACTACTGTAACCCACGTGCCTAGAGCCCGTGCTCCGCAACAAGAGAAGCCACCACAATGAGAAGCCCGCGCATAGCAACAAAGAGTAGCCGCCGCTCGCCACAACAAGAGAAAGCAGCATGCAGCAACGAAGACCCAACGCAGCCAAAAATAAATAAAAATTTAAAAACTAATTAAAAAAAGAAAAAAAGCAATTAGGGCCCTGAATGAGAAGTTCAGTTACAGACAAAGATAAAAGATCAACTTTTAATTAGCTATGGAAATATTATTTTGTTAAAGATAGAGTAATTATAGATTATTATAAAGTTATTTTATAAATGGAAAACAAGAAAAACAAAACCTTTCATTTTATGGGCTCTATCTATATTTTGCCTTTACCTCATCATTTCACTTAATTCTCTCAAACACTGAGTTGCACACTCTTATTCCTGTGTAAGGTATTTGCAGTTGTGCTACAAATAGGTGACCAACTAGGGCTGAGGGGTTTCTTGGGATGTGGGCCTGGCAGCTAAAAGTGGGCAAGTCCCAGGCAAACTGGGACAAATTGGTCACCCTAGAAACTGCCCATCTATTTAGTAGCCTAAAACAGAACGATCATTTCTCACAGTTCTGTGGGCTGAATGGGTGGTGGTTCTGCTGTTTTCACCGGAACTCTCCATATGGCTGCATGGCTGAGGCTGGATGGGATAAGATGTCTGGGGCCTCAGCAGAGATGGCTGGCCCTCTTCCTCCATGGAATCTTTCATCACAGCATGGGGGCCTCAGGGTTCCACAGGGTAAGTGTGGAAGCTGCAGGGCCTCTTAAAACCATGCTCAGAAGTTAAATATGCCACTTCGACCACATAGAGTGATGAAAACACAGCGCCAGCCCAATTCAAGGCATGAGAAAATAGATTTCAACTTTCAGAAAATCTTATTGAAAGATTCATTATTGATGAATTGGGAGATTGGGACTGACGTATATACACTAATATGTATAAAATGAATAACTAATAAGAATTTGCTGTATAAAAAATAAATAAAATTCAAAAATTCAAAAAAATGGTAGAATATATACATTATGTATAAGGAGTGAAAAAAGAATATCACTAGAGATCTACATCATTAGAAGGATTAAGAGAATATAATAAACAACTTTGCTAAAAAATTTGATTACTTTCTTGAAATGGGTAAATTCCTTGAAGACAAAAACTCCAAAGCTCACTCAAGAAGGAGATTACTTGAATTAGCTCTATGTGTGTTAAATAAATATAATTAACTTAAAAAAATCTTATTGAAAGATAGTTGACATACAATATTATGTTAGTTTCAGGTGTACTACATAGAGATTTGACATGCATACATTATGAAATGATCACACGAGAAATCTAGTAACCATCTGTCCATATAGAAAGTTATGACAATATTATTGACCATTATTGTGCTATACATTCCATCCCCAGGCTTATTTATTTTATAACTGGAGGTTTATACCTCTTAATCCTCTTCAGCTATTTCACCCACCCTCCCCTCTGGCAGCCATCCATTTATTCTCTGTATCTATGAGTCTGTTTTCATTTTGTTTAGTTTTTTAGATTCTGCATATAAGTGAGATCACATATGGTATTTGTCTTTGTCTGACTTATTTAGTATAATGCCCTCTAGATTCATCCATGTTATTGCAAATGGTAAGATTTCTTTTTTATGGCTGAGTAGTATTCCATTGCATTCCACACTTTTGATGGGAGGAGTTGCAGAGAATATGGTCATTTTTAGTCCATCACAATCCCCATTATATACATGAGATTCAGTAAATTTAAGTAACTTTTCCAAGACTACATAGCTCTTAAGTGGCAATTCTAGCATTTGAACCCAGGTCTGTGTGTTTGAAAAACCCATGAGTTTTTCTGGGTTTGAGTCGCCATGCCCTGGTGAGGTATAACTACAACATTTGATAATCCAGAGAGCAAATGGGTATTTTCCTGCAGTGCTGGGGTGGAGTGGTGGAGAAGGGAGAAAGAGATGTAGAAGCAGTTATCTGTGATGTCTGGATTACTGGCATCACAGAAGTTTGTCCAGTCTGTTTGGAGAATATATTTGCCTGATACTTGCCTAATTCTGTAAATATGTTCGGGCTCCTGCTGTTCTCCTGCCCCCTACTTAAGTACAAGCTTATTTCTAAAAGTAAATTCTTCAGTGGGACTCAGATATTCTATATTCTTGGCCTTGATGTTTCTCTTTCTCTTATGCATTGTATCATTCTTTTTCTACAT
The DNA here is from genome assembly GCF_964341445.2 of Mesoplodon mirus. NCBI lineage: Eukaryota > Metazoa > Chordata > Mammalia > Artiodactyla > Ziphiidae > Mesoplodon > Mesoplodon mirus. Next base: position 63,630,580 of record NC_138980.1, read on the forward strand.
AAGCCTTTGGATCATCTTCTACAGTTTGAGAGTTTGAAAGACAGTTGTCCCAAGTCGGTTGTTTTCAAAGCGTGGGGGTCCCTGAGTCCCTTTCAGGGAGTCCATGAGGTCAAAACTATTTTTATAATGCCAGGATATTATTTGCTTTTCTCTACTTTCATTCCGTCTTGGGTGTAAAGTGGAGTTTTCCAGAAGCTACGTGATGTGTGATACTGCAACAGATTTTAGTGGAAGCAGATATGAGAATTCCACTCCTTCCTGCTAAGACATTAAAGAGACTTGAAAAAAAAAAAAAAACAATAATGAAGTCTTCTCTTTTGTTCCTTTTTTAAAAAAAAAAGTTACTTTTCATTAAACATGTTTTTTATGTTAGCATATAAAGAGTTTGCTGTGATTTTTAAATTAATACACAAATATTTTTAGTTTCTCATTTCATTTCTCATAGTAATAAAATAAATTTTAATCTACTTTTAATTAAAAATTAATAATAGTCACAGAAGCTCTTTAGTGTCCTCAATTTAAGATAGAGTTCTGAAAGCAAAAAGTTTTCATTATTTTATTAGCTGCCATTTGCAAAGCTTGGGCAATTTGCTCTCTTTTAATCCTCCCAGCAAACCTATCAGGAAGGTACCCCATTAATCTCCTCCCAGAGGCATAAACTAGGGCTCAAAATCATTAGCCACACAGCTTGCATGCTGTGCAGCTAGAATTTGAAGCTAGTTCTCTCTGACCCCAAAATCAAACTTGAAGGAATCAGTAACCTCCTTGCATGCAGCTTTTCTGGACAGAGAGATTGAAGCAGAGGTCAAGAAGACTGGATGAATTATTTGAGATGGCTCAGGCAGCTAAAAGCAAGTCCTTCTGCTGTCTGTTCTACTCCTCACAGGAACTTGTCCTTTCAAATGGCAATTCCTTTTGTGAGAAAGGAATGCCTTCAAATTCAAATGATACTGTGAACCTGGTGGAGGTCTGTTCCCCTTATAACAGGCATTTCTAATAGCACAGTATGCAGACTCTGCTGAGCACTCAACAAGGAAGAAACGTTTGTCCAATTATCACATTCTAAACTGCCAAAATATATGTGCATTGCCTTAAGATTTTCAATTATTTTACAGATCAGCTTGTACATTTTATTTGTTCGAGTCTCTTTTGTAAAACAATTACAATGGTAAAAACAAACTATTGAGTACCTAACTATGTGTCGGTCACTGAGAGGAAGACTTGATACCAAGGTCTCTCTGAATCCTCACAAGAATACTCCCAGGCTGGCAGTGGGGTGTCCCACCTGCTTTACAGATAAGGAGATGGGCTTGCCCGAGGGGAAGCTACTTGCCTGAGGTCACCCAGCTAGTAAGTAGGCGGTGAGTCAAGTATCAAACCCAGGTCCGGGTGGTTCCCAGGCTAAGATTCTTAACCAGCATGCATTGCAAGATCCTAAAAGGCAATGTCAATCTGTCTATGGAAAGGAGTTCCCCAAAGTAAACTTGAAGTAGCCCAGGTAAATTAGGAAAGGGTCACAATTTTATGGTCAGAGATTTTAAAGAAAAACCAAGTGATGCAACCTCTTCATGTAATGAGAAAACAGATACAATTCTTTAATTTTGTCCTTAGCTTAACCCTTCACTAACATCCAGCAGCTCGGAGTGTACAGAGAAAGGCAGTAAATTCCTCATCTGTATCCCAGCGTGCCAACTGTTTTGGTTTTAATTGTGTCAGGTGTGTCTTCCTTCTGCCTGGAGGTCCTTCCTTAGGTTTGAAAATATCATGATCACATCAACAGCGGGAGAGGTGGTGGGAGAGCTGAGGTTCCACGTGTGTCAACAACAGATGTGCACGTCTCCTGGGGCACTGGAAAAAAAGAGTAATAGGAGTTCCCTTAGGGCTGTGCTCCACGTGCCCCAGGAGGGGATAAGGACAAAAGCCTCTCGTAATTTATATTGACTGCTGAGCTAACCGGGTGCTTTCAGCAAGCGTTCGAATTGCAAATTTGGATTTTAACAACCTTCCCAACAACCTCTGATTCCTCTTAAAAGTTCAGGTTGCTGCTACTGTCGTAAAAAGCTGAGAATTTTGGCCTAGAAAAGGATCATCTCTAGGCCAGCCTCTTACATAATTTGAGTAGCATTTGTAACTTCTTTGAGCAATAATACAGATGAATTAATATATTGTGAAGGCCTATCTGACCACACATCTTGTTGTTGCTTAGAAACCTAATATTAGAGACACAAAACGGACAACTTTTATCATTCTAAGTCCATGCACTTAATTATCTCCACCTTAAATTAGCTCCAGAAACACAACAAGCACCTGTATACAAGTCTAGATAATGCAGGAAGATGACCAAAAGGTAGAAAGTTGTGCATGTAAACTCCTTTCTGCGACCTTCTCCACTCTCTCTGATCTCCTGGCCCAGGAAAGCAATTAATCCATCTGAGCGTTCTATTTCCAGTATTGCTATCTGGCCATAAAAAAACAATGCCTGCACATATCTCTTTGGCACTCTATTCATTTGAGCAACTTTATTGAATCCCATAATTCTTGGTAACTTGTGAGACTCAAAACTGCAATCAAAGGCAGGAGAGTGCACTCCTCTTAAATCCACTAGATTATAAGGTCAGAGTTGGGTTCTTGTCTCTGTCACCTTAATGCCTTCCCCCCAAGTGCCTTGCAAATGGTGAACAAGTAAATAATACTACAAATAATAACTGTAACAGCTCGGGGGCTCTATGTCTCAGATAGTACCCCAAGAGCTTTATCCAACTCCCCTAAGAAGTAAATACTAGTCCTATCCCTGTTTTCCTGCTTTTACAGACTGAGGAGTACAGGGCAAAGCCCAGTCTCCCAGCCAACAGGCAGTGGAGCCATGCATTCAACTGTTGGCACTCTACTGCTTCCAAATGCTTGTTGACTGAATGAGTGTCTTTGTAATTCATATTTTCTTTTCCTCTCTCCTTCATCCTCTCCCCTGGCTATCTCTGTCTCCTCCACGAGTCTCAGCTATTTGTCTTCCTTTTTCCCTCTGAATTCACTGGCTGGCTTGGAAGAGCACAGGGAAATCATCTTTTTGTTTGCCTCTTGAAGTCTTCAGTTACTTTCAGACTTGTCAGTTGTTGTGGAATCATTATTTCATGCCCAGCAATTCATCTGGGTTCTAAGATATGCCCATCATTTCTGTACCATCACCATATCCAAGCCCACTGAACCGGGGGACACCTCGGTCCTCTGTTCTTTTTTGTTAGTTTTGCTCCTCTGTGCCCGAAGTCAAGACAAAGTGGCTTTGTTTGTTCACCTTCCTGTACCCCTTCCCAGGTGCAATGAGCCTGGAGGAAACCAGGCTTTTTTTAAGTTTAGTTTTGTTTTTGCTTTGGAGCCATGGGTAACATTTTTCAAATTCTGTTTGCTAAATTCAAGACTAGTTAAATTCTTAAGCACTGACCAGGTAAACATTTTTTTGGTCCAAAGGATGGCTTTGGGTAGGGGCTTGGGGACAGTCAGGCCAGGGTGGTGAGGAAGCAGAGGCCTGGAATACTGGATAGCAGGTAATGTGGTGGACACAAAAAACTGTAAACTGTGTTATATTTCAAGGAGGGTGTGGGGCTGAGCTAGCTACTCTCCAAAAACAAAAAGGAAACTTCCACTTGGATCCATGTACCCTGTTTGGTTGCCCCATAGTGCACACATTTGCAGATACCATGAGCATAATTCAAGGGGCTCTCTCACCCTGGAAACCTCATTTGGGAAGAGGATAGAAAAATCCCTACTGACAGCAACAGTCACGTAACTTGACCAATAATGTAATCTACCAAACTTCAGTTATCTCATCTGTAGAAAGGAAGTAGTGGTAGCTCTACTTCATAAATTTGTTGTGGGGATTAAATTAGAAAAGACATGCAAAGCACTTAGCATGTTACCTGGTCCACAGTACACAACGAAAAATGGGGGCTCTTTCTCACACGAGCCTTCCCCGCCATTTGACATTCCCAGCATTAGAGGACCAATTCAATGGGTTTAGGCATTTAAAAACTCTCCTCCCAAGGGTATTTAGAGTACTCCTTTAACACATTATTGCATATTAATTTATCAGCATTAGCCAATGCTTCAGGAGCAGAAAATATTAATAATGACTATCATTGTTTGAGCACACACTGTCTCCTAGGCAAGAAGCAACATGCTCTCAACAACCTTATGCTCTTAAAAAGGTTGGACAATTTACCTAAGGTCATTGGACTTGAAGTGATGGAAATGAAGTGTTAAGCCAGGACTGTCTGACACCAGGGCCCATGCATGCCCTTGTTACTATGCTCTATGACCCCCAGTATGCTTTAATGAGATAGAGGAGGTCCAGAGAATGCCAAGAAAGGCTGGGCCTCTTCAGAGTGCCAAGGCAAAGGGCATGGGGTCACTTGGCAGAAGCAAAATATAAGGGTTCCAGCAATAGAATGGCAGTGAGAAGTACAAAAGAGTAAGTCAGGGAAACTGTTTACAAATTGTACTTCTTCAAACACCCTTGCCTTGGCTTCCAAGCTCTGCCTGTTCTCTCTTTCCCGCCTCTCCGAGCCTCTGGCCTGGTCCTACAGCTCACCATATTCCTCTGGGTTTTTGCATATGCTGTTCTGTTTCAAACAGGGACCGTGTCTTTCTTGTATACCATTGATCCCCAACACCAAGCCTCATTCCTTGCAAATAGTAGTTGACCTATAGATTTAAATGGGCAAATGATTAATGGACAAATGAGTAGGACTTTTTAGAGCTTTATCTGGTGCTGGATCTAACCAGCTTCTGCATCCAAGCTCCACAACTTGCAATTGCTCTTTTTCTTGTGTCTTATAACCTCATTTAAACACCCACATTCATATGATTGTGCCATTTAAGCGTCTGTTCCTGCCTAGTCAACCAGACAAAGGGAAGATGCCCAAATAGGCTCTGTTGTCATCCCCCTCCCACCAGTGCAACTTGAAGAGGCAGTAAGAACTGGGCCACCTCGTCATGAGGCCTTCTGCTCCTCAGCCCCCTGCTGCCCCCATTTCCCTGGGTAGTATTCGCCACCTAACGAGATATGTAAGGGGTCTTCAGGGATCAGTGGGATTAGATGCTGTGGAATTTGGTGCAGAAAGTACTCTGTAAACAGAAAGTCCAGCCACTTCTGCGTTCCGTGCCCTACTTATAGAAAGTGACTCTCTCCATCAGCCCAAGGGCATATTAGATGGCATAAGATAAAGCATTTAGATATTTTATTCTAACATATAATTTAATACAGGGAAATAAAAAGGCAACAGTAAGGGCACATTCTCACTGCCCTGATGGCTTCTGCTATTTTAAAACAAAAAATTAATATGTGTCAGGTCAGAAATGTTTCACTGTGATTTTTGACTAAAACTTACATTTTCAGAACTATGCTGTATCATACAAGAATATATTTTTGTTTGGAGAAATTATAATTAATTCGACTGTTTATTGTTTTTAATCAAAGGGCTTTGAAGGGTGGAAGGGCAGATCACACGCATCCATATAACACCAATGAATGTGGTATAGACCAGTCTGTTTTCCCATAAACATAGCTTACAATTGGCTGCCAAAAGTAGTGATACTGGTTCATTCTTTTTTTTCCCCAGAGCTATGGGTCATTTAATATCTAGAATTAGCTAAGAGTATTAGTTATCTATTGTTGTTTAGCAATACTACCACAAATTTTGCACCTTGAAACAATACGTATTTACTATCTCATGGTTTCTGTGAATAAGGGATAAGATAGAAACAAGAGGAAAGGCCAATTCAAGGAAGCTTTGTCAAGTCGGCACCTGCTATAGACTTTGAGTGCTCAAATCCATTAGACCTCTTGAAGACATTTATGAAATGCATTTCCTAAGGAGAAGGGGGAGAAGTATGTATCCATATCCTCCATTGCCCAATGTTCAACAGTGGTTCCACAGGCATTAAGTCCCCTACAGTTTGGGTCTGTGCATTTGTGAGTACAGAGTGGGTTCCCATGGACACCCCATGCCACAGCATTAGAAAAAACCTAAGGCTTAAGTGGATCATCTGCAAGGCTGCAGTCAAGGTGTGGACCAGGGCTGGGGTTTCATCAGAGGTTCAACTGGGGAAGGATCATTTCCATGGTTGGTGACGGAATCCAGTTGCTTACAGACTGTCAGAATGAGGGCCTCAGTTTTCTGCTGACTGTCAGCTGGAGGCTTTCCTCAGTTCCTTGCCAAGTGGCCCTCTCCACAGGCAGCTCACAACCTAGAGCAACTTGCTTCTTCAAAGCCAGCAAGGGAGAGAGCTGCTTGCAAGACAGACGTTATAATCATAAGTATTGTAACCACTGATATACTGAAATCTTTGCCATATTTTATTGGTTAGAAGTAAGTCAGAGGTTTTGTGCACACTCAGTTGGAAGGGATTACAGCATGACATGAACACTAGGAAACAAGAGCCCTGGGGCCCACCTTAGAGTCTGTCTGCCATGGTGGCAAAGGGGGTGCGAAGTATGATGTCATCAAATCAGTACACATTTAGTTGTTTCATGAAAAACATTAGTGGCTAACCTAAGCCAACATAAATTCAGTTTTATGCAAGCCTCCACAACTCTAAGAAAGCACTCAAGTTTAAAAAAAAACCAAAAAAAACATACTATACTATTGTATTATCAAATACCCAAATCCGCTCCTTAACAAAATATGTGGGGTTTTTTTTTATCTGAAAATATTCTTTCCCAGTGACATTACTTCTAGCATTTAGGCTCCCTAAGGATATAAATTAAGTCACTTTTAATTAAGCTCCTCTTCTCCATATAAAATTATTCTGTGGCATTTTCCTTAACACTTCAGTGTTTGGCTCTTTAGCATAACTTTAATTAGAGCATTAACAAAATTACACAAATATACTAGTTAGGTCAAATCACTGAAACTTAAAAAAAAACCCAAAAACAAAATTTCCTGTCCCTGGTCTTTCCCTTTAATTAGAACTAGGCAAGCCACTGTGTAATATACTTATTTTTAATAATGTTGTTTCCGGGGGCATGTTTTTTTTTTTCCTTTGTTATGCTTAATGTGGCGCATCTTACAGATGTTGAGAAGCGTTCAGAATGTCTTGAAGGGACAACGAAAGGCTGTGGTTTAACAACAAAGCTCTCACAACACTGAGGCCTGTTGGTCACAGTTGGCTTGTTGAAGTGTAAGATTCTTGTTTAGTCTTCAGAAGGAATGTGTTCCTGGTGGGGCAGAGCCACATATGTTTGTATGCACTCCAGTGTCCTTTATGGTTAGTTTCCCCAAAGGCTTATTGTACTTATTACATCATTTGTTTTTATTTGTAAGAGTATTTTGGAAGGTTCAGAGAAGTTGTAGAGTCATTACCGTTTCTAGCTTTCAGTGGTTATGACTGCCTGTGGAAATTGTGTTAAAGGCAAACAAAAGTAAATAAAAGTCCCTCTTCTGTACCTTTCCTCTTTTTCTGCATTTCCAACCACTCAGAGGCGGGGATCCAGCTCTGTGGGATTATACAGAGCTGAGCTCCTTCTGCTTTATGACCTTTGTCTCCCGAGAAGGGCTACCTGGATTTTTGGATGTAGGTGAACCATCTGCATGAAAAATTAAAGCTGGCATATTTATTTGGAAAGGCAGAGAGAAGTTAATGACCCTACAAAATTCCTGACAAACGAATTTATTTTTCCCATCCTTCAAATGAGGTAACAAGGCAACTCTATATCCAGTCCTGGGGAAGTTGATGCCTCTGACTAAAAGTCCATGACATGGGTAACCTGCCGGGGCACTGGAAAAGCAATCCATCTTAGCAAAATGGAATTAGTTTTAACTATACTATTAAGTACTATAAATTACCCTCCTGGGCCCAGCCATTTAAGCACCCATTATTTTTCAACATGCTGATGTTTCCTTTTCCAATATCAAATAGAACTCAAAAGAGAGGAGTCTTACTATTCAAAACATATTTTTCATAAGATACAAAAACCATTAATGGTATCTCCTCTATATACATATGTGTAGTTTTATACGTGTAGCATGGTAAAGCTGTTATTGTTTGTGCTTCTATTTATGTTTTGTGTGGTGTTGTCATTTATTGTTGATTAAACATCTATTTAGTACAATGTGTTAGAGCAGGCACTGTGAGAAAAGAGAGGAAACGCTTTTCCTCAAAAAGGTTCCAGTCTGACCAAACTCATGACCTTGACCTTCTTAACTCCTCCAGTGAATTCCATTGCCTTGGGAGTGAGATTGACCTCCTAGCCAGAGCTCAGATTCTAGATGATCTGGCTACCACCAGCCTCTACATAAGATGCTTCAACAATTCAACCAGACAGGTGTTACTGTTCCCACCTGGTGGATGCAGAAACTGAGGCTCAAAGAGAAAAAGTAAGCTTGCAAACTTTTCCCAGGTAGCGGAAGGAGATTCAAGGCCAGAGCTATTATCCCCTAAATCCCTGATCTTTCATTCTCCTAAACTGTGATTATGTAATAATACAACCAATCAATTTAGTGAGATGAGGAACAATCACTCAAATACATATTTTATGAAACTAAGATTGTACAGCAGCCTCTGCTGGAAAATACTGGATTCAAAATGAAAACGCTAAGTCCTGCTCCTATTTATGCCAATAATTAGCTGTGTGATCTTGGATAAATCACTTTACCTCATTTTCTTCTTTTATAAAAAGTGATGAAAGTTGACTAATAATTTCTAGGCAATATTTCCCAAATCTGGTCCAAATAGGGAAGGCTGCACCTTATAGGTCCACACTTGGAGATTCTTTGCCATGTATATTAGCATGTTAAAGGCACCATGGGTTCATGCATGAAGAAACCTGTTAACAGCACTTTTTTAAACTTATTTGACCCTAGAGCACTTAGTCATATCTTACAGAGCTTTGTTCCCTAGAAAATAATTTGGAAAATGGTTTTTCAAATTCTCTTTAGACTCTGAAGTTTGATAGTTGACATTTTCGCTTGTGAAATGTTCCCTATCTACAACCCTGTGTTCTCTTTTAATTGTGACTTTCCACCCCCTCCTTGGGACTGAACACAGTGGGCAACAAATAAATGCTATTGACTGATTCATTCAGCTCTTAATGTTAATGTATTCTAAAGAGTGCTTATTTTATGTTTGGCAAAATTTAGTCTAACTCAGAACATTTCTGGGATGAGAAATACTGTGCTCTGAGAACTGGATGAAAATCACCAACTCTCCCTAGAGCCATCTAGAGAGACGCCAGGTGACATTTCAGTACCATTAGGCTATGGAAGTTTCATTCAAATGCAAAAACAAAAGACAAATTCTCTCATTAGCAGACTTGTGATGTAGCTGTTCCACCTGAATTTAGTCTGTAGAAAGTCAAAGTATTTGGTGTTGGGTGTCACTGAACAGTCCCTCTGATGTGACATTTTTTTCATCCTCTCTCCAGTAGCTTACAAAATGTGTTGGCTTAGCTAGATTCTCCCAGGGAGAGAACCCTCCTTTTCATCAGTCAAGAATGCCACTTGGTGTCTACTTCAACAGTAAATTACCAAACACCGCCCTCCTGGTTTGAAAGAGCTTATTCACAATGAAAGTGCCAAAGAGTTTCCCAGGAATTAACTTGACTATGTGACATTTCTTATTTGTGTGTGCCCAAGAAAACAAAGTAACCTTAATAGTCGATATAATAAATGCACAGAAACAGACTTTTCAAAGGGACAATTGTTTTTAATAAATTGTCTTAAAATAACATTCTTTTTCATCTTTGGAAAGCATGTGTGTCCAAGCGATTTAATATGGTAATAAATGTTTTACAGTCTACCAAAAAGCATAAAGATGCATAACACCTTAAGAGCTATATAACTCCACCTGCACCTATTAATAAAAACCTCTTTTATCTTTACGTTTAAAAACCAAACAAAAGGGCTTCCCAGGGCTTCCCTGGTGGCGCAGTGGTTGAGAGTCCGCCTGCCGATGCAGGGGACACGGGTTTGTGCCCCGGTCTGGGAGGATCCCACGTGCCGCAGAGCGGCTGGGCCCGTGAGCCATGGCCGCTGAGCCTGCGCGTCTGGAGCCTGTGCTCCGCAAGGGGAGAGGCCACAACAGTGAGAGGCCTGCGTACCGCAAAACAAACAAACAAACAAAAACAAAGATCCTATGTAGAATGAGATGAGAAAATAATTTTAATATTATAGGCTCATAAGTAAGAACACTGAGAAAAATGTTTTGGTTTCTTGCATCTTTTACAAGTGCAAATTGTCAAAAAACGGCCTCTCCTAAGCATGTTATATAGTGTTGCATGTAACGCAGTTGTATAGAGCTGAAAGCTGCAGTATATAGAATAGTGATTAAGAGTAGAGAATCAACTTTGAAGTAGAACCAGAGTGTGGATCATAGCTCTGCCACTTACTAGCTACAAACTTATTTTAAAAAATCTTTGTGCCTCATTTTCCTCATATGTCAGTGGAAGTATACCTTCTTCACAGGTTGTTTTAAAGATGAAATGCGATAAAGTCTATAAAACAATTACCCAGTGACTGCCACATAAGCAAGTAATAAATAGTTATTGTATTATGGAGACGTATTAGTTCATTTGACAGGAGGGCCAGAGGTAAGGTTGCTTCGTCCAAGGAGCACCATTTCCCTGTGATCCTCTTGGCTGCAACCCACTCTAGTTGGCTTCATCCATAGCAGTTCTGGGACCCTCATTCATGCACAATGATTCCATCTGAAAGCTCTTGTCCAGAGTCCCCTAGGAAACTTCCCTGTGTATCAGTGGCCCAAGTTGGTCATTCACCAGGTTGAGGCACATGGACCATGGTATTGAATCACAGTCAGTTCTGTGAATTCTAGATGATTCAAACCAGCAAATATTCAGTTTAACCTAATGCCCGTGTCAGACATTGTGTTAGTCTTTGAAGTTAAAATGATTTAAACCAGGGGTTCAGAAAACTTTGTTCAAGAGTCAAAAAGTAAAATTTAGGTTTTGCAGGCCAAGAAATAAAATCGTGGATATTATGTAGGGACTTACATACCCACATAAAATGTACCCATTTAAAATGTGAAACCATTCTTAGCTTGCAGGCCATTTGAAAACAGATAGCCCATGGGCCATAGTCTGCTAATCCCCAGTGTACCCAGCTCTGGTCTCTGTCCTCATGGAGCATGTAGTTTATTCAAAGTGACATGATCTATTGCTGCTTTTTCCAACCTTCCCTCCCAATCCCCTTTGTCATTTGAATGAAGCTGAGCCTATTAGTAAAATTATTTGTGCAGAGTTACCTACCCATCTACCCAAATCTCAGAATCATTGGTCAGGGGGTATGCCACCAAGAGTAGCTGTTGATGATGATCTTCAAGTGTTTAGATGAAGACCATGGCATGAAAACATAGGAGCACCAGGTCAGAGATTCTTAAGATCTCAGTACGGAAAGAGAAAACATTAACCAGGAAATTGTCCCTTCAAAGACTTACCTTTAAAAGGTCATCCTGTGGGGTGCATGATGCATTTATAACCAAGTCATCCTACCTACACATAAGTGAGCTCCTGCACATACAAAGCAAACATTGCTTAGCCACAGATGTTTCCCAAGAGGCCATGCCACTTAAAGCATATTCCACAGCTTGGACCACAACGTAAACTTCTCTCAAACTCTGAATTTCAGTTGAAAATAAAGCTGCTCCTCAACAGGTAGAAGGACCAGAAAAAAGATATGCACACTGAGTCACAGAGAAAGTGGGAGTTTGCTCCCAGCACAGGGCTCAGCCATTCGCTTTCCAGTAATGCTGTGATGTCCCCTCAAAGAAGGAGATGAAGCCATGTACTGCCTAACTGTGCCCACCCCATATTGTTTGCTTTTGCAGCTTTACTTCACCGCCTTCAATTTTTTGGTGCCGGATAGCCTTTTCTGTGTTAAGACTGTCACTTGGGGTTTGAAATCTGCAAAAGACTCATTTGCTACCATGTGTAAAGTCAAAGGGAAGGTGATGGCTGGGCAGGGCTGGTGCTACAAATCAGATTTAGCAAGTTGTTTCCCTTTTTTGAAGTAACTCATGATCATTAAACAAAATTGTTTCTCTTATATTTTCTGTCCCAAGAACCGTATTCAAAACACATGAGCTGCTCTTGTTAATTCTCAGCTGACTGATTAAAATCTATCCCAGGGATCTTCACGCTTAAAGACAGAATGAAAAAAGAAGCCAGAATCTTGAATTCATTATCTGCTTGGTCTTGTAGTTGTCTCTTTTTCTGAAAACCTTTCAGATCCATAAGTTCATAGTTGCATGTAATTATCTAAGTGGACCAAACAGTATTTATTTGTTTGTGTATATTAGGCTGTACAAGCTCCTAACAAGGGCTACAGAAAGCAAAATAAATAGTTATGTCTTTCTTTATTTAGCTTTCAAGTACTGGAGAAATTTTAAAAAGCCAAAGTGATCTAAGCACCCAAAACCCCCAGTGTCTTCCACAGCATATCCACAGCAACTCCGTCAGGAAGGCTCTCTTTTCTGATGTTCTATAGCCCTTAACAATGTGGGTTAAAAAATAGACTGTTTTGTCATTTTTCTAATTGAGTCTTGAGTCAGTGAGTCTTGGCATCCCCCTAGAATGTACATTTTTCTCAGGGTAGAGAATTGAGGTTTATGTAACTCTTCTGTTTGCTAGTATTATGGCTAACTAAATCATGGTCATTTTTAGTTGGGTAAATATCAAGAAGGTAAGGTCATGTTTAAGGGCTTTGAGTCACAGCTCTGATTCTCAAAGATAATAGCTTTTATCTTGGGCTCAGTTTTCTCATGTATACAATGGGGATAATAATCACACTTACCCCTGTTCTAAGGACCTTGCTTGTGAATGCACATACTACATTTGACATGCTTGACAGAAGCAAAGCACAAAGCTAACTGCTCAGTTCATGGCTGCTGCTGGGTTTATTGCTGCTGTTCCTCCCTCACCCTCAAATAAAATACCCTCAAAAATCGAGTAGGGGCTTCCCTGGTGGCGCAGTGGTTGAGAGTCCTCCTGCCGATGCAGGGGACACGGGTTCGTGCCCCGGTCCGGGAAGATCCCACATGCCGCGGAGAGGCTAGGCCCGTGAGCCATGGCCGCTGAGCATGTGCGTCCGGAGCCTGTGCTCCGCGACGGGAGAGGCCACAACAGTGAGAGGCCCGCGTACCGCAAAAAAAAAAAAAAAAAAAAAAAATTGAGTAACAGTCTGAGTTTGACAACTTGGAATAAACAACACGGTAAAACCTGATACCAATCCTAGGAACAAGCCTACAGCCAGCCAATGTTTTCTCATTTTCAGAAAACACGATAGGGAGTCATAACCCAGTTTGGCCTCAAGAATAAAAATTAAGGCTAATTGTTCATTTTTTGAAGGAAGTCAGAAAATGGTCCTTGAAAACAGTTCGCTTTCTGGGTAAAAAGTCTTACGCAGAGACTTACTTTCCAGGGACAGGGTCTAGATCGAGCCAACCCTGCGCAAGTCCCTGGATTGCCTCTTTCTCTGAATCATCCCCTGGAGGGCTGCTGTGAGTGTACTCTGATTGATGAGTGTAGAAATAGGGACACGAAAGCAAGCCATTGCCAGGCCTCAGGTCCAGGCTTTTAACTGATAACAGAGTATTTGTTAGTGCTTCTTTTGTACTCTCCCCTTGAGCCAAAGTGGTTTTGGACGTTCTTCTGCTGTATTCTGCAAGGTTTGGCTGGGCAAGAAGTATAACCTATGGTAGCTCAACTGTGTGCATCTTGCCAGTTTCCTTGTGCAAGATGTAAACACTGGTCTTGAGGACATTAGGATTCTGCTGGTTGCAAGAGGCAGAAAACAGAACCTAAAACCAGCTTAAACAAAAAGGTGAACTTATAGGTGCATATAAATGAAAAGTCCAGGGCTTGGGAGGTTTCAGGGACTTAACCAACGTCCCTAGGCCTTGTTTTTCTTCTCTCTCCTAGGCCTTGCATGGGATCTTTGGTATTCTCGGGTGTGCCATGGTGCTTTCTGCAAGATGTAGGCCTGAATTGAGTTGGTGCCCCTTCCTAAACCAAGGCTGGCAGAAGGGAATTTTCTGGTGGGCTTATGCCTGGGCCAGGCATGTACCCCTAGGGAACTGCTTGCAGTACGGTTAACTCTACTGCAGTACTTGAACTGTGAGTAGAGGAAGAGTTATCCCCTAAAAGGAAAAGATAGTGGGCTTCCCTGGTGGCGCAGTGGTTGAGAGTGTGCCTGCCGATGCAGGGGACACGGGTTCGTGCCCTGGTCCGGGAAGATCCCACATGCCGCGAAGCGGCTGGGCCCGTGAGCCATGACCGCTGAGCCTGCGCGTCCGGAGCCTGTGCTCCACGGCAGAAGAGGCCAGAACAGTGAGAGGCCCGCGTACCACAAAAAAAGAAAGAAAGAAAGAAAAGATAGTGATACTGTTTCTAAAAGAACACTTAATACCCAAACACTACTGTAAGGAGACTAGTGAAGAGGAGGGACATATGTCGCCACCTTGGTGATGTCACTGCCGGTAAGAAAAACTGGCTGCCTGCCAGGCACTGAGGGTCTGGAGAACACAGAAGCATCTATAGGTTTCTCCTGTCATCCTGCTCACCAGTCATTTGCTTCCTTCATATCCATTTCCTAGAACTTCTGCCGGTGCACAGAGCTGTCCACACACTAAAATTAGAGTCCTGTGCCCAAGCAGAGCTTTGGGGGATGGAAAGGGAGGACATTAGGGGTCAGTGTAGCATAGTATACTCACCTCGATGCTTTTGAAGGTGTTTTCTGTAACTTGAGAAGAAAACTTCTAGGAAAGTTTGGCCATTTAGGAAGAAGGTAGGCAAGCATCAGGACTTGTTACACCCTGTACTAACCCATGAAAATACAGAGGCAGCAACTCTCAAATTTTCCATAATTGAATGTTCTGTTCAAACTGCACAAACAAGATGCCACTGATCCGTGATCCAGAAAACAGGTGCAGAGTTGTTTTCACAGCCATGGAGGCAGATGGCTTTGACCCCTGCACTGCAACCAACAGCACACGTTTCTGAGTGTCATCTTCTCTGCAAAATGTGTTCTGGCCCTGTGGGTGGTGGCCTTTGTTGTTTCAGTAGCCACAGCAGCTGAAGTAGTGTGGTTGACATTTATTGAGTTTACATGGGCCAGTCATCATGCTAAGAGCTTTACATGTTTCACATCTTTAAGTCTTACAATGATTATTTGTGTTAGATAATACCTCCATTTTGCAAAGCAGAAAACTGAGGGATAGGGAGGGTAATAACTTGCCCAAGGTCACAGAACATTAAGTGGTAGAGTTTGATTTCCAAGCCACTTTTTTTGTTTTTTTTACATCTTTATTGGAGTATAATTACTTTACAATGGTGTTAGTTTCTGCTTTACAACAAAGTGAATCAGCTATACATATACATATATCCCCATATCCCTTCCCTCTTGCGTCTCCCTCCCTCCCACCCTCCCTATCCCACCCCTCCAGGCGGTCACAAAGCACCTAGCTGATCTCCCTGTGCTATGCGACTGCTTCCCACTAGCTATCTATTTTACATTTGGTAGTGTATATATGTCCATGCCACTCTCTCGCTTTGTCACAGCTTACCCTTCCCCCTCCCCATATCCTCAAGTCCATTCTCTTTTGTGCTTAACCAGCAGGCTTCTGGCAGAGCTGCCCTTCTGGTGACACATAACAATAGCTGACAGTTAACTAAACTCTGAAACATTCACCACGTGCCAACTGTTAATGCTAATAACTTTCCAGCGGACATCTCTTTAGTATTCACAGTAACCATGTGACGCACACCCTAGTAGTACCTCCACATTACAAACGTGGAAACTGAGGCTTGCGAACTCTCAGTAACTCACTCAAAGTCACACAGTGTGGGTCCAGAATCTGGTGCTCAAGTTCATGCTCTCAAGTATGAGCCAGTCCTGCCTATGCCCTTTACACTTCATCCCGCTGAGCTGGAGTTAACTTGTTTAGATGCCAGCTTTCGCCCACCAGACTGGGAGATCCTTAAGAGCAGGGAGACTGCCTTAACCACCACCTGGCTCATAACAGGTGCTTAATAAATGTCTTCTCCATTTGTTTTCTCAGTTTAATCCAAGTGAGTTAGTCTCACAATGGAAATGACTTGGCCTTGGCCAGTCCTCCACAAATATCACAAAACTTCAGTCACTTCCCTGTTGCTGTAATTTCCCCTATTTAAAACAAAATCAAACAAAACCAAGACTCAGATATTATAGAAATTCATCTAATAAAGCACAGCTCAAGGCAGTTCTTTCTGGTCTTGTCTTTGCAGGGTTTCAGCTCTCCTGACCTTTAATATTTTTCTCTACAATAACTTCTCAGCTGTCACAGAAAATGCCATTAACACAGCAACTAATTCAGCCTCCTGAGAATCAGACTTTAAGCTCCCCAGGGGCCAAGTACTAGGCACTCTAAATACATGGGGAATAGACATGAGACTGAAGAAGCAAATGTAGCTTTTCCCAGAAGGGGAGTTTTTCCAAAAAAAAATAAATAAACCCTGATGTAGACAATTAAAGGAGGCTGTGGTTTCCAGCCAGCTGGAGAGGTGAAGAATGCAAATAACGAGAGATGTGTTTGAGAAGAACCTGTTTGGGAACGGGAGGGAAGCCCAATATGGTATTAAGCCCCTACTTGCAAAACTCAATGGAACCAAGTCCACATTCAAACAATTGTGGTTTCTTTGAGCTCAGAAGACAGCTGTCCAGAAAGATGACTCACCAGAGAAGCTAAATGTATATGTTGCCTTGAGAGCAAGTTTTCCACATGTGGGAATGAATTAGTCAACCTGTTGTGGACACAATAGATGATATTTACATTAAATGGAAGAAATGAGCAATCAACCATATTCCACCACTGCTCACCTGCCTCCCAATGGGAGGATTTGCTCAGTTTCTGTTTCTCTGCTGATCTCCACCTTTCCCATTCATTCTCTGAATAGACAGGGACACAGGATTGTTTTACGAAGATCCCACCCTGTGGCAGGTACCCTTGGCTGCCCAGCTCTCAGCCTTTCCTGCCTACCTTCCTTGCTGGTGGAAGCCTGACCTTGTTTGGGCATTCATTCTCCATGTATGTGTGTAGGCTCCCAGATGATGAGTGTTAGGTAGCTTAAACCAATCCTAGTAAGTCCATTCTCCTTACCGGACACTGGTGTGCACACAGCCTGATCTAGCCAATGAGATATAAGTAGACGATGTGAGCAGTGGGTCAGGGAGGATTTTTCTTCCCTAATAAAAAGGCATGTGGAAGGAAATACCTAACCTATTTTGTTGCTATATAGCTCACATCTTGTCTGCAGTAACTCCTATAGTTAAACCGTCTTTGGCTCATGGTAGCCATCTTGCTGCCAGGAGGAGTGAGCTTTCCCACACCTTGAAGGCAGCAGAAAGATGGCAAGCACCTGGATCGTTGATGACAGTGTCTTCCCACGGAAATCGTCAAACTTGCCTACAGACTTCTTGCAGTGTGAGATAGCTTCTTGCTGTGATGAAACAGACTGTGGCTGGCTAACTTACTTGTTAAAGTGATACAAGTGAGTCTGATCCCTGTTTCAAGGCAAATTTTTATTTTCTGAAATATTCCTGCTTTAGCTGTTTTATCTAGTGTCTTCTGAGAATGAAGCTAACACGGTAGTCAGTTTTGCATAAACCAAATGCAACATCCAATAAAACCATTAAGAATGCATACTTGAAAGTACAAGTTGGTATACTTTCTCTGTCAAAGGCCAGGTAGCTCATTAAAATTTTTCATCTTTATGGGCCAATTTAGTCTCTGTTGCAACTACACAAATCTGCCGTTTCAGTACAAAAGCAACCATAGACATTTCATAAATGACTGGACATGGCTATGCTTCAATAGAACTTTATTTTCAAAACATGCAGAGGGCCAGACTTAGCTTACAGGGTGTAGTTTGCCAGCCCTGGTATAGAGTTCCCAAAAGATGCATTGCAACACCATGAAAAACCTTCTAATGGCTTCCCTTTATGACTGGGGATTGCCTACCTTTCTGACTTTGGTACCACTCTTTACCTTGACGCCAGCCACTCTGGTCTTCTTTCTGTTAATCTGCCAAGCTTTCTCCCCACCACCCTCGCAATTTCAGGGCCTTTGCATTTGATGTTTTCTTTTCCCAGAATGCTTTTCCCTTGTCATGGCTAGCTTTTTTCTTTTTTTTTTAAATTGGGGTATAGTTGTTTTATAATGTTGTGTTAGTTTCTGCTGTACAGCAAAGTGGAGTTCCCTGTGCTGTATAGCAGGTTCTCTTTAGTTATCTATTTTATACATATAAGTGTATATAGGTCAATCCCAATCTCCCAATTCATCCCACCCCTCCTCCCCCACCTTGGTGTCCATACGTTTGTTCTCTATGTCTGTGTCTCTGTTTCTGCTAGCTTTTTTCTCATCATTCAGGAGTAAACACTGATATCACTTTCTCAAAGAGGATTTTCCTCAGCACTTAATCCAAGAATCCCACTTTCCCCTAGTCACTTCCCTGTCTATTATCTGCTTCATCTTCTTTGACTGTATCAGTGTCCCTCTCCTTCTCCCCACCATCAACCCCTGTACCCCTTAGAGGTCAAGTTTCTAAAGGGCAAGGCCCGTGATGATCTTGGTCACCACTCACTTCCACAAGTCCAGAAATGAAGTAGAAAGTAAATATTTGTTGATTACCGCATGAATGAAACCCTTGTGGGCTATTGTTGGCTTAAGGAAATTTTTTTGTTTGTTTGTTTTAAAATTTATTTATTTATTTTATTTATTTTTGGCTGCGTTGGGTCTTCGTTTCTGTGCATGGGCTTTCTCTAGTTGCAGTGAGTGGGGGCCGCTCTTCATCGCGGTGTGCGGGCATCTCACTGTCGCGGCCTCTCTTGTTGCGGAGCACAGGTTCCAGACGCACATGCTCAGTAGTTGTGGCTCACGGGCCTAGTTGCTCCGCAGCATGTGGGATCTTCCCAGACCAGGGCTCGAACCCATGTCCCCTGCATTGGCAGGCAGATTCTCAACCACTACGCCACCAGGGAAGCCCAGGAAATGTTTTTTAAAGTTTTCACATATTTAATACAAAACAGTGCTTTCCTAATCTTACAGTATACTGCTCTCTGCAACATGGCTCACACATGACTCCCTGTAAAGTTTTATCTATCAGTAGCAAAAGTATGTTATCTCTAAACATGTAGCTGGATGACTAATAGAAATGTTAATAATTACTGACCACTTGACATTCTGGGTCAAGAAGTTAAGAAAGTTGGGAGGAGGGTACTTTCTTATTCCACCTACCAAATAATTCTGGAAACACTAAAATGGTCTGTTTGTCATATTGTGAGCTTATTAGGGCTTTCTTCCCA
This sequence comes from Mesoplodon mirus, assembly GCF_964341445.2. Taxonomy (NCBI): domain Eukaryota; kingdom Metazoa; phylum Chordata; class Mammalia; order Artiodactyla; family Ziphiidae; genus Mesoplodon; species Mesoplodon mirus. Next base: position 63,649,923 of record NC_138980.1, read on the forward strand.
TGAAGAATCAAAGCAGGTAGCTGTGGCCTAGATCCAGGTGAAGACCTGAGACCACATTATACTCAAAGGTTGAGCTGTGTTTTGGGAGCCAGGAAATATCTGCATCATTGAATAATACAAATAAAGGAGAGGATAGTCCAAGCTTGTGTGAAGGATCTTTTTGCTTTTTAAAATCTTGCACAGTGATTTTCAACCAGGACTCTGACCATATGAAAGGACTACTTTACTCCGCTGACCCATAAAGGACTTAGAAAGCCCCAATACACTTGCAGATAGAATGTAACACAGTTGGAAGAGGAAGGGGAATGTAGGGGTGGAAAGTATATTTGTTTGGGGCTGTTTCCTAATGTGAGTTAAGACTAGATTTTCCAAAGTTTTGGGTCATCTTCTCCACACCCCTCAGAGTGAGTCATCCCCACCCTTAACAATCGCCTGCCTGGCTGTGGGCCACTTGCCGGCCATTCTCAGACCAGGAAATCAAGTTAAAATACAAGCCCTGGCACTTGACTATATTTTTCTAAGCCCTCTCATTAAAATCTGTGACTCTCCCATGAAACTCGCTCCCAAATACTCCTTTTAAAATCCCCCAAGGGATACGATAGGGAAGAAAAATGTCCTCAAGAGAGGGAAAAAAATGAACAGAGCTCTCATTAGTACTTTGCTTTTCACTGATCTCAAACTTATTCACCCACCTGAGGATCACTCCCCAGTGTTTTGAAAGTGTTTTGCTCTCTCAGTTTCCAGGGGAAGCAAGAACCGTCTCTGTTGCTCAGGGAGCAGAGATGGAGCCAACCTATGCATGAGTGCTGGCTGTTTCAACTGGCCACAGCCAGTTCTCCTGTGTTTATGTGGCAGGCATCGTGAGCCGCAGTGGAAAAGGCTGGCTGTTTTGGTCCAGCCCGAGCAGCAGCAGAGAGAGCAAACAAAAGTGTGTACAAAATAACATAAATACAAGGTGGATATTGCATGCAGTTGGGGCAGCCACTGCTAATTCCAGCCAAGTGTGACCACAGAAGAATGTAGGCCCAAAGTTGCCAGATCTTCTGATATTTTTTCCCCCAAATCCATAAACTTGGATTATTCTTCCAATTTCTAAATGTTAGAGCAATAAAAAAGGGGGGGGCCCCAAGCCAAGTGTGTCCACAAGGCTAGATTGGGCCTATGGGTTGCCTGTCCGTGGCCACTGTGAAGCAGTTTCCTAAGTCCATATAGAGACCTATGAGCTGGGATGTCCTCAGAGAGCATCATCCACAACCTCCCTGTTGGAAGGGGGGTTTGTAGCATGTTAAGGTATGAGTCCAAAGCTGCAGATGCCAAAGCTTCTGAGTTGCTACTCCCATCTTGACACATGACCAAGAAACTACTCTCTTTTTTAATTTAAAAAAATGTAAATTAAAGCATATTTTTTAAATTGAAGCATAATTGACTTACAATATGTTATTAGTTTCAGGGGTACAGCACAGTGATTTGGCATTTTATACCTTACAAACTGATCACTGTGGTAAGTCTAATAACTATCATCATACAAAGTTATTGTAATATTATTGACTATATTCCCTGTGCTGTGCATTACATCCCTGTAATTTATTTTATAACTGGAAGTTTGTACCTCTTAATCCCCTCCACCTCTCTTACCCAAACCCATTCCCCTCTTCTCTGGCAACCACCAGTTTGTTCTCTGTATCTCTGAATCTCTTTCTGTTTTGTTTCGTTTGTTCATTTGTCTTGTTTAGATTCCACATGTAAGTGAAATTATATGGTATCTGTCTTTCTCTGACTTGTTTCACTTGGCATAGTGCCCTCTAGGTCCATCCATGTTGTCACGAGTGGCCAGATTTCATTCTTTTTATGGCTGAGTGGTATTCCATTGTATGCATGTACCACATCTTCTTTATCCATTCATCTGTTGATGGACACTTAGGTTGTTCCGTATCTTGGTTATTGTAAATAATGCTGCAGTGAACATAAGGGTGTGTATATTTTTTTGGGTTAGTGGTTTCATTTTCTTTGGTTAAATACCCAGAAGTGGAATTGCTGGATTCTATGGTAGTTCTATTTTTAATTTTTTGAGGAACCATTCTCCATACTGTTTTCCATAGTGGCTACACCAATTTATATTCCCAACAGAGCACAAAGGGTCCCTTTTCTCCACATCCTCACCAATGCTTTTTTTATTGATGATAGCCATTCTGACAAGTGTGAGGTGATATCTCATTGTGGTTTTGATTTTCGTTTCCCTGATGATTAGTGATGTTGAGTATCTTTTCATGTGTCCGTTGGCTGTCTGTACATCTTCTTTGGAAAAAACATCTGCGGTCCTCTGCCTATTTTTAATGGATTTTTAGTTTGTTTGTTATTGAGTTGTGTGTGTTATAAGAAGGTTCCCTGCTTTGCTCATTCCCAATCTTTGATGCGCATGAGAGCAGCGTATAAAAATGGGGTTAACTATTTGAGATTTTCAATCTCTTTTCTATCATGGTTGACACACTGGGATTGGGAGGGATAAAAACCTTATTTTTACGAGTTAAGAATTTTTTTGCCTCTATATAGAAATGGTGGGACTTCTTTGTCTAAACTTAGACTTCAGCTTAGATCCCTTGCATTTTCTTTCCTTAGGCTCTAGCCAAACATGAGCCTCAAACTGATGAAAGTTTTATGTTTCCAGTTTTGCCTCTGGTTCCCAGAAAATAAAAATTAAGACACAAGAGTATCTCTTGTTGGCATAACATATGCTTTCAGATAGTTAAAAGTTTGTGTTTTTGGGCTTCCCTGGTGGTGCAGTTGTTGAGAGTCTGCCTGCCGATGCAGGGGACACGGGTTCGTGCCCCGGTCCGGGAAGATCCCACATGCCGCGGAGCGGCTGGGCCCGTGAGCCATGGCCACTGAGCCTGTGCATCCGGAGCCTGTGCTCCGCGACGGGAGAGGCCACAACAGTGAGAGGCCCATGTACCACAAAAAAAAAAAAAAAAAAAAAAAAAAGTTTGTGTTTTCATTAATTAAATTTCCTTCAAAAGCCTATGATTTAAGTTAAAGACAAGTGAGCTTTGTTAAACTAATGACTTTTCGTTAAAATATTTCTGCACATGTCATGAAACTAGAAGTGCTACCAAGTTCTTTATCAGTAAACCTCTTCCTCTACCTCGCTTCCCTCTAGCAGCTCCTTGGGCCTCACTCGGTCTCCTCTTTGTGTTGAGAATGGAATTCCCTCCAGAAAGCAGCATTGGACCCCAAGGGTGGTGGTCCCTGCAGAGGTGGTCCCTGTGCTGTGGTCCCTGCTGGCATGAATGAGGCCTGGATGTAAGAGGAGTCCCACTGTGCTCACTTGACCCTGCTGCCCTTGCTCCAACCCCTAGAGAGTTCTGTCTGTCACAGTCTGTGTTTGGGGACTCCCTCAGATCCTCAGGGTAACCCCTCTCCAATGCACAATTATTTTGAGCTGGTTAAATGTTGCTTACAGGGATCTAAGTTTGCCTTTGTTTTGAGCCCTGTATCTCCTTCTAGATCTATGTTGACTTCTTATTTTAAATATTCTTCTCATTCTAAAACATGTGGAAAACTATGCAGTGGCAAATGGATTCCCAGGTTCTAATTTATATCCAGCTGTAACCACTGTAGATATATTGGTTTATTTCCTTAAGACATTAAACATAGATATAATTTTGGTTTGGCTTCAGTGACCCCATTTATTGTAAAAACACACCATTGATTTAATTTGTGCTCCTAGAACTTGAGGCTGGCTCCTTCTTGTCATAGCTCTTCTTCACTCAAATGTTACCACCTCAGATAAACCTCCTTGATGACCTTTTCTAAAGTAATCATCCCCTCACCTGTTGCACTGTGTCACATCCCCCTATATTGTTGTATTCTTAAGACTTAATACTATGTGAAGTCATCTGTGTCTCTACTCATCTACATTTATATATGAACAACCCTCACTAGAACATAAACTCAGGAGAGTAGGAAACTTCTCTGTCTTGTTCACTGCTCTGTCCTCAGAGCCTAGAATAGTGCCTCTTCTCTCTTCTCAAACCCTGCTAAAATGACAGTACAAGGATTTTTTAAGAGTTATCGATTGGCAAGGACAGGAAGCAGGGGTGAGAAGAAATGTGTAGTGGAGGGACTTCCCTGGTGGTCCAGTGGTTAGGACTCTGCGCTCTCACTGCCGAGGGCTCAGGTTCAGTCCCTGGTCAGGGAACTAAGAGCCCACAAGCCACACAGTGCAGCCAAAAAATAAAAAGTAAATATAATAAAGTAATATGCATTTAAAAAAGAAAAAAAAGTATAGTGGAGTGGAGGTGAGGGGTGGTGCTAGAAAAAGTAAATAAGTGCTGATGGGTTCCTGTACCAGCCCTCCAGGGTCCTGGTGAACCCATCTTCCCAGAGTGTACACTCTAACTCTGATTTAGTATCCTTTCATCTAGACAGTGCTGATCCTGGATGTGGTCTAAGGATCATGAGCTTAAATATGTTTTTCTGCCAGTAAAAAGATGAAAGAATCAATTCCTTTAGCCCCATCTTTTCAGAGATGCCTGTTGTTAACGTTTGAGCAAACTTCTAATCTTGTTTCCATACTTTCTGTTTTTACATAATTAACATTGCACTCATCTAAATAGATACTGATGCTGCTGGCAAGCTAATAAGGTAGACTTCACGCTTTTGCCTCTTAAATCCACCAAATAGTGTCCTTAAAAGGGAAGTCAAGTCAATAATATTAAAAGAGATACAGAAGCCAAACGGGAAACTGGTAGAGAAAAGTTCCTATTAATTTATATTTTTAATATTTCTTATTCTTTGTGTCTTATTACAAACGACATTTATGTGATTAAAAACAGGTTATTTCCTAGTAGCCCTTCTCCTCCTATTACATATTTTTCATCTGAATGTATTACTTCTCAGCTTGAGACACAAAAGTTGGTGACTGTGGAAATGATTATAATGTCATGAAAGATGGTGGCTTTAGAGGGAAAATAACCAGCAGGGACAGAACCTAAGCCACAAAGTCCCAGTGTTGCTGCAAATCTCATTAGAAGAAATCAAAAAGGGCATTGACCCCATAATGTGAACTGACCCCATAAATGTGAACTGGTTTAAACCGTCTTTCATGCACATCTCTGAAACTACAGGCTGGGCATCTATTGGGAACAAAAAATGAAGGCTCAAACTATTCCACAGTCTTTGAAGTGAGTCAGGGATAATTTGGGGAAATGGATCTATAGCCAGATGAATTTCTGAAAACCAAATCCTGTCATATTAAAATACTTCTTTTATAACTTTGAATATGGTAATTGAGGATGGAGTAAGTCATCTTTAAATGGTTGTGATATTTCTAAGTGAAGAGGGAAAAAAATGTTAGTTGATATTCTTTTAAGAGAATGGCTCAGATTTTAAGCAATTCTTAGGTTCATTCTCAGTATCTTTTCAGCAGTGGGGCTTCCCAGCTTTCCACATTCATAATGAATTGGTAATATGTCTTCTCCTTCTGGAAATGATGGAATGAGACCTTCTTGGATGACTTCCCTGCAGAAAACCACTTTAAACTTGGATATAATGTAGAAAGCTGGAGATATTGGAGAGTGAACAAGAGACGCTCCAGTAGGAAGGACACACTTACAGGAGGGTAGAGGGGGAGCTGTATAAATTAAGTTCCATGTTCACAGCTTAGGCTAAGGACAGATGACACAGCATACTCAAGGCAGCAGGGGTGCTTGTGAAAAAAAGAAAGTCTTTCTGGCCAGGAGAACCAAGATACACTGAAAAGGGTGGAGGAATAGCCAAAAGGAAAGATCTGGAGAGAGAGATGTAGGGAATGCCCAAATTCTGTCTACCCATATCTGTGACTATCTCTTAAGCTATCATGCATGGTGTAGACTCAAAGCAACTAAGCTGAAGACAGAAGAGATGAACAGAGACTGCAGCTGCCACCTAAGAAACAGTTTGGTGTTGAAGTTCATAAGATAATTACCACCCAAAACAAAAGAAATAACACTTGATGGAGGAAAATAACAACATCCAGAATCTCCACTACTTAATATTCACAATGTTTAGGATACAGTCCAAAATTATCCAACATACAAAGAATCAAGAAAATGGGACATGTTCTCAAGTGAAAAGAAGATCAGTTGAGTCTGACCCCAGAATGATCCAGATGTTGGAACTAAATGACAAGGATTTGAACATGGTTATTATAACCTAAATGATGCATAGGATGAATGAAAAAAATAAGAAATTTCCTCAGAGAAATAGAAACAATAAAAAAGAATCAAATGGGAAAAAAAGAACCAAACGAAAATCTAGAATTGAAAAATATGATATCTGAAATTAAAAATTAACTGGACAGACTTCAGAGTTGAATGGAGATGTAAAATAAAAGAGCAAGTGAATTTGAAGATAGCTTAGTAAAAAATTATCCAATGTGAAAAATGGAGAAAAACATTGAAAAACAACAAAAAATGAGCCACAGAGACCTGTTAGATAATATCAAATAGTCCAATATATGTGTAAATGGGATTCTATAAAGAGAAGGGGGAGAGAATGAAAGAGTGAAAATATTTGAAGAATCCATGACTAATTACTAAATTTGATGAAACAAAAATGTAAAGATACACGATGATCAATGAAAACCAAGTAGAATAACCATAAAGCAGCCCTCACCAAGGCTCATCATAGTCAGACTATAGAAATCCCAAGATAAAAAGCAAACCTTTAATGCAGCAAGAGAAAAATGACACATTACATACAAGGGAAGAGTGCTCTGGTTACTGTATGGTTTCATGGCAGAAACTATGGAGACCAAAAGAGGGCAGAGCAACTTCTCTAAAGTAATAAAAGAGAACAAAAATCGTCAAGCCAGAATTCATTACCCAGCAATCACCCTGCAAAATAAAGACTAAGTAATGAAATTTTCACATAAAATGAAACTAGAATATATTATCACCAGCAGACCTGAACTTTAGGATACCCTAAAGGAAGTTCTCCAGGATGAAAGGAAATGATATAAGATAGAAACTTAAATCTCCAGAAAAGAATGAAAAGCACTGAAAATGGTAAATATCTGAGTAAACACAGAAGACTTTTAAAACGTTCGCCTTTTTCCTCAATTTATTTACAAACCATGTAACAATTTAAAGCAAAAATTGTAACACTGTCTTGTGAGATTTATAATGTATATAGATGTAATACAAATAACCCTTTAGCATAACGGAAAGCAGGGTAGACATGGACCTATCTGGATACAACACTTCTACAATTTATCTGAGGTGGTAAAATATTAACTGCACATAGACAGTAAATAGTTATGGATGTATATTGTAATCCCTAGGGCAGCCACAAAAAATAATAATACAAAGAAATATAGCTAAAAAGCTAATAGATTCTGGGGCTTCCCTGGTGGCGCAGTGGTTGAGAATCCGCCTGCCGATGCAGGGGACACGGGTTCATGCCCCGGTCCGGGAAGGTCCCACATGCCGCGGAGCGGCTAGGCCCGTGAGCCATGGCCGCTGAGCCTGTGTGTCTGGAGCCTGTGCTCCGCAATGGGAGAGGCCACAGCAGTGAGAGGCCCGCTTACCGCAAAAACAAAACAAAACAAAACAAAAAACTAATAGATTCAAGGCACGTATGTTAGGAAAATATGAGAACTCTATGCTGTTCTTGATGACATTCTCTAGTTATTCCTTGAATTAGACTAATTATTATTATTATTAATGATAATAATGCGTGAAGCCTAACTCATGGAATGACCAAAGGATGGCACCCTCCTTCTCTCATCTTTAATATTTTACATTATAGATGCCACAAATAAAGGCAACAAAAGCAAAAATAAACAAGTGAGACTACATCAAACTAAAAAGCTTCTGCACAGCAAAGGAAGCCATCAATGAAATGAAAAGGCAAACTACAGAATGATAGAAAATATTTACAAATCATATCTGATAAAGGACTAATATCCAAAATATATAAAGAACTCACGCAATTCAAAAGAGAAAGCCAACGCGATTAAAAACTGGGCAGAGGATCTGAATAGACATTTCTCCAGAGAAGACATACAGATGGCCAGATACATGAAATGTCCTCAACATCACTAACCATCAGGGAAATGCAAATCAAAACCACAATGAGATAATCACCTTACACCTGTTAGAACGCCTATCCTCACAAAGGAAAAAATAACAAGTGTTGGTGAGGATTTGGAGAAAAGGGGACCCTTGTACACTGTTGGTGGGAATGCAAACTTGTGCAGCCACTATGGAAAACAGTATGAAGTTTGCTCAAAAAATTAAAAATAGGACCCCCGTATAATCCAGAGATTCCACTTTTAGGTATTTAACCAAAAGAAGTGAAATCACTATCTTGAAAAGATATATGCATCCCCATGTTCATTGCAGCATTATTTACAACAGCCAAGACATAAAAATAACTTAAGTGACCATGGATGGATGAACAGATAAAGAAAATGTGATATATAGGGAGATGTATAGATGTACACACAAAATTGCATGTGTATATATGTGTGCGTGTGTGTATATACATGCATATACATAAAAATACACACAAAGGAATATTAGGCAGCCATTAAAAAAAAAAGGAAATCCTGCCATTTGTGACAATATGGATGGACCTTGAGGGCATTTTGCTAAGTGAAATAAGTCAGATAGAGAAAGACAAGATCTCACTCACATGTGGAGTCTTTAAAAAAACAAAAAACAAAAAACTGAACTTATAGATACTGAGAACATATTGGTGGTTGCCAGAGGCCGGGAGTGGGTGAAATGGGTGAAGAGGGTCCAAAGGCACAGACTTCCAGTTATCAGATAAGTAAGTCCTGGGGATGTAATGTACAGCATGGTGACTATAGTTAGCAAGACTGTATTCTGTATTTGATAGTTGCTAAGAGAGGAGATCTTAAGAGTTCTCCTCACAAGAGGAAATTTGTAACTATGTGTGGTGACAGATGTTAACTAGACTTATTGTGATCATTTGCAATATTTGCATATATCAAATCCTTATGTTGTACACCTAAAGTGAAAAGAATGTTATATGTCATATACGTCAATTATATGTCAGTTTAAAAAATGTTACAGTATAAAGCATTACGTGCTATACTGTGGTGTAGACTTTCACATACATATGGTAAAGGCAAGGTAAGGCCCCCCCCCCCGTTTTAGAAAGGAGAAAACTAACTATGCAGAGAGTAATGAATTGATGATTCCCAAAGAAACATTAGGTCAAAGAATCTTGCCCCAACACCAGTCTGTGGACCTCAGCTGCCTATCTAGAATGGACTAAAAGAATCTCTTCCACTGATGACTACTGAGGAAGGCCTAGTTTCAGGGAGAGAATAGATAGGTTATGGGTGGAATGTCATCAGAAACAGAGCACATACCTATGGGTCATGTGTTTCTGTGGAAGAATGCTATAGACCCCTGACGCTAGTTGATTATGATGAATTTTATTTTCACAGGGCAAAATTCACAACTATTAGTAACGAAAGAGGAAGTAATCTGTAAGCAGGGCCTCTTTCAGGAAGGAGGTACAATTATCTCTATCAAGACCCCAATCTTGAAACCTCTTCTGCCCACATATTCAAGACTATGAAGTACTCATCTCTTTGGGACGGTCTTTGAGTAATCTTAACAGAATTTTACCGTAAATGGTCTCGTATTCATGGCAAAGAATAAATTTCTTTGTTATCTTGAGCTCAAGTACATAGAGAATGGGGGGATGTTCTGTATAGTAGTTTGACCCTTAGTATGCTGAGCACTAAAATTTTTAAAAAGCAATCTTTGAAAATAGATATCATTTCTAAGCTGGCCATTCATTCTGTTTTATGACTCACAGCAGTTTGGTTGGGCAGGGGGAGGGAGATGGTTGTGGGGGGGAGAAGTTGATTATAAGTTTCAATAAATTAAACTTCATATGCTTTCATATTTTGCTTTGACTCTTAAGATATTCAGGTCACCAAAAATAGAATTAGTTACCATTGATCAAGACAGGAACAATAGGGCTTCCCTGGTGGCGCAGTGGTTGAGAGTCCGCCTGCCGATGCAGGGGACCACGGGTTCGTGCCCCGGTCCGGGAAGATCCCACATGCCACGGAGCAGCTGGGCCCGCGAGCCATGGCCGCTGAGCCTGCGCGTCTGGAGCCTGTGCTCCTCAATGGGAGAGGCCACAACAGTGAGAGGCCTGCGTACCACAAAAAAAAAAAAAAAAAGACAGGAACAATATGGGCTTAGAATTTTTCATTCATCCTCTACAGAAGAGGTTTATATAGATAGTCTAATGGAGCATTTGACTTGCTGACTAGGTTGCTTTCAATTCTTAGGTCCTAGGACTCATTGAAGAGTTCCCAAGGAAAATGGGATGATGGTGATTTGTGCATTTTGTTTGGTCCCTGTTGTATGCTAGGCATTCTGTGGAGGGATTTACACTTGTCATTTCATTTAATCCTCAGATCAGCTCAGTGAGGCAGTTGATATTATGCCCATTATACAGAGGAGGAAATTGAGCTTTTCCAAGTTGGACAGCTAGTAAGTGGTAGAACCAAGGTGTGGACCCAGATCTACCTAACTCTAAAGCCCATCTCTCCTCCCACTCCTCTAAATCAATTTGTTCTCCTTCTCTTTTATAATATATACTCCTTATGGGCCACCTGACACCTAAATTGATTTTGAGAACACCAGCATTGCATTATAACCACCTCAGTGATGTTATAAGAAAGGATCAGGGGCATTTCAGAATTTCAATTCAAAGAAATAATTTTGATGCCCTGCGTGTCAAGGTTATGAATGCCAATTTGTTAAATGCTCTCATCTTAATGCAGATTGCCCTCCAAGAGGAGGCAGTCTATGCTTCCAGATGGTCTGGTCCCTGAATTTCTTTTTTTTTTTTTTTTTCTGGGTTACGTGGGCCTCTCACTGCTGTGGCCTCTCCCGTTGGCGGAGCACAGGCTCCGGACGCGCAGGCTCAACGGCCATGGCTCACGGGCCCAGCTGCTCCGCGGCATGTGGGATCTTCCTGGACCGGGGCACGAACCCGTGTCTCCTGCATCGGCAGGCAGACTCTCAACCACTGCGCCACCAGGGAAGCCCAGGTCCCTGAGTTTCTTAATCCACATGATATCTGGCAAAGTGATATAATCAGGAAGTGTCTCAAATATTGGAATGAAAATGATCTAAGCATAAACAGGATTGTTTGATAGGTGGCTGACTAAAGTAAAGTACAATCAAATAGAACACCTTTTTCAGACTATCACATCGCTTAACATAGAAAATCACTCCACTGTTCTTATCTAGTACAGCAGGAAATCTCTTCTGTTTGTCTGGATTGCAGACAGATGTTGCTTTATGCCAATGATTCTTGTCTCCATCAAACCCAAAGTTCACTTTTCTAAAAAAATAACATCTTCTTGACCATCCTACATAGAAATTCATAGATTTGATAACTCATATAAAATTTTAGAAAAGAATACAATATCTTATATATAATGTAAAAAGGGAAATAAAAGTCATAACATTTCATCAGTAAAAATCTCAGGTGTGACAGCCATAGAAGAGATTTTTTAAAAGACACAGTGTATTACTATAGATATTGCTATTACTAATACTGATAGTATGTATTACCATGAATGCAGCTTGATACAGGTGTGTACACTGGTGACTCAAAAACTACTTAGTGTATTGCTATCTGTGGTGTGATTTTTTTGTTGTTGTTGTTCTTCCCTCCCACCTTCCCAATGATGACAGCCTCTTGGTAAAGTTCCAGGGAAATCAAAAGCCAGTCTCCTTCTTTAATTTTTACAGTAGTTGCATTCCTGGAAAATTCAGACTGCATTAAAACTGTATAAAAACATTTCGTGCTTATGTCTTAAAGAGTTGGTTTTAGGCTCCACGATGTCTGTCAGGACAATGCTTTGTTGTATAAGACTGTCTAATCTAGCCTCCCTGGGCCCGTTCACTAAATGCCAACCATGTTACCTCAATCACTGGGGCTAGCAAAAAATGCCCCCACAAATTGCCAAAACATTTCTAGGGAGGTGGTATCCCCCTCCTTGAAAACCACTGCTTTGGGCAGCCCACTGAGTTCCTGAAAAGCTGTGTGTAAATTTAATTTTCTTACCTGGATCTGAATTTTCACATATTAAGCTTTCGTAAAATGAGGTACATTTTTAAAAAAGACAAACCGGTTTCTGTAGCATGAACAAAAATGTCCCTGATTCACTGTAAGTAACGTTCTTAATTCACCCTAGGTAGTGACATACGCACTGATGTCTGCCAAGGGAGAACTCAGAGTTAACTTACATATGTACAGAAGCTGGTAAACAAAGAGCAGATGGGCCACAAGTATTATAAAGATGCACTGGCACAGGTACAGGCATCTGTATATTCAGCTGACTCAAGGGCTAGGCAAAGGCCCTTGGCTGTCTCACAGGTCCATGGGGTCAACTCAGGAAAAAGGTGAGCCCAGGGAGAGGTGGATGTCTCCTAGCTCAGAGTTGCTAGGAGACAAAAAGTCTGTGAAGGAAACAAAGGATGTGAGTCAGGGTAGAGTTTGAATGTGTAAATGTAAACGTAGGGTTAAGGGTAGCAGTGATGTCACTGTCAGCCCAGGTGAAGGTGACCAAGGCTCTGAGAACTACCTGGTAGATATTGCTTCCTGAGTTACATGCTCTTGCATCTGGATCTTGAACTGGAGGGAGCTACTGATGGATGGCCCAGAAGGATATTTGAGTCCCCATCCTGGAATGGTAGCGGTACATGGTTTATTAGCTTCTTTCCCTTGCTGTTCTCAAGACACCTTCTGCTGCCTTTACATCTCAGGAAATCCAACCCACTTCAGCTGTGTGAGGCAGACATCTGTTCACCATATTGCACGGATCAGGGGAGTGTGTTTTTCTGTCTCTTTGGGAGAAGGAATGGTGGGCGTGACTCCACACAGAAATTCTGGCAAGCCAATAAAGACCACCGTCCAAGCTCCTTTAAGCTAACCACACACGGCTCAGTCTTACTGTAGTTTGCATGCCTGCCTTAGATTCCCCTCTTTAAGAAGCCTCCAAAAATCAGGCCCAGACAGTCTCCAACACCTATTCATCTGAAGTTTACTAGGCAATGTGCCTAGTGTCATTTGAGAGAGCCGTTTGGCAGCCAGCATTTTTTTTTTTTAATGACATGATTGCCCAGGCTTTCAAATCCCATTATGAAACTTTTCATCCTTTACTTGGGGCTTTTTCTTTTTTTAATCTGCCATTTTAGTTTGATGGAAAGAGATGATGAGGAGAAAAGTTTGCAAAATTGCTCTTTGGTGCCAGATGATGCAGTGAGGCATGATTGCTGAACACATTTGGGGGATCTATAGGTGGCCCATTCTTTCCTGTCCTGAAGCTCTTAATGACTGACAGCGTTGGTTATCAGGGAAGCCACCCCTGGCATGGATAGGAAGAGGGTAGGGCTAATTTCAGGGCAGCTTGGAGATTCATTAGAAGAGCTCTAGGGAGCTGCCTTGGGGCTAGCTCCACCCTTGGTCACAGAAAACAAGGAGACCCCTAGCTGTGTCCTGCCGTGCATTCAGAACCCTGCATGGAGACAGTCCATCTGTTATTAGAAACAGTCACCAGCCAACAGCAGTGTTATGCCTGCTGCTTCACTATGGTAACACATAACTTCAGGGCTGTAATATGATCCACTTCACATCAAGGGGAATATATATGGTACATCATACCTACCCTAAGTCAGAACACGGGCTTCAGAACTGGCTTTAAGAGAAACAGTCAATATCTCTCTTCTCATGAACGTTCTCTTAGGTGTTGTCAGGCGTCAGACAGTTCTTCTCTCATATCAGCTTGCTTATAGAAAGCTGTAGGTGCTGTTACAGCATGGTACTCACATCTTCTCAAGTGTTCATATACATTCGGTTTGCTGGGAGAAGTAGATGCAGGATTCCTGGGGCACTCGGCCTCACGAGAGCCAGAAGGTTATTTATCTTCACAGCTGTGACCGATCATCTAGCATGGTACCTATGTAGTAGGAATGAATAAACATGGAAGGCAAACAGTGGCTGAGTGGACAAGCCATTCCTTCCTCCTCCCACCTTCTCTCTCCCTGACTCCCCCATCCCACTCCACCCCACTCCCATTTCTCTGAAAAGCTGGGTCAAAGTCAGTATAAAATGTAGTCATAGAATAGATATAGTCAGTGTTAAGTGGCTTAAAGAAGTGGTGTACATATTGGTTATGAGTTTGGACTTGGGAGTCAGGAAGACCTGCATTTAAGCCTTATCCTCTACCACTTGCTGTTTGGGTGACCTTGGACAAATTGTTTAATATCTCTTAGCCTATTTCCGAATCTAGAAAGTGGAGATAATAAGAGTCCCACCTTATCCATTTGTTACGAAGATTAGAGATAATTCATGTAAAGTGCTTGGCACTGTGCCTGGGATTTTAGTATTCAATTTATTATTTTTCCATAGGCTGTTCATTACCACTATGTGGGTATCAGCCCAGCTAGGTGACCACAGCTAGGCCTGTGCCTCTCTGAGGAAAATAGCTATCTCCTTCATCTCTGGAGCAACTGCAATGATTCTTTGTACTGACTTGACCATTGATTAGCTTGGTTGCTATGGTTACGTTACTTAACCTTTGGGACTTCTTTGTTGTAGACAGAGAAGGCTACTCTATCTACAAAGATATTCACACGTGAAAATGATTGGGAAGGGTCCTAAAGAATGAGTTTTTGGTTTATGCTATTGTCTAGATGCCTAACATTTTAGGATTAAGTTAGGGAGTGGGAAGGAACATAAAAGTCTGGAGGTCCTGTGGAACATACATTAAAGGCATTTATCCCAACTTTGCTGACTCATGCATCAATGAATTGAAGGATTCGTGATTCATAACAATAAGGCCAACTGCTCTAGCTATGTGTAGACCAGTAAACATGTCCTTTTGGGAAAACTAAATAAGTCACATGACATCAGTTTTTATTTCAGTGATGCTCCATGATGTTAAAAAGAAAATTGTTTTAGCTTTAGACAGTTAAAAACAAAAAACTCAGGCCGTATTATTTTCCATCAGTATACAGTTTTTCACTCATACACAGTAAAACAAAATCACAAGAGTGGAAATGAAATGGCAAAAGAAGGTAAAAGAAAATAGTGGATCCAATCATCTTCATTACTATGTGAATGTTACTTGAGCATACCATGCTAAGCTCTTTGCATATATTATCTCACTTAATTCCAGAATATAGACACCATTATCTCTGTTTGTATGGGAAGAAGAAATTAAGGCTTATAGATATGAAGTAACTCGACCAAGTCACAGGCTGTGAATGCAGAGCATTGCCCTTTTTTTGATGTCTACTTTCCTTGTTTTCTCAATGACGGTTGAGGTCATCCCCTCTTGGTGACAGAGCATGAGGTAGAGTGATGTTTATAGCACTGGATGACTCAGATTGCTATTAATCTCCTCTTGAACTGGCAAAAAGTCAAGAATGATCTTGTGCCATTGACACCGGCTATGGTATCCCATACACTTGCCTCCATAGCCATAGATCTGAATCACTGCAGTGACTGAGGTTCTACCCCCCTTACATACTATCAGTCCCTTAATCCCTACAATGATCTGTTGGGTGGCCTTTTGTCCATTAGCCTACTGTTCACTTTCCTTCATCGTCATTTATGGAGCATGTCTTATAAGTAAAGCCCATCCATACTGGGCATATGGAGTCAGACAAGTGAAAAAGATTGTCGCTGTCCTCCAAGAGCAACTGCTTTAGTGAAATTGACTTAAATGACTAACTAGGTAGGTCAGTAGGTAAATAAAGAGATGCATAGATAGATGAGACAGTGACAAATACAAGAATAAAAGCCAGAATAATGTGCTATGTGAGCAGGGATGGAAGGGTGACTAATTCCAGCAGAAGGCTGGGGATCTGAAAACCCCTCTTAGAAGAGGTAGAATTTGATATGGGCTTTGAAAGATGAATGAGGGATGAATCTGGGAGAAGGATCATGCTACCAGGCAGAGAAGGCTGTCTTAACTGTCAAATCCAGAGATGGCCATCTTGTACGTTTTTTCCACTGAGCCCAGGTATAGTATGAATTCCCTTCCCTATACACTAGTCTAAGGGATCACCACCAGTTCAACAGAACTGATTGATTTATGGGATGAATCCTCTTGACTGTTCTTGACTTACCACTTTAGTGACTTCAAAGGCAGGACTGTTATGCTAAGAAACGGGAATGGTTACATCCCAGTAGACTCAAGTAAATGGCCATTTGGGTTCAGAGAGGGACTTCTGACAAAAATAAAGCACACAACACATGTTTAGAGATACGTCCTTGGAACCTCTTATCTCCTACCTTTCTCTCATCTATACCTCTCTGGATGCTTTATTTAACAGAGACATTTCTTGTGCATCTATTTTGTGCAGGACGCTTTGCTAGTTACCATACAAAGAAGTATAAGATATGACTTCTGTCCTCAAAGAGCCATCAACTAATGGGAGTAACAAGACCAATGTTCAGAAAACTCTGTTCAAGTCCATATAATCAAAATGTCATCTGCATAAGCATTTTGAAGTTCTCCACTATCCCATCTACCACAAAGTGAACTGGCATGAGAAAATTCTGTCTCTAAAATGTAGCATCTGGCCTCAAGAGAAAGGGACCCGTGCAATAAGAAATGCCTTTTTTCTCTCAAGATTTCTCAGCTTTAGTCCCTCTATGTGATTTCACATTCAAATGCAAGTTTTGAGATATATCCACAATTTCCCTTTGGACTGGGCAGCAGTATAGGCTATGAATCCCAGTTGATCATCTTACCTGTAATAATGAGCCTGTATAAGTAGGGGGAAAAAATGACAAGATAGAAATCCCTTTCCAAATTAATGTTGGAGCCAAATGGAATAAATTACTTTTATATCTGACCCTGAATGTGTAGAAAAAGAATAGAGAAAGTGTATTTTCAACTAATTTAAATAAAAGATGAAATTGAAACAGAAAGCCAGTAGCCACATTAGTCATCTGGTTACAGAGAAAATATACTCTACTTCATTGTTGTAATAGCAAACATCAATGGAGTAGAAAACTGACTGGTCTTCTTATATTGGGACAAAATCTGATGCTTGGTTGCTAGGGAAGCTCTGCTCATATTAGCCTTGACTACATCCTCTGTAATGAATTAGAGCCTTTAACATCTCATCAGTACATCACGAACACAAGTTTTAAAAGCCATATTGAAAAATGTGAAATGTTGCAGTATTGTTAATGTGTGAGAACAAGTGGTAAGAGGTCAAACTTACAGTTCTGCAATGGTTCTTTTGCATAGTACTTTATACTTCTCTTCTTCTTTATGTATTTTCACCTTGCTTCACATTTTACCATTTCGATCTTTAATCATCTCTACTCCATTTTTTGTAAATGTGTTTATACAGGGGTATGTTGATTATTCTTGACCAAAGCATTTGCATAAACAAGTTTGAAGCTGTATTACCAATCTGCATATGGGTCATTCTGTCCAGTACAAATGTGATGATGGAACACAAATAAAATTTGCATTTCTATCCATATTAAAAATTATTTACAGATCTCCTGTCTCTCTTTTGCATAGAGAATTCATGGCACTTAGATGTACAGCAAAGTGATTCCGTTATACATACATACATATACTTTTTTAGGTTCCTTTCCATTATAGTCCATTACAAGATATTGAGTCTAGTTCCTTGTGCTACACAGTAGGTCCTTGTTGGTTATCTATTTTATATACAGGAGAGTTCTATAATGTTTAAAGTGAACCTATTTTGTTTTGAAGGCATTTGACAAAGTGAAATAGCAGAGAGCAATATCCAAGATCAAATAGCAAACTGGAAAGTAAGGGATATAAGGGAAGAGGGAAATACTTACCATTTGTACCCAAAGCAAGACTTCCCAGATAATTCACCTGACTGGTCCAGTCGTGGATCAAGTAGTTTGATCCTAGCTTCATCAAATTGGATTACAATTAAGACTCTTAACACACAAAATACATATTTTAAATTTTCTTCATTAACTATCTTTCTTTCCACACAATGTTCTATCACTGTTTTCTCTCATTGTGATTTTCAGATCTTAGAGTGGTGTAAATCAAATGTAATAGCAAGAGTAAAGAAAACAAAATCACAACATGGAGAAAGGGAGTAGTCAAGAGTCAGGGCACGCATGAGGGTAAACACTCCAAGCACATGCACTCAGATCCTCTCTATTGAAATGGAATGTGCCACCACAGCATTCCAGGCCCCCCACTTTCCAACCTATAATTAATGTGTGTCTCCTTTGTGGCATGAAACTCCAAATGTTCTCAGAGGTGAGCTGCGGGCATTTCACAGCATGGCACAGGGCTGGGAGGAGAACAACGTGGGTAGATGACCACACACCATCATTTCCTTTTCTGATCTCACCAGAATGTCATCAGCAGAGCCACAGCCCAACAGGCGGGTAGTAGAAGATATGGAGATGCATTTTAGACCGAAAAAGGCACTCTATGCTTATACAAGTATGGTAGATGTTGAGTCCCATGTGTTACTGTCTTTTCTCCTAATTTGTTTCAGTACTTGAATGTTTTATTATAATTGATGTGTTCATTTTCTGTACTTATGCCCAGGAGTGTTGCAGTGAACATAATTTTAAAATTCAAGAAATCCATTAAACAAATAGTTTATGTTGATAAAATAGATTAATTCAAATGATTGAAAACACATAGTACCAGCTCTGAATGAAACAATTCTTTAAGAAAAAAAAAATCACATTATCAAAACTCTAGCCCCAGATTGCCACTTGATTAGTCTAAAAATACAAGGTTGGCATGAAGCCCAGAATGTTGGCAAGTGGAGCTTTGATTGACCTAGACAGACAAGGGATTCCAGAGCCGAGGGCCCCTTGTTAAACAAGGCCTGGCTGCAGTTGCCCAGAGTCTAAATTGGGGATCCATTAGCAGAGATCCACATTGGACTTCAACTGTCACGATTTGTGTATACAGAGAGAACTTCTCCTTAGGCAGGATGGTGACTTCCTACCTGAGGCTTTCAATAGGTTGGGATTTTAGGTAGAGTTCATGTTGAGGGGAGAAATCAAAATCTAATTCGGTTGGGGGTGGGTAGAATGTGTGTGTGAGAGTAATACAGATATAACTAGAGTTGCTGGTCACTTTCTTTCATGCTAAATGTTTGAGGAATTGATTTCTCATAGATCTCTGTGTCATATGTAGAATGTTGAAAGGTACATGTCATTTATCTATCTATAACCACGTAAGCCTGACTTGTACCAGCTAGCTAATCATGGATGACTATAATAGCATTGGACACTTTGTCTTCATAGCTAAGTATGCCTTCTATACACTTTGCCCGTGACTTTAATGGGGCAATAAGAGTCCATTGTGATCTGGGCCCCTCCTGATCCTATGGTTTTTGTTTCTTCGTTTCTTTCTTTTGCCTGTCCCAAAGACTCTTTTCATGAAAGCTGATTTGTCAGCCACAAAAAAAAGTGAGATTTTATATGATAATATTTGTAAAATTATGTGTGCAAGTGTGACATAAACGTTTATTGTTTATGCAGATCAAAATTGGTATATTAATCTAAAAGTACAAAGAGTGTGTTTCACTGTTTGTCTTATAGATTCAAACTGGTACTTGGAGTTTACAGTATCGACTAATTTCATATTTTGCATATTCAAATTCTGATGACTGCAGTTAAATTTAATTTGTTTCAAAGCAAAAAGAAACATCCTTTTTATCTTCTTCCACTGACTTGCTTTACCCTAGTTTATTTTTCTGGGGTGAATTGAAGATAGACTAGTTTAAAAAAACAACAACCCTCTGGAATCTCTTGACCATTTTTTCCATAACCCCAATTGCTGCAGAGAGGATCTTTTTATTTGATTTGTCATATAATCTCAGACTCCGACTCTGTTTTCTTATCCATAAACTGGGATAAAAATACTCTTCCTGCCTTCTTTTCACAAGTAATGTGAGAGTGTCCTTTATTGGTACTGAAAATTTTTTTCAAATATGCAGAGTAATACATAAATGTAAAGTGGTATCATCCATTGCTAATCTGTTTTTTTTTAATGCCTTCAATGTGTTCAGGAGTTTTACTAAATGTCATGTCATATTTTCTGAATGATTTTGTTTCAGTAAAAAAGCACCAGATTTAAATGTAATTGAGTCAATTAAAATCTGGTTTTTGTTTGTTTAGTAGGATTTATCTGAATTACATCTATCTATGCTTATTCTCTGCTCCTATTCTCTCTTCCTTCTTCTTCATGGCCTTTGGACTTAACAAACAAAAGGATGGAGATGATAAAAAGAGGCCATAGTCCAATTGTCTGCTTTGGGGGTTGGAGGGGTGATTGGGAGAAAACAAATCTCTGAAATCTTCAGTCCTGTGTCTCACTTTTGCCTATAAACAGCTGGGGAAATGGGAGACCCTATTCTCTAAGGACCAAAATTGATTGAGCTTCTGGCCTCTCCACACATGGAGGAGACCACACAAGGGAGGTGAAAGGGGAGTATCATCAGGTCTGGCTGCCTGGTCTTAGTGGGGCTTGTTTTCTTTCTATGTTGTCAAGTATGGGAGTCATAAAACAATCATCTTTACTGAACACTTGAAGAGCAGTTGGTCTGAACACAGAAGGAGGAATTAGAATTTAAACCCTACAGAGCCATTTCTAAGAACAGCCCCTTCCTGACAATGCCTTTCTTCATAGAGCTTCATGGAGTTCATAGAGTCAGCTTCAAAAGGGCCCCTGACAGATAAATGGGTGGCCACTGTTACAAAGCCCACTGAGAATTTGAGATGTCCAAGTGAAGTGGCTTTATAAAAGATCCTTGTTTTTGCTTAGGTTCTAAGTTATCTGCAGGAGGAAGGAAAAGTTACAATATAAAGCCAGAAACTTGACTGCCCTCTTTTTGCGTGGGAAGGGAATGGCAGAATCTCCCTCAGAAGATAGAGCTTTTCATTCTGGAAAATACCTTGCTAGGATTCCTTGAGTATGATATGGGAACCCTTGCCCCCTTTCTCAGGGGTCATATTTCCAAAGAAATAAAAGAGGAGCTAAAGCATCACACCTGACATAACAGGAGTGAATTTTATTTATTTATTTACTTACTTACTTACTTACTTATTTTTGGCTGTGTTGGGTCTTCATTGCTGAGCGCAGTCTTTCTCTAGTTGCGGCGAGTGGGGGCTACTCTTCGACGCGGTGCATGGGCTTCTCATTGCGGTGGATTCTCTTGTTGTGGAGCACAGGCTCTAGGCAAGTGGGCTTCAGTAGTTGTGGCACATGGGCTCAGTAGTTGTGGCTCACGGGCTCTAGAGCGCAGGCTCTGTAGTTGTGGCGCACGGGCCCAGTTGCTCTGCGGCATGTGGGATCTTCCCGGACCAAGGATCAAACCTGTGTCCCCTGCATTGGCAGGTGGATTCCTAACCACTGCACCACCAGGGAAGTCCCAGGAGTGAAATTTATAAATGAGGACCCTGGTAAAGCCAGAGGGAGATGAGGAGAAAGCCCAGGAAAGTAACAGGAGACAGAGATTTGGGAGAAACAATGGCAAGTGGTGGAAGGACCACTGGCTGCGTGTTGCCTCTGTCCTTTCATCATTCACAACAGCCTTTGGGGCAGTAGAGGGAATCCAGGGATAGGTTTGAGGAAAGAAAGCATGCCCTTTCCATGTCACCCTTCTGTTCCCATAGGAAAACAGAAAAAGTGCTATGGGAGCAACAAGAACCAACTGACCAGCCCTCACTTTGGGAGTCTGGACCTTACCAACAAGGGGAAGGATGAGTGGGTGCTTACCACTTGTTCAGGAACTGCAGGCAGGGCATTCCTTAGAGGGAACAGGGTATGCAAAGACTTGGAGGTCTGAAAGGACCTGAGCAGCTTAGTGAAAAGCTCTTTAAATTGTGATGGCTCTTTTCAGGCATGCTAAGACATTTTTTCTTCACTGTTAAAAACTGGGGAACTCAAGAAGGAATTTAGGCAGGAGAAAGACAATCAGATTTGTGTCTTCAAGAAAGAGCTCTGGTCCATGCATTCCAACCATTTATTTATTCAACAAATATTCGTTGGGCTCTGATGTGCCAGAACCATACTAGGCGCTGGGAATACAGTGATGAATTAACTAGTTCTTGCTATTATGGCACTCACGGCTTGGTTAGGAGATAGATGTGTTCAAATTAGTCACAGAAATTAAAGTTTAATTATAAGTAGTGGAAAACTATAGAAGAGGGTGAAGAAATGCTTTGAGAATTAGAAGGGAGAACTAATTTTGTTTGGAGGTTGAGTGGGAATTAGGTCACATGAGGCCACCCAGCTGGAACTTGACAGATAGGCAGCCATTGGCCAAGCTAAGAGAGAGGTATTGTCTATATAGACTTTGAGGGAGCTAGAGGCTTAACAGTCAGTTAGGAAGCTGTTCTAATGGTCCAGGCAAGTTCCTGTTTCCTCACCTACAAAAATTCAGGGGTTGGTCTCTGTTGATCTCCAAAGCCACCTACAGCTCTGAGTTCTATAGAATTAAGAGTCTGCTATGTGTTTGACATTGTGCTAGGTGCTGATTAGGAAGAAAATAAAATATATATAGATATGAATCCCCAACAGAGGGACTGTCCAACAAATTGAACATTTGGCGCAGGTTCAGAGAGTTTAGCTCTAGGTTTGTGTTATGTTTTATAGAGACTTAACAGAATTCTTAAAACACTTTAAATTATTTCTTGTTGAAATGACAGATCCATCTACCCCTCCCCAGGGCCCAACTTCTGTTTCTTAAGTTTTTTCTCTTGAATTGCCTCCAGTCATGATGGATGGATGGATGGATGGATGGGTAGATGGATGGATAGATAGATGCAGAGATGCAGAGATACAGATATATTTGAAACTTAGAATGTCTAATACAGTACTGAACACCTGTAGGACTATACTGCTCATCTTTACAGTAGAGAAAAAGGTGTTATTAACCATCTGAAGAACTGCCATGTAATTGGTGACTAACTTACAGAAGCAGTGCCTTGCACGTAAAAGGCACTCGAAAATATTTGGATGAATGAATGAAATATTCATCTGCCTCAATGTGTTCAATTGAGAAACAGAATCAGATGTCTGCCACAGACTCCCTAGGGCTGTGGTCACATCAGTGTGATTACGGCGCTCTTCTTAAGTGCTGCATGTGATGGACAAATTGTGTTCCCACTCGTCCCCCAGCCCACTCTAAAGGAGTCTTGTTCTGCCCACTCATTTTCTCTCCATCCTTGATAAACTTCAAAGAGCTTCCCTCCCTGAGTTTTAGGGCTTTTGTATTCAGAACTGGAAGAAAGTTGAAAAGATGCTCAGGCTAGGATTGAGGAATGAGTGGTATTATTTTTGTTTTATTTTTTCTTATTCATGGGCCACCCTTTCAGTAATTCTTACACTTGTGCATAAATAGGATCACATCATAATTTCTAATTGTGGACACCATTTTAAATAAACTTTTACTTTGCTTGTTTGTTGCTTTGCTCACTTTAGCACCCCCAAGAAGAGTTCATTTGTCTGTCTGTCTGTTTATCTTTCTGTCTTCTTTTTGGAAGAGCAAGTTACCAAAGCAGCAGCAGTGGGCAAGGGAGGAGGATAGAGGAAAGGAAGAATTTTAAGCAACATTTCTTTAATGCCTGAATCCGAGATGAGCTATTGGGAAGTTCTGTCTTGACTGCTGGACTGTTTGAATAATCAGGACACAGCTTCAGAAAGGGCTCAGGTAGGGACTGCTCCCCTCCTGAAGGTAGTCTTTCCTCATGACTGCCCTTCCCCTTAGCAAGGACAGATTCGAATTTCATTAATGTAGACACCGGAGCTGAGACAGATACAGGACTCGGCTAATGGGTATGAGTTATAGGGAGGCATGTTTAAGCTCAATACATTTTTCTAACAGGTAGAAATAATTCATGAAAGAGTGGGTACCCTATCAAAGTGTTGACAGCATTAATGAAATAGACCTCATCCTGGGTAGATGGTTAGGGTAATTAACATGGAAGATCCTCCCCTTCACCGAAATGCCTCTAATTTATACACAAAATGCAGGTTAAATGGAGAAATACACAACTCTTATGTAAACGCAAGATAGAATCCTTGCCCCCGGCTCACAACTCTAAACCCAGGGTAAGCTGGCTCTTTTTCAAGCTAGCTTCTCAACAATTCTGATGGGAAGAATGTACTCTTCAAGGTTCCATTTTTTCCCCCACTTACCAAAAAGGCTCTTCTAACTTGTTAGCCTACAACTACCACCAAGCTCAATGTCAAGGTTTACTTTATTTTTTTTCATTTTATTTTTATTTTATATTGGAGTATAGTTGGTTTACAATGTTGTGTTGGTTTCAGGTGTACAGCAAAGTGATGCAGTTATACATATACATATATCCATTCTCTTTCAGATTCTTTTTCCCATATAGGTTATTACAAAATACTGAGTACAGTTCCATGTGCCATACGACTATTTTATATATAGTAGTGTGTATATGTTAATCCCAAACTTATAATTTAAGGTTTACTTTAAGTTTTTTAAAAAAGAAAAAGATTTGTTCAAGTATAGTGTAAGTGAACTTGGTTATGGGATAGTTTAAAGTGTTTTGGAAAGCCTTCCTTTATATCCCAGAGAGGCAGGAGGTCTGGCAGTGACTACATATTGGGCACCTACTAGTCTCCAAAGTTTGGAGCATGGCAGAAAAAGGCTAAAATGCAAGATTAGATTGAGAATAATACAGTCTGATGTGAATAGCCAAGTTTAATTAATCACTTATGATATGTCATGCATTGTGCTAATGTGCACTGTCTTGTGTAAATCTCGTGGTGACCCTCCAGTGCAGGCGCTGTTATTTTCCCCTCACAGATGACTGCACAGGAGGGGGTGGGGGAGGGGAGAGAGAAAGAGCTCATCAAACATTTCTCAGTGAGTATATAGTAGTGCAATAATCAAACCTAAGTTTTCAGCTGCTAAGCTTAAGGAAAGAGATGCAAAAAGAATGACATTTAACAATGGATGGAATAGACCCAGAAGTAAGGAGATCCATCAGAACCAGCTGGAATAAATCTCAGAAGGGTTCTTGGGTAAGGTACAATTTCACCCATTTCAGAGGGTATGTGGGTTCCAAATTGGCAAGAGTGGGTATTAGGGGACAAGGAATAAGAGTAACTCTTTCTGCTCACAAAGAGGACTGGCCTCTCCCAGAGCGTGAATTTGGCTGGGAGGCAGTGGAGAGATGTGAACTCCCTGGGCCTGTTCAGTCTGGAAGAGACCTGAGACTTTGCACCCTGGAAGCATGGCTCAGGAGGTATGCATTGTGTGATGTCCCCAGTGCTTATTATGTTGCTGTTTGGCTCGCTTGACAGGTCTGTAGTTTATACCAGTAGCATGAACAGTAGATCCAGTTTCCACTTAAACTACAATACAATCCACTTTGCTATATGGTACAAACTAACACAATATTATAAAGCAACTATACTCCAATAAAAATTCAAAAAACAAAAAACTACAATACAGTCATCATGCATTAAAGCAGGAAATATTCTGAGTATTCTAAGAATGCATATACTCATTTATTGGAAACCATGATTAAAATAAATTTTAGTTTTATTCCTCTCTTCTAAGGCCCTTTTAGACAATTTAGCTAATGGCAATCCTCAAAGACAGTGTTTCCTGTCTTTGAGGATTTAGAGGCTAGGTTAACCTCCAAATCTCAGTGACTAGACAAAACCAAGATTTATTTCCCCCTCACTTAAAGTTTGCTGCAGGTTTGATGGTTTTCCCCAATACTCTTTTCCAAGTAGTGACCCAGGATCCAGTCTGCTGATATTTTCTGGTTCTATTTTCTCAACAAAAGGGCATGGAGAATCCGTACCACTCTACTACACTTTGGCTTGGTAGCCCATTGCCATGACTAGTACAGGGACCCACCCTGCTGCAAGGTACTGGGAAATACAAGGAAACACAAGTCCATAGAGTGGGCAGTAAATGTCTCTGGCACTTTCCATCCTTTGCCCCTTTTTCCTACACAGAGAACATATTGAATCCCTCCCTAAGAAGGACAACCCAAAGTCCCATCCAATAGATGCACCGAGCTCAAAATCTAGGATTTCTGGGTGGTGGCCAGTAGTCATTACCTGGTTCAGATGTGACTCCTTTTTGGCTAGAGAACGATGAATTAAAAAGGCAAGTTATCTGCCACTCTCCCACAGATAACCCCAAAGTAGAATGATGGAACAGGGACCTGGTAAATGCAATTCATACTCTCATTTGGAAAAGGGGAGAAAGGGAGATGCACCACAGTCACTGGTTTGTTGCACTCTGAGATGTCCCTGGACAATGGCTATGGTGGCTACCTACCCAAATGTGGGGGGAGGTTCCTCAATGAGACCCTGATTCTGTTCTCTGGGAGGAGAGGGCAAGTCCCTTGTCTGTTACTTTCTGCAGCACCTGGCTCCACCATCTGGGAAGTTCTTAATCTCCCCTGATTTTCCTTTGCTCCATATAAAATGGATATTGTGGCATATGCCCTCCTTAAGGGTTTTCTAATCAAGGGAGTTTGAGAGCTAAGGGTCATTTTAAGTCTCTTGATTTTTAGACAAATACAACTTTCTCAAAGATTCAGAAGACTTCCAGTACATTTGCTTGCAATCAGTTCCATGTGCCAGGAACCCCATCCACATCTTGTTTGAGACATGGCTTTCAAAACTGCCTCATTTCTTTGTTGGTTCCTTCCAACTGAACAGCCACACGTGAAATCTGATCTTTGCCCTGAGTCATTTGGATCATGTGTGTTTCTGGACATTTGTTATTCACAGCCTTTTTATATCTTATTTCCCACAGTTCATGGTCCAGTTGCAGTGGGTTTTCCAATCTTTAAAGGCATCACATTGCTGGGCTCTGTTGCCTTTCATTTCTGCTAATTCTTTCTAGAGCATGCCTTTCTTTTTTCTTTCTTTCTTTTCTTTATAGCATGTGCTGACTGCAGCCAGTGGTGGCCGATATACACTATTGATGTTCTTCCCCTACAGCTGCCAGCTCAGCACTCACGTGGTCTCCCTCCCAAGTTATCACAGATGACAGTTTTAACAAAATTTCTTCGTCACTGAATAACAATCTCCACATTTCTAATCTTTGTTATCAGTTTCTTCACTGCCTGTCACCTGACTGCTGAGTGAATGCTGTACATTTTAGGGCTTGCTAAAGCAGCACTCCACCTTTGGTGTCAAGTTCTGCATTTGTCATAAGTTAGTTTATGCTGCAGAAACAAACCCACCTCCAAATACCTGTCACTTAACATATAAAAGTTTATTTTTTACTCAAAGTCTACCATGGGTCTAGTGACTCCCTTCCAAGCAATGATGCAGGGCTCCAGGCTGTTTCCATCTTGGAGGTTTACCACTGGAACACATGGCTTGCAGGATCATCTGGAAAAGGGAAAAGGGCACTTAGATGGTCATGCACCAGCTCTGAAACGCTTTGGCAAATGCATGTCACTTCTGCTCTTGGCCTTGCCAAACAGCCCTTGCCTCTTCAGTGAACAGGAAGTGTCTCTGGCACAGCTACTTGATCAAACCCTGAAGGTAGAGCCTGGAATCTGTATTCTAACACATATCCAGTGTTCAAGAACATTTGTTCTAGGATAAGTGGTCCTATGTTATTCATAATAAAACTGAAGCCTGGAGATGGTGCAATTTATGCAAGGTCACACAAATTTAGTGACAAAGCTGCTTGTGCTTCTTAGTTCATGTCAGCTCCAAATCTCTGATGTATAAAAGCCCCATCGTAATGCAAGTCATGCTCTTTATTCAAGATCATACTGAGAAGCCATCTTTTCTATTCTTCTTTTCCTGGGGCCCTAAGAGTTGAAAGAACTGTGTAGGAAAACAGATTAAAGCAGCATGCTAGCAAATTCAAACAAAAGCCAAAAAGACAGAAAGAGAGGAGGGAAAACAATTTTCCCAGAAAAGAGGAAGCCCCTTGATCAAGCATAAATTTGCTAATGGTTCACACCCATAAGCTTAAAAAAGTGAAAACCCCTGACTAGATATTTTCAGTCCTTAGCTGGACCAAACGACAGGGTCAGAAATCTGTGTGTGTACCCAGGTATCCACAGGGTCATGGTGAGGATTTGGGGGATCCTTTGCACTTCTGTAGAGCCGGCTTCACCTGTGAGCTCATTCTCAAACAAAATCTGCTTCTGTACATCTGTTATAAATGTTCACATTTTCTGGGAGTAAAAATATTATTCTGTCAAGGTGAAAGGGATATGTTTCAGAATTGAGGGAATTCACTTTGGAACTTGCAGATTTTATCCTTGGATCATACCCACAAAGAAAAAAATAAATGTGGGGGTGAGGAAGAGGGAAACTCTTCCTTGCTAAGAGGACAGAAATAACTTGAGCTAATTATATTAACCTTAAAAAGTAAGTGAAAATTAATAACAAATAAGAAAAATTTTATCTCTGAAAATAGCCTCTCCTCTGCACTATTGAAATCCTATACCCTTTGGTGGAATAAGCTTAGGTCAGGAGCTAACCTGCCAAAATGAAATTCTAGAAATAGGGAATGCTTCAGGCATCCTGAGTCCAGCTGAGTATCTTGCAGTGTTTTCCCAAACTTTTGGGCTCAGTAAAATATGATTTAAATTTTGCCTCAAGCCTTTACTTTTGGAAAACCATATGTATTTTTTAACAAATTTAATTTGGATGTTTCTTATTTTCTTGCCCTTTAGCTCATTAAAATATTATGTTGTAGGAGTCATTTGTTTGGGAAGCAATCTGATTCTTTTGGAAAATCTCTGGAAGCCTTTGTTGTTGGGATGAGAAGCAAAATTTTGCCTGATCTTGAGTGTATACATTCAAAGTGAACTGGAACATTATAGAAATTTCTGAATCAGGGGTTCTCAAAGTGTAGGCCCCAGACCAGCATCATCATTATCACCTGGGCAGGGCCCTCTCACTAAGAAGGGCCTCATACTTGGTTTGATGCTGTTGCCATCTTGAAATTCGTAACTTTGTTTTGTAAGTAAAGTCCAGTGGGAAAAGAGGACAGCAGAGTGCTGGTATGAGTAGATTTCCCCATTCACAGACAGCATTCACAGCGCCCCATGAGCACAGAATTCCAGGGTACTGCATATGTGTGAGAGTTCCTTGAGATTCAAAGCAAGTATAAGGTAAGCATGTTAGGCCTACAACTGAATCAACTAGGGGAAGTTAGGGAGATGAGGGGGCACTGACAGCCCAGAGAGGTCACACTTTCTATTTGAATCAGAACTTTCTTTGAACCCAGAAAAAAAGCAATGGCATTCTAAGAACAACAGTCCACCAAGAAACCCTATCATATCTTCTCTAACTTGTGAACTAGCCAACTGCTTACACTCAAAGAAGGAGAGAGGGCAAACACATGGTTCCTTATCTTTTCAGAACTTCCTTACCCATCAGTAATTCAAAAGTAGCAAAAGTTGGTAGAATGCATATATATCAAGAAATGAAATTTAAAACAGTAGACTCAGTTTTGTGCAGCAGTTCCACTCTTCTGGTTAGAAAGGAATATATGTGTGTATATGTATGTATGCATATGTATATATGTATATATATGAGCTACAAAAGATGAGTTGTATAATTTTGGTGATTCCACAGAGGAGTTATATACTCTTTATAACTGGCATTGTGCAACTTACAGATGAACAGTAAACTTCATGCTAATAATTTTAATTTCTCTTTAGAACATTAAACAGCAAATAAAAAACACCATGACTAGTTGAAAGGGACCATGGAAGAAAGGAAACAGTTTTATCTTTTAGTACTTTAATTAATGGCACTGTTTTTTCCTGCTTTTTCGATAAGGAGTCCTGTATCTTCACTTTGCTCTGGGTCTTGCAAATTAAACAGCCCTTCCTGGGAACTTATTAGAAATGCAAATTCTCAGGCCTCATGCCAGACCAACAGAATCAGAAACTCACCAGGAGGGAGAAGGGAGGGGGGACAGCGGCATATATTTTAACAAGCCTCCAGGTGATTCTGAACCATGGGCAAGTTTGAGAACCACTGGTCTGAATCATTTAAGCTCGAGAACCCTACAACTGTATTTACCCAGAAGTTTCAGGCCTGTCTGATTGCCTTATTTTAACTAATCTAAGAGGCAGTTGAAAGCACAACCACTTTCATAACTGGCCTCTGAATGTCCATCACATGGTGCTTTTGAGCCTCTGCTGTGGAGTCAGACACATCTGTGTTCACCTTAATGCAGCCATGCAGCTTTGGGCAGGGTTCTCCACCTCTCTGATTCTCAGTTTTCTCAACTATGAAATGGGGGTATTAATGCCAGCCTCATAGTGTGATAAAATATATAAATGAGTGTCTGGTACATGGTAAGCATTCAAGGAAAAGGCATTGCATCTATATTATTATTAATAATAGTTAGTACTATCTGTGTTGTATATTGCTGGTGCTATTAGCCTCACCCTGGACCAGTCTCTGAGGCATCACCCTTGCTTACCTCTCTCCAAGTTGCCCCCTCTGTATCACGTTGAGATGTAAAACACAAAAGAAACACAGGAAAGGGTAGAACTTTTCCTTTTACTAGTAAAGGGGAGGGAATGAGAAACAGAACAGGGTGTTTCTTATTCTTTTTTTTTTTTTTTTTTTTTTTGCGGCACGCGGGCCTCTCACTGTTGTGGCCTCTCCCGTTGCGGAGCACAGGCTCCAGACGCGCAGGCTCAGCGACCATTACTCACAGGCCCAGCCGCTCCGCGGCATGTGGGATCTTCCCGGACCAGGGCACGAACCCGCCTCCCCTGCATCGGCAGACGGACTCTCAACCACTGCGCCACCAGGGAAGCCCTGTTTCTTATTCTTGATTAGGCATTTTCTCTTCTAAAAGTTCTGCCTTCATATATAATTTTACCTTACAATTCTAAAGTAGATGAGGAAGTACCTAGTCCCCTTGCCTGGATGATGTTCAGAAAAAGAGATTCCATGATAGCTAAGAGCCTGAGCTTTGGAGCTGGACACATCTGGGCCCATCTTGCCCTGGTGATCACAAGCCACTTGCAGATGGGCGAGAAGCGGCTTTCTTTAAATACAAAAAAGTACCAATGTATAGTACCAGCATACCTCAAAGATACTGTTGATTCCAGACCACCACAGTAAAGAAAATATCACAGTAAACCGAGTCACAATTTTGGGGGTTTCCCAGTATATATAAAAGTTACGTTTACACTATACTGTAGTCTGTTAAGCATGCGGTAGCAGTATGTCTACAAAAAGCACATACCTTAATTAAAACATAATTCTCTGCTAAAAAATTCTAACCATCATCTGAGCCTTCAGTGAGTCATAGTAGTAACATCAAAGATCACCATAACAAATGTAATAATAGTGAAAAAGTTTGCAATATTGCAAGAATTACCAAACTGAGACAGAGGCATGAAGTGAGCAGTGTCTGTTGGAAAAATGACACCAATAGACTTGCTCGAAGTAGGGTTGCCCCAAACCTTCAATCTGTAAAAAAAAAAAAAAAAAAACATAATATGGAGGGCAATAAAGTGAAGTGCAATCAAATGAGGTCTGCCTCTCCTGTGGAGGCAATGAAAAGACAGAGCCCACAGCTCAGTGACAGGCTCCGGGGGGTCCATACCTGTGTGTAGCTCTGGCCCATCATCAGTCCATCACACGTATTGGCAGATAACTTCCCTGAGCCCCTTTCCTCACTGTACAGCTGGCATAGTAATAACAATCCCTCCTGCCCACCTCTAAGTTTGAGCCCAAAGAACTATCCAAAAGCACTTCATAAATTATTGAAGCTTCAAAGAACATGAGGAAGTTTTGTTACTGATGTTGCTGTCTTCAGAATGAAGGTGGTAAGAACCTGAGAAGGGTATGTTGTTAACTCATCTCTGCTCTTCATGGGAATCCAAAGATGTTGGGGGGACCAAGTCCTATTTATTTCTGTGTGTTTATTGCAAGAAGGGGAAAGTGTGTTTGAGCACTAAGCTAAAAAGCAATCTATAAAAAGGCTGATGTTGAGTGTTAAATGGTCTCCTGCTTTTGCAGAGATCTTTAGAAGGAGGAAGTGTTCAGAGCAGATGCACAGTGAGCATCATTAGAACTCGGATTTGAATCCAGGACTGCCTGAGGTTTCCTCAGTGCCAAGTGTGGTACCTGAACTGCAATGTACATGGCTCTCAGATGAGCGATGGGAGGAATCACCTGCCTTCTGCTATGCTCACATCTCGATCCTACCATGGATTCTATGTTCCCTGAGGCTAGATGTTGCCTTTTTAAGTGAGTTATTCTTTGTAACAGTCCTTCTCACACATGAAGGTGCATGTAAATCACCCAGGAATCATCTTAAAATATGGATTCTGATTCAATAGGTCTGCTTGGGGCTGGAGATTCTGCATTTTTATTGATTTGAGCCTTCTCCCTTTTTTTCTTGATGAGTTTGGCTAAAATTTTATCAATTTTGTTTATCTTTTCAAAGAACCAGCTTTTAGTTTCATCGATCTTTTCTATTGTCTTCTTCATCTCTATTTCATTTATTTCTGCTCTGATCTTTATGATTTCTTTCCTTTTACTAACTTTTGGGTTTCATTTGTTCTTATCTCTCTAGTTGCTTTTGGTGTAAGGTTAGGTTGTTTGGGATTTTTCTTGTTTCCTGAGGTATGATTGTATTGCTATAAACTTCCCTCTTAGATCTGCTTTTTCTGCGTCCCATAGGTTTTGGACAATCATGCTTTCATTTTCATTTGTCTCTAGGTGTTTTTTAATTTCCTCTTGATTTCTTCAGTGATCCATTGGTTGTTTTGTAGCATATTGTTTAGCCTCCACGTCTTTGTGTTTTTTTACAGTTTTTTTCTTGAGTTGATTTCTAATCTCATAGCATTGCATTCAGAAAGATACTTGATGTGTTTCAATTTTCTTAAATTTACTGAGGCTCACTTTGTGGCCCAGCATATGATCAATCCTGGAGAATGTTCCATTTGCACTTGAAAGAATATGTATTCTGCCGCCTTTGAATGGAATTCTCTATAAATATCAATTAAGTCCATCCGTTCCAATGTGTCATTTAAGGCCTGTGTTTCCTTATTGATTTTCTGTCTGGGTGATCTGTCCATTGATGAAAGTGTGTTAAAGTCACCCACTATTGTGTTACTGTTGATTTCTCCTTTTATGGCTGTTAGCATTTACCTCATATATTGACGAGATCGGGTGCATTCAGGGTGGAATGGTATGGCCATAGAGCATTTGCCTTATACATTGTGGTGCTCCTATGTTGGATGCATATATATTTACGAAACAGACTTTAAAATAAAGACTGTTACAAGAGACAAAGAAGGACACTACATAATGATCAAGGGATCAATCCAAGAAGAAGATATAACAGTTGGAGATGCTGCATTTTTTGTTGTTGTTAGATTCTGCATTTTTAACAAGCTCCCAGGTAATGCCAATGCTGCTGGTCCACAGACACTTCGTGCAGTAAAGTTTACAATTGAAGTCCCATTGGGAGTTTACAGAGCCCACAGGTGAGGGCTCTGTGTTGAAGGAAGAGCCCTGAGCAAGATGAAACTTGGAGGTGGGTGCATGGCTGGGCGGTGCCTATGACCAACTGGGGACGAGAGCATTGGTGAGGAGGTGTTGAGGGACTATAAGCAATGTGGCGTTAGAGGTGCCAGCTTGGACCCATGGTCTTAAAGAATGAAGACATGACTTCCAATCAGACCCCCTAAACTGGACACCAAAGGGGCTTCAGGTAGGGATCTCAAGATAATATTTTGCCTGGAAAAATATTCCAGCAAATAGCACACTATGAAACTGTTATAATGACTCCATTACTTCTCAGCACACTTCACAACACTTGGCATATGTCCTTAGCCTGACTCTGCCTGCTCTTTTCAAGGCTAGATTTCTAGAACCTACTAATACTATAATAGCAGTAGTTAGAATGCTGGTAGGAGTAATGGTCAAGGCAGCAGTCAATATTTGAGAACTTACAGTACAAAAGATCCTTGTATTTGTCTCATTTAATCCTCACAACAACCCTACAAGGTAATTACTGTTATTATCCTCATTTTCAAAGTAAAGAAAATAAAACACAGGAAGTATTTTAAGTGACACGGTCACACAGCTAATTAGTGGATGCCCCCACCCTTTCCCCCATCCTCTCCCCTCCACCTTCCCTTTGGCCCTCAGGCTGTATGTGGTCATTAAAGGAATCACTGTACTCCAAGGGTTGCAGTAAATACCCAAGTACTGACAGGGACATGGAAAACGCAGCTGTTTCCTTCCTAAGCATGGGGAGACGAAGTCATGAGCAAAGTAGAAAACCTTCACTGTTGTGGTAGCAAGCGCAGTGCCATCTAAACTGATAACCAAATTTTCCCCATGAGGGGAAAACACTTAAACAAAATCAGTGAGGGCTTCCCTATGAAAACAATAGAAGAACATTTGCCATGAAGCTTCCATGAAATCTTGTATCTGCTACTCAACTATCCTGCTGGATAGGGTCCAGAAAGAGCTTTCTGCCTCCTTATTCCAATATTCAGGGCCCAGGATTCCTCTCTAGACAGCATGCTCCTTCTTTTCTGTATCTCAGCCCTGCAACAGAGCCTGGCCCATGGGATATGGTCAACACATACCATTAATAGATTAATTAACCCGTCAACTAGTAATGGGCTCACTCTACTCAGAAAAACTCATGGAAGTTGTTTTGGAGTTCCTTCCTCTAAATAGAGGAATACAGTTGAGGGCAACAGGGAGGGATGTAACTGATTTATTCCACAAACAGTGCCAAGTACCGCCCTCAGGGCCTGGGTAATTATGACCACATGGGTGCCTGCTGACGGCTGGAGGCAGACAGACCTAGATTTGAATCTCATATTTACAAGCTGCTACTCATATAACTCTCAGAGAAGTTCTCAACATCTCTCTGCCTCAGTTGCTTCATCTGTAAAATGGAAATGATGTAGCAGTTCTGTCTTAGGGTTGTTGGATCAAGGAAGATAAAGCATCGTGCTCAGCATATGGCAACAGGACATGTCAGCTACATAACTGTGACATGGTCCCTGCCCACAGAGCAGTTGGTGGCAAACTTTTTCTGTAAAGGGCTGGGTAATAAATATCTTATGCTTTGTGGGCTACATATGGTCTCTGTCCCAACATATGGTCTCTGTCAGTTCTGCCATTGTAACATGGAAGTAACCACAGATAGTACAAATTGACTCTCATATCATTTTAACATGTCATGAAATATTCTCCTTATGATTTTCTTTCCATCACTTGGCCATGTATTAATAAAAGCCATTCTCAATTTACAGACTGTACAGAAACAGGCAACAGGTCAGGTTTGGCCCATGCATCATAGTTTGCTGACCCCTGGTCTAGTGGGGAAAAAGATAAAGACAAAGCTGTTGCAATACAACATGTCACAGTGCTGAGAAGGCAGGTATCTATTCTGCCTCGCAGTGAGAAGAGAAAGATTAAAAACAGCTCCAGAGAGGAGGAGACATGGGAGCTGGGCTTTTCAGAGTGAGTAGGAGTTCACCAGATGGGACAGATAAGAGAAGGAAAGAGCAATTATTAAAGAATAAGCAGGGGCTTCCCTGGTGGCGCAGTGGTTGAGAGTCCGCCTGCCGATGCAGGGGACATGGGTTCATGCCCCAGTCTGGGAGGATCCCACATGCCGCGGAGCGGCTGGGCCCATGAGCCATGGCCGCTGAGCCTGCGCATCCGGAGCCTGTGCTCTGCAACGGGAGAGGCCACAACAGTGAGAGGCCTGTGTACCGCAAAAAAAAAAAAAAAAAAAAAAAAAAAGAGTAAGCAAATAGGAAAAACATGTCTTTCTAGAGAATTGACCAAAGTTCATTGCTACAAAGAGAAAGGACTCCTGTAGTTTTGCTGATTGTTTTTCTCATGAATTTGATTATCTTCTGTGGTTGTTTCTTTTTTTTAAATTTAATTTTATTTATTTTTTTATACAGCAGGTTCTTATTAGTCATCCATTTTATACACATCAGTGTATACATGTCAATCCCCATCTCCCAATTCATCACAGCACCACCTTCCCCCTTGCCGCTTTCCCCCCTTGGTGTCCATACATTTTTTCTCTACTTCTGTGCCTCAATTTCTGCTCTGCAAACAAGTTCATCTGTACAGTTTTCTAGGTTACACATATATGCATTAATATACGATATTTGTTTTTCTCTTTCTGGCTTACTTCACTATGACAGTCTCTAGATGCATCTACATCTCTACAAACGACCCAGTTTTATTCCTTTTTATGGCCGAGTAATATTCCATTGTATATATGTACCACTTCTTCTTTATCCATTCGTCTGTCGATGAGCATTTAGGTTGCTTCCATGACCTGGCTACTATAAATAGTGCTACAATGAACATTGGGGTGCATGTGTCTTTTTGAATTGTGGTTTTCTCTGGGTATATGCCCAGTAGTGGGATTGCTGGATCATATGGTAATTCTATTTTTAGTTTTTTAAGGAACCTCCATACTGTTCTCCATAGTGGCTGTATCAATTTACATTCCCACCAACCATGCACGAGGGTTCCCTTTTCTCCACATCCTCTCCAGCATTTGTTGTTTGTAGATTTTCTGATGATGCCCATTCTAACTGGAATGAGGTGATACCTCATTGTAGTTTTGATTTGCATTTCTCTAATAATTAGTGATGTTCAGCAGATTTTCATGTGCTTCTTGGCCATCTGTAAGTCTTCTTTGGAGAAATGTCTATTTAGGTCTTCTGCCCATTTTTGGATTGGGTTGTTTTTTTTTTAATATTGAGCTGCATGAGCTGTTTATATATTTTGAAGATTAATCCTTTGTCTGATGATTCGTTTGCAAATATTTTCTCCCATTCTGAGGGCTCCCTTTCCATCTTGTTTATGGTTTCCTTTGCTGTGCAAAAGCTTTTAAGTTTCATTAGGTCCCATTTGTTTATTTTTGTTTTTATTTCCATTACTCTAGGAGATGGATCAAAAAATACCTTGCTGTGATTTATGTCAAAGAGTGTTCTTCCTATGTTTTCCTCTCAGGGTTTTATAGTGCCTGGTCTTACATTTAGTTGTGTAATCAATTTTGAGTTTATTTTTGTGTATGCTGCTAGGGAGTGTTCTAATTTCATTCTTTTACATGTAGCTGTCCAGTTCTCCCAGCACCACTTATTGAAGAGGCCGTCTTTTCTCCATTGTATATCCTTGCCTCCTTTGTCATAGATTAGTTGACCATAGGTGCGTGGGTTTATCTCTGGGCTTTGTATCCTGTTCCATTGATCTATATTTCTGTTTTTGTTCCAGTACCATATTGTCTTGGTTACTGTAGCTTTGTAGTATAGTCGGAAGTCATGGAGTCTGATTCCTCCAGCTCCATTTTTTCCCCTCAAGACTGCTGTGGTTATTTGGGGTCTTTTGTGTTTCCATACAAATTTTAAGATTTTTTGTTCTAGTTCTGTAAAAATTGCCATTGGTAATTTGATAGGGATTGCATTGAATCTGTAGATTGCTTTGGGTAGTATAGTCATTTTCACAGTATTTATTCTTCCATTCCAAGAACATGATATATCTCTCCCTCTGTGTCATCTTTGATTTCTTTCATCAGCATCTTATAGTTTTCTGAGTACAGGTCTTTTACCTCCTTAGGTAGGTTTATTCCCAGGTATTTTATTCTTTTTGTTGCAATAGTGAATTGGATTGTTTCCTTAATTTCTCTCTCTGATCTTTTGTTGTTAGTGTATAGGAATGCAAGAGATTTCTGTGCATTAATTTTGTATCCTGCAACTTTACCAGCCAGATTCACTGATTAGCTCTAGTAGTTTTCTGGTGGCATCTTTAGGATTCTCTATGTATAGTGTCCTGTCATCTACAAACAGTGACAGTTTTACTTCTTCTTTTCCAATTTGTATTCCTTTTATTTCTTTCTGGCTAATGGTTTATCAATTTTGTTTATCTTCTCAAAGAACCAGCTTTTAGTTTTATTGATCTTTGCTATTGTTTTCTTTGTTTCTATTTCATTTATTTCTGCTTTGATCTTCATGATTTCTTTCCTTCTGCTAACTTTGGGTTTTGTTTGTTCTTCTTTCTCTAGCTCCTTTAGGTGTAAGTTTAGATTGTTTACTTGAGATTTTTCTTATTTCTTGAGGTAGGCTTGTTTAGCTATAAACTTCCCTCTTAAAACTGCTTTTGCTGCAGCCCACAGGTTTTGGATCATAGTGTTTTCATTGTCATTTGTCTCTAGGTATTTTTTTATTTCCTGTTTGATTTCTTCAGTCATCTCTTGGTTATTTAGTAACGTATTATTTAACCTCCATGTGTTTGTGTTTTTTATGTTTTTTTCCCCATAATTCATTTCTAATCTCATAGCATTGTGGTTAGAAAAGATGCTTGATATGATTTCAGTTTTCTTAAATTTACTGAGGCTTGCTTTGTGACCCAAGTTGTGATCTATCCTGGGGAATGTTCTGTGCACACTTGAGAAGAAAGTATAATCTGCTGTTTTTGGATGGAATGTCCTACAGGTATCAATTAAATCTATCTGGTCTATTGTGTTATTTAAAGCTTGTGTTTCCTTATTAATTTTCTGTTTGGATGATGTGTCCATTGGTGTAAATGAGGTGTTAAAGTCCCCCACTATTATTGTGTTACTGTCGATTTCCTCTTTTACAGCTGTTAGCAGTTGCCTTATATATTGAGGTGCTCCTATGTTGGGTGCATATATATTTATATTTATTATATCTTCTTCTTAGATTGATCCCTTGATCATTATGTAGAGTCCTGTCCTTCCTTGTCTCTTGTAACATTCTTTATTTTAAAGTCTATTTTATCTGATATGAGTATAGCTACTCCAGCTTTCTTATGATTTCCATTTGCATGGAATATCCTTTTCCACCCCCTCATTTCAGTCTGTATGTGTCCCTAGGTCTGAAGTGGGTCTCTTGTAGACAGTATATAGATGGGTCTTGTTTTTTGTATCCATTCAGCAAGCCTGTGTCTTTTGGTTGGGGCATTTAATCCATTCACATTTAAGGTAATTATCGATATTTATGTTCCTATTACCATTTTCTTAATTGTTTTGGGTTTGCTTTTGTAGGTACTTTTCTTCTTTTGTGTTTCCCATTTAGAGAAGTTCCTTTAGCATTTGTTGTAGAGCTGGTTTGGTGGTGCTGAATTCTGTTAGCTTTTGCTTGTCTGTAAAGCTTTTGATTTCCCCATCGAATCTGAATGAGATCCTTGCCAGGTAGAGTAATCTTGGTTTTAGGGTCTTCCCTTTCATCACTTTAAGGATATCATGCCAATCCCTTCTGGTTTGAAGAATTTCTGCTGAGAAATCAGCTGTTAACCTTATGGGAGTTCCCTTGTATGTTATTTGTTATTTTTCCCTTGCTGCTTTCAATAATTTTTCTTTGTCTTTAATTTTTGCCAATTTGATTACTATGTGTCTCAGCATGTTTCTCCTTGGGTTTATCCTGTATGGGACTCTCTGCACTTCCTGGACTTGGGTGGCTATTTCCTTTCCCGTGTTAGGGAAGTTTTCAACTTTCATCTCTTCAAATATTTTCTCGGGTCCTTTCTCTCTCTCTTCTCCTTCTGGGACCCATATAAGATGAATGTTGTTGCATTTAATGTTGTCCCAGAGGTCTCTTAGGCTGTCTTCATTTCTTTTCACTCGTTTTTCTTTATTCTGTTCTGCAGCAGTGAATTCCACCATTCTGTCTTCCAGGTCACTTATCTGTTCTTCTGCCTCAGTTATTCTGCTATTGATTCCTTCCAGTGTATTTTTCATTTCAGTTATTGTATTGTTCATCTCTGTTTGTTCTTTAATTCTTCTAGATCTTTGTTAAACATTTCTTGCATCTTCTCAATCTTTGCCTCCATTCTTTTTCCGAGGTCCTGGATCATCTTCACTATCATCATTCTGAATTCTTTTTCTGGAAGATTGCCTATCTCCATTTCATTTAGTTGTTTTTCTGGGGTTTTATCTTGTTCCTTCATCTGGTCCATAGCCCTCTGCCTTTTCATCTTGTCTGTCTTTCTGTGAATGTGGTTTTTGTTCCACAGGCTGCAGGATTGTAGTTCTTCTTGCTTCTACTGTCTGCCCTCTGGTGGATGAGGCTATCTAAGAGGCTTGTGGAAGTTTCCTGATGGGAGGGACTGGTGGTGGGTAGAGCTGTATGCTTGTTTCTTGATTTGGGATGATATTACAAAGACCACCCAGAGTAGACCTTGCATTTGTCTTCAGTTGTCATGTTTTTACCCCCAATCCCAGCCACCATCACTGACTCAAAACACACTCCGAAAAGTTCTACCTGAAAATCTCTAAAGAAGCATCTGTTGACAGAGAACACAGACTTTCCTTTTGGACAATTTTGTCATTCAAGTCTAAGAAAATGTGAACATCTTGAAGTAATATCACTCTATTACTCTTTAGTAAGTTAAGTAGTTGCTTCTCTGTTAAATGTTTACTGAAAATACATTTTTAAAGACATAATTGACATATAACATGTTAGTTTCAGGTGTACAACATAATGATTCTATATTTATATGTATCGTGAAATGACCACCCCAGTAAGTCTAGTTTAACATCCATCACCATTCATAGTTACAAAATGTTTTTTTCTTGTGATCAAAACGTTTTAAGATCTATTCTTGTAGCAACTTTCAAATGTACAATACAGTATTATTAAGTATAGTTTAAAAATGTATTTTAAGTAGATTTTTTTAAATTCTGGTTTTTATGTCTATGGGAATCTCACTATGAAAAATTAGCCCAGTCTTTTGTTTACAAAATTATGTCTCTGAATTTTTTTAAGTCAGATCAAGAATGGATTGGCTTAAAGAAAATGGAGATTATTTGGAATTGTTTTTAAATCCAGCTGCCTGAAATCTACAAAATTTTAAAAAATACTTTTAGTACTTAGGATTTGTCCAATAATACTGTATTGAACAGCTATAAAAGTTTGTGAACTTTTTTTTTAGTTCCATTTTAAAACAAGTCTGATTTTTCAACCCTTTCAGCATTGGAGGCTCAGAAGATTATAGAAAATAAGTTATTTGAGTTTGATTCTTTTATTCAAAACATATGTATTGAGTGCCTACCATGCACCAGGCACTTTGCAGGACACTGAGGATACACAAAGACTGAGGCACACCCTCTGCCCCCACAATAAGATAAAGGAACACCTAGCAGTGTATTGAAGCAGGTCCAAGGCAGAAATTATACAAAAGAGAAGATATTCTCCCAAAGTCATTAGTAGATCCTTATGGGAAACTCATTTTCAGCCAGAAGCAGTTCTTCTGTACTCTTTATTCAATCCAAAAGAATAGTGGCAATTTGTAGTGGTAACAAAAATGATTATTGAATGCCTATTATGTGCCAGACTTTGAGCTGCTTCACAACACTATGATATCGAATCCTCATAAGATTTCTGTGAGGTATGTGCTATTAATATATCCCCATTTTTACTCCTGAGATCA
Source organism: Mesoplodon mirus (assembly GCF_964341445.2). NCBI lineage: Eukaryota > Metazoa > Chordata > Mammalia > Artiodactyla > Ziphiidae > Mesoplodon > Mesoplodon mirus. The sequence continues at coordinate 63,691,423 of NC_138980.1, forward strand.
CACATTTACTGTATACTGGAACCCTGACCCAACCTGGTTCAGCCTGATTCCAAAGCCCATGCTGTTCCCACCTCACTATACTGATGATGTTTTCTCACTGATATATGCATCAGAGGTTGAATCATTTTTTTAAAAAAATAGGAACACCTCCAATTAATTTTACCCATGGGAGGGCATTAACAAGTAGCTGACTGCTTTATGTGTACATGTCTCAAAGCACCCATCAACTGTAGAAATGAACAAGGCAATAATACTAAGTTGTGCACAAATGCAGTTATATGTACAGCCACGTAAAAATTACCAAAGGAGGGGGGAAGGTAGTTAGGGTAAGGGGTGAGCTGTTTCAGACCATTTCAGTGATTATCCTCCAGTGTTGCTTCTGAATCCATTCCAAGGCAATTAGGATTTTTAAGGAGCAAGAAATCCTTACCTGATCATACCTGCAAGTTTAAAGATGTTGCTCACTCATCACTGATATGTTGTTTCTTTAAATTAAATAACCATCCGAGACAAGTCGAGGCTAGCACGGTGTTGGAGATCCATACTCCAAGGCAAGAGAAAGGCAGCTAGAGAAGGAGGGGGTCTCCAATCAGGAACTGCAAAAGTAAAAGGTGTGTAGGTTGCCTGTGCTTTCAAGTACATGGATACCCAGCAGAGTTCCTACAGAGAGAACACTTCCCTGAGCCATTTGTCTGGAGAAACAGACCGAGTGTTGCGTCTCCATTGCCTGTTCTCCAAATCAAGCCAGTATTAGCACTGAAAGGAAGAATGTGAACTGAGAGTTGTTTTTCTCTGTGGAACATGTCCTATCTCATGCCTTTCCTTTCACTTAGGGTTTTTGTGGCCGTCCCAACAAGCCACTCAAGAATCGCCCTTACCGGTGGCAGAGGGACCACAGCACGACAATTAATTTCTATGATTAAATTTCTTTGCCAGTGAGTCAGCTGAGTGAGTATCCATAAAGGAAAAAAGAGAACATTCATTCTTTTTTTATATATATTATCTCTGAAAAGTTTTATTACCAAGAATAAATTGGTAGTATTTCCTGAACAGGCAATACTAAATGAAAATAATAATCAAATCTAAAGCAGACCTATTTGTCATAGTAACATATCTAATCTCAAGGTCTGGTCCAGAAGAAAAATTATTCATAGAAAGGAAGGCCATTAGGCGTGGAGGTCTTAAGAACCTGCATTATATGTAAGAAGCATTTTTACTTTCTTCCTTTGAATTTCTACTAGTGGAAATTATTCAATGGTATAATTTTCTTTTTGAAGAAATTTTAGGAGAAGTGAATGAATATTAATTACAAGATTCAGATCCATCTTTACTGCTACTGCCCTCACCCAAGTCACCATTATCTCCACCCAGACTATAGTAATGGCCTCCTGTTTTCCCACTGCCCCTCCCTCCCCCTCAAATACCACCAGTTTCCTCCCATGGCTGGCTCAATCTCAACTGTCAGGTCTCAGATTAAATGCTTAATCAAATTAAATTTCCTCAGAGAGAATTTTGCTAACTACAATGCCCACCATTTACTGTCTATCTCATTTAATTTATTTCCCAATTGCTTTTATAGCACATTCATCATCTTCTTAATCTGGCTTATCTACTGGAGCACCATGGCTGCCTCATTTGCTGCTGTGTCTCCACCTAGCACAGGGTCTGGCATATAACGTTACTCAGTGTTTGATGAATAAATAAATGGATGATAGAATGGGCCAAGCACTGGGCTTAATAATTTACAAATATTTTCTTGTTTAACCTTACGAAAATCCTCTGAAGGAGCTACTATCCTCACTTGGTGAACGAGGAAATTAAGGCATAGATACAGTCTTATAGCTTGTAGGTAGAAAGTGGAGATTTCCACTTTAGATCTATCTGACTCCAAAGTCACTTTTATTTCTACCAAATTGTTTTGCCTTCCAGTAGGAATTTTTTCTCACAAAAGAGAGGTTTTTGAACTTTTTAAATATCCAAAGACATCCAACTCCAGCCTACAGAGCTTTGTGATCTTAGACCAAAGTTCTTAGGTCTTAACCTTTGAACTAAAAAAAAAGGTAAAGAATGAGCTTTCCATTGCTTATTAAATGGATTTGACATTCTTAACCCCTCTGTCCACACACATGCCAACCCAAAACCATCAGGAGGGATCTTCAGGCTAGTTAATGAATGTGCAATGTTCAGCCAGATAATGGCTATGATTGACATTCTGCTTACAGTTGCTTATGAATTGGCTTCTTGTGCATAAATCAGGACTGTAGCCTATACACAAGCATCACTACAGGACCATTTTAGTTTGGGCATACATAATCCTCAGGAGGCACATACACAGCATAAGCATTCCCAGTATAAATGGAATGATACATATATTGAGATACATGTGTAGGTGTGTGTGTATATATATATGTATATATGTATACACATACATATACACACCCACAAATATGCATACACATATTTTTCACATAGCTACATATAAAATAACTCTATCTCACCGGAAAACTGAACATGGTCAAAATTTGTTGCCAAGAAATACAATTTCCCATTTATTCACTAAGTTTCTGTTTATATCTCTGTTTTCTAATCTAGTTGTTTGAACTAAGCTTTTCTTTCAAGCTTTCATGCCTAATGTCAGTAGTGTGTTTGCCAAAGTATAAGCGAGGTTTTACTCTATTACAATTTTATAACAAGAGACCTATGATCCATAATAGATTCACCTATTTGAAGCCACATTGGATGACATTAAACAAAGGTTTGCCTAGAATATGGTACCCACACCACGAACGGTACACTTAGGTGGTATGCTCCATGGGGTAGTGAGAGATGAGGAGGGGAATCAGTCTGCTCCATCAGAGTGAGAGCCAGTCTCAAGCTGCAGAGGCCAAAATTTCATTGTATTTATTTATATGGTTACCTTCTATTCATGGCAGATTATATTAGTTTTCCACTTATGGCAGCGATATTTCATTTCCTTTTTGGGTAAATACACTTAAGGAAAAATATGTCAAGTTTAAAATATTATATAAATAATTGTACAAGAGGTATGTGAGGTGGCAAAGATCATGCAAGTCATATGCAAATGACTGATGGAAAAAACTAGTGGAGGCAACAGAGGTCTGGGAGTCAGAGTTCACCACTTAATAACTGAGTAAACTTGAGTAAGTTACTTAACCTCGCTTAAGAATAGCTGCAGTAACCTCAGAGCTTTCATCTGTTCAAATGGAAAATATATCAAGTGGAACACAGCAGATGCCAATAAATAATCTTTGTAATGATAACGTCTGCTTTTATTACTATTAACTATCATTAATGAAACGGTGTTATATGGAGTACCTAACACAGAGCCTCGTATACAGTACGTGCTTAGCAAATATGGGCTAACATTCCCTCATCAACAGCTTTCTTCGCAGTAGGCCTGTAAATAGATGATGATTCATGACCCGGTTTTAGCTGATACCAATCTAGTGTGTGAATGTTGTGTGGCCTATTTTGAGATGTGCACTTGAAGGCTACGTTGTATATGATCAGCATGGCATACCGAATTCTAAAAAAAATAGTGAACAATCTTTCTATGTCAGCAATGCCTACGAGGAGTTGAAGAAGTTCTGTGAACAGAAAGCAGGCTTCTATAATGTAGAACACATTCTCCTTCTGTTTTTACTGGTATGAAATGAGTTAAATATTAATCATCTGTTTGTTTGAGGTTCTAAATGTAAAGGTTGAAACTGTATCTCGATTTCCTGAAGTTCTTTCCTAGAAAGAAGTATATATCAGGAAATTCAACCACAAATCCAACACAAATTGAAAAGTTTCTCAGGAAGAAAAATAAAGGGCAACCTGAGATGATTGAGAAAATAGACACAGGGTTTTATGTTATGTAAGAGCACAGGAAACTCGTTATATTTACAAGGTCCCATCTCAAGAGCCCTGTGAAGACAACAAGAGGAGACAAGTGGAATTAGACATGTGCTGACTTCAAAGAAAACTGGGAAATCAACAAAATGGAAATTTAACAAGACAGCGACCAGGTCCCTGAGAAAAAGTGAGAAACTACTAGGAGCAAGTGAAGCCTGGCTGAATATAGATATGTATACAGTAGCAAATATTTCTCTGGAAGTGTGCACTTTTTAAATGTTTTATTATGGAAATTGTTCAGCATACACAAAAAAGCAAGAGTGAGTTTACAGTCTTCGTAGACCCACCCGCCAACCTTCAACAGTAATCAACTTTATGCCAGTCTTGTTTCATCTAGCCTCATAGGATTTGGGTGAAGAATGGGGCTAGAGCGTTTAAGGCCAGTTTTAGACATGGTGTCAACCATAATGACACAAATACTTCAGTATGCATTTTTAAATGTTAAGGAATATTTTATATAGTGACTATGCTATTATCACTCATACAAAATTGACAAATTCCTTAAAAACATGTAATACCTAATTTCCCAAGTTGTTTCAAAGATGTCTCTGTAAAAGTTTGGTCTAAATCAGCATTAAAACATGACCATAAGATGCATTTGGGGTTTTTTTTGTCTCCTAGATCTCTTTCATAACAGCCTCCCTTTTTTTATACCATTGATTTGTTGGCGAAATTGAGTCATCCATCCTATGTCCTGTTACGTATTCTGGATTTGTCTGATTGCTTCACTGTGGTATTATTTAACTTGTTCTTCTGTCATCCATATTTCTTATAATTGGTGGCTAGATTTAGAGGCGTCATTAGATTCTAGTTCATATTTTAGGCAAGAATGTTTCACAGGTGGCACTGTATACTTTCTATTATATTATGTTCTGAGGCATATAATGTCTGTTTGCCCCACTTTTAGGGATTGAGGGGTGGGTTTATATGCTTTCAGCTTGATCCCTCCTTTATAAACTTTGCCCAAAAACATTTCACATAATTTTAGCATTGCCTGCATCCATTATTTTATTAAGGTTGCAAAATGGTGATTATTTCTGTCTATCATTCCTAATTAGCTGGAATTCTTCTATGAAGAAATTTACTTCATCAACCATTTGGTTACCCTGAGATATAAGAAAGGCAAGAGAAATTCTTGATTCTTTTCCCTTATTTATCAGTTCTCAGAGCAATAAGGTGTGCCCTGGAAACAGTGTTTTGTTTTGTTTTTTAATATTATTGTTAGATGGGCTTCAATCTGTTATAATTATTCTTTTTGATATTCAAGTTGCCCTATATTAGTACAGTGGAAACATCATGGTTGGGCTCTGTGTCTTTTGGCATTTTTCCTATTAGTCTTTTGTGCTCTGTGTCTTTTGGCATTTTCCCTATTAGTCTTTAATGGCTTCCTTGCTTACTAGCCCAGGCTTAAGCCAATTTCCCAGGCTCATCTCATTCATTTCCTGTTCCAGACCTACACTCAGGCTTTTCTAAGAACTCTGGTTCCTTTTAGAGAGACATAGCATTTAGAGACCACAATCTGGGTGCTAGGATTGCTCATCGCTCCTGGATGATCATTGTTTCTATGTGTTTTCAGTAGGCAAAGCCAGGACATAAAAATGAAGTGGAAAAGAAAATCATGATTTCCTACTGATATTTTCAAATAATATGTTTTTTCGGTTGATTTTATACTTGCATGTATTTCCTTTTATGCTGAAATTCTAGGTCCTTAACATTAAGATAATTATTTGTTTTATTTTATAATATACCTATAGTAACTAAAAAATGAGATTACAATATTACCACTGATGACTCCTGAATACAAAAATTGGTTTGTTTGTTTGTTTGTTTTAAGAGAGAAAAGGCAATATTAGTAACATACATGGATGAGTTTGAAAAGCTATTCATGTGTATCAGACTGAATTTGCCATGTCACATTAATGTGGATTGTATCAGTCTCAAAGTTTGGATACTTGGCATACTGGTTTTTAGAAGACTTTACCAAAGTATTTGAAACTATAATTCAATGAACAATCTAATTTATTCTAACTGCTTGTGTCTCACTCCACTGCCCTCTCACCCCATCTAATAACACTACTACATACACTCCACAAGGGTAGGGAGGTGTCTTTTATTCACCAGTATATTTTGTAGCACCTAGCACAGTACTTATAGTACTCACACATGTATGACTCAATCATCCTACATGTTTTAGGGGAAGTCACTGATCCAGATGTACTGATATAGTCATAGGTGACAACACAGTGTCCACCTATTTCTTCAGATCCTCTACCATTGTTTTCCAGGCAAAAGTCACAAGTGTTATTTATGGACCAAGAGCTAAAAGGGCTCTTAGAAGCCTAATTCAATCCCTTCCTTTCTCACATGAGAAATTGAGTGAGCCAGAGATTCAGTCGTTTCCCCCAAATCACCCAGCTCACTCCTGGCAGAGCCAGAATTGGGACCCAGGGCCCTTCTTTCCTGGTCTGGGATGCTTTCTACTCAGTTACACGGTGGGCTGCTTTCTCACCCAAACCTACATCCTCTCTGGACTAGCACTGATAAACAAAGCAGGCAAAAGTTAAACAGTTCATTTATTCCCTTTCAGAAGGTTTGAATACATTCTCTCTCATTAGGCCCAGATTATTGATGAATTCAACTCAACATGCTATTGTTTCTTGTTCTAACTGAAGACATTAAGAGTGATTGAAAAAGTTGTAATGAACAGTTTTGTTCATCTCTAACTTCAATTTGTATTAGAATGCAAAGCCCAATACTTACTGCTAGAAACTAATAAATTATTACTCTGTCTAACCCGGGAAAAATTCAGTGAATTAAAAAAACATTTGACCGACATCTACAGATTTCATACTTGACTTCCTAATTTTATACTTTAGATAAAAACTGAAGTTCGCTTATTAATCTTTGCTCTTGATTACCAATTGTCATCTGACTTTACAGTATAATAGAGGACTGGCTGTTCTCCCTCTTCATTCATTAAGTCCAAGTTGAAACATCTGATCATTATTAGGAGGTCTTATAGGCATAATGACTCCATTGACGTTCCATGCCAGAAAAAAAGCTCAAAAATCCTCTTAAATCATGAGATATCGAGCAATGTGGTGACTGCATTTTGGTGCTATACTTATTTTGCATTTGAATTTTTAAATTGCTTTGCTAAGATTTTAAGTACAGAAAAAATACTAAAATTTCAAGCCATTTTTAAACAAAGATTACAGAGTAATTACATGCTAATTAGGTAATGCTATCATTTGAATGGTAATGAAAGTGGCTATGGTGTACAAAAAAATATGGACTATTCTTTAAATTAAATTCCATCTGTGATACATCATATTCAGGTGCTTGTTTTTATTTCAGTTTCCTATAAATTCTTAACATCTTAACCTCTTCCAGGTAATATACCATAATGGAAATTTTATCAGCGTCAGCTTATCACAGCAACACCATCTTTATTATTTGTAGATCTTTACTGGGTTTTTTAATTATAAAAAAGTATACTTTTAAATTAAAACATACACATATATACAGGTATGTCAGTCATATTGCTTGGAGAATTATCATTTACCATGGGGGAAAATCTGTATTTCAGAATGTATCCAGTTGTAAGTTTTGGAAGTGAATGCTTTTGAAGAGAGATGACTTCAGTCTTTAAAAACCAGCTTGACACTTAAATATATTCCACAAAGATTGGAGTTTGCTTCATTCACATAACTGAGAGTTTAGATGGCACATTCAACGTTTTTAGCAAGTTCAGCCTTTATCCAAAACAATACGACTACATGTGTAATCCTTGTTTAAAAACACAGTGCAGCAAAGTAGGAAAGACTTTTTATAAGAAAGCAATAAGTATGCATGGCAAAGAAAAAGATAAAATAATATATAAAGATATAAAATAAAAAGTAAAATGCTACTTTCCATAACTCCCAATTCCCCAGCCCCTTAATCAGTGATAACTGTAGTTAACAGTTTCTTATATGTTTTTATACCAATAGTGAACGCATATACAAGCATAAATTTGGTATCCTAATTTTTAATAAATAGAACAATACTGATTTATTTCTGCTTCTTAAACTTAATAATATACCTCGGGCATCTTTCTGTGTTAATACATCTAAAGCTATAGCTATATTTATTATCTCCTATTGATGCCTGTTTAGGTTGTTTCTGTTTAGGTTGGAATGTTGAAGTGAAGTATAGGTATTAGATAGACAGATTTTACTTTGCTAGGGCAAGGAATTTGTGCATTTAAAATTTGACACCTATTTCCAAGCTGCTTTCTGAAGAGTCAGTACCTATTTTTAGCTCTACCAACAGGGTATAAGATAACCTGTTTCTCCACACTCTTGACCACATTGTATATTATTAAATATTATCATCTTTGCCAATCTGATAAATGAGAAATGGTGTCTTATTCTTTTGTCTTATCTTTGAGTAAGTTGAATATCTTTTCATGTTTACAAGCCATTTATATTTCTTTTTTTATAAACTGAAAGTTCATCTTTCCCCAGTCCCATTTTCCTTTGCATGACTGATTCATCTTCTTGATTTATATGAGCTCTTTTAACATTTAAAAATAGCTACTTTTTATTATATGTATTGGAAACATTTTTTCCCCAGTTCTTGTTTCTGCCATGTGAAAGTTTTGTTTTGTTTTGTTTTTTCTTTAAATGGATTTAAATTTATCATTTATTTCCTGTCTGGCTTTTGTGTTCAATATCTTACTTAGGAAAAACTTCACCATTTTGGATTTTTTTCTGTTTTTCTAGTACTTCATCAGTTTCACTCTTTCAATATATATATTTAAATCTTTGAGCTGTCCAATGGAAGGAGTAATACAGCCTTAATATTTTCTTAATATGGTTAGTCAGTTTTTTCAAAACCATTTATTTGAATAATCTGTGTTTTCCCCTCTAGTTTGAAAAACCTTTATCATATGCACATATGAGACTACATGTATATTTAAGCTTATTTCTAGGCTCTTGATATTTATTGTTTTATCTGTCTATGCTAGAATAAAACTGTTTAATTGCTATTATTTTTATGTTTAATCCCTATATAAGGTAGTCTAGTCACTGAATCTCCTATTTTTCAGATTTTCATAGTTTACCCTTTTAAATTTAATTTTTATCTGATTTTGTTTACTTTTCCATATGTATTTTCAAACCAGCTAGTCAAGTTCTGGAAGAAAAAAAAAGAGCACAAGCAAGCAAGAAAGAGACAGAGAGAGGAGCCTTACTATTGTGATTAATATCACTTTAAAAAAATCACTTTTAATTGATCAATTTAGGGGGAATTAATATCTCTACAATATTAAATATTTCTACCCAAGATAATAGTATGGTTTCTATTAATTCAAGTTTTCTTCTTGAGAATAGTGTTTTAAAGTTTTCTTTATATATCTTATACATTTTTTGCTACATTTATTTCAAATATTTTATATTTTTATTATTTTTATAAATGGGATATGTCTGGGGCCTCCCTGGTGGCGCAGTGGTTGAGAGTCTGCCTGCCGATGCAGGGGATACGGGTTCGTGCCCCGGTCTGGGAGGATCCCATATGCCGCGGAGCGGCTGGGCCCATGAGCCATGGCCGCTGGGCCTGCGCATCCGGGGCCTGTGCTCCGCAACGGGAGAGGCCACAACAGTGAGAGGCCCGCATACCGCAAAAAGAAAAAAAAAAAAATGGGATATGTCTGATCCTTTTATATTTATCAGACTATAAATGGCTTGTGGCAGGTTATATCTACTCTCTATTAACATTTTTACTGGATACTGAAGTCTGTCAAATGGATTTTTGGCACCTATGATGACCAAATGACTTTTCTCCTTTGATCTATTACTGTGGTTAATGATATTAATAGATTGACTGTTGCTGAGCTATCCTTGCATTACTTGAATATATCCTATTCTCTTAGGATATATTATGCTGTAAATGTTCTGCTTGGTTCGATTTGCTAATGTTTTAGTTGAGGGCCATCTCAAGTTTTCAGAACAAGCAAGAGCCATATCTGTTTTATTTACTGCTTTATACCCAGCACATAATACCTAGCCCTGTGTCTGAAGCAGAGGAAATTCTCAGTAAATATTTGTGAAAAGTAGGGTGGTTCCATTAGTCATTTGATGTGATTCTCTCTTAACTCTTCTGATCTATTCTAGAAAGAGAATCCATGATTAAGAGTAGCCTAAAGGTCATCGAGTTGGTCATGTGAGGATCCATCCAGGTCCTTTGAAAACTTCTTTGTGTGTTCACCTGATCTTTTGATTACTCATAGCCTTTTTAGGTCCTTTTACCCATTTTGACTAGACATGTTTTTCTCCTTGTGCAATCTTCCAGACATCAGCAAAGACATCTCTGACATGGGCAAGCCTAAGTTTTCAGAACAAGCTGTTTTGTATTAGCATGAGGCACTTCTAGGGTGTCTGATCTGGACCAAACCCATGTGGAGCTAAGAGAAGAGCTTGAGCCTGACCTGGCAGATGCTGGTGTTGGCTCAGTGGCCACAATTTAATTGTCAGAGCTATTACCTGGCCAGGGTTCCAGGCAGCCGCCCAGGAGCCCCACCAGTATAATTCCTGTAGGCGCCTTTTTTTTTTTTTACTCTTCTCATTAGCTTTCAGCAACGGCAAATGAAATCCTGTCCTTTAGTGGCTCCATGAGCATCTCCATTTATCTCGGAAGAGTTCTGTGGCCTGGGTGTGTGGGCCAGTTCTCTAAGTAAAGTCACATGTGGAAACCAGAAGGGTAGAAGAAAGATATGGCCAACAGCTACTTTGTATCAAAACAGCTGTGATGATGGATGCTGCAAATGAGCAGTGACTAATTATGACCAATCTGCTCACCTGTGGTTACTCTGGTACTCCCTCAGTTTCTTGTATACTGTTGCATTTTCCCCCAACCTTTCCCCATAGCTTCTTTCTTAGAGTCACAAAATTGATTCAAAATCTCAAAAATTTCCACATATCTCCTTTTTTCCTTTTCAGTGTTCCATATTTCTATTTAATTAGCCTCTTTTGGTGTTTCCTGTAGCCAGTTGTATCTATTTGATTTCAGGCTATACCCTTGGGGGTCTTGTACCCAAACATAATACTTCAACTACACTGACTGTCCAGTTGAAAATTCTATTTCCAATTAAATATAACCTATTGTTTGTTATTCCTGAGTTAATAAATAAGAGCATACTTAAGGAAATCAGATCAAAATACTAGGTTATTGACTATCACATCATCAACTCACTTAAAGCTAACATAGAGGCAATTCATACTGCTGAGTAAATGGATAGGTTGTTTGATAGCCTAGTGCAATGCCTATTTCCTTCCTAGGTAGAAAACCACATAAATTCTAGGGCAAGTACCTTTATTTTTTTTTGATATTTATTTGTTTTCCTTATTTTTTTTGGCTGCGTCAGGTCTTAGTTGCGGCACACGGGATCTTTGTTGAGGCATGCAGGATCTTTTCATTACAGCACACAGTCTGCTCAGATTTCTCCCTAGTTGCGGCGTGTGGGCTTCTCTCTAGTTGTGGCATGCAGGTTTTCTCTCTCTAGTTGTGGCTTACGGGCTCCAGGGCACATGGGCTCTGTAATTTGCGGCACATTGGCTCTCTCATTGAGGCGCACAAGCTCCATAGTTGTGGCGCACGGGCTTAATTGCCCTGTGGTATGTGGGATCTTATTTCCCCAACCAGGGATCGAACCTGCGTCCCCTGCATTGGAAGGCAGATTCTTTACCACTGGACCACGAGGGAAGTCCCTAGGGCAAGTACCTTTATAATCTAGAATATCCTGAAGTGTAACTGTTGACATCTGTTTGGGAACTTCAGAGGCTAAGCCTTTCTCTATAAGGTCAAAGTGAAATGCATTATTGAGTTGGATATTGGGATAATTAAAGCTACAAATGACCCTTACAGGGAATATCCTGAGAAACTGGTGATTTCAGAGCCAAATAGTTACTCATTCTTTAAAACTATACTTTTGGGGTTTCCCTGATGGCGTAGTGGTTGGGAGTCCGCCTGCCGATTCAGGGGACACGGGTTCACGCCCCGGTCCGGGAAGATCCCACATGCCACGGAGCGGCTGGGCCCGTGAGCCATGGCCGCTGAGCCTGCGTGTCCAGAGCCTGTGCTCCGCAACGGGAGAGGCCACAACAGTGAGAGGCCCGCGTACCACAAAAAAAAAAAAAAAAAAAAAAAAAAAACCACTATACTTTTGAACAAGAATTACCTGCTTTGTTGATGTGGATCACATTAGCTGAAAATTCCCAAATTTTTGCTTCACCTTGTGGGGCAGACTTGGCATGGGACTACATAGTATGTTTCTTCGAAGATCTTCAATTTAAGCAGGAACCACAACCAGCCGATGATCCCTACTGAGTCACTCCTGCTTCAGAAATGAAGCCTTGCTGTACAGCGCCAACTCTCACTTTTTCCACGTTACATAATCCTCTCTGTTCCCCAGCATTTCAATGCAGCCATCATATAAGTGGAACCAGGAGTGTGGTTTGGTTAATGCTTCATGTTGATATTGATGGACTACAGAACAGCAGGTCCCTTGTTGCCTAGCAACCAAACAAAATGCCTTATCTTACTGACCTCAGTATGGGTACCGCTTGCACAAATGCTGCTCCATCACTGAATGGATTGTTGTTGCCTTGTTCCTGATGATCCCCAGCCATGTTTAGTACCTTCAGCCTACCCTGATAAGGCTTCTGATTGAATGTAATGATTCCTAAATTACTCAGTTAATAAGCAATCAAATGGAGATTTAAGTCCAGGACTGTCAAACTCCAAAGATAGTCTTTGGGTTTTTTGGCTTTATACATCAGAAAAGAAAACAGAAACCACTGGCAAAACAGTTTGACATTGTTCAAAGCAGGAACATTCTTAACACTTCTGAGTTACCTATATAGCTACTAATAATCATAACAATTGTAGTAGTAATAACCATGCAGGTTAACATTTCTGGGATAACTGGAAATTCTGGGGGTTGACTCACTGCTAAGCACTTTGCATATATTATCTTACTGGAGACTCGCAGGCATGCTGGGCTGTAAGGTACTGATCATATACCCATTTTATAGCCGGAGAAAACTAAATTGCCCCAGGGCACAGGGTAGTACATGGGGAGTTGGGATTAGCATCCAAATCAATCAAGCCCAAACCCCAATTTTCAACCTTGGCATTCACTGCTGCTGGGTACCAGAAGATGCACAGGGTCTCCTAAGTCTCCCTAAGGAAGTGTGGGAGGATTTTTGGCTCTTTGTGCTATTAAAAAGCCAGTTCTCTCTTAAGAATACTTCTGTCCATGTGGATCTACCTTGGCATCGGGCACAATATTGGAAGAGAGAGAAAGTACCTCTGTGGATAGGATACAGCCCACTGTTCTTTTTTTTTTTTAATTCAAGTATAGTTGATTTATGATGTGTTAATTTCTGCTGTACAGCAAAGTGATTCAGTTTTACATATGTATACATTCTTTTTCATATTCTTTTCCATTATGGTTTACCATAGGAGACTGAATATAGTTCCCTGTGCTATACAGTAGGACTTTCTTTTTTATCCATCCTATATATAACAGTTTGCATCTGCTAATCCCAAACTCCCACTCTATCCCTCCCCCAGTCCCCCTCCCCCTTGGCAACCCCAAGTCTGTTCTCTATGTCTGTGAGTCTGTTTTGTAGGTAAGTTTGTGGAGAGAGAGCCCACTCTTGTTTGCATTAACCAAGGTGGGGGCAAGTTCACATTGGGCCATACCTTCCCTGAAGCAGAGATGAGTGAGACTGGGAGTGATGACAAAGAGAGATGAGGGGAGGGAGTTACACACTGTGCTCTCTACCCAACCCATCTACAAATCACAAGTTGGCAGGCACTCCCCTGATCCAGTTTAGTGGTGCCAAGCACAATATCCAAACTGTGTGGCCACAATGACTGAGCATACTCATTGCTCTTACAAACCATTAAAGTTTAAAGTGGAATGAAAATTATCCCAGGAACACCGGCTCTGTTACTGTGAAATCATTTGTGCTTGACTCATTGAAGGAGGCTTCAAGGTCCCAGAGCTGCATAACTAAGATCTGTGTTCCAGTCTTTCTGCTCCCGCTGGCTGCAGGTGAGAGAGTAGGGCAGCAAAAGGTGACATGACCTCCCAAGGGCCAGGGAATGCCCTTTGTTACTTTGTTGGCTGGGATGGGGGAGCCAGATAACCAAGCTTATTCAAATTACTTGATACAAAACCAAAAATGGTTTCTGGGTGAGATCGAAGGAACTCCCTTTTTAGTCACATGTACAAAATTCACTGCCTGAACTTAGTGACCTCTGTTTCATTGCTTATTTTCATGCTTCTTTCTGGATTCTCCTTACTGGTTTGAGACCAGTGGTTTCATATATGCTCCTCAGTTCATAGAAGCTTTCGAGAGATGCTTAAAGGGTTTTGGGGGGGTGGGGGTCAGGGGTGCAGGGAAGGGGTGCACCATCCTGGTTGCCTCCGGGCAGGCCCCTGCTACAACCAAAGCATCAAGCAGGTTCTCTTCTCTGTGTTTTATGAAATGGGTTTCTGCTAGGGAATGCTTTTATTTCCCCACCTTTTTTGGGTAAGAGTACCAGGATTGTCTTCTAGAAATCCACCACTCTCTGTCCTCTGCCAGATTCAGAAATGAGTGTGTATGAGACTCAGGCCTAATTAGCGAGGGTCTGTGATCCATCTCACCCCAAGGGCAATCCTGAAAAGGGCACTTGACCCACTTGGGCCAGTGAGCACTGGGCGGGCCAGTGAGCACTGGGCTGCCCAGGCCCCAATCTAGGCCCATTCCTTTCTAGCTCTCTGATATTGTATCTCTGGAGCCTCAGTTTCTTCATCTATCAACTAGGGATAATGCTATTTATACTTAGGATAGCACCTGTCAAGTAGTATACATTTTACAAAATAAGAGCTATTATTTATGAACCTGTGAGGGTAATTTATTGCTGAGCTTTACTAGATGCTTCCTAATTTTTCCATTTATCAATTACCCAAAATGTCCTTTATAACATCCTCTCCCTTCCAAATAAAAATAACAGCATCTCCTCATTTTACTCTCTCTCCACCAACCGAATCCCTAGCCAATTTGCTTTTGTTTCTCTTCTAATCCTTCTCATTCCTGTTCTGGATGCTGTGTGCAGGAGGGACCTGGAAGAAGTTTACCTTCTGCTGACATTTCATGCTTACAATACCACACTGCCCATTGTGATGATTTCTCCATCTTTTCACACACCTCCACCCTCAGGACAAAATATTCCCTTTGTATTATAGCATCATTTGGCAGGTGTAACCATGGTTAGGTACAATGCTCGCTTCCCTGACTGAAATGTTTTTGTTTTTGTTTTACTGAAGTATAATTGATTTACAATATTATATTAGTTTTAGGTGTACAACATAGTGATTCAATTTTTTTATAGATTATACTCCATTTATAGTTATTATAAAAGACTGGCTCTATTCCCTGAGCTGTGCAATATATCCTTGTAGCTTATTTATTTTATATGTAGTAGTTTGTACCTCTTGATCCCCTACCCCTCTATTGCCCCTCCCTCCTTCCCTCTCCCCACTGATAACCACTAGTTTGTTCTCTATGCCTGTGAGTCTGTTTCTTTTTTGTTATATTTATTCCTTCATTTCATTTTTTTTAGATTCCACATATAAGAGATAACATACAGTATTTGTCTTTCTCTGTGAACTATTACTGAAGTATAATACCCTCTAGGTCCATCCATGTTGTTGCAGATGGCAAAATTTCATTCTTTTTTATGGCTGAATAATATTCCATTTTGTGTGTGTGTGTGTATATGGCCACATCTTCTTAGATATATCCAGCATTACTTTGAATCTACTTCAGTTTACTTCAGTTTTGCCCTCTGCACGTTTTCCAAAGCGCCTCCTCCAACCTTTTTATTCCAGTTGCTGGGCTTTTACTATTTCCTTGCCTCAGAGAGATTTCCAGGGCAGAAAAAACAGAAGGCTTTTGAAGACAAGGGCTCTTCCTATCTGAGGAGATGATGCTAAATATCCTCAGAAAGGAAGAGGGGGCAGACAGTGGAATGCCCTCAAGAGTGAGGCGAGAGAAAGGAGACGAGCCTTTGTGCCTGGGAAGGGGAAAGTCAGACAGCTATTGAAGAGCCAGATGTCAGTGCCACTCATAATCCCCACCCCAAGGAGGGGGCAGGACTCGGAAGAGGAAGGCTGCCTGGTACACCTGACGGGGCTGACCCTGGGCAGGTGTTCTCCAGCCTTGGTAAAGTTACCATCCATGAGTGAGACACAAAAATAGACTACAGGGCTTGAAGAGAACTCGAGGATGAGGATATCAGCAGCAACCATGACAAATTGAAGACTGGGCATGGTTTTAGCCTCCTATGCTACCCAAGAAGGGGATGGCTCCAGCCATGACTGAGTTTAGCCTCCCTGCCGTGCTGGCTGGTAGGACGGGCACTGAGATTCGACTTCAGTTGAAATAAAGCACAGTAAAGACATGAGGCCTGCACACAGCTGTGCACTGAAGTGTACACTGACATTGATAACCACACGCCAGCATCCACAGCTGGTCCCCGTACGTGTGAACATTTCAGTGAGAGGCTGTATCAGAGAAGGCCCCAACCAGGAAGGGGGAAAAACAGTACCTCCCAAAGGTAAAACATCTTCATCTGAGGTCCTGGGGTTGGCCTTCAATGTGGTCAGTAGTGCCAAGAGCCAAAATACATCCTTTAAAAAAAAAATCACTTCCTTACCCCCAGGAAATTTATCCATCTGGAATTTTATGAAGCCAGACCCACTAGTCAATGTCAAAACTGGAATGAGAGGAAACTGTTTGTAGAAACACCCTCCCATCCTCTTGTGTCATAGGTGAAAAATGGTCGGCTTTGTTTTCTTTGCTTGTGAAGGGAAGAAAAAAATATCACGATGCTTAGTCTCAAGTATCCTCATTTCCAGGCACCTTTATAGTTCCCAAGTTGTCCCATCAACCTGAGTTACAACTCCATTAAAATGCCACGCTCAATATTTTTTGTCTAATCTCCTGATACTCCAATCCCTGGCTGTCAGCAGACGCATCAGGAAACTCCCCTATCCGGAGGATTTGGTTTAGCTTTATCTTGGCCTGGGAAAGAGAGGAGAAGTAAGGAAAAGAGGAGAGACTCAGAACCCAAGCGGCTGGCAGTGGGGAATGACAAGGCTTATTCATTCAGGCAAGTCAGGCCCTTCGGGTCTCAGCCGTAGGGGTAGGCAGGCGGGTAGGGGTGCTGTGAAGTGCCATTTTAAAGGAGAGATATGACCAGGCTGAAGGAGCGCCCCTCAGCTACCAAGTGGAGGAAGTGAAACCAGTTCCCCAGTCAGCAGCTCTCCACCAGGGAAGGGGGGAAAGTGGCCCCAGGTTGACTCAACCCAGCAGATCCTGTCCAAGGACAATTATGGAATGCAAATATTTAGAAATCCTGTGGTTGTTTAGCGCTCTTCAGAGCACTAAACACACGTGGTGTGTCCCCAAACCAAGATGAATGAGCCCTGCTTCTGAAGTTCCCTGACCTGCAAGGATAAAAGGAAACAAACTGTCAGACAAGGATTATTTTCCTCCCCCCCATTTTGTGCTTGTAAATCTCTGTCAAACATGCATTGTTTTCTGGTCCTAAGTGTCCTCTTCATGGAGGCAGGTAACTTTGGATATGTAGAGTTACTCTTCCAGTGACTCTCCCCATGGCTTTCCATGAGAAGGGATTGGAGGAGGAACAAGAAGAGTAAGGGAAAGGGATTCGAGATTAGGACTGGATGTTCTTCTTCACTGCGTAACTGTCTAAGAGCAGAGGATGTGCTTCAGCCCCTTTGCAGCTCGACAATAGGGCCTGGCCCTCTGCCTGATAGATGTGAGTCAGGTGGGGACGGGCACCTGGTGGGGTTGGAAGAGAGGCCAGGTGGCCGTGCTCTGTGGGAAAGGACAGCTGGCCTCCTGGAGGTCACTGGCTTTCCTCTGAGCACCACCATGATTTTTTGAAAGGAAATAGAGAATATTAAAAGTCTGAATAATTAAGCATTTACTGAAGGGACAAATAAGATCCTAATCCGTGGCCCAAAACTACAGGGATTGCTAACACAGCTAGCTGGTACTCTGGAGTTAGTGGGAGATTCCTTTTCTGGGCGTAGAGAAGCGGGGAAGGAATTGAAAACTCACCAGGGAGTCTTGAGTAGAAATCTTGAACATGCACCAGGCGCTCAGGTGCTGTGTACCTGAGCAGGAAGGCGACAACATGAAAGTGGGGAAAATACCTATTTAGAACACCTGGGCACACAAACCGGGAGAAGGTGACAAACTTGTGACTAGAGGAACAGCAGCTCCTTCCACAAGTTAGAAATACTAAAATTTTACATGCTGAAAGCAAATGAAATCCTTTCACGAACTCACCGACAGGGTTCAGAATGGGTGATCGTCCTGTACAGTAATTGTCATAATTGCTTATGGCTATTACACCTCCACATCCTGCTCACTCCATCTCCCCTAAGGTCTCTGACGGCAAGTCTCTCTCTCTAGCCTGATCTCGCACTTGGTGTGCCTGGTTATGCACTGTCTGAGATCTAGCATCATGAACCACGTAATCATAAAATACGAGAGGTTGGGATAATTGAGAATTGGGGGACAGTAAAAGCTGTGTGACTGGGGCACACTGATTTAAAAGAAAAGAATCTTGAGATTGACAGTCAAGCCATTAGATGGCTTGATGGGATGCAAGGGCGAGGTTTGACGAATGCAGTGGTCCTCCAAGTGTGGTCCTGGACCAGCAGCATCAGCGTCACCCGGGGCATTTATTAGAAATGCAAATTATCAAGTCCCACCACCAAGCCTGGCTGAATTAGAAACCCTGAGGGCAGGACCCAGCTACCTGAGCTTTACAAAACCCCTCAGGCGAGTCTAACGCAGACCAAAGTTTGAGAACCAATGGACTAAGAAATGAAGCTGATTATCTAAGGAAGACAGCACAATGTCCCATATCAGGAACATGGTCTTCTGGCTTCCCATGAGCACTTGCTCCAGCCATACTTCATTCTTTAGGCAGATGAACCCTTCGCTTTGGAAAGTACCTTCGGAGACTAGGATCAGAGTGGATCTTGTTTGTCTGTTTCCTTATTTGGATGGTTTTTTACAAAAAGCCGCATCATGCAGCTAGATTACCAGGCTGATCTCTAAATGTCTTTTGTCAGGTTCTCAAACTCAAATTCAGCCTCAGAGGACCAAGGTTTCCGTGTTGAGGCTGTTCAAAAAGAATGTGCTTCAGGCAATGACCTCAGACATGTTTATCATGCCTTTGAGCTGCTGTGCCCGTGTCCTTTCTCGGTATTCGTAAATAGAGCACCCATCTGGGACAGTCTGAGAATGTGGCTCTTCTAGGTAGGATGGGGCCCAACTACAGGATAACAAAGGATAATCTCCTAGACTCTGGGAGACACCAGCTTGTGGGTCAGAGGCCAGATGTACCAAGAAATAGACACATAACTTTTCCAGGACTGCTCAGCTTGCATGATTTGGATTCTGAGGGTAGTTTTGACAGTCATGGGCCATGAAGCAGCTGCCAGATTCCGACAAAGATAGAGCCATGCAATGGGGGCAAAATACCACCCAGAGTTTATGGGGTAGTGTGGGGAGCAAGATGCCACACAGGCTGATGCCGCAAAATCCCAGTACATTTATTATGGCTATCAGCACCGTGTTTTTCTCTTTGGCCATCACAGTGCTTCCCAGTGAAATGTAGCCTGTGCTTAACTGACATAGGAGAGATATTGAGAGGCGGTAATGACCCAAAGCATCCCCGTGCCATGGAAGTAGAGCAGTACGGCTGGATATAAACATAACTCAGAGACAGATGTTTTCACAAAGCTCCTGTTAAAGCAATCATAATGGCCATATTTTTTCAAAGTCCTCATGTGCATGCCCCCTCCCATTTTTGTGACAGTCAGGGTATCAAGAAGAACAGGGGAAGAGGTTTCTGTTCCAATATTGACCAGAGACCTTAACCAACTTCTTGGATAGACCAAGATGTACGGATTCACCAAAATTTCAAGTCATGTAAATTTTAGATATCCCGTGTCCCTGTTTCCCACTGGGGAAATATTGCGAGTCAATGTTATTCTAAATCAATTATTTAGGGAAATAGATTTTTTCTTTTAAAGGGAACAACAAAAAGCCATTGTTCTAACACCTGATTCTATTCCTCCTTGAGAAAGTTCAGCAAGGACCAGTAAAGAGAGCAAATTCAATTTTGCCTCTCAGAATGATTAGACAGTGTACTAGTCAGAAATGCATTCAGCTCGATTAATAGCCAACTGACTGAAGTCATTTAAACACATAAAGGTGCATTTTTCTCTCACATAAGGAGCCTACAGAGAAGCAGTTTGGGGTCAGAAGGATGCCCTCAAGAATCCAGACTTTTCTGTCTTCTTGGTCTACCATCCTTGGCTTGTGCTGTTTGGTCTCATGGCAGCAACAGACCTGTACCTCCAATGTTGTATCCATGTTTCAGGCAAAAGAAGAGAAAGCAAACTTCTACTTACATCTCATTAGCAGCACTGTTGTATGGCCATATTTGGCTGTAAGGGAAGCTAGAAAATCAGGATTTTAGCTTTTAAACCTCTGAAGGAGAGAAGAAATTGGGTCAACTAATCTAGAGTGTATTATTACAGATGTCATAATAAATAGCAGACCTCTGCATTAATTAGTCTTGACATGTTTTGGGAAACATCATCAAGGGCCTTCTCCTGTTACAGGTTCATATAAGCAACAAATCATGTGATAAATACTAAATGCCAAGTGTGTAAGTAGAGACTTTTGCTTTGCTGGAGGGATGCAGGGAAGACTAGGCCATTGCTTCTCAAGCTGTACTGGGATATTGTTAAAATGCAAATACTGATTCAGTGGATCTGCGATGGGGTCTGAAATTCTGCATTTACAACGGCTCCAAGGAGATGCCAGTGCTGCTGGTCCATGAATAGTAAGGGTCTAGGTAACAATTAAACAGGGTCTAAAACAGGAGTAGGAATTCACCAAGTGGAGAGAAGAGAGGAGGACCCCCAAGGCTGGGGGAATGGCATGCACACGTGCACGTGCGTATCCCCGTTCATGCAGTCCTTTGCAACACTCTTTCTAAATAATTTTCTTCAAAAATATATATATACACATACATGGATGGATGGACAGACAGGTAGGTAGATAGACACATACAATAAGCAGATATTATATATTTAGTCAACTAAACTTGTTGTGCTATAAACTTGTGACCAATGTAATTCTCAGCCAGTGAGCACCTTACCACACTCTTCTCATTTGATGTGTTGGGTTTTCTCTTCTGTGACCTTTCCTTCTGCCATTGATGTTGTATTCTAGGAAACAGGTTTTACCCATAACGATTGGTGAAAGACTTGCCAGTATTAGTCCTGGATTATAAATCCCACAAAGACAAAGGAAGAGTACCATGTTCAGTGTTTGAAAAAAAAAAAGTGAACTTTGCTTCTTGAGTCACTTCATGAAGTAGTAAAGGGCACAAACAATAAAGATCATCCATCCCTTCAAAGGCATGAGGCCAATCATAGTATAGCTGCAGCTTGGGATGATTGACAGTTGTGTGACCCGTGACCTAGAAGAAACTATGACCAGAAAGCTGTCATGACTTTAGAGGATTTGAGAAAATCTGAAGAGCCATTGCCAGTGTATGCTGCCAGACATACCTCTCTGGGGAGACCATGCTGAAATGTATGCACTGAAACATACACTTGGTTCAGGCATTTCCATTTCCAGGAGTTCATACCCCACATAAATGAGGGATGCTCTATGGGGCATATTTAGAGACTAGCACATAGTCTGATATTTTGGAGTGGAGGACAAGAGAGGAGGAATGGGAAAAGATGAGGCCGCTCTCATCTCAAAATTAGATTGGTTTAGCCATGCTGAGGTTCACCTTACCCCATGGGTAGTGGGAAACTATCAAAGTTCATAAGCAGTGGAATAACACAGTCACATTTGGACTTTAAAGGGATGACTTTGTTGACAGTGCAGTGGAAAGATGCCGGGAGAGTAGAGCAGCTAAACTGGCATCAGGGAGGTCAGGTAGGACGAGAGAGATGAGACACTGAACCAGAGCAGTGACTCGAGGAAGAGAGAAAAGTACCAAGATGTAATTGTCATGTTAAAGGTAGGCTTACTTGGGCAGAGTAAACTTTAAGATGTATGGCTGAGGGAGAAAGGAGAAGTTGAGGATGACTCTAAGACCAGGCTAGCAGTTCAGACTCGCATGTGTTTTTTAACTTATATTGGATGGCCTGCAGTTGTTCAAAGGCTCTCTATACGCATTTGCCTTATTTTATCTACTTCGTGTATCTTTGACAACTGCCTGAGGCTGAAAGCTTTTGAGGTTGAGCATGAGGGGGTTTGGCTTGGCCAACAGGATGAATGATAGTGCCTCTAACTGAGGGAGTTAACCCAGGAGAGGCGCAAGTCTTCAGGAGGAAGATAATTCAGGATAGAGCTTTACCAATAAAGAGAAAAGAGTAGTTTGTCGCTCATGGGTCTAGGACTAGCTTGAACCTTGATTTACTTTCTCTGTGACCTTGAGTCAGTTACCTTGGCCTTCCAGTAGCTATAAAGCAGAAGAAAACATGCACCGCCCTTGTGAATAGCTCCCCAGAGCCACTAGGCTCATAGCATTGATTCTGGCCAGTACACATTAATCAGTGTCATCCCTTCCTCTTTATAGGCATCTTTATGAGCCCTCATTTCCTTGCACACCCAGCTCTCTAGACTCAGAAAATATGTGTTGATGACCCGGACTCCCACTGTTTCCCCCAAGCAGTGCCGCCCTGTGCAATCAAAACCGGGAGAGGAGAAAAGACAAGTCTGGTGTATCAGGTTTCCCTGGGATCCACCATCCAATTCTCAGTATGCAAGAATTTTTAGAAAAAGTTCAGTGTTTATTTTCATGGTTACACTAAAGACCTCTGGAAATACCATAGATAACCACAGCACCAATAACTATTTAATTTATTACATTTGTACGTACAGATGGAAAGAAGCCAGTCTTGGCATAAAGACAACTATAAACAAATGTAAATTACAAATCAGACAGTCAGATTAGAAATTGAAATAGAAAACATTCAAAGTCCACCTAAAGTTTCCCATTCCCGTGTAGCATTAAGGTATTAAGTCCTTTTACTTTTTTTTTTTTTCCCATTAATCTGAAGTCTCTCTGCAGTTAATGAGGTTTTCTTTCTTCTCCTTATGCATTCAGTTTAAAAAAGCAGGCACTGGGGATGCAAAGATCAAATAAGACCCTGCCCCTGGTCAAATCATGGTTTAATCCTGTGCCTTGTGCAAAGTTTAGGTGTAAAAAAAATTTTCTTAATGAATGAGTAAATGGATTAATTTAATCTGTTAACTGTCTTAAAACCCTTTTGGGGGTGTGTGTGGGGAGTATTACTCTTTTCAATGAAGAATTGTGAATAAACTACAGCTGAAGGTAGAAAGGAATCAAGTTCTAAACCTGTACCTTTGTGATCACGCATTTTGGTCCCTGATTATCTCAAATATCCATTTCTTTCCTCAAGCTAAAGAATCTTAATTAGGTCAAATGTTTAAGTTTAAATATCTGAACTAGAAGCAAACAGGTGATATTCTTCTTCCAAGTGGTGCATCTATCGTTTCCCTCCACCTGCTAACAAGTAGCCTCAGTAGGTTTAGCTAAACTCATTGGTTTCTCTTTGAAGTCAGAGCAGTGAAACTACTTTGTTTTCAGCTTCCAGAGACCCTAAACCTGGTCCATGTTACTATCTACTCTCACTAAGCCCAATGTAATAACAGTGTAATCGGTGTCTTTACGTCCTCTCTTGCCCCCTCCATCCCATTATCCACACTATAAGCAAAGTGGTCTATTGAAAGCACAAACTAATTACATTAGCTTAGTGCTTTAAAACCCTCCCATAGCTCTTGGGATAAATACCAGAATCCCTAATGTGGTCTTACACCCAACAAGATAGCTCTGTCCCCACGTCTCCACACTGGGCTTAGACCATGCCTCTCGTTCCCCTATTTGCTCTCATTGTCCCGTACATCTCTCTTTGTAGCAATAATCACAGGAGCAATTTTTGTTCTTTTTAAATTGCTTGATGACTGTCTCCCTCACTTGAAAATAAACAGCAAGAGATCAGTGACCACATCTCTTTGGACTCATTGCTAGATCCCTAGTAGCTAGCTTAAAGCTTCACATGCAAAAGGCATTTAATATATGCTCATTGCATGAATGAAGCAATCCACAAATAAATGATCGATTGTTCTCTCAATCACCAGATACTGTTTTTAGTAGTAAGAAAACTTATTTCAGGGATGAAAACTTGCCCATTTTGCCTAATTCTCCAGTAAATATTACCTTCTAAATCTTTCAAGGCCTTGATGGTAAGCTGTGAAAGGATTTGTATTTCTACCATTCCAGAAGAATGGCGGAAGAGGGGAAGCATAATTATGATCTACTGTCTCTGAAATTCTCTGTGATTGTCTGCATTTATCTGGTGTTGAATGAATCCTTATCTCTCTAGAAAAACACTGTGTGTTTTGTCTGTAGAAATCAAGAATTTGGGTATATAGTCAAATCAGTTCACAAATGTTGTAGGAAGTGTTCTTCCTTCCTTCAATTTTATTTGTGCACTGGCCTGCCTTTTGTAGTTCAGTAATTGTGATTCTAAACATTGGACCACAAAGATGAGTAAGATACATGCACTGTTCTTGAAGAGATCTAAGCCCAGCAAGGAGTGTGAACTCTTAAACAATACAAGGCAATAAGAATTATAAATGTGTACAAGTCCTAAATGAGAAGGAATTGATATGATTGGAGAGTATAGACTTTTTTTTAAGTTTATATAATCAGGAAATGAAAAAAGTTTATCACAGTTGGTTGGGCACTATGGATACCAAGTAAAAAAGAATGTCCTGGGCTTCCCTGATGGCGCAGTGGTTGAGAGTCCGCCTGCCAATGCAGGGGACACGGGTTTGTGCCCCGGTCTGGGAAGATGCCGCGGAGCGGCTGGGCCCGTGGGCCACGGCCACTGAGCCTGCACGTCTGGAGCCTGTGCTCCGCAACGGGAGAGGCCACAACAGTGAGAGGCCTGCGTACCACAAAAAAAAAAAAAAAAAAAAAAGAATGTCCTTTCTTTTGTGTGTCTAATTAAACCTTGTATCCAGTTAAATTTTGCCCTGAGCAAGAGCTTGCTTTTTCACTGCTTGCTATGTAAGTTCCATTGCCCTAAATGGCTTCTTCATCTCTGACCCTTAATTCTTGCTACCAGCTCTGTCTAAGGCATTTTCCTTCAAGTGACCCCTCAATAATCAACCTTGACTCCTCTGATACTTCTGTCTACTAGAACATGGACAGAACCAAAGGATGAACTTGGTAGTCCTGTAATTCACCCATCCGTCCAAATTAGGTATGACTTGTACATGCTTGTCATCTAGGTAGGGAAACATATGAACAGAAACTACAGCACCAGCAAAAGCAAGGAACTTGGGGTGAAAGCTGCACAACATGTACTCAAAAGCATGGACTCTAGAATAAGAAGACTAAGTTCAAATCTTGCTGCCATCTCTTATTAGCTGGATGAAATGAAGCAAGTTACTTAACCTCATCAGTAAATTGGAATGATAATACTTATCTCATGAGGCTCTAGCAAGTATTAAATTAAGGAATTTGTGTAATATGTTTAACCTAGTACCCAGTACAGAGCGTGCACATAATAAATGATAGACGTGACAGTGATGAACAAAAGGATCATAAAAACATATATAAGATGCTCCAGGAAGCCAAATCAAGGTATGGGTGATTCTGCTTAAGAAGTGGCTCACTGAAGAAGAGACATTTGAGCTAAACCTTGAAGGGTAGAAGGAAGCCAGGAAGGGGATTGGGAAGATGACATTTCAGAGAAAGGAAAAATGATAAACTAAAATAAAAGGTAGATTTAAGGCTAAAGAGTCTACAGAAGAAATAAGTGATGTTAGCTTGAATCAGGGGCTCAGCTATGGATAACAGAAAAGAAGAATCTGAACCAAATCTGGGATGTACTCCCTAGACTAGGTTTCAAAGTGACAACATAAATTATATGAAAGTATTTTGCGTGTAAAATATATGCAATTAACAGCTTGAACTTCATGAGATGGAGCTGTTATTAAAGGTCGCCATCTTCTTTACCAACATTTATATGGAGCCCTCTAAGTGTTTTACAATCACGTTTAAAAGCTATTTCTGTTGTTGAAAACTCTTCTTACCTTTTTTTATATCATAGTGCACATTTTCAGGATCACACTAAAAATTCAAAGATACAGACCACGATTTCCTTCTTTACTCAGAGGCTACATTGTTCAGCTGGGCCTAGGAAGGGAAGTTCTTCCAAACTCTTTCAAAACCTCCTTGGGGGCATTACATTCAAATAGGGCATGCTCCTAAAATCTTACCATTTTGTGTCAGTGTCTCTGTCTCCCCACATCCCCCATTCTGGCCCTTCTTCTTTGTCAGCTCAAGCTCTTTGATAATTGACACCCTCACTTTTGAGACTTTGAGCAATCTGGTATTTTGCTTATGTTTGTTTTTTAGCCTCATATACTCCATAAATCACCCAATAACTTCTATTCCATAACTACAGAGCTGACACTTGAGAAACACAGTTTGCTATTTTATTCTCCTCTCCCATTATCCATTCAGCCCCTCCATATGTGTTTTTCTTACACACAAACCCAGTACTAAAAATACACATATGTTGAAGGTTCTGCCAGAATACTTAGTGAGTAATCTAACTTGCCTGAGACCAAAAGAAGTATGAGAGTCCTGAAATAAATCCCTTTGAAACGAATGAAGCAATTTGTTTGGAACCTGATGCATTAAGACTCCATAAGTGTATGACTATGGGATATAAATTCACTGGGCCAAATCTATACACCTCACGTCAGCCTTCAGGATTGACATCCTTCCCCCAAATGTCACAGGTTCAGCCATTGTCCTCATGCACAGTGCAAGCATATCGTAGCCCCTGTTTTCTTTCTATAATTTCTTCAGAGCTCTAATATTTACCTAAAAGTACCATGTTTATTTGTTTACTTATTCGTTGTCTGTATCTTCTCTCTGGATTGTCACTCTGTGAAGGAAAAGAGGACTTTTCTGGGCTGTTTCCCACCATATTCCCCACACTAAATCATGCTAAGTGCTCAAATTTGTTGAAATGATTTTTCAAACCCAAAGCCCCATAAGGCCAAATTAATAACTTTATTTGCTTGTATTTCTCCTAAAAATAAAATAATAATGATGGCTATAACTTATGAGTACCTGCTACCTGGCTAGTACCATGCTAGCATGCTGATATAGGCCTATGTAATCCCCACAGCTACCGTGCACAATCTATACTTGTATTTTGTTGCCTTTGCAAGTGAGACTGTCAAATCTCAGAGAGGTTGACTAACTCACCCAAGGTCACAGAGCAGGGAAGCAGAGGCTTTAGGGATTAAACGTAGATTACCATCAAGTACAATGCATCCTCTTGAAGTTATTAGATGAAGCCCTTTTGTATTGATTCTGGATTGAGGCTAAAAAAGGTATTGTTAGTTTCAGTGGCTTGCTTCTCTTTTTCTTAGATGTTGTGGTTGTAGGGATGATTACTCATCCTCCTGCTTCTCATCCTTCTGTCTAGTTCAGTTTTCTACATCCTTTGTGAAGAGCGAAGTAAAACTGATCCCTTTTCCAAAACTCATCAGTCTCTCCCAGTTACATTTCTAAGCAAATCTGATGGGACCCAAGCCTTACAGTAAAGTCCCGCCATTGAACGAATCCGACAGCTCTCTACTGATCCTGTTGGATTTTATGGTTTATCTGAAGTGTCTGACCAGCTGTGTCAGAGTGGCAAACTTTCCATACAAAAGCAAAGCAAGAGGGGAAGTATGCCCTTTGCCTGCCAACTGGCATATTTTCTTCTGAATTCCATTCCAAGTTTTGCCTGAGACTTTTCAAGAGCTCTGGGTCTATTCCCTCACTCCAGTGAGCCAAGTCAGGGCCACCATCCATCCAAATTAGGCAGACTGCTCCTTTTATTTATTTATTTGCCTTTTTTAAAAAGGTCCCTTGAGTTCTTGTACATATTTTAAACATGTCTTATCCCATTAGGTCACCATCGTGTTTGTCTTGCCTTTATAGGAAGAAGTAAATTCTAAAGAATTTAGCGAACTTCAAAATTCATGGAGTTTCCCCTGCACTGATATTTTACTCTAATATTTGAATGAGTTGTATATGTTAAATATGTGCAGATCATTATAAATATATGCAGGTTATTATATTTCAAGATTTCCTCAAAGTTGTTAGGAAAAAAGGCCATATCTTGCAGGGCTGGGGGTCATTGGCACAAAGTTTAAACTCTAAATACAGTGGGAGGCTACTAATGGGTTCTAAACAAAGGAAAAGCATGATTAGATTAAATATTTAGTGTGACAGAAGCACCTAAACCATGTTTGTTTAACAATCTTACAAGATATATCCTCACACATCTCAAAATCTCCCCGAATAAGGCAGTCATACCACACTCAACTAATACTCGCTTACATTAATTGTTAATACTTTGGATTGGTCAGAGTATTTTTCCCTCCTAAATGGATAGGAAGGTCAAAGCTGAACTGCAAGACCACATTGATTTGAGTGTCCATTGAGTTAGCAATGAACAGACAATGTTGAACCAAACAACCCTCTTTCCATGATAATAACTGAAGAGACAGAGCACATCCACTAGGGACTTCCGTCATCAAGTCCACAATGGAGCCCTTGTTCCAACAGCTCCTTGAAAAGAGTTGAGGAACCCAGGAGACTTGAAGAAGCACATACATGTTCCAGTCCTTCCATAGAGGATGAGAGGAGCCAGAAAAGAGTGGGCCAGGAAGCCGGACTTTGACAGCAAGTGAGATCACAATAGATGGATGAGGGATGAGATCATAGCCCATGTGGTCCAGGCTTGCCGTTACCATATGAGAGGGCACAGTCTATCTGAGAGCCTCAATGGCCATTTTCTTAGGAGATGAAGCATGAAAAAAAAGGCCTGAACATCGAAGATAATCTGAAACTGAGATTTAAAAACTCATAAAATCTGAAATCACCATCTGAAAGCTAATGGAGTGTTTAGGTCTTGAGTTTAACTGTTAAGGGCTAAGGATGAAGAAGAAAGGAGAGAGTGACTCTTGGTCAATGGCAGCATGTTTCTAAGGCATGTTAAAGCCCTTGAAGAAGCCCTTTTGAACCATCTTAAACTTATTAACTTATCACTGACAGAGTCTGTTTCCAACACCTGACAGCTAGGATCCTGCTCTGGTTGAGGTAGAAATGTTACACATTGTTTTATCGCTCACTTCGTCAGGGCACCGTATAAGCAATCTGACCAAACCAAATTTGTTGTGAATGCTGGGAAATGCCTCTTGCCTCCTGCTCTGACAGGAAGTCACCACGGTTGGTTTAGCTAATAGAATTTCTTAAAAGTTCCTTTGACACGCAGCACTGAAAGTCATGCTATGCTCTCTTCTTTTAAAGAGTGAGACTCGCTTTTTAAATGGTCCTGTTCAGGCACATTTATGAAGCGCCTGCCGTGTGCTGGATGAGGAGTATGCAGGAGTGCGTGCTTTCTGGCTAGAGGAGGAAGGGTACACATGGCACCTGGAGTATCTACTTGTGGCTAACAGTTGATTAACAGCAGAATTTGTGGGACTGCATTCCCATCCACGCCTGAACAATAAAGGCAAAAGAGATACCTCAAAGTGGAGCCTAGCTTTAAGTCAAATGAAAAACTGATTGAAAGAGTGAACTTTTCTAGGATCTACTTCAAGCAAAAGAAATAAAAATTAAAACATAGCTGCTTCTGAAATGTTCAGACCTAGGAATTGCAACTTTATGGTAGAGCTGCCTCTCTGAGACTATAAAGATGAAGAGAGGTATCCAAGTTGTTCTCTGTTCAATGCCCAAAAGACATTTTATTCCTGGGAAAACAAAGACATAGACCCAATGGCAGAAAAAAATCAAAGACTGCCCTTTAGTGGGTTACTTAAAGTCTTTCCTAGCTCTTCTCTCCCTCACTGAAAGAAGATTTAGGTGCAATAAAAGTTAATTGAGATAGATTTTCTCTGGCTTCTGTATAAATACAGCCGGAAAATGGGAAACTAAGTTGTGGGATTCTGGATCATTCTCTGGTTTGAAATCATGAATTTGAATCGACACTGATTTTTGTTTTTGTTTTTTTTACATGAAGAGATTTGGCTTTTCTTTGATCCCTTCCAAATAGAGACTTGTTTGTACTATGCTATATAGAATAATTAAAATTATGTCAGATCTATATCTCCATCTTGTCTCCTTCCCTGTTGCCTGTCCCTTGCTCCCCGTGGCTGCCTCCTGTTCCCAGTCTGCCCAGCATTAAGGTCCAGCCACAGATCCCCCAAGTAACCGCACAAGTTGAATGTACCCTTCGACACACAGCTCCTGCGGCCCCACTGTGACTAACAACCAGTGTGTCCACTTAACAGCTGCCCCAGAGAGGAAGGGAAAGGAAAGCTGTCAGTGTGCAGAGCAAGGGCCACTCAAAGCGAGCCACAGAGGGACGCCACCTGCCCCCAGGTTGAGAAGGTGACTTGTCCCCAAGTTAATCTTTGTTTCTCATTGAAAATGTTAGACAGCCCCACGAAATCAGAGACGCTTGCACTTTCAGCCTCAAAAGGAATTAAGAGGTAACATCACCTACCACTTGAGTACTTCTTGTGAGCTAGATACTTTCTAAACACTTTATGTGGATTAATCCATTCAATCCTCACAACAACCCTATGCGGTAGGTATTATTATTACCCCATTTTACAGATGAGGAAACTGAGGCTCAGAGATATTGAGTAGCCTGCCTAAGATCACAGAATAATAAGCTGAGGTCCTGGGAGACTAAGTAACTAGCCCACAGTAGAAAATAACCCCTCTATGGAGTCTCTTCTGGTGTCTTCCACCCGTGTTCCCGACCCAAACCCCCAGTCTAGTCAAACTGGCAACTTTGTGCTTCTGCTGTTCCCTACACACAGTTCTTTCCTCACATCCATACCGCTTTACTGCTCTTACCTGTTTGTGTTGGGTCTCTCCCTGACGGTCCTTGGGGGCGGGGGTCCTGTCATCCTGATCTCTATGTTCCCAGTGCCTAGCATAACCCTGGTGCTTATCCCACTGCAAATGTTTTTCTTCTCTTATATTAATTCTGATCAATTGGCAGTGCTTCTGAGGAAGTCTCTGCCATCATTGGGGACAGAGTGGTAAGGGTGATAAGCTGTGGCTGTTGTGGGAAAGGAGAGTGGCAGTACATCCTCCACCCCATCCCCTGTCCGTGATTCCAGGGGCTGGAATAGTGCACACTCAGTACATTTGGTTATGTTGTGACTGTGTATTTTGAGTTTGTTCCAGTACCCTATAGACCCAAGAATGTTTCACCCATTAACCCAAGTTCTTCCAGAAGTACAGCTGGCCTGTATGATTCTGAGAAAAAAAAATCACCATTCTTACAAATCCTTTTGATTACAAGACCTGGGAATATCAGTCTCTGGAAATCCTACCCAGCCATAGCAAATCAGAAAAACCAAGGCTTTGGACAGAGGTTTGAGAGTCTCTGGGCATGGGAGGGTTTAGATGCCAGGGTTAGAGATGAGTGCAGAGAAGGAGACAGATCCCTGGAGCAAGTGTCAGGCAGACAGATAGGAAAAATTCTGGGAGGGTCGTGGCAGGAAAGTCAAAGGGATGAGAGAGCTTTAAGACAAGGTTTGTTATGTAGCCGTGGGAGTTTGGGTAAGTGCCAGGGCTACACTGCCTGTAAAATGGTGAGATTTGAAAGGCAGTATGTCCCTATGGCTGTGACACTTATTAGCTGTGAGTCTTGGGCAAGTAATATAATGTCTGTGGGATTCATATATAAAATGAAAAATAAAGGTATTCTGCTGTTGTGGCAACTAAGGGAGAATAGGGCTTAGAACAGTGCCTAGGTGCAAAGGACATGCTTAAATAACAGTTGTGAAGACACCTTGGAGTCATTTCAGTGCTTTCAACATGTTAAAGGTAAAGGAATGAGTGGGCAGCAGGGATTCAGGTCCCAGCAGATCCAGGTTCACTTACTGGACATTTGGTCCTGAATGAACAGAGATGCTACAGAAGATGAAGATGTAGGAAAGGAAATAGACATAGTGGATCCCATCACACTTCCCTCCCAAGCTCCAGGCTATTCTAGTGTGGTCTCCCCCATAGCCCCTTCAATCTCTATCAATCCCATCACTTTTTGATTTTTTATTTAGTGCTTGACATTATCAAACATTGTCTTGTGCATCTATTTGTCTATTGTCTTCCACACCATCACCCCCTTCCACCCTAGAATGTAAATTCCCTGAGAACAGCATCTTGGTTGTCTTGTCCAAGACAGTCTGTATCTGCAAAGCCTAGAATTGTCCCTGACCGTTGTTCAATAAATATTTGTTAAATTAGTTAATTGTTGAATGAATGCCTTATGTCCTCAATCCCACCTAAGGGTGACCTGAGCTCATTTGCCAGCAGAGAGAGAGTCCAGGAGTGGGGGAAATTTTGACAAAGAGGAGAGCAAGAATTATTAGGAGCCCAGGATCAAAAGCACAGGTGGAGGGAAGAGAGTGGAAAGGATAGAGACTATTTCTTGCCCTGGATATCGGGTTTCATCAAGCGCTAACAGCCCTCTCACTTTCGCTCGCAGACAGCTGGGCTCTGATACTCGTGTGACTAGGCAGTGCTGTAATAATCATCTTTATAAAATAGCTCAGAGGATTATATCCAGCAAGTAGCCATCTGACCTCCTTATAGTCCTCACAGCCTTTCCTTTACATGGTGGTCTACTCCCTAAACTAAGCTGACCTTGTCTTATGAAGAGCAACACTAAAAGGTGCTCGAGTGGTTAATGTGAGCCCTGTTTAGAAAGCTCCATTGCACACATGGGAACAAGTCTTGGCTGAGATAAAACAGCTCATCTAAATGTAGTTAGCAAGTAAGTACTCAAATCTCTAGAAAGTATTTAATAGAAAGGAAGATCTCCACCTATGGGTAAGAAGGTACAGCTAGGAAGACTAACAGAAAGGAGAGAATTTCCCTGACTTCTAAGCTTTAACACCAATAAAGATACACAGTGAAGTATAGCTTTGTGCCTGAAATAAAGGCTACACAGTTTGCTCTGTGCTTTAATATATGCACATAGGGATAATACCTTTCTTGTGACATTTGTCCTTAATATAGTAGTTTGTCTTTGGAAAAGAATCTCATTGGAACAATTGGCAAAAATAAAATTTAGTTCTATGACCATTGGTGCAGAAATGCATAAAATTCTGGGGTCCACAGCAAACTGCATGATAAACAGTAAAGCTAAAACTACAAAAATGATCAAAAGATATTTCTCCAGACTTTGGCAATGGTAAAGAATATAAGTTGAATTTGGTTTTCAGTGTAATTTTCATTAATAGTAAAATCAGATCATTTGAGAAGCAAAGGTATCACGAGTGTTTTCTCAAGAGTTAGGAGAAAAGGACATCTGATTGAGATAAAAAAAAAAAAAAAAAAAGATCCTCTAAAGACAGCCCAACCCCATTAGGAGTGTTATTGAGTCATATTTAATGAAGAGGACCCCATTTGCCTTTTTTTCACTGTAATATTATATTTCTTATATTTTAAAAACCGGCATGACCGTATATATGAAACTCAACAACAGATAATTTTCACTGTCTGCATTTCTTTATTTCTAATAAATTTTTGTTAAACTAATTATTTTTTGAATTAATGCTAGGCTTCCTCAGTCCCATTTAATGAGCTCATTTGTCAGCAAGGAGACTCTGGGGGTCTAAGGGTGAAAGGGGTGAAAGGTAAACAATACTGGAAACCAAGAATCCTAGAGAACCCTCATTCCCAATGTTTACACTTGTTCATTCATCCAACCTTTGTCAAGCTCCTATCCTCTGTTAGGCATTTTTATAGACAGTGAAGACGGGGGTGAACATGATGAAGACTCTCCCCTCCTGGATAAGCTCATCTAGAGAGAAGACAGATAAAGAAGAGAGGAAAGCTGAGGCCAGAGCTTTGGAGCACACTTAGAATCTGACAGTAGTAAAACAAGGCAAAGAGACTCAGGAGTCTGTTGTAGGATAGAAGGGAAACAAAAGGAGCTTGGCATCATAAAGCTTTAAGGGTTTCATCTTTAAGAAGGAAGGCATGATCAGCCTGAGCCATGACTATAGCAAGAGACCCAGTACGATGAAGACAAAGAATTGGCCACTGGATTTGGTAAGATTTCAGTCAGTAAAGACATTGAAAGAGCCAATTCAGTGGAGTGGATGGGGACAAAAGCCATCTAAAGAAGGACGAGGAGGGAACTGGGAGGTGAGAAAGCAGAAACACTATGTCTAAACAGCTCTTTTAAGGAGTTTTGATACAAAGGGAAATTTAGAAATAAAGCTAGTCTGGGAACTAAGGGAGTCCACTTCAGAAGACAGTAAGTCGCAAAGACAGTGGTGAAACTGGAGACCCAGCACACCTTTGCTCAGCTCAGCTTCGGTCGTACAGAAATTGAAGCCCAGAGTGTCAGATCTCCAACTTTTCAAGACAATCTTGAAGGCTGTATTTTTTTAAATCTCCCAATTGTACATGTTGACTCAATTTATTTTAAAAATTCATTGTGACAGTCAAACAAATCACATCTGTAGGCTAGATGGTTCAACAGATGAAAACCCCTGATTTTAGTGATTAGGCCAGGGAGGGAAGGAGAAAGGTTGCCTGTCTTCTGCTCTCAGTTCTACCTCTGTTCTCTTTCTGAGCACTATCCACCTCACATACTTGCTCTTCCATATTCTGTTCTAAAGTGGAAAAAAATTTAACCACTTCATTTTTGCCTGTCATACCAAATAACTAGTTTTACCTTTTCTCAATTAAATTGATGAGTTGTTTTGCTTCATTATTTATTTTTTATTTCATTTATATTATTATTTACTAAACCAACAATAAGAAGTAGAAAAGATAACTTAAAAAGCAATACTGTTTACCTTCTTTGTTCTTTTTTGTGGTGAGAACAACCAAGATCTACCCTCTTAGCAAATTTCAAGTACACAATACAATATCATCAACTGGGGTCACCTTGCTTCACACTAGTTCTCCAGAACTTACTCATCTTGCATAGCTGGAACTTTGTACACCTTGACCAATGTCTCCCCAATTCTCCCCCTCCCCAGGCCCTGACAGTCACCTTTCTACTCTCTGTTGCTATGAGTCTGACTATTTTAGATTCCTCACATAAGTGAGATTTGACCTTCAGTGACTGGCTTATTTCACTTAGCATAATGTCCTCCAGGTTCATTCATTCCTGTTGTCACAAATGGCAGGATTTCCTTTATTAAGGCTGAATAATATTCCA
The DNA here is from genome assembly GCF_964341445.2 of Mesoplodon mirus. Lineage (NCBI taxonomy): Eukaryota > Metazoa > Chordata > Mammalia > Artiodactyla > Ziphiidae > Mesoplodon > Mesoplodon mirus. The sequence continues at coordinate 63,726,824 of NC_138980.1, forward strand.
TTGTGTATGTGTATGTGTGTATCTCACATTTTCTTTATCCATTCATCTGTAGACGAGCACTTAGATTGTTTTCATATCTCAGTTATTGTAAACATGTTGTGAGTATGTCACAAATGTATACGTATATCAGGTCATCAGGTCATCTATCCTAAATATATATAATTTTAAATTGTCAGTTGTACCCCAGTAAAGCTGGGGAAAATATGATAGTGGGAAATCACCTGTAGCATACATATACACTCCATGTGAATGAAGGGACAAAAGAAACTGTGTACCTGGGGAGCTGCCAGGCATTCCAACAAATTAAAGATGCTCTACTGCTATATGGTATGCCCTGCACCATTCTATTAAGCTAAATACAATAAATATAGTCTTAGATTAAAACAAACAGTAATAACATTTACAATAGCAGCAAATAAAACATCAAATACCTAGGTATAAGTGTAACAAAAGATAGGCAAAACCCTACACAAAATCACCTACAAAACATTATTAGGAGAAAGTAAAGATGATGTTAAATAAATGAAAATATATTTCATGTTCAGTGATTGGAAGATACAATATATAAATGTATAAATATTATCAGTTGATTTATTGATTAAATAGCTGGCTTTGAGGTAGGCAATTCCAACCAAAATTCTGGAAGGTTTTTCTCATAGAAATTGACAAGGAGATTCTAAAACTTAAATGAAAATGTGAAGGCCAAGAATGCCAAGGTATCATTGAAGATGAATAAAGCTGGATATCAGAGTTCATTGTAAAACTACAATAATTAAAACACTATGGTATTGGCACTAGCATAAACAGTGGAACAGAACAGAGAGTACAGGAATTGACCCATCCATATACAATTACTTGAATTATAACAAAATATGGCCTTTTCATGGTGCTGGGACAACTAGATATTGAATTTTGACCCCACCATTCACAAGAATCAATCCAATCATATTTTTAGATCTAAGTGTGAAAGGCAAAACAATAAAATACCTATAAGAAAACATAGGAGAATATATCTTCATGACCTTGAGGTAGTCAAAGATTTTTAAACAAGACACAAAAAGCATTAAAGTGCCATAAAAATTGATTAATTGGATCACATTAAAGTAAGAAGTTCTATTTATCAAAAACTACCATTATGAGAGTGAAAAGGCAAGCCACAGAGTGGGAGAATATATTTGAGATAACCTATATCTGAACAGAGGATGTATATATTATATCCAAAATATATATGGAACTCCTTCAAAGAGGAAAAGGACCAAGAACTCAATTAAAAGACAAAATGGGGGCTTCCCTGGTGGCGCAGTGGTTGAGAGTCCACCTGCCGATGCAGGGGACACAGGTTCGTGCCCCGGTCCGGGAAGATCCCACATGCCGCGGAGCGGCTGCGCCCGTGAGCCATGGCCGCTGGGCCTGCGCATCCGGAGCCTGTGCTCTGCAACGGGAGAGGCCACAGCGGTGAGAGGCCCGCGTACCGCAAAAAAAAAAAAAAAAAAAAAAAAAAAGACAAAATGGGCAAAAGATTTACAGGGCAATTCACAAGAGGATATTCATATTACCACAAATATATGAATAGATGATCAGCATTATTAGCTATCAGAGAAATGCACATTAAAGCCACAATGAAATACCACTACAGAACCACCAGAATGGCTACAGTTTAAAAGACTGATCATTCCAAGTTGCTGGCAAGCATGAGGAGCAACTGAAGCTCACATACTTGTGAGAGGAATGTAAATTGGTAAACTTTAAAAACTTTGGTGGGAACACATGTTGAACACATGCGTTGGAGATTTACTCACAACCCAACAATTCCATTTCTAAGAATATTCCCAACAAATTTTTACACCAAAAGACATAATCAAGAGCATTAATAAAAACATTATTCTTAAGAGCCCAAAACCCAAATATCCATTAACAGAAAAATTAATAAATTGTGGTATAGCCATATAATGCAATGCTATTTAGCAAGAGAATGAACAGATTTAATAGATGCAAGGATACAGATGAACTTCTCAAGCATAATACTGAGCAAAAGAAGCCAGAGGCAAATGAATGCATACTGTATAATTCTATTTTGGGATTTTCTAAAGTCCAAAATCTGGCAAAACTCATCTATGGTGATTGAAGTCAGGATGATGTTTACCCTTTTAGGGGTAGTGACTGGGAGGTGGCTTGAGGGTCTTCTGGGTTGCCAGTAATATTTGCTGATCTTGGTAGTTGTGTTCACGTCATGAAAATTCATCAAGCTGTGCACTTATGATCTGTGTACTTTCCTGTATGTACGTTTCCATTCAATAAACAGTTTTCTTTTAGACATAGCTACTGAGCACCTGTGATGCACCAGACATGATGAAGGTGTAGGGAACATGGTGGTAAACAAGAGGAACATGGGCTCTGACCTCATGGGACTCAGTCCAGTGAATGATTAAATGAGCTAGCTGTTCTTTCCTTTGTGTAGAAAGGACAGGTCATCTTGAAGCTCAGAGATGGATGTACAGAAAACCAAAATGTAGTGACTGTTTCTTCATTTGGGTGTGTTTAAGAGATTTTAAACCTTCACTTTCCCTAAAACTGAATTCACCATTTCCTCCTCACCCATTCTCAAAGGTAGAGGGATTCATACCCTGTACAAGGCTCATCCCTCCACCTCTCCTCTGAACTCTAACTTCCTACCCATATCCATATCTTTTAACATAGTACATTATTTTTTACTTGCATGAATGTTTCCCCCACTGGACTGAATTTCTTGAGAGCAGCTATTACCACACTTTAATCCTGATGCCTAGCAAGCGCTTGACCTATAGTAGGTACTCCATAAATATTAGCTAGATGGATAGATGGATATGAATATACAACTTCTATGTAGGATACTTTTATTCTTTCATTTTACTTTTGGTGTATCTTAAAAATATATTTGAACAACAATCCTTCAGTCAGTTCTTGGTATGTCAGTTGATTAAAGGCTGAGAAGAAAGAATATCTTCGGGTAATATAAAGTATAAAGTGTTCATTCTCATAATTTTGTCACTGCCCAATATGATAGTTGAGTTGTCTCAGACACCAAGTGACTCCAGCCTGTGTGAATTTGTTAGCTACTAGCAAAGTCAAGCTACTAAATATCAATATATCTAAAGTGAGTACATTATAGCACTAAAAATATTATTTTTTGTAACCAGTATTTCCATACTACAAGTTCCTCAATGTGAACTTTCCTAGCAAAATAAATCAGTGGCACAACAAAAAGGAGTGAATTAGTGTCTTGCCAAGTAAAACTAGCATCATCTGTAACATAGCAACCCAGTCTTTCAAGCTTTCCAAAAGCATCTAATAAATAGTCTTGTTGGAGATACCTTTTGGAGTGCCTTCCCATGATGACTTTCCTTACCCTCAGCGTGAATGGGTCCTCAGCAATCATTTGTTACTACACGACCCAGTCCACTGGCCACTATTGACTGGACAAGGGCTGGACACTGGGCACAAGCTGAGCTAATCAAAGACTCTAAGTTAGGATCATGGGAAAGAAACTTAGCCTCTCCTTAGTCTCTCCACTTGACTAGTCTTCTTTTTTTGTTTGTTTGGTTTTGTTTTAAGATCATCTTTTTTTTTTTAATTTTAATTTTATTGAAGTATAGTTGATTTACAATGTTGTGTTAGTTTCAGGTGTACAGGAAAGTGATTCAGTTATGCACATACATATATTCATTCTTTTTAGATTCTTTTCTCATATAGGTTATCCCAGAATATTGAGTATAGCTCCCCGTGTTTTTTTTTTTTTTTTTTTTTTTTTTCTTTTTGCGGTATGCGGGCCTCTCACTGTTGTGGCCTCTCCCGTTGCGGAGCACAGGCTCCGGATGCGCAGGCCCAGCAGCCATGGCTCACGGGCCCAGCCGCTCCGCGGCATATGGGATCCTCCCAGACCGGGGCACGAACCCGTATCCCCTGCATCGGCAGGCGGACTCTCAACCACTGCGCCACCAGGGAGGCCCACTCCCCGTGTTTTATAGTAGGTCCTTGTTGATTATGTATCTTACATACAGCAGTGTGTGTATGTTCATCCCAAGCTCCTTATTTATCCCTCCCCCCACCCCTACTTTTCCCCTTTGGCAACCATAAGTTTGTTTTCAATATCTGTAAGTCTGATTCTGTTTTGTAAATAAGTTCACTTGTTTCATTTTTTTTAAAAATTAGATTCTACATATGAGTGATATCATATGATATTTGTCTTTCTCTGTCTGACTTACTTCACTTAGTATGAGTAGTCCAATATTTGGGTTTGAGAACCATGGCCCATCAGGTTCTGCCATGAGAACTGGGGATCAGCAGAAGCAGGTCTCAGAGAGTAAGAATGAGATAGAAATACAGAGAGAAGCAGAGGCAAGAACTAGAGAGAGGTTGTGGCCTGACTTCACAATGGTTTTCTACTCCAGGTGTTTCTGAGGCCTGGCTGTGCTCCCTGCCATAAGATAAGTCTCTCTTATGAAAAGGTACTCCTTTATGTGTAGCTTGAGTTGTTTTTTTGTAACTTGAAACCAGGATGTCCTAAGGAATATGTTTTCATTCTGTTGTCTTGGAAGGGGCATTAATGGCTTCCAAACCTTCCATTAGGCTAATCTAGCTTTAACTAAATTTGATTTATATATGGTAAAAATTAATCCATGGTTATGGCATAGGCATATGAAATGAAAAGTAAAAATTGTCCTCTATCTTCAGTCCCTAAATCAGTACCCCTAATAGTACCTTATCTATCTCCTAATAGTGTTTATAAATATAAAGGCAGATGTATTTATATCTTATTTACATAAATGGAATCATTTTATAAATGCTTGCATCTTGTTTTTTAGAGTGGTACACCTAGGATATGTTCCAAAGTACACCTAGGATATGTTCCAAAGTCCAAAAATATAGATCTGTCTTCTTATTTATGAAGGCTATCGGATATCTCATTGTATGGAAATTCTGTAATTTATTTGATAAATCCTCTAGGATTTAGGTTGTTTTTAGTTCTCTAGTACTATAACTAATGCAGCAATATCTTGCCCATGTATCTTCAAGTAATTTTGTGAGTCTATTTGCAGTATAAATTCTTAAATTATAATTGCTGGGGCCCATGATTTAGGCATTCTACAGGTCAATAAATATTATTTAATTGCCTCCCCTTCCATGAGTCTAACTTTGAAGAAAGGGGCATAAAAACCTCCTATAAGTGGGGCCAGAAAGGGTGTGGAGTAGTCAGTCAGAAGCAGCACAAAACACTGAAGTGTAAAAGGGAATATGGTTTTGTATGACACAGGCTAAAAGATGTTCGATTCTTCCTCATTTGATATAACAAAGGTCACTGAGCTCTTAATTGACCATATTGAGCCACCACGATATATATTCACATTCACCCATATCCTGCCTGGTAGATTGAAATGTGAAACTAAAGCCCAGGCCCTCTGTGATTGAGAATTCATGAACTCAGCAGATCCTTGGAGATGGGAACTCTCCCTCAAACCCTCCACTCCCTCCCAAAAATCCTTCTGAACAAAAGGGGAAATAGTAAGGATTTTTCCACTATCTCAAGGTTTATGTGACACTTAGTGATTTAGAAAGCACAGTTCAGTCCTAGGACTCTGGAGTAGCTATGACAATAACACACACTTTATAGACAACGAAACAATAGACCGAAAATATTTGGTGACCTCCCCACAGTAATAGAACTGGTAAGTTTTAGAGTCTGAATCCAAACCAAGGGCTTATGATTACAAGACAGGCTACCTTTAAGCAGAGCCGCTTAACTGGAATAGCTGATTTTGACCCCCAAAACAAACGATTTATTTGTAGCTAGTTCAAGCAGTTTGCTAAGCAATAATTAGCTTTTCAATTGGGTATTCGGGAGCCATGGAAACACAGCTCCAGGGAATCAGCAGGGACCTGTTAGGGTTTGAATCTCAAGGTTTCCCTCTCAGGTTATTGGGTCAAGACCTGCCACATGATAGAAGAGAACAAAATCCGTTTAGCTGAGGGTTTATTGAGGATGAGTTCTTAGGAAAGAGATGAGTAAGTACTTCTGACCATTAGTCAAAAAGTCCTAAATTAGCAAAGTTTTCTGAGAAATTTTGACATGTTAGGAAACCCTTAGAACTATAGAATTGGTTTTCCGCAACCACTCCATCTCCCTACACAGACACACAGACACACAGACACACACACACACACACACACACACACACACACAACCGACCAAGGGTCATTCTTAAATTTCCTTGCGGTTTGAGTTCTGTTGCCAAATCAGCAGCAGTAAATGTTGGCACACAAGGGCACACCACTCCCTGTGTCTGGTTTCTGTGGGTCCCTGTTGGGAAACACAGTTCCCTCAAGCGCCTAGGGCTTGGCCTTGCAATCGTGAGTGTTAAAAATAGATGTGTACAGGCAAGAGGAACAACCATGGGAAGTGGGTTTTGGCATTTCCTTTGGTCATATGTGCATCTGTTACCCGCCAACTGATTTATAGAATGTGATTACGGATAGCTTACAGTAACACTTTCTATACCAAATACCCCACTAATAAAAACATGTGACTCTTCAGAGGCAAACTATGGTGACAAACTGAAGAAACTCCCAGGCTGATTCCTAAAATAAAATAAATCAGCATAGATGATAGGCTTAAATATTCAAGGTGTTGACCTTCCCCTCCTTATTCATGATCTCAGTACTTTGCATCAGTGTTCTTATTCAGAACCATGGAGTTGGGCACCATCACACACTGATAACTCCATGGCTCCTCCAGGCCTAGACCTCTCCACTGAGCTCGAAGCTTTTGTACTAGTCACTTGCCCCTTGACATCTCCAACTGATCATCTCATTAGGGCCTCAAACTTAAACAAAACAGAACTTTGTGGAAGTTTTTCCCCAAGAACCTATTTCTTGCCTGTTTTTCCCCAAATGAGTAAATAGTACCATAGCTCACCCAGTTGCTCAAACCCACCCTTAGGAATCATCATTGATTCCACTTTTTCCCTTGAATCAGGTCCATCAGCAGGTGATTTACATCTTCTGCTGTCTACGACTGCTCTTCTAAGTCCACGCCTTCTCTGTTTCCCACCTGGACTGCTAAAACATGCCTGATTTTGCTGCCAATTCCTGACAACCCATTTTCCCCTGGTAAAACCCCCTAAGGTCTTCCCATCACACTTAGGATAAAGTACGGATGCTTTATCCTACAGGATCCAGGTCCTCCTTACCTGTCTGACTGATCTCATTCTACTCCACAGAGACTCAATGTGCTCCCATGTCATTCTTTCTGCTCCTCAAACATACCAAGCCTATCCCCTACCTTAGGGCCTTTGCCTCTTCCTGGAATAGTCTCCACCCAGATCTTCATAGGGTTGGTTCCCTTTGTCATTAGGGTCTTAGTTCAACCACCACCTCCTCAGGCCTTCCCTGAGCACCCAAATCTATATGATTCCTCCTATCCCTCAGCCATCTTTTATTTTCAACATGGTTCCCATCACTACCAGAAATTATCTTTTCTACTTTTTAATTTTTGGTCTCCTCCATTAGAAGGTGAATTCTTTGAGGACAGGGACCTCGTCTGTTTGTCTTCTCACTGAATTCCCAAGGCCTGGCCCAAGGCCTTGAATGAATCCTTGCCTGACTTGGTTGATATGGCCAAAGCCAGTGTGTGAGTGTTAACCCAGATGGAGTGAGGCTGCATTACTCCCAGTAAGAAGTGTCTCTGTGAGCTCGGTCTCCACCTCATGTAGGAATTTCTTCTGGAGGAGAAATGAAGATTCCAGCCAGGGCTACCTGATCAGTTCAGGCAGTCACAAACTTCATCCTGTTTCATGTTCTCAGATACAAATAGAACCGGGAAGCTCGTGACAGATTCATGTTTTCATTTACTCTGCAAATATTTGCTGAGAGCATACTATATGGAAAGACAGGGGTAGCGAGAGTTCAGTGGTGAATGAGACAGAAATAGTCTCTGATTTCTTAGAGCTCATAGTCTGGTGGGGGAGACATGGTTAACAATTAACTACACAAATAAACCTTTAGTTATTTTGTGATGGGGGCTAGGAAAAAAGCACAGGAGGTTATAACAGGGAGACCTATGCACCCTGGATATTTGGAAAAGGACTCTCTGAGAAACCATCATGCTAGGTTGACAGTGAGGCAAGAAAGAACCACCATCACCAGGCCAATCCTGCCTCATTTCCCTTCTCTTTCCCTCCATAGTCATTCCATCTATGAGAAAGGAGGACCTTTTCTCTGCACAAGCCTCACAAGGCTGGGTGACCCTACTGCCTCTAATAATTGGCCTTGGTGGACTGGCCTGGGGCAGTAAGGGGAAGAGCAGAGGGCCACTTGAGCCAGTGTATCTGTGATATGCTCACCCTTGATCCTTCCATATACTCACTAAAAATCAGTATGTAGCCAAGAACTCACCCGGTCAGGACCAGCACCACCCTGACTACTAGAGAGCTGCATGTATACCCCCTAGCCTCCTAAGCACTTCCTCTCCGATTGCCTTCTGTCTTCACCACTATTGTGGTAGCTACCACCATTCATTCCCTTTACAGTTGATACACAGAGAATTGTGGTCACTTGCCCAAGGTCAAAGGAGAAAGTGACAAACCCAGAATTGGAGCCCAGGTCTATCAGCCCACTCTTAGCCACCACACTATACCACTTCTCTGTGGTAGAAATCAACAACTGGAAACTTCTCCAGAGCAATCTGACTTGGTCAAGAATCAGTACGACTAGGGTCCTCCAGTCCCTGAGATAATTTGGGATGGAAGGAGAAGCCTTCTCTTCAAGGCTTTGTGTTACTTAATTTTACCAGATGTGAACCCCTCCACGGAAATCTGTTTACTAGTCACTTCTGTACTTTCAAGGCACAGTGTACTTTGAAGATAAGAACTCATTCATTCTCAAAAAATTTATCTGAGTCAGAAACAATTGTGATCACTTTGCAGATAAGGCAACTGAGGTAGAGGACCGACAAACCAATATGGCCCAAATCTCCTAAGCTGTATCAGAAGTGGATGACAAAATGCAGGTCCCATCTCTTGTGCTTCAGTCTGGTCAGCCAGCATCTCCAAGCTTCATCTTCCTCTTCCAAAGCATGAGGGAACTAGGCAAGGGCTTCTCTGGGAACCACCCTTTTCCCTAAATCGCATTACCCAGTGTTGGGTGTGGTGGTCACCAGTTAGCTGCCTAGCCAACGGGCTCTTTTCTTTTGGTGCCCACTTGTCAATGTTCCTGTGGGGAACTGTTCTCCCTTGGGAGCCCAAGTGCAAGTCCCCAGGAAGAGGAGGGAAGAGCATGTGGATAGATACAACCCGTGCATCCCAATGGAGAGGAGTGTTTTCCCAAAGGAAAATGAAGTCATTAAGCAAAACCCACCCACATCCACCACAGGGGACTGGAGAACTTAAGGTTCTTCCAAACCTGGATGCAAGGGGCCCCAGCCCTAGGTTCAGCCAGAAGAGAGATCCCTTGACACAGTAAGGCAGGAAGGGCATTGCCAGGGAACAAAGGATCGACATGGGGTTCAGGTAAAGATCTAAGGAGGGAAAGCAGACTACCTGGCTCTTATTCCAAAGTTTCTTCTAACCTGCTCCTTTGCTCCAAAGTCTACGCCAGGCGGCTCTGTTGTCCCATCGTAAAAGGAAGATCTGTGGTTGTTTTACTTTTTAAATTCCAAACAACAGTTATTTATATATATGTTTTTAAATCCCTATTGTTTCCTCCTCCATAAGGAATGAAGAAAAAAAATCTGGCCTAATTTAAGGCTATTTAGATGAGAGGACGGAAAGATATGAAACAAACGTGACACCAAGCCAAGAAGGAACTAGAGAGATTGTGGAAGAAAATAGCTCTAACCAGAAGTTGCAAAGGTGGCTCCAGGGCTGATTCAGGCCCTCAGCCATGTTTTCTTCAGCCAGGACAGTGGGGTCTTTTAAACTGAATTAAATTGCCAACATTTAAAAATCAGAGTATTTCCTATAGAAAGATTTTGTACGGGAGCATTAAGGTAGAATTGAAGAGTACCTGTTCCCTCTGGATGCTGCCTAAATTCTTATCTACCACATCTGTGGAAACCTACTCATCATTGACGTTAACTGCTAGCCCTCCAGAGTCATCTGTATTTTGCAGCCTCTGCTTTAGATAGTTCAGCAGCTATGGCCACCAGAGCCAATGCAGACACTTCTCTGACCTTCCCTACTCACCCCGGAAACTGAGCTGCTCCTAAGAATGTGAACCTGCGCTGTTTATCTTGTCACGCTCTGTCAGCCATCACTTGGAGGAAAAGAACCTAAATCAATACCCAGACTAGTTGGAGAAAATAAGATCCATTTGAGATGGGATTTCCATTTCACTTTGGCTTCTGCTACCGGAACCAGGAGTTTACTGTGAATGGCCCTGAGGAAGGGGAGCCAGTGAGGATGGGAGGGAATGAAATTAAGAACGACACACAGCTGAGGATCTGCCAGGCAGGGGAGCCAGCCAGCTTCCAGAAACTGTCAAAGCCTGGATGGGGCAAAGTGGGGGGAAGGGTGCAAGTTGAAACAGCCCCGCAAAGGAACTAGGGAGTCATACAGAAAAACAAGGTAAATGTCTGAAGTGTTTGTATCCAGACAAGTGAGGATTTAGCAGTACTATTTATTAGTGCATTTAAGCAATTTAAGATCATTCGTAGGTACATTTTAGGTCACAGAATTAATTTTAGTTTTATTCAATAAATTAGTTCTTTCTTCATCCATGCATTCATTCAACATTTATCGAACACCTTCTGTGTGTCAGGCACTGTCCTAGGTTTTGGAAAGCCTGAGCATGGGAGATGAGCAGAAGTTCAGTTTTAATTTGTTGTTTTTATTTGTTTTCATTTATTGGTGTAAATTTTGACCTAAGTTTTCCCTAAATCTCAATAAAATTCCTAGAATAATAATTCAGGGGTTGAGCCAGCGTAGCCTTTGACACAGATAACAGATTCACAGCATGGGAGGAAAAGCCACCCAATCCGTAAAAAGCTTTTTAGCACCACCCATATTTGTATATGTGTTTGCTTATAAATTATATATATATATATATATATATATATATATATGTATACACACATATGTGTGTATATGAACATATGTATATATATATGTATTTACATTTTGTACATTATAAAATATACAAAGAAGTGGATAATTTGAAAAGAATGAGATTTTTAATTTTTGTATTTGCTATTTTTAAAAATAGAAATCCTAATGTTTCCCTGCCACCCTACAGTGCATTGTCTCCTGCACTTTTTACGGTGTGTCACCCCATGGTGGAGACCACTGGATTAAGCCACCATCCCCTAAAGTCATAGTGGGCTCAGTGGTGAGAGTAGCAGATTATGGCATCAGCAGGACTTTGGAAGGTCTTCATTGATCCAGTCAAGTGATGGTGGGTCGTGGGCTTAGCACCTCCCCAAAGCTGCTAAGGTCCCCAGGTGATCCTCTAGCCCATTGAGCTCACAGAGCACATGATGATCTTTCCCCAAAGTAAACCTGCTTGCGGAACTCCATGGCTTGCAGCCCTTCAGAGGCAGTCCTTGCACGTGACAGCAAAGCACAGAACCCTGAACCAGCCTGCCCTGCCAGCCACACCCCTCACCCGCCCCCATTGCCTCTCTCCACCAGGGGATCCTTTCAGGCCCTGCAGCAGCTGCATGGGCTCTTCTGCCCCAGGCTCCTCACACAGTCCTTCCCTCTGCCCCAAAGGCCCTTCATCCATTCTTCACCTTGAATGTCACTTCCTCAGGGACCCTTCCTTGACCCTGCTATTCTAAATCCAGTCACCCGTTAATATTCTCTCATCACGTTTTTATATATATATATATATATTTTTTTTAATTTTATTTTATTTTTTTCCCGGTATGTGGGCCTCTCACCGCCGCGGCCTCTCCCGTTGCGGAGCACAGGCTCCGGACGCGCAGGCTCAGCGGCCACGGCTCACGGGCCCAGCCGCTCCACGGCATGTGGGATCCTCCCAGACCGGGGCACGAACCCGTGTCCCCTGCATCGGCAGGCGGACTCTCAACCACTGCGCCACCATGGAAGCCCTCTCATCACGTTTTTAATTTTTTCTTTATAACACTTAATAATAAGTTGGAATCACAAATATATTTGTGTGCTTTCTGTTGAACATCTGTCTTCCCACTGGCGCATTTGTACCTGCCAAGTGGCCTGGCCAAGTGGATGGCATTTAGCATATGCTCAATAAAGATTTATTATAGGAAAGAAAAGAAATGAAAGAAGGACAAAATTGATTCCTTTTTAAATATGTAGGCACCTACGTATATAGTTTCTGAGTACTGACAAAGAGACATTTCTGAGGAAATAGTTTCTGGTGGAAATGTTGGTGAGGTTCGCTAAGGTGAGGTTCATTGCCAGTGAGACAGACTATTAAATGTGTCTGTAATTACAGGAAAAAGAAAAAAAATGTCAACTAAGGAAGGCCAGCAATTTTTTTTAATGTGCTCAAAAGAAGTAATTCAAATGTTCTTATGTTCTTGGCTCATGAAAAATACTAAAAAAAAAAATTGTTGAATGAATGAATGAACAAATGACTGAACAACGTGTAAGAGGCCAGAAAATATGAAATACTGAAATAATAAAAATAATGTTCAGCGATGATAAACTAGCTTAATAAAGATGGTAGGAAAACAGACATGATACCATAGCACATTAGGAGTAGAATAGTAGTTAATATTTATATAACAGTTAATTTGTGCCAGCCACCACTTCAGCAATTTTGCGTACATTAACTCATTTAATTCTCACAACCATCTTTATTAAGATAGGTTCTTTTATTGTCCCCATTTTATAGACAGGGCAACTGAGGCACAGTGCGTTCATAACATGCCCACTGTCTTGCAAATGGTAAGTGACAGCCCAGGGCATCTGGCTTATATCTGTGAGGTCTTAACCACTGCACTGATCCAGCCACTTTTAATTGAATGAAAATACACACACATACTGTGACATCTATTGTTTCAAAGAGCAAATTCATCCTTACCCATGGCCCATGAGGAGTTTTATTCCAATTTTTTTAATGATATTAAAGAAAGGGCTATTCATCTTTGAGGTTAAAAATATGTCTTGAAAAGGGTTGAATGTCCTGACTTTCTAGGGTTGTGTGGATGAATGCCTCCCAAACATCATACATCTCCCTAGAAGGGAATTCATTGACTTGGCAAATTTTTATTTTATATCTACTAAGTTTGAGTCACTGCTAGGACCTGATGATTCAGCAGGACCCATAGTCCCTGCCCTCAAGAAACTTATAACTGGGGAGAGAAGAGAGAAGCTAAACAAATAATACTTTTTAATGACTGTTGTGAGAGCTGTTAGGGAAAAAAAATACATCAGGGTGCTACAAGTAAGGAGAAGCAAGCCATGGTGAGCAGTTCAGAATGGAGGGAGCTCTGGAGCCTTTGTCTCAGCCCTCTGCCTGTGTGTGCCCCATGGCCAGAGAAGGTGCTTCTCTGATCAAATCCTGCCCCACCCCTGCTCCTACCAGATGCGTGACCTTGGGTAGGTCTTGGCATCTCTCTAGTGTCTCCATTTTCACACCTGTCTAGTGTGAATAATATGAATACTCATCTCATGAATGTATTGTGAGTATTAAATGAGAAAATAATTGCATAGCACTCAGAACTGTGCTTACAACTACAAGAGGGTAGTCAGCACTAAACAAGAATTAGCAGCTATGATTACTAGGAGTAGTAGTGTAGTATTCTCTCAAAACCAGAAATCTGCATCTAATAAAATTGGAAAGATACTGAAGGCAGTATCAATATGAGGGAATACTTTAAGCTCATAACCAAGATGAATTTTCATGTCATATCACTAAGGGGTTTGCTGAAGCACCTAGAAGATCTGCCAGAATGACTCTCCTGCAAGTGTTCCTGTATCTCTCCATGCTCCTCTTGAGTCAGAATTCCCAGAGTCAGAGAAAGAAGAGTCTATTTTGGCTTTTCCCTGAAACTTAATTGAGTGTAGCTTGGTGTCTAGATACTGCATCCTGATATTTCAGAGTTTAATATAGTTATTTGGGGTTTTGTAGGAAGAGTCTTGAATTCCCCTCCACCTTTTACCAATTTTTGATGTATTATTATGAAGTGATGGTAACCATAATTATTCTTTATCCTTTCAAGTAAATTTAACTTTTTTTTAACTTTAGTATTAATCACTACTTTAACACACAACAAAACCATTTCAGTTTCATTGTGACTAGATAACATGTTGCCTTGAATTTTATTTTGCATTTGCCAAGTTTCTAGGTCTCCAGTATCAGAAAGTTAATTGGAGGTTCATATTTTCTGTATTAAATAGAAAAAGTCATAATGGAGAGAAACTTCCTAGGAGTACCCCCCTTCCTGCTAGTGTGGTGTCCCAGTAAGCTCTTAGGCACATCACAGAGGGGAAAGATGGGGAATTACCCACCTCGGGACTCACAAGGAGGTAAGGGTGGGAGAGCAGAGGGAGTGGATGGCAAGGCCTGAACAAAGGAAGAGAAGTATTTCCACCTCGCCTGAGTCAAGTCTCTCCAGCAGGCTCAGGGGGCCTCCTGAACTCTGCATCTTGGCTTCAGTCCAGACATGAAATATGGAAAGGCACTCTTGATGCAACGCTTTCATCACCACCGCTGTTTTGCCTCTCTTTCATCTTGGTCAAGAGATACAAGACAGGTTCTTTTTTTTTTTTTTTTTTTTTTTTAACAAGACAGGTTCTTGTAACCGTTCCCTGTGATTGCCATGCTAACAGAGTTGTTTACATGGAAATTCAGAAGATTTCGGAATCAAAGGGCATGTGGACGTTGTAATCAAGAAACTGTCTTTAGGTCCCCAAAGACTGTTCCCATATGGGAATGATTTGATCTAGCTGCTAATTCTCATTCAGTCTTTTCATGGTATGTTTAATAGTGCTCAGGGTCATTGTCTGTTTGGTGGCTAATAGAATTAGACCTCCATCTGGGGAATTCCCTGGTGGTCCAGTGGTTAGGACTCGGCAGTTTCACTGCTGTTCTATCCCTGGTCGGGGAAATAAGACCCCACAAGCTGCACAGCACGGTGAAAATAAAAACAAATAAATAAAATAATAGACCTCCGTTTATATGAGGCTATATTATTAGTTGTATGAGTGACCAGAAAGATTGTTCATAAGGATTACAGAAAGTGCACGTGGGCATGTGTGTGCGTGCACAAATGCTTATCAGATAAGTCTTCAAAAAATCACTTAAGTTCCCGATGAAGAGACAGCCAGTTCCAAACCAGTAATCCCAAACTCACCACATGGGTAGGTGTCACCTTAGCAGCTGGGCTCCGACCATCTCTGTCCCAGAGAAAGGGGCTAAAATCCCACAGAAAGCAGAAGATTTGGGAACACAAGCCCTGGGAACTACAGTCTGTTCTCCCAAGGTTCTTTCCCCTTTAAGCAGATCCTTCCCACGCAAGAAATATGTTTATTTGTATTTTCAGTTAAGTTGACTATTTATTCACATTTCCTGCTGATGAGTCATTTATGCAGTTTGCTGAAAAAAACAATAAATTGAGAATCAAAGCACTGCAAAATTAAGGATCAAAGACGCAAAACTGACGTAAGCCCCAAATAGGTACGGGTTAAGAATTTAATCAGCACACACATCAGTCAGCACACCAGGAAGGTGTGGAAGGTGCCAGGGAGGCTGGGTTTTTGGATTTTTTTCCTGGGGTCAACACAGCCTGCCTCCGTGGAGCACCTCTCCTGGTTTTGCTCGCCAGAGACTTGTAAACAAATCACACACGGGTGTATGGTCAAGGAACCAAGCCACATTTGTCTGGAATCCATGTGAGGAAAGATCTAGGGCTTGCTCCACATGGTGCCTGTATAAAAAGTATATGTGTTTGTCTCTATAAGTAAGAGGACTGAGTTGAGGGAAGACCACAGGAAAATGGCCCCGGGTTTACAAGGTGTTAAGGCAGAGAGGCACCGGTCCTCAGCACGAGATTGCTGGGGGAGCAGGCTTGACATCCCTCCCCACACCCTAAGTGGCTAGGTCTGCATTCCACACACAGACTCCTTAGTCCTTTTCTTCTCCAGGACTCATTTGGCTGCAAAGCTGGGGGATGAGTGTTATTTTCATCTCTTGCTCTTGGCACATGTGATCTAACATTTCAAAAGATCAGAGAGGCAGAGCTGCATATACACACAGCAGCTTCATTAAAATATCGAGTGATGAAACATATCACCAGGAAGCTTAGAAATGGATACAAATAACATGTGTTTAGTGAGCACGTACTATGCACCACGTGCATTATCTGTGTTAATTCATCCTCAAAACAATCCTATGCAAGGGTTGCCGTTGTTACTTTGTTTTCATAGATGGAGCAGCTTGAGCCAATGTCCGCAGAAAGTAAAAGGCAGTCCATCTTGACTCCAAGTTCAGGTTCCTAGCCCACTACTGTGCTGTCTCCCTTTGAAGATGAATCAATCTGTCTGCACCTGATTATATTATCATATCAATCCTTTCTATTTTGCAAAGAACCAGTTCTCCAAATTAAAAGCCTCTTAAATCCACAGTCTGTAAAGCACACCTTTGAATTGTCGAGTACATTTTCCTTACAACAAATAAAAAGAAAACTTTGAACTTTTCATTCAACCCGTTGAAACACTGACCTTCACATGTTGCCTAACATAACAGGTGAAGTTACACAATCATTTTATAGCCCAGTCCTATCTCTGCTGTTATTACCTCCAGCCTTTAAAGGACAGACCTGATCTAAAGCCCACAAGGGTCTCTGGAGCTCAGACAGTTCTGCATTCACTTTATTAGCTACATACTCACCAGTCTCAGGTGTCCCAGGTGTCTTAGCTTCCCTGAAGGGAACAGACATTCCTGCTCTGTTCTCTTTCTCCTTTTACTTTCAACTACTCCCCTGCCCACCTGCTTCTATAACCTCCTCCTCCTCAGTTTTGCATGCTTCGACAAGTACAATACTGTTGAACTGCGGTGATAAATCCACAATTTTCCAAGGTCAGGTAATACCTGCGACTTTACCAAGGGCTGAAGAAAAGGATCAGCTTTAAAAGTCCGTCCCTCTGTTCTCTTGCCTTCTCTCTTGTCTGCTTGGGCATCCCCTGTTCTCCCACTGTCTGTAGATGGTGACTAGTCCTGAAAGTGAGATAGTAGAATGACCCACATTAGCCTTTATCTTCTAGAGCTCAGCTTAGAATATGTGGAATGGAATCCTTTACATGTGAAGTTCCAGTTTGTAATCCAATAACCTGCTCTTCTTAAATGTTTATTCATCCAAAACCACCCCCCCTCAGCAGAGCTTTTTTTTTCTTTTTTTCTTTTTTTCTGCGGTACGCGGGCCTCTCACTGCTGTGGCCTCTCCCGTTGCAGAGCACAGGCTCCAGTCGCGCAGGCTCAGCGGCCATGGCTCACGGGCCCAGCCACTCCGCGGCATGTGGGATCCTCCCAGACCGGGGCACGAACCCGCGTCCCCTGTATCGGCAGGCGGACTCCCAACCACTGTGCCACCAGGGAAGCCCAGCAAAGCATTTTTTTGAACTCACTCATGAGATCACTCTCTTCTATTCACTGGGACCCCGTTTGCCATGCACAAAAGTAAAGTGGGTTAAACCATTTCTGAGGTCACTTCCAGCTCTAAGGTTCTTTGCTTGTAACCTAGGTTTCCATTTTCCTACACGAGAATTTCCTTCCATCCATCCATTTATGTATTCATTCATTGGGAAAAAAAAATGCATATACATGGAGTACCTCCTCTGCCCTCGGTATTGTTCTGGCAGAAGGATTAAGTAATAAGCAGGACGGATAACATCTCTCCCCAGTGGGGTATATAACCTTCTGTCTTTCCTCTCCCCCAAATGATTTGGAAGTGTAAAACAAACCCGTGGTAGAGTTGTTCCAACAATGTTGCCTATGGAATGAAACCTGAGTTCAAAACTTCTTACTACATGTGTAACCTCTTGTAGGTCACTTAAGCTCTCTGAGTCTTTCTTCATATAGAAAAATAGAGCCCCAAACCTATGTCATGAACTTGTTGTACAGAATAGAGATGTGTGCAGAGGGCCTAAAGCATGGTAAGCTCTCAGTTATGGTCAAAGATGTTGCTGTTATTGTGAGCAGCAAGAACTAAGACTGTACTCAGTATGTTCGCCTTAGGCCATTCTCTTTGCCTTTGTTTAACTGGTGGGATTTTTGCCTCAAAGGGCATCTCCTCTAACTTAATCAGGACTTCCTTGCCCACCTCCCTTGTTGAAGTACTTGGGTTTGCAGTATGATGACCCAGTGGGTTGTGCCCTGTCTTAGTTCTCTATTGCTGTTATAACAAATTATTGCAAACTAAGTGGCTTAAAACAACATCAATTTATTATCTTAGAGTTCTGGAGCCCAGGAGTTTGAAATGGGTCTCATTGGGCTAAAATCAAGGTGTCAGCCGAGCTGCATTCCTTCTAGAGGCTTCAGAGGAGACTCTGTTACCTTGATCTTTCCAGCTTCTAGAGGCTTCTTCCATCTTCAAAGCCAGCTGTGTAGCATCTTCAGACCTCTCTCTGACTCCCCTTCTGCCTCCTTCCTTCATTCTGAAGGACCCTTGTGATTACATTGGGCCCACCTAGATAATCCAAAATTTTTATCTCCCTATTATAATGCTAGCTGATGAGCACCCTTAATTCCATCTGCAACCTTAATCCCCTTTGCCATGTAACCTAACACATTCATCAGCTCCAGAAATTAGGCCATGGACATCTTTGGGAAGTCACTATCCTCACTACCACACCTCTCCTTAAGTTTCTCTCATCCATCTCCATCTTTGCGTTCCTGCTATTACTTCCCTAACTTTGCCTCTAGTCCCCAACCTGTGGAAGCAATACCAGTATGGAGGGCCCCATAGGAGTTCTCCAGGGGACAGATGTGGGTCCCAGACCATAAGCCGAGGGGCCTGAGGCCCAGGGGAGTCCTTGGGTATAAGGACCAATCTGCCCTGATCCCACCCTCCTGTTGTCCTTCCCTACTCAAAACTCCTCCTTGCCTCCCACTGCTTCCTGACTACAGTATGAGCACCTCATCATGGCCTGAAAGGGGCTACCTCCATGATTGGCCCTCCTGGACACCTTGTCTGCAGCACTTGTCACTTATTGCAACTGTGATTTTCAATGGCTGGTATCCTGAAACTCCATCACCAAAGTCTAAAAGAAGGTCTGTAACATCAGACAGCTTGGATTCAAATCTCGGTTCTACAACTCATTATGATCTTGGAAATGTTATTTAACCTCCTTGAACTTTTATGTTCCATCTATAAAATGGGGGTGATACCTTTCTCAAAGAACTGCTATGAGGATCTTCAGTCCTAGTCCAGTAACGGATGCATCATAAGTATTTAATTAATGGAAGCTATATAGCAAGGGTCAGCAAACTTTTTCTATAAAAAGCCAGATAGTGAATATTTTAAGCTTTGTGGGCCAGAGAGTCTCTGTCACAAACATTCAACTCTTCAACTACTCATTGTAGTGTGAAAGCAGCCACGGTCAAAAACTAAATAAATGGGCATAGCTGTGTTCCAATAAAACTTTATTTATAAAAATAAGCAGAGGGCTATATTTGGTCAGCAGACCAGTTTGTTGACTCCTGCTATATAGGCATATGTCAGAGGTGCTCAATTCATGTTCATTGGTTTGCTGTTGCCAAAGCGATTAAACAAATACTGAAGAGTCTCCCAAACTCTTCAGTAATCTGCTCCTGGCTTTGAAATCAGGGTCGGAGGTCCTACCCACACTTGACTGACCTTGGAGACCTGTAAAATATCACATATTAATTTCTCTCCACATGGTAGGCTGACAATGACCTAAATCCTTTATTCTTCCTCCTGTTGAGAGAAGGAATCTAATTCCTTTTATCTTGAACCTGGGGTGGCCTTAGTGATTTGCTTGACCAATAGACGGTGGGAGAAGTGACATTCTGAGACATCTGAGGCTAGATCATAAGAAGACTTGAAGCATAAATCAGGATCATTTACAAAAAAGAGATCAAAGGAAAAGAGCCCTTGAAGCTTCTTCCCAGGCCTCTTGGAATGCTCACTCTGTAAAGCCCAAGCCTTATGGGCAAGCCAGTGGGCATTCCCTGCAGAGTTCCCAGCCATCAGCCAGCATCACTCACTCTCCACCCCAGACAAAACCCAGTCACGTGAGTGAGGAAGCCCCAGTGACACCATGTGGAGATGAACCAGCCTGCAAAGCCTATTCTGATTTCCTGGCACACAGAATTGTGAGTCAGATAAAACAGTTGTTTTAAGCCACTAAGTTTTTAGGTGGTTGGTTACATCGCCATAGATAATCAAAACAACTGGGAATTTAACTCTGTAAGCGTAGCACTTTGAGTCTGATTTGGTCACTAGTGTTTCCTAATATTCTAGTATAGCACCTGACAGTAGGAGGTATTCAGTAAATAATTGTTGAATAAATGAATGAATGATGAATCTGTTCCACCGTGATTGCCTGGCAAACTTCTCTGCAGACTTCAAACTTCAGCTTAAATATCGTTTTCTCTGACCGTCCACCATCCACCCCATTATGTCAGATTCCTTCATTCTTTGCCTTTTCCTTCATTATGCTAATTCCTATTACAGTGCATGTAGTGATTCTTTTAAGTACATGTTTAATGCCCGTCCCCCTTCTAGAACATGAGCTCCCTGAGGGCAAGGATGGGGTCTATCATGTTCCCTGCTCTACCTGGCACCCAGCAAGCACCCAGCATCAATTAGGCACATAGTAAATATTGTTAAATAACTAACAGAGGTTGCTATACAAAAAAGATTTTACCTAGAAAATTCTGTTTGTCTAAGTCCATTCCAGAAGGCAGCATACATCATCACTGTGCATAAAACACCAAAAAGTCCTAAAAATCTCCTGCAGGGCCTTCTCTTCCTGCCCTTTTCATTTTTTTCGCTTAACTGCCTGACAGAGGTTTCTGCTTTCCCCACGCCCTGAGCATCCACACAGCTGCACCATGAGCACAGATTGATTCAGAGAGGCAGCTTCCTGTCACGTGGGGGACTCTGGAATTAGTTTTCTGTCACAGCCAAACAGTCTAGAAGGGCCGGAGGCCACCACTGCTGATCCTCAGGCAGAAGGCAAGGTCCAGACTCTCAAACCCGCCTGCCTCTGAAGGTTCAGCCCTGGCTGCCAAGTTGCCCTCTCCCCTGTGTGAAGGAGTCAGGCTGGTTCTTCACAGGCCTCTACTGAGAATGGGGTGAAGGGGAAGGCTGCTGACAGGGGCTGTAACAGGACTTACTGCCTGGGAACCTGGGAGAGAGGTTAGGGCACCAGTCAGGAGACTGAGTGGAGAAATAAAGAGCTCACCCCTAGGCTAAAAAGCAACACTTCATGTTTTACTGCAGTGCTTTGTATTTCCAGGGCACGCCCCTCACCATCTGCTAATGCCCAGCTTCCCACCTCCACGCAGGCATGGGTAACTGTAGCATTGGTACACGTCGAGTCAGAGGGCCTTAGCTCTGCCACTTACTGACTCACTCATCTGAGTAGGTCACTGAAAAGCTCTGAGCCTCAGTTTCCTCACCGTGAAATGGCCATCCTGACTATCTGATGGAGCTGTTGTAGGCATCCAGGATTCAGAAATAACAATAAACACCATACCCGTAAATCACAACGTGAGCACTTACTGTGTGCAGACCTTGTGCAATAAACTCTGGATGTATTACATCACCGAATCCATACATCTGGCTTCTGAGGGAGAGCTTCTTCTTACTCCCATTCTTACTGATGGGGAAACTGAGGGTGCAGAGAGGTTTAACCACTTGCTCAAAGTCACCGGCTGGTCGGTCCACCGTGGCAGGGTCCATAGGACTTTCCATTACCCCAGAGGTTCAGAGCTCAGACTTGGAGGCCAAACAGCAGAGATGAGAATCCAAGCTCCTCAGTGGACCAGCGGGGCGATCTTCCTCTGACCTCCTCACCCATTCCACAGCCTTGCCAAGCAGCTCTGTGAGATGACTTTCCTGCTCATCCTGATGGTTGCCTCAGCCACGTGACCAGGTGCTAAGTGATGGGGAGCTCAGCTCAGCGGGAATGCAGCCACGTTCATAAAGCGTTCATTTCTCCCCTTTGGACTTATAAAGGCAGAGTTCTCAACTGGGCTTTTAATACAGTCCACTGTTCCCCATACTTCAGGTTGGTCTGCTTCCAGACACAAGAAGCTGAATGTACTTTTTATACCTGCCCCTGTTATTCTGGCCTTCTAAAGAGGACCAAGAAATGGGTGGGGCTCGCTGCAGCCCACAGAGCGGCCAGAGCTCTAACCCCCAAAGGATTCTCGCTGCAGCCGCAGGAGAACTGGGAGGACTCAAAAGTAAAATTGTCCCCAGTGGTAAAAATCAGACCAAATAGTTTAGTGCCTACCTGGGTGTCTTCTTGGTAAACAGTCTGAAATCCTCTTTCCCCTGGAATTACCAGCTCGGTGAAATTTGCTTTCAGTATTTACCAGATATTTTGAAGACATGGGCAAGCTGCAGGAAACAGACTCCCACTAGGATGCCCCCAGACTGCACTGAACCCACCCCACCTGAACACCAAACTTCCTTGAACCTGAAGTCCAAGACATTTCTACAGCCAGAAAAGAGGCCTTTGCTGCATTGAAAAAGGCAAACGAGAAGGAAAACTACGGACCAGATGATAATTTCAAGGATATTCTGCTTGGAAAACAAACGCAAGTGTTTTTCAATATGCTTACAGTAACACGGGGACGACGTGGCTGGTGCGTTGCTAAGGTGCATTTAATCCTTAGAGCAAGCAACTGAATGGCAAAATGTGCTGCTCATTTGCAGATGAGGAAAGTAAGGCCCAGAGAGGTGGAGGAACTTGCCCACAGTCACAGAGCCTGTGAGTGCACACAGGGTGCAGCTCTAGCTTTGTCAGACTCCAAAGCCAGTCTTCCTCTGTGCCTCCCTGCCCACCTGCAAGCTGGATTGCTTTCATCTCATGTGCTGAGAAGTCCTTGGGCCCCCTCCACACTCCTGCCAAGAAGCAGCTTCAAAGATTGTCTGAACAAAGGAGCATACACTACTAAGGTTAATAGCCGGAGAGCACCATGCGCATTTTTGTTTATGTCTGTGCAAGAAGGGACCGCTACTGGTGGGAAAGGGAACGTTTCTGTCTAATAACTGGGCTTATTGTCTGCATGACAACAAGTATAACTGGTTTGGCTAATGCTGTCCATGAGCCCTATCGGGGAGGGACGGGCCCAGTTTTGTAGTTGAAGCAACTAGTTAAATTGACTGAACTTTCCACTTTTCCGATTGTCCCTGTGGCACCATATGGACAGGACCAGAAGCTCAGCTCAGAGGTTTCACACGTTCATATAAGCTTGGCTGGTTCATATAAGCAAACCTAGAGTCCTAGGTTTGACTGTGAAAGAGCAAGTCTGAGGCCTTCTCCCTTTCGGGCATGTTCAGAATGTCAGAGGCCACTTCCGTGCAGCTGAAATTTGCCAACCATTCACCACTTCACTGGAGATTCTGTTCCTGCCTCATGCCCAAAGTGGTATTTTGGATGCCATTGGAATTTGAAATGTCATTTTTATGTTTTAGTAAGAGTAACACACAAATGCACGCTGAGTGTAAAACAAAAAATTCAAATGACATAGCACTAGATAAAGGAAAAGTGAATATCCATTCCACCCACCCTCATCCCTACTTTCAACCCTATTCTCTTCCCTAGAAATAGCCACTATTAACTTGTGGACATCTTTCCATGCTTCTTTCTAGGTAGATATATAGATAAATAGATAGAATGTATGTGTATGTGCATAGGGTTTTGAAAAATCATAATTGGTATTAGACTATATAAATTATTCTGCAACATGCTTTTTGTACTCAACAATCTCTTTCCATTTAGGTCTCTACGTTACTCCTTTAAAGTGCTGCAGAGCATTTCATAATTTATTTAACCATTCCTCTATAATTAGACATTTAGGTCATTTATAAGTTTTCACTATTACAAACAATGTTTCAGTGAGCTTACTTATACATTTATCCTGTTACATTCTTCAGAATATATCCGAGGGCAGATTCCTAGGAATAGAATTGCAGGGTCAAAGACGTGTATTTTTATGTCCATTTTTATTTTGATAGAAAAACTGCCAGATTACTTCTCTCCTGGAAAAAAATGAACGGGCAAATAAAAAACAATGCCAGTTTCCTCTCCAACCAAGAGTCTATGAAAGGAAATGTGGCAGTTTTATAAAACCAACTCCTCAAAGCTCTGCCTGAGAGTATTCCTCTGCCAGCTAAAATATTATTCTTGGTGTCAGAACTTCTTGGTAGCTGATGATCTCTTGGGTGCCCGGTTCTGTGGAGGTATTTGGTGAGCTGCCCCCTACCCTAGCTAGAAACACACCCCACTGCCAGCTCGGGCTCCCACTGTTGGGTGTTCTTTGTACCAGTCTTCTTTCTATGTTGTAACTTATCTAGTCATATTTTGGCTCTTCAACTGGAGAATAACCTCCTCTGGGACAGAAACCATGCCTAGTCACTTTTGTATGCCCAGCACCTATCATACTATCTGGTAGTGATCAGTGGTCTCTGAGCTGTTGTTTTAATGAATGGTAGGAAGGAGGGAGGGAGGGAGAAAGGGAAGGCAAAGAAAGTAGTCGGTTCCCTGAGGGTCCCAAACCCAGGGAGGTTTAGTAAAACTCTGTGTGAGGTGGAGAGACTCAAGGTTACTAGATTTCTGCTGTACCCGAGAAATCTGAGCACTTGGAACCAACGAGAAAATGTCTTTTGTTTCTAAAACATTACCCAGCCATGTATCTGAATTGAGTGACACTGCCCATCTGTCATCTAAGAACTGCAAGGTAAAATACAGGATTTGTGAGACAGAAAAGCCACGTATGTTTTGTTCTTTTGAGTTTTCCAAACATGCTTCGCTCTTTTCTTTTCCTGCGGCTCTCTTAGATGCCAACAAAGTTGTGTTTGGAAAAATGAAAATCAGGGGAGTTTCTGTTTTGAGTCCAGTCTTAACTGTTTCCCAGGACCTGTCCTCTTGGTGCTCAGAGGCCTTCCCACGACCATGACCACGACCACACTGCGTTCTCTCCCACTTCATTTTCCAGACTTCATCCGAGCTTCCTGCCCACTCCATCCTGCCTTAACTTTCTATCCTATGCAGAGGAACTCTCTGAAGGGAATCTTCTTCTTTTGATTTAAACAGCTGGAAAATTGCTTTGTCTTTTCTCTGCCCACATGTTGTACACAGGACTTACTGGATATGTTTTATCATTGATTCTTGAGCTGACTTAGGCAATTTCCAGGAAATATTAAAAATTTCCCGAATGCAGTCAAGTTCAAGAAACTGCCTAGAGCCACTCAGGCTGAACTTGCACAATCATATGTAAGGCCCCAGTATGTAATGATCTCAAGTATCAGAGGAGAAGCTCTACTTAAAGGCAAGCAAGCACACACAAGGAAAAGGAAGGAAAAAATAAAAGGAGAGTTGAGAGGGAGAGAGGGGAAAAGATCTTAAAAGAAGGACGTGCGGGCTTCCCTGGTGGCACAGTGGTTGAGAGTCCGCCTGCCGAAGCAGGGGACACGTGTTCGTGCCCCGGTCCGGGAAGATCCCACGTGCCGCGGAGCGGGCTGGGCCCGTGAGTCATGGCCGCTGAGCCTGCGCGTCCGGAGCCTGTGCTCCGCAACGGGAGAGACCACAACAGTGAGAGGCCTGCGTACTGCAAAAATAAAAAAAATAAAAAATAAAAAGAAGGACGTGAACACTGTAGTTAAAGGACATGGCCAAAGGTGGCATGTCTCATTGAATCAACTACATTGATGGATCCTCAGGTATCCTCAGGTACTGTGTTCTCTGGAGGACCCTCTAACACACTAGTTTAAATACACTCCATTAAAAAAATAAATTAAATAAATAAATAAAATAAAATAAAATAAATAAATTAAATAAATACACTCCATTTGTGCAAACTAGCTGCTTGTGTGTCTGGGACACTTGTTTTTCTGTTAATGACCAAATGTTTACCCATTAATAACCCAGTGGCATTAATACCCCGGGCCTCTGAAATGGTTGTAATATGTCAGCCACACTGAGCCTTAGCTTTGTTGGTTAGTCCAGAAATCCTTTAGCGTTTCCTGTTTGGACCTGCCGCCCGCTGTCCACAGGGGCTTTCTCTTCATCCGGCAACACCTCTCCCATTACTGTTCCTGAATTTAGAGCTTCATGATGGGAAGATCTCTCTGGTAACCCTCTATATTTTAGAGCCAGTGAAGAATTACAAGTATTTCTTCCTCTGGAGATTTCATTTTCATTCTCTGTCTTTTTTTTTTTTTTTTTTTTCCGTACGTGGGCCTCTCACTGTTGTGGCCTCTCCCGTTGCGGAGCACAGGCTCCGGACGCGCAGGCTCAGCGGCCATGGCTCACGGGCCCAGCCACTCCGCGGCATATGGGATCCTCCCAGACCGGGGCACGAACCCGTATCCCCTGCATCGGCAGGCGGACTCTCAACCACTGCGCCACCAGGGAGGCCCCTTTCATTCTCTGTCTTGTGTCTCTCGTGCTGCATAGCACAACTGTTGTCACCACCTCGATCCCAGGACATCTTTCTAAATGCTATTGTTTGCTTTTGGATTTTACATATCTATATATAATATATGCTTACATATGACATGATATAATCTCTGTAACATATATAATATTACAATAATGGTTATTATTATTAGCATATAATTGTTTTATTTGTCAAACTAGTAACATATTTGAACTTACTCTAGACCAGACGTTCTTGGCTACAGTGTTGAGAGACTTGCTATGTGTATCAGTGCTTTTGGCGGCAAGTTCCCAACACCCAGTTCAGGATCACCCTAACCCCATGAGTATTATGCACTGGGAGAGGTGAGAGGTAGGGACGGGAGGGGTGGCAGCAATGAACACACAGAGGGCAGTGGAGAAAAGGGAAGATGTGTGGCTACTGAGCCCAGAACTCTACATCTTTTGCAGAGTATCTTATCACAGTCCAGAAGTGCCCTAACTGATCATGTGAGTGGGCGTGGCATGTGAAATACTATCTAACAGATATGACTCAAGATGTTGAGAACCTCTGTTCTAACCCATCAGCTGCCCAGGGCAGGAAGTGTGGGTTATTTCTCTTTGTGGCTATAGCACGTGACAAGTGGGAACTGAATTTACTCCTGTTCTCCCTCACTGCCCGACTGCCCCTCTCTGTTTTCTCTCTTGTTAATATCCTGATGTTTACCCTCCTCTTCCATAAACTTGCCTCCCATCTCTTCAAAAGGTCCACCACTAGGGAAAGACAAGTCCACCATCCACCCTTTCCACTTCTTTTCTGGAGAATAGAATTTGGGAAAAGGGAACATAAATGCTTGACTATTTGATCATGTGAAGTAACCTCACTGAGAAAGTCAACTAGAGAATGATGTGTCTCCTCTGCACTATCAGAAAAGGCACCCATCCCTAACTTCAGTGCCTTTTGGCTGTGGAGCAATGTGGGGCAGACCTGGAGCTGCCTACGGCTTTGATGTGATTGGATTTCATAAAATAAAATCTTTATTTAGACTGACCATGTGCCATTTGTCACAAGTAGACATGATACTCTGGCCCACTATTTTAGGATGTGCATTTCCAATTATTCTTCACTTGGAGGTGATAAGTTAAAGCCGAGCTGCAGATGCTTTGTCTCAGTCCCCTTTGGGACATGCACTTGTAAAAGGTCTGTTTGTATAGTCTGGGTTGTAATCTCTGACCATAGATCAGGATTTCCTCTACTCAAAGGGACATGGTTTAAACAGGGCTGGATTGTAATATTTAGAAACCATGAGCATTGACAAATTATGGTGCCCTCTGAAGTTGAAAACAAAGCAGTGCTTAACTGTAAAACACAAGATTTACATGCATTCAGGGATCAGAAAAACTTCATTTTGGCTTCAGAGATGGCAAAATTCTGTTGGCAAAATGCAATTAATCTGAATTCTTCTCTCCTCTGCCCTCTTTCATCTCTCTTTTAGTGCCCTTCATTTGCTGGTGGGACATTAAGTACATGCGTGTTCTGTCTTTTGAATAATCCAATCCTGGGTCCAGAAGGGAATCAGGTAGCTACCTTTGCCCAGTAAGTTTTGCTATACTAACCTGCTAAGTGAACTTTCCCTGGCAAAACCAAAACAAAAAAGTAAACAGGTAGAAAGCCTTAAGGCAGCTTGGTTCTAGCAAAAGGAATATTGAGGTCACCAAAAGAATCTAGCCTCCCAGATACTGAACGTTCCAATTGCTGGCGTGGTGACCTCATGGGGAGAGAAGTACCCTCTTTGACCAGGAAATACAAAAGCCATTCAAGCCATTCCCTCAGCCCCAGTGATGAGCATTCTTATCCTGTCCTCCTATCTAAAGCCAGTCTTCCTTTTCTATGCCCTTGACCTAATCCCCTCTGGCCAATCAAAGACAATACTTCGGCAATTCTTCCCTCCCTTTCTTTATTGAATCATTCCCATCAGCCAACAAACATGCCATTATTTCTCTTATCTTTCATAATAATATTAATAACCTCCAAATCCCCCAAGGCTACACCCCATGTCTCTATTCTCCTTGACAATAAAATTCCTCAAAACCGTTGTCATTACTTAGAGACTCTAATTCCTCCCCTCCCATGAAGTCTTAGGCCCTGTCCAGCCTAGTTTCCCCAACTCCCCCACCCCACGGAGAGAGCTCTCTTCAACGTCACCAGTGACCACTGGTCACTAAATCCAATGGTCAATAGTCAGCTCTGACATCAGTTCACAGTAATGCCACTTGGTTTTCCTCCCACCTTGCCAGGCTCTGCTCCTCCATCCCCTTTGCTTGTTCCTCCCCTTCTTCTCTACAAAGTTGGGGTGCCCCAGGGACCCCATCCACTCTCATTTTACTCCCTTGGTGATCTCATTCACCTTGTGACTTTAGTCTTCTGTTGGCAACCCCAAGAATTCTATCTCCAGCCCAGGACTCTCTCCTGGACCTCAGACTCATAACCAATAGCCAACCCAACTTGAATGTCTAATAAGCATTTTTTAACTCAACATGTCCAAGATGAACTCTCATTTTTCCCTTCCGGTCACTCCCATCCCTACCAAACCTGTTCTGCCCTCAATTCCCCACCTCAGTTGATGGGAGCCCACAGTTCTCTTTCGCTCAAGACTCGAACCAAGCCAGCAGCATATTATTATCTTGAAAACAGAGCCAGAGTCCAGACTCTCCAGTTATTACTCCCTGGTCTAGACCTGCCAGGTTTACTAGCCACCCTGCTTCTACTTTGCCCCCTGTAGTCTACGCTCAACACAGCAGCCATACCAATCCACATGGAGCAAATCAGATCACAGTCCGCCAGTGGCTTACTTGGCATCAAAGCCACGGTCCCACATAATTTGGCCCCTTTACTTCCTGACTCTTCTCCTATTATGTTCCCCTTCTTAATTCCACTGCAGACACCCTGACCTTCTTGCTCTTCCTCCAGCACACCAGGCATGCTTCTGCCTCAGGATCTTTGCACTGGAGATCACTTTTGCCTGAAATGTTCTTCCCCCTAATATCTGCATGACAGATCTTTCGCCTGCTGCAAGTCCTTGCTGCAGTATCACTCTCTTGATGAATCCTATCTGAGCGCCCCTTTTAAAACTGAAACCTGCCCACCTCCCACCACTCCTGGTCTTCCTTACCTTGTTCTGTTTTTTTCCAAAGCACTTATCACTTTCTAACATACTATATTATATATGTATTAGATATAATTTATATATATATATATTATTTTCAATGCCTATTATTTATTGTCAGTCTCCCAGCAACCCATAGAATGTAAGTACCCATAGGATGGGGTGGGAAGCTTATCTGTTTTATTCACTTTATATCCAGGTGCCTACTGCAGTGCCCGGTATTTCCCAGGTGCTCCATAAGTAGTCATTGATTCCTAGCCCATTATCAACTATTTTCACTTTTTACATTGTGAGCATTTTCTATGATTAACACTTTTATAGTTGATTCTATGTCCAGTCCTATGTGTATAAGTGACATATTTAAGACCCTAATTCCATGACTCTTTCCCTATCGTGTGAGTAAAAGAATTCAGATTTTCTCTGTAAATGGAAAGGACTTTCAAGCCCCATCTCTCCAGGCCTCATCCTGAGGCATCATTTCTGTTTCAGAGTACTGCAAGGAAATTAGCAAGGCATAATGAAAATCAGAGCTAAAACAGCAATCTATTGTTTCTACACATTCTAAAATTTTTAGGTCAAGCACTTTTGCAGTGGCATAGTGGTGAAGGGCACAGGCTTTGGAGTCAGACTGCCTGATTTCTTATCATGGCACCAGGATTTACTGGGCCTATACTTTGTCATCTATAACACTGGCGTTACTATTTTAATCGTTGTTGTTGTTGGTTCCATAATAGTTGAATGGGAGATATGGAGGGCAGCATAGTAGTGGTTCTCCAGAGATGTCCACATCCTAATCCCCAAACCTGTGACTATGTTACTTTATATGGCAAAAAGGGACTTTGCAGATATGATTAAGGTTACAGACCTTGAGGTGGAAAAATTATCCTCAATTATCTGGGTGGGCCCAACGTAATCACATGGGCCCTTAGAAGGAGAGGAGGTGGAAGAATCAATCAGAAGAGGCAGGAAAGACACAAAGCATGAGAGAGACTCACCCCACTGTTGCTGGCTTTGAAAATGAAAGGCCAATGAGCCAAGGAATGTGGGAGGCCTCTAAGAGCTGAGAACAACCCTGGCCAGAAAACCAGCAAGGAAACGGGACCTTAGTCCTATAACCGCCTGGAGTTGAACTCTGCCGACGAACTGAATGAGCCCGGACGTGCATTCTTCCCTAGACCCCAGGGAGACCAATACCTTGATTCTGACCTTGTGTGACCCACGGCCAGGCCCACTGTACTTCTGATTGATAGAACTGTGAGGTAGTAAATTGATGTGCCAGTGACTCGGAACATGGAGGACAGCCAGCTAGCTATTATTCAAATACGCCATATTACTGCTGCAGAAAGGCTTGTAAGAGGGATGGTGTGACTGGGATGTGTAACACTGTGGCAACATGCCTGCCTTGTGTTACACACCATGCTAGGATCTTTACGTACATCATCTCATTTAAAACAGAGACTGGGGCATATACATTGCAAGACCTCTACAACGAGGGCAGAAGGTCAAGAGTTGGACTGTGAAAGGGAAAGAAAATTGTTCCAGAAATCATGGCTGGGTTACTCGATTCCATAATTGTAGTAGTTTTCATTGAAATATATTATTTTTATTATAAAAAATTCAAAGATATAGAACAGAGACTCTGACAAATATCATTCCACCCATCATCCAGATTTCACTCATGTAAGCCCTTTTGCCATATTTTACTCAGATCTTTTCTTTTTATGATAAAAACAAACAAAAAAAGTCCCAGATATGCTGTAGTCCTCCTGTGCCTGGCCAGCTCTCATCCCCTCCTGTTCCTTAGAGGTAACCACTCTTCCTAAGTGGTGGGAATCCTCTATGTCCAAGTTTCCATTCTTATTCTACACGTGCATCTACCCATAACACAGTGTATTGTTAGTGTCAGCCTTACACAGGTGGCAGTGTACTGTACCTTTCATCCTGCAGTGTGCCTTTTCCATTCTATATTATGTCAGCAGTGTTTATGTTGATATATGTAGATCTAAGTTATTTGTTTTAACTGCTGAATAGCATTCTACTGAATGAATAAACTACAGTTTATTTACACATTGATAGACACTGAGCATGTTTCCAAATTTTAGCTACTACAAAAACCTCTATAATGAGCTCTCCTGTGCATGTATTTTTGCATGTGGAGACCTTGTGTATAAATAACTTACATTTAGGAGAGAACTCATGCCACATAAGCTATGCACATCTGTGCAGCTTCATCTTCTCCTGACGTTGCCAAAGGGCTCACACAGATTTACACACCCACCAGCAGCACATCAGAATTTCCCCAGGAATAATGACTGTCACACTTTTTAAACATTTCCCTATTTGATATGTGTGAAACTGTCCTTTTAATTATAATGTCCTAATTACTAGCCAGTTTCTCTCTTCTAGAAATTACTTATTTATAACTTTTATCCATGTTTTTAATTGGAAGGTTCATCTCTTTCTGGTTCATTTGTAATTCATTATATAATCCAGAAACACATTTGCTCATTATAAGAATTGCACATATCTTCTCCCAGTCGATTGCTTACTTATGTAACTTCATTTGGGGTGCCTTTTCCAAAAAGTGCAGAAACTGATGAAACACAGTCAAGTGTATGGATCTTTTCTTTTGTGGTGTGTGCTTTCTGAGTTGCGTTTGGGAAACCCTCTCTACCCTGAGAGGATTCTTCGAGGTGACTTAGAGGCTACCCAGGAAGGAGAGAGGTGAGAAGAGGCCATATTTGTGGGCTTTTCTGTCTCTGCTCCAGTCAGAATAGTGCCTCATATGTCTGTTTTATGTTTGGACTCCTACAGCTTTGCATTGAAGGAGTTGCCTTGCTGTTTAAAACAATTATACTTTGAATCTTGTTGTATTTGCTCTGAGACTCCTGTCCACTGAGACAAAAAGAGAAAGATGATGAGTGACATTACTTGTAAAAGAAAATAAAGAATAAGAATAATGTGTTAGCTTTTGTTTGCTGGGAAAAGGAGGACTACCAATTTGCCTGGAAAGGGAAACTCTTAGCACTAAGTCCTAGGTGCGATGTATCGCACGGACCCTCGTGTCAAGGAAGGACCCAGTGAGCAATAGCATAAATAGTAGGTTTCAGAAAGTTGAGAAAGATTCTCATACGGCCTTGCTTATAGAACTAGATGGAGACAAGGGATTCATGTGGGAATACAGGGTCCTTTCAGAGCTCTATTGAAACAGGGAAGTGTGTGTGTTCTGGCTGTGTCCCAAGTCACAGATCAGCTTTGAGCTCCACTTAAGAGCTCTGGTACTGTAACATCTGGTGAATCACAGGGTCTGGGGGAGGGAACAATTCTCCCCTCATCAGGTGTTCATTCTAGTTTTCAGCCTCTCCTCTTTGTCCTCTCTCTAGTGGGCATTAGAGGGCTTATTATTTAATGAACTCAGATATCCTTTCTGTTTTGAAGGATACGTGTATTCAGCAGCCCACAGAGGTGAAATTAACATACACAGAACACTGCTACCTTCCAGTTTATAAAACCTTCCCACCCACAGCTCCATGTTTGTGAATTTAGTGCCTTTCACCAGTTGGGGAAATCTAGCTCATTCTTTTTTTTTTTTTTTTTTTTTTGCGGTACGCGGGCCTCTCACTGTTGTGGCCTCTCCCGTTGCGGAGCACAGGCTCTGGACGCGCAGGCTCAGCGGCCATGGCTCACGGGCCCAGCCGCTCCGTGGCATGTGGGATCTTCCCAGACCAAGGCACGAACCCGTGTCCCCTGCATCGGCAGGCGGACTCTCAACCACTGCGCTACCAGGGAAGCCCCCTAGCTCATTCTTTATTGCGGTGATGGCTAGATAGCTCAGATTAGCTGGAATATCTTATTTTGAAACACGTATTTTCAGAGATATCCCTATCCCTAGCAAAAGTACAAAGGCAGAAGAATAGAACATTTTACTTGATTATTAACTTGGCTTTTTCTCTCACTCTTTTGCTCCTCCCCAATATATTTTCCCCTTTTTCTCTTTTTCTTATTTTAGTTTGTATTATGGTCTCATTTTACATTCTCTCAGCTAGGGCTCCTTGGTTATACTTCACTTTGTTTTTCTATGTAACCTGGTTAAGTTCAAAATGATCTGTTTTCTTAAACAGGGTTAGCACGCATGATAATATGTTTCCTGGCATTCTGCCACTGTCCTGTCACCCAGCTCTCTGGATTTAAAGCTTGTTTCTTCAGGAATGTGCAGAACGGTTCTGAATAAAGATAAAGAAAGGAATTCAAAACTCTTGTCCCAAGAAAGGCATGCAGAGTGATTTTTCATACCTATACAGTAAAGCAGATGACTCAAGCTTTTCCTTTGAACAGTAAGAATGTAAAATTAACTAATACTCAGCCAGATTTTTCTACCCCCCACCCTGGAGTATGTATCAGTGGAACTTCCACTGTGTGTCAATCCATGGAGATTTCTTCAAGAAATCTTCATTTCACAGGTCTGGGAATTGAACCAAGTAAAAAAGAACGCATGGATTGCTTCCCAGATTGTGAAAGATCTCTAGGTCCGGTTCTAAACCACTGCATGGCTCACACATACGCCATCTCAAGTGTTTACTGAGAAAGCATCATGTATCTCAACTTACATGCCTTTCAAAGTACAAAGGAACTAGATCCACTCAGTGCTGTCAAAGTCCTGGCAGTTAGAAAACAATTCCTCTCACAGGCTTTAATTGAAGAGACTTTAATAAAGGCATTATTTGTAGGGTAAATGGACCAACAAAGAATGTTGAAGCTTCAGGGACCAACAAGAGGAAATGACTTCATTTCCACCCCTGAAGCTAAAAAAAAAAAAAAAAAAAAAAGGGTGTCACGGGAGCCCAGTAGAGCTGGAGCTGGCAGGAGAGGGCTGCCTGGCAGGTGCTGGGGCCACAGAGGAGCGTGGCCAAAAGACAGTGAGGGGAAAATAAGGAGCAGGGACAAAATATGCCAGCCTCTCTCGCTTCCTGCCCCCTGTCTCCTGCTTCCAGGGACCAAACCCTAGCAGATAAGCCAGCAGGCAAGGGAGCCCTGATGGAGTGGCCCATGCACCAGCCTCCTGAGGCACAGAGAAGGGAGGAGGAGCAGATGTCAGAGGAGAGGTGGTTGTGGGCAAGCGGAAAATAACCAGCACTGGGGTTAAGAGTGAGCAGGTTTGGGCTTCCCTGGTGGCACAGTGGTTGAGAGTCCGCCTGCCGATGCAGGGGACACAGGTTCGAGCCCTGGTCCGGGAGGATCCCACATGCCACGGAGCAGCTGGGCCCGTGAGCCACAGCTACCGAGCCTGCGTGTCTGGAGCCTGTGCTCCGCAGTGGGAGAGGCCGCGACAGTGAGAGGCCCGCGCACCGCGATGAAGAGTGGCCGCCGCTCACCGCAACTAGAGAAAGCCCTTGCACAGAAACGAAGACCCAACACAGCCAAAAATAAATTAATTAATTAATAATTTTAAAAAAGTCCATCTCATATGCCTGGTCAGAGCTTGTCTCCCAACTTCACAGGCAGACCAGAGAATTTAAAAAAAAAAAAGAAGAGTGAGCAGGTTTGAAGTTTGCTCAAGACTGTCTTTTTGAGGATAATCTGAATCAGTTCATGAGACTTGGGGGCTGGGGGTGTTGGTAAGCGTCTTAATTTGTTGTGAAGAAGGACTCTGGTCTTCTGAGTAAGCTGGCCTTGCTAAGATACATGAGCTGCGGACCATTGATTTGACCTCTACTGACTTGATAGAGTGACAGAATGTTTGAGCTGAAGGGGTCTCTTAGAGAGTATCTAACCCAACCACTGCTCTTTAGAGACAGGAAAAATGAAGCTTCTAATGTTCCTTCCTTCCTTCCTTCCTTCATAATAAGACAAATATTTATTTGAATGCCTACTGTGTACATACTCTTCAACAGTGAACAAAACAAAATCCTATTCTCATGGAGACTATGTTCTACCAGGGGGAGAGAAGCAGTAAACAACAACAGCATAGTATATGATATGTCTGAAGGGGATATGTGCTATAAAGAAAAATAAGGCAATATAAAGAGTGAGAGACTAAAGGAGGGCAAGGGATGGGCTTTCTCCTTTATAGGGTAGATGTAGAAGACCTCTTTGATTGACACCATTTAAGCAGGGACCGGAAGGGGGTAAGGGACAAGCCATGTGGATATGTGGGACAAGAGCGTTCCAGGCAGAAGGAATAGACAGTATGGAGCCCTGAGTGGGAGTGTGCTCGGTGCAGAGTTCAGTGAGAAGGGGTAGGGTGATGGGAGATGAGGCTGTGAACCAGGGCTCACAGGAACTTTGCAGCTGCATGGAACTTTGTTTCATTCTCAGGGTGATGGGAAGCCATTGGAAAGCATTGAGCAGGGCAGTGACGTGAGCTGACTTGGGTCTTTATAAGATCCCTCCAGCTGCTGTGTGAAAGTAGAATGCAGGAGGGCAAGGGCAGAAGCAAGGGGACCCGTGAGGATGCTGTTGCAATAAGCCAGGGGAGGTAGGATGGTGGCTGGGACCGGAGTGGATGTGGCGGAGATGAAGAAGTGGTCAAATTCTGGGTTTGAATATAGAGTCCACGGAATTTTCTGATGTAGGAGACAAGTGGTAGTGAGCGAGAGGAATCGAGGATGACTCTAAGCTTTATGGCTTAAGCATCAAGAACGGTGGGGCTGATATTACTGAGCTGGGAGAAGGTTTGGTGGAGTAGGGGTGTAATCAAGAATTAGGCGAAGGTCTTGCAGAGTTTTAAAAGTCTATTGGTCTATGCAAAGTATATATATATATATATATACACATGCACGTATATACACATACATACACACAAATGTATACACATATATACATATACACATATGCATATGTCTGTGTGTGTGTGATGAGGGTGAAGCTCAGGAGAGGGCTGAGACTTGAGGTATAAATTTGGAGATAGTATTTAAAGTCAAGAGAGGATGATGTCATCTGCAGAATGAGTGGAGCTGCAAAGGAGAACAAAACTTAGCACTGAGCCCTGGAACATACTAATGAGAATATTTACTCATTTTAATTCTTATTCTTCTAGCTATCACTCCTTCAGCTCTAACTATGTGCAAGGTACAATGCTAAGCACTTCACATGCATTATCCTGTTTAATTCCCTTAACAACGCTGTGTGAAATTGACTAGTGTCCTTCTTGTACAGAAGACAAAACAGAGGCTCAGAGGAATTAACCAGCCTGCCAAAGTCACACAGCTAGCCTGTGGCAAAGCTGGGAATCAAGCCCAGACAGTCTGACTCCAGCTGAAGCAGCCAGCCCAAGCTGACATAGCAAGTTTGTGGCCAAAGATGTCTGATAAGCTGCTCGCTCGGATACGCTGCATCTGCTGATCAAGTTTTTTTGCTTCCATGCAGTCCCTCGAAGTGCAAAATCACACTTGAACACAGAGCATCCTGATAGGAAACACACCCCCAGGCCAGCCCCAGCTTACACATCTGACCTCATCTCTTCCCCCAGCAGCAGCCAAGGTTCTGAATCCTGTGTCTTGATTGTCTCTCTGGCGCTCAGTGTAGGACCTGGGCTGCAGAAGCAGCTCTGTTGCTGTGGACTGACCAGCCTCAAGTCCACTGCGACCTCACTAGCTTATCTTGATGAGGAGTCAGAGGTGAGAATGGAGGTCATATCCTCATGGCTGAGGTTATCAATTAGGGCTGAGAAGAAACCCACCTTTTGGAAGTCACACAAGACAAAGGACTTCCTAGTTAGATCTGTGATACCATGCCTTGTCCAGGAGAATTAATCACAACAGAGGACATGAGCTGAAGGGTGGTCAGCGTCCATTCTAGAGGCTGTGTTTAGTATTGACCTCCCCTGGGGTGTAGCTATCCCAGCCCCAACTGGGACTCCTCTCAAAGAATGGCATTTTGCTGTGTGTTATACCTAGGCAGGGGCAGATAGTGTCGAGCTGGATCTCCACCACTAGTCTTCAGAGATGGGGCGGAACCATAATTGGAACCTTTCAGAGAGCAATTTGGATAAACAGACAGTCTGTCCTCAGTTATAAATAAACTGCTATCAGCCATCTGAAAAAGACAAAATGATCTCAATGTACCAAAATGCACAGGGACACGCCCCTCAGAATGCCGAGGGAGGCAAGACCAGTTGCGTGATCTGTAGCTTCCACCACCTCCATTTCCCAAATTGATCGGGAGCTTGGTGTAAGGAAGACAGCTCAGGTTTGGGAATCAGGTGGGCCTGGGTCTGAATCTTGTCCTGATGTTCTGTAGAGGTGACCTTGAGCTAGGTGTTTAGTTCCTTAGCACCCAGTCATCCTCATTCATAAAGTGGAGAGAGAGGAGGAATAATTCCCAGTGAGTAGGGTTGCTGTGAGACTATAAACCAAATAGATATGGAAAGCACCAATATGGGAGGTGGGACATGATGTACGTGGTAAATAACAGCTCTAGAGATGATGATGACGATGGTGGCAGTTATGATGGTAATGATGAAGATGACAGTTATGATGGAGGTGATGATGCTGACTGTAGTAATAGTAGTGATGATGGTGATGGTGACAGTTATGATGGTGGAGGTGATCATGTTGATAGTGATAATGGTAGTGATGACGATGGTGGCAGTTACGATGGTAATGATGAAGATGACAGTTATGATGGAGGTGATGATGCTGACTGTAGTAATAGTAGTGATGATGATGGTGATGGTGACAGTTATGATGGTGGAGGTGACCATGTTGATAGTGATAATGGTAGTGATGGTGATGGTGACAGTTGTTACAATGATAATGATGGTGACAGTTATGATGGAGATGATGATGTTGATAGTGATAATAGTAGTGACGGTGATGGTGACAGTTGTTACAATGATAATGATGGTGACAGTTATGATGGTGGAGGTGATGTTGACAGTGGTAATAGTAGTGATGGTGATGGTGACAGTTATCATGGTGGAGGTGATTATGTTGAAGTGATAGTGATGATGATGATGGTGGTAGTAATAGTAAGCATCATCACCCAGCATTTGGGGACCTGGGCTGGGCCCATGACTC
The DNA here is from genome assembly GCF_964341445.2 of Mesoplodon mirus. Lineage (NCBI taxonomy): Eukaryota > Metazoa > Chordata > Mammalia > Artiodactyla > Ziphiidae > Mesoplodon > Mesoplodon mirus. Next base: position 63,765,578 of record NC_138980.1, read on the forward strand.
TTAAGGATATAAACTAGAAGTTGGAGAGAGAATTACTACTTCAAAGAAGAATGTTTGGTTAGATTAAATTTAAAATGCTTGGAAAAACTAACTACTCAACAGCTTGTTATTATTAACAATAGAATATTTAACATTTATTCAGTGTTCACTGATGTGCCAGGCATGGCACCAGGTAGTTTATATATATTTCATTTAATCCTAACAATACCCCTTTGGAGAACAAAGTATAATTAGCTCCATGTCAGATTAGAAACCCAAGGCTCAGAAAGGTTAAGTGTCTAATCTGAGGTCACACAGCTGGAAAGACATAAAGCAGGAATTCAAGCCCCGGGCTGTCCAATTCCAGAATCCAAGCTCATAACCACTACACCATAGTGCTCGTGTCCCAACCAGATGTACAGTGGCTTTTCTAAGGGGAAGAGGTCAGCATGCTCTGAGGTAGTAGGGGGTACATAAAGCGTATGCTGCTGGTTCTTATGAGAAGTTCATACAAATAATTAAAAGTGTGTTTGTGATACATATGAGGGTTTAAGCTAGAGAGAGCAAATAGGCAAATCAGAGAGATATCTTCTTGGCCCTACACAGTATTTCTAACATTGAAAATCAGTAGATCTCACCTTTGAAATCCAGATTTCTTGATTTTCTTTGAGTTGGATGATCTAGAAAAACTGGATCATATTCCAGACTGGCTTCATTTAACTGGAGCAGCTGCTACTTTTAGCTCAGGTATTTGTTCTTGAGCTTGTCCAGTGCCCAAAACTCCCTCTTCCTTTTGCCTGCAAACTTTCCTTGTTTGCACACCTGGCCTGGCCCTGTGGATCTACAAAGAATGCCCTGCTGTTGAGGCTCACACACAGGACCAGGGAGCAGCTCAGGTAGCAGTTAGCAAAGCAGAGGTCCTTGCCTGGTAAACGCCAAAGCTGAAGAAAGAGAGGAGGACCTGCCCTCTGATGGACCAGCTGTCTCCACCCAGGGAAGATGGGTCTGTTGCTGTAGCAACCGCAGTTTGCTCTGATCATCTCCACCATCAACCAAGAGCTCCTGATCACCCATCTCCTGTCCTTCCTGCCCTCCTTGCTGGCTACTGATCATTAGATCCTTTCTCTCCCTTTCACAACAATATTCTTTCTCACCTGTCTTACGACCCATCATTTTTACTGTGGTCTTTCCCTTAAAGGGGTTTCAGAAGGTTATTTTTCTCTTGTTTTCATCTTTCCACAAGTAGTTCCCCAAGTTCATGAGAGAGAAGGACCCTAGCAAACCAACAAAATAATATAAGACCTCCTTTTAAGCCTTTCATTGAAAAGAGGCAGGTGTAAATAAACAGAGATAATCAAACACCTTGTTTGTATCGCAGACACAGCTACTGTCTTGTTTGATCTTCAAAGCAGCCCGTGAGGTGGGCAGAGTGGGGAATACACGTTCATTTTTGGAGACTTTAGCTCAGAAGTGAGGTCATCTCAAAGGGTCAGTGGTCAGTAGGCAGGAGAACGTGGATTAGTGCTCAGGCCTGGCCTGGAGTGAGTCAGCACAGACATAACTCAGCTCCCACCCGCCAGTTAGTTTACCCTTATCGTGGACCTTTGCTCTCAGAGAACTGAAATCAAAATGCCAAGGCCAAGGATCTGCGAGTTATAGTGCACTTCCTCCTTTCTTTCCTTCTTTCAACGAATGTGCCAGGCCCTGTGCTGACCCCAGGCCACACAGTAAAGTCCATGTGAATAATGCCAAGAGAGGATGGCTCAAATGCTCCAAGAGCATTGAGCATCTGAGCCATCCTCTTGTACTTGTATGGCTTTTTATGATTTCTGAAGTCATTTTGTAGCAATCCCGTATGCCGAGTGTATACCCATTTTACGGATGGAATTAAGGCTCCGAAAAGCTCAGTAACACATACAGCTAGTAAGCTGTAGAGCTGGAACTCAAAACCAGGTCTTAGGGCTTCCCTGGTGGCGCAGTGGTTGAGAGTCCACCTGCCAATGCAGGGGACGCAGGTTCGTGCCCTGGTCCGGGAAGATCCCACATGCCACGGAGCGGCTGGGCCCGTGAGCCATGGCCGCTGAGCCTGCGTGTCCGGAGCCTGTGCTCTGCAACGGGAGAGGACACAACAGTGAGAGGCCCACGGACCGCAAAAAAAAAACAAAAAAAAAACAGGTCTTAACACTTTGGCATCAGTGCTCTTTCCACTACAGATACCTCTAGCACCTAACAGTGCCTAGCACACACCAGGTGCTCAACAAGTTCTCGCCCAACATAAATTAACATCACATCCCCTCTCAAAGTGACTCAAAACGTCTAGCATCAACATTTCTCTTTTATGGCCAAGAAAACAAGGCCTCTCAGGAATCTTGCAAACCTATGGTTCAGATAAAGTCAACAGCGCCTGAAATTAATCACTATTATTTTCACCTAAAGCAATATATGAAGCTAGAGAGATATAAAAACAAACACCGCTGCTGAGGCAGATAATGGCAGATAAAGCTTTTGCTTAGGTTTATTGACATTCTTCTTTGCCCAAGGACAATCTGTTAAGAAGAAAATATTTTTCTTCAAACCACATTCCAGACTCAAAGTCCAATATTGAATAGTAAGTAGTAGAGCGAATTGTTTAATCTCCTCCTGTTCTTCCCCCGCTCCACCCACCCAGGTGAGTTTCCACGTCTTCCGGTGGTGGGGGGGGAAGCCTCCTCCTTGATTTTTGTTCTTTTTTGCAATTTGGTGGGAGACACATGGAGAGCAGTTTTATAGGAAAACTTTGGCTTAGTTTGGCTCACGTATCAGTACAGAAACATGCGTGAGCAATTCAAGAGCCAATTCTGTGGTTTGAGCCTTCCGTGTTGGAGGCCTGGCTGGTCCAAGAAGATCTGCTGCCTGATAGCATTGTCTGATCTGGTCCAGCCCTCCTTGCAGAAGGCCAGGCCAAAGTCAGTTCTCTCTCTCTGGAATGGGCAGCCTGGACCCTGGCACATACCAGAGCTCCTGTCTAATTCACAAAGTTCATGGCCTCCTCTTCCTTCTCTACTAATTGGCCCTCCTCACCTTTGTCCTGTTCAGTCACCTCTCCACCACTCTCAGAACTGATAGGCATGTGGACTGGTGATAGAAGTGAATAGACAACAAGAGTATGGATCCAATGAAACAAAGCAGAGAGTGCTGCAAGGGAATAAAACTTTTTAATTTAATTTTTATTTTATATTGGAATATAGTTGATTTATAATGTTCTGTCAGTTTCAGGTGTACAGCAAAACAATTCAGTTATACATATACATATACCCATTTTTTTCAGATTTTTTTCCCATATAGGTAATTACAGACTTTTGAGTAGAGTTCCCTGTGCTATACAGTAGGCCCTTGTATATTATCTATTTTATATATAATAGTGTGTATATGTTAATCCCAAACTTCTAATGTATCCCTCCCCTGACCCACCTTTTCCCTTTGGTAACCATAAGTTTGTTTTTGAAGTCTTGTGAGTCTGTTTCTGTTTTGTAAATAAGTTCACTTGTATCATTTTTTTTAGATTCCACATATAAGTGATATTATATGATATTTGTCTTTCTCTGTCTGACTTACTTCACTTAGTATGACAATCTCTAGGTTCATGCATGTTGCTGCAAATGGCATTATTTCATTCTTTTTACAGCTAACATTCCATTGTATATATGTACCACATCTTCTTTATCCATTCTCTGTCGATGGACATTTAGGGTTGCTAAATGTCTTGGCTAAATGTCATGGTTGCTTCCATGTCTTGGCTATTATAAATAGTGCTGCAGTGAACATTGGGGTACATGTATCTTTTTGAATTATGGTTTTCCTCTGGATATATGCCCAGGAGTGGGATTGCTGGATCATATGGTAGTTCTATTTTTAGTTTTTTAAGGAACTTCCATACTGTTCTCCATAGTGATTGTACCAATTTACATTCCCACCAAGAATATATAGGAGGGTTCCCTTTTCTCCACATCTTCTCCAGCATTTATTGTTTGTAGACTTTTTGATGATGGCCATTCTGACTGGTCTGAAATGATACCTCATTGTAATTTTTTTTTTTTTTTTTTTTGCGGTACGCGGGCCTCTTACTGCTGTGGCCTCTCCTGTTGTGGAGCACAGGCTCCGGACGCGCAGGCTCAGCGGCCATGGCTCACGGGCCTAGCCGCTCCGCGGCATGTGGGATCTTCCCGAACCGGGGCGTGAACCCGTGTCCCCTGTATCGGCAGGCGGACTCTCAACTACTGCGCCACCAGGGAAGCCCCCTCATTGTAATTTTGATTTGCATTTCTCTAGTAATTAGTGATGTTGAGCATCTTTTCATGTGCCTCTTGGCCATCTGTATGTTGTTTTTGGAGAAATGGCTGTTTAGATCTTCTGCCCATTTTTTGATTGGGTTGTTTGTTTATTGATATTGAGCTGCATGAGCGGTTTGTATATTTTGGAGATTAATCCCTTGTCAGTCGCTTCTTTTGAAAATATTTTCTCCCAGTCCATACGTTGTCTTTTCATTTTGTTTATGGTTCCCTTTGCTATGCAAAAGCTTTTAAGTTTCATTAGGTCCCATTTGTTTATTTTTGTTTTTATTTTCATTATTCCAGGAGGTGGATCCAAAAAGATATTGCTGTGATTTATGTCAAAGAGTGTTCTGTCTGTGTTTTTCTCTGAGAGTTGTATAGTATCCAGTCTTACATTTAGGTCTTTAATCCATTTTGAGTTTTTTTTAATGGTATTAGAGAATGTTCTAATTTCATTCTTTTACATGTAGCTGTCCAGTTTTCCCAGCACCACTTGTTGAAGACACTGTCTTTTCTCCGTTGTATAGTCTTGCCTTCTTTGTCATAGATAAATTGACCATAGGTGCATGAGTTTATTTCTGGGTTTTCTATCCTATTCCATTGACCTATATTTCTATTTTTGTGTCAGTACCATACTGTTTTGATTACTGTAGCTTTGTAGTATAGGCTGAAGTCAGGGTGCCTGATTCCTCCAGCTCCGTTTGTTTGTTTGTTTTCCTCAGTATTGCTTTTACTATTCAGGGTTTTTTGTGTTTCCATACACATTTTTAAATTTTTCGTTCTAGTTTTATGAAAAATGCCATTGGTAATTTGGTAGGGATTGCATTGAATCTGTAGATTGCCTTGGGTAGTAATTAACCCTCTGGCCCAGTGTTTTCCCATTCTTTTTCCCCTTTCTCTCATTTCTTAAATCACCCAATGCTTCTCAAAGTATAATTTCTGGACAGCAGCATCAGTTCTACCTGTGAATTTATCAGAAATGCAGATTCTCAGGTCCCACTCCAGACCCACTAACTCTCTCTGGGTAGGACCCAGCAACTTATAGTTTAGCCAGCCCTCCAGGTGAATCTGATGCACACTCAAATCTGAGAGCCACTGGTTTAAATAATTTCCTTCCTCCCACTGGATATCATTCTCCTGGATCTGCTCACAGCTCTCTGTCTTCTAATCCTGATATAAGTGGACAAAGATTTTGTGATCACACTAACTGCTACAGAGTCTGCAAACCATCATCTTTGAGATGAGGTCAGAAGGAATGTCAACCTCTGAAAATTCAGCTCAGATTAGTCAGTAAGGTGTGATGGAGACAACATGGACTCTGATATCAGATGGCTCCAGGTTCAAGTCCACCAGATGTTCAAATCCACCACCTGCTAGCTGTGGGGGTCTTAGTCTAGTTATTTACATCTTCTGTACACTGTCCATAAAACGTGGATAAAAGACCAAAGTTATAGGGTTATTATAAAGACTAACTGAGACAGAGCATGTGAAGTGATTATAACACACATCAACCAGTCAGGAAACGTTTCCTTCTTCCTCTTCACCCCATCTCCAATAAAATCACAATCAAAATAGACACGTCTGCACCTGGTTGTTCCTCCTGGCCTCTCCCAAGGCTTTGTCAAGGAGGTCAAGGTATCTTCTTGGGCTGGTCAAAAGACTAAAATATCTCTCAGTCAGTCATCTAATCAAGATGCCCGGGTTCTATCCTCAGGGTTAGAATGTGACCAACATAAATGTTATTTTGTAGTCCTTTTATTTGATCTAATCTTATGATGACTGTCATCAGAATAGGATAGTAGTGGGCATGAAATCTAGAGAATGGGGATTCGGTGTTTAAGAATTGTTAGTAGTCATCCAGAACTATCCAACAAAAAGAAAGTGACAGATACTTTTTCAGAGGAAGCTAATGATTTTGGACCCTAAAAAGGAGAAGAAGGGGCAGTTCAAAACTTTTCCATAGCCCGGGCAAAACAGCTCTTAAAAGTGTTCTATTCCTTTTGTGCTGAGTCTGTACTAATAATTTATCATTTATTGACTTCTAACTATGTGCCTGGTCCTAAACTATTAAATGATGCATATGCATTGGTGCATTGAATCCTCAGAAGTAATTACTATTACCCTCCCCACTGCGACCCTCAATATACAGATGAGACAGACAACTGAGATTTAGAAGCTAAAGGCAACTTGCCTGAGATCACCAAGACCTAGATTGAAATGCAGGATTCCACTCCAGAGCCTTGGCTCTTAATCACTAACCTTCAAATTCCTAATTCAATTTCTCAAGTAGCTCAATATGAGGGAGTGAAACCAGTATTCTTCCCATTGAAAAGTTTTATGTTCCCACTACGTATCATTCTGTTGGCTTTCTGATTTATATATCTGTCTCCATTTAGTTTCCTTATGAGTCAGTGCCTGGGAGCTTGATAAACTCAGAGACAGCTGATTGAATAAAGTGTCTACAGCTACAAAGGTGAGGGCTAAGTCTTGTGCTGAGATTACGTTACCAAGGAATTGCCTACCTGAGCAGGCCTGCTAGAGGCAGCTAGCCAGCCAGCCAGTTATCTTCTTTCATAACACCTTAAATACAGTATAATTCAATCACAGCTATACAGTATTAGAGAACTCAGAGAAAAATTTTGGATGATTATGTTGGAAAGAGCAAGTTTCAAGGATAGAGAGGCGTTAAGTGCTGCCAGAAATTCTACATTAAAGGTGGAAAATAGGTTTCATTTTACCTGACAATTCCAATCAACTGATGGGAGTTATTCCCTGGGATCCAGCATTAAGAAGGATTCTGAGGCCACTTCTGGGCTAAATAGTAGAGAATGTCATGATTGATTAGCTATGTCTGCCATATTCATAGGATGTGGGCATGGGTGCCCATGTGTATTATATTTACCATCCCTTCCCTAGGTCCTCCAATTTCAGTGGATATTGACAATTACTTTGAATGTAGTCTCCAATTACATTTAGGTAGAAAATAACATATTTTGAAAACTATATACCAATGATAAATTGTATACATTTTATACAAGACATTTGTATGAAATCATATGGGGGGAATACTTGCTGGTATATGTTCAAGTTTGTGTTTACTTTTTAGGACTTCTGTCCCCAGAAATTAGTTTCCACCTTAGCATGGTAAAATGTAAGAGAAAAAATTGTTTCAGGAATTTGGGAATTCATTTGAGTGCTGAATTTTCTCATGAACAGAAGTAGATGTTATTTTGGGGACATGGGTCTATTTATTCAACATAATTACAAAATCATAAGTTAAACCTTTTAAGAGGGTAAAAAGCACTTTGGTTTTTATTTTAAATATTGTGATGGGAGATGTGTCTATTCTGTAAATTGGAAAGTAATTTAAGTCCCCCAAAACTTCATTTGAACTGGCATTATTTGTAGATGATATGAGTGTGTACACAGAATTTTTTAAATTAACAGATAGGCTACTAAAATTAATAATCGAATTTATCAAGATTGGTGCATACAGTGTCAGTACACAAATTATCTATCGTATTTCTATACACCAGCAACAATTAGAAGCGAAAAATTTTAAATACCATATATAATAGCATCAAATGAACATGACATAAGTAGGATAAATCTAGTGAAAGATGTATAAGACTTCTACAATGAAAACTACAAAACATTACTGAAATAAATTAAAGAATACCTAAATAAACAAAGGGCTTTACCGTGTTCATTGACTAAAAGACTCAACCTTTTTCTGTCCAAATTGGTCTATAGATTCAATGAAGTCTGAATCAAAAACACAGTAGGTTTGTTTGTGCATGTGTGTGTACACACACACACACACACAAAATTGACAAGTTGTTAGTGAAGATAACCTTAAAGAAGAAACCTAGAAGATTTGCATTACCAAATCTTAAAATTTTTTATAAAACTACAGTAATTAAGAAAGCGCAGTAATGGCATAAGAACAGACAAAGAAACCAATGGAATAAAATCCAGAGAAGACTCCCTCATATATAGTCATGATATTTTTGACAGTGTTGTCATTGCTCTGTAATGAGGAAAGGATGACCTTTACAAAAAATGATGCTGAGTCAATTAAATTATCATATAGGGGCAAAATTAATCATGACCTCTACCTCACACCACTTACAAAAATCAATTTCAGATGTGAAGGATAAACAAAAATTTTCTGGAAGGTAATATGGGAAAATACTTCCAACACGTTGGGATGAGCAATGATTTCTTAAGCAGGACATGAAAAGCACCAACTATGAAGGAAATTTTTCATAAATTGGATTATCTTAAAATTAAAAACTCTGCTCATCAAAAGACATTGTCAAGAGAATGAAAAAGAAGGCTACAGAGTGGGAACAGATATTTGCATGCATCTTACTAACAAAGAACATGTATCTAAAATATATATTTTTAAAATTCTCATAAATCAGTGGGAAAAAGACAGGTAGTACAATAGAAAAATGGACAAAATGACTTGAGTAGGCTGCACAAAAGAGGATATGAAAATGGCTAATATAAGGGCTCAATGGCTTTCTCATCAAAGAAGTGATAATTAAAACTACAATGAGATAACTCTACATACCCACCAGAATGGCTTAAAAAATTTTTAAAGCAACTTATAATTGCAAGTGCTGGTAAGAATGTAAAGCAACTATAAGTCTCATGTACTACTGGCATGTAAATTGGTACAACCTTAAAACTGTTTGGCATTATCTACTAAAACTAAACACATAAGCACCCTAAGAAATAGTCAATTTTACTCTTGGATATATAAAAAACAGAAATATGTATATATGTACATAAGACATGTACAAGAATGTTCAGGAGGTAGGATCAAGATGGCAGAGTAGGAATATCCTGAGCTCACCTCCTCCCATGGACACACCAAAATTACAACTACTTACAGAAAAATTATCTCTGAGAAAAAGATATTCCACAACTAAAGATATAAAGAAAGAACCACACTAAGACAGGTAGGAGGGGTGCAGACGCAGTCTAGTCAGGACCAACACTCCCAACATGGTGCAAGCAGGAGTGATATCACAATCATGCAAGTCCTCTCCAAGGAGCAAGAGGTCCAAGCCCCACATTGGGCTCTCCAGCCTGGAGATCCTGCACCAGGAAAATGAGCACTCAAAATACCTGGCTTTGAAAACCAATGGGGCTTATGTTCGGGAGAGCTGGAGGGCTGCAGGAAACTAAGACTCTGCTCTTAAAGGGTGTGTGCAAAAACTCACTCACTCCAAATCCCAACTTAGAAGCAGCAGTTTGAAAAGATCGTGGGTCAGACCCACTTGTTGATCATAGAAAACCTCCCAGAGTCAGGAGGCAGTTGACACTCCACCCCGGGACTGAGACAATGGCAGCAGCCATTTTTCTGATCTCATTTTACCATGCTGACACTGGCACTGGCAGGTGCCACTTTGGAATTCTCCCTCTAGCCTATTAGAGGGAGAGCACCAGGGGCCTGCCCTGCACACCAGCATGCCCACCAGCAACCGTAAAAGGCAGGGCCTCACAATCAGCAAGGCTGGGGACCAGCCCCACCTATACCGTGGCACTACAGCAGTCAGCTTCACCACAGCAGAAGGGCACATGCAGCCCACATAGGGTACACCCCGGGAACATCTGGCTCTGGTGGCCAGAGGGGAGCATGTTGCTGCGCCCCCTAGGACACCTCCTACATAAAGCCACTGCTCAAAGATCAAGAGATGTAAAGAACCTACTTAATATACAGAAATAGACACAGAGATTTAGGCAAAATGAGGAGACAAAGGAATATGTTGCAAATGCAAAAACAAAGAAATTCAGCAAAAGAGCTAAACAAAACAGAAATGAGCAGTCTACACAATGAAGAGCTCAAGGTAATGATCATAAAAATGCTTACTGAACTCAGAAGAAGAATGGATGAACACAGTGAGAACTTCAACAAAGAGTTAGAAAATATAAAAAAGAACAAGTCAGAGTTAAAGAATACAATAACTGACCTGAAAAATACATTAGAAGGAATCAACAGTCAATTAGATAATACAGAAGAATGGATCAGCAATCTGGAAAATGGAGTAGTGAAAATCACTCAAGCTGAGCAGAAAAAAAAAGATTTTTGTTTTAATGAGGATAGTTTAAGAGACATCTGAGACAACATCTAGTGTCCTAACACTTGCATTATAGGTGTCTCAGAAGAAGAGAGAGAGAAAGGGGCAAAAAATTTATTTGAAGGAATAGTGGCTGAAAACTTCCCTAACCTGGGAAAGGAAACAGATATCCAGGTCCAGGAAGCACAGAAAGCCCCCCAAAAAGATGAACCCAAAGAGGTCCACATATCATAATAAAAGACATATCATAATTAAAATGGCAAAAGTTAAAGAGAATTTTAAAGGCAGCAACAGAAAAATAACTAGTAACAAAAAATGGGATCCACATAAGGCTAGAGCAAATTTTCAGCCAAAAATGTGTAGGTCAGAAAGGAGTGGCACAATACATTTAAATTGCTGAAAGAAAAAATCTTACAACCAAGAATACCCTACCCAGTAAGGTTATCATTCAGAATTGGAGGAGAGATAAAGAGTTTCCCAGGTAAGAAAAAACTAAGAGTTTATCACTATTAAATCAGCCTTACAAGAAATATTAAAGGGTCTTCTTTAAGTGGAGAAGAAAAGGTCATTAAGAAGTAAGAAAATAAATGAAAGAAAAGCTCTGACTGGTAAAGGCAAGTACATAGTAAAGGCAGTAGATCAGCCAGTTAAAAAGCTGGTATGAAAGGTAAAAGACAAAAGTCATAAAATCAACTATAACTACAATAAGTAGTTAAGGGATACACAAAATAAAAAGATGCAAAATATGAAGTAAAAAACAAAGCTTGGGGCGGGGGGTAAAATTGTAGTGCTTTTAGAATGCATTCAAACTTAAGCAAGTATCAGCTTAAAACAATCTGCTATATGTATGTAAGTTGATATATAAAAACCTCAAGGTAATCACAAACCAAAAGCCTATAATAGATAATACAAAAAATAAAGGGAAAGGAACACTAAACATTAAAGAAAATCGTCAACCCCAAGTGAGGAGACTAAAAGAAGAAGAAAGAAACAGAAGAACTACAAAAACAACCACAAAAACAATTAAAAAATTGGCAATAAGTACATACTTATCAATAATCACTTTAAATGTAAATGGACTGTATGTTCCATTCAAAAGATATAGGGTGGCTGAATGCATAAAAAGCAAGACCCTTCTGTATGCTGCCTACAAGAGACTCACATCACACCTAAAGACACAGATAGACTGAAAGTAAAAGGATGGAAAAAGGTATTCCATGCAAATGGAAACAAAAAGAAAGCTGGGGTAGCAACACTCATATCAGACAAAATAGATGTTAAAACCAAACCTGTAATAAAAGACAAAGAAGGGCATTATATAATGATAAATGGGTCAATCTAAAAAGAGGATATAGCATTCCTAAATATTTATGCATCCAACATAGAAGCACCTAAATATATAAAGCAAATATTAATAGACATAAAGGGAGAAATAGACAGTAATACGATAATAATAGAGGACTTCAATACTCCACGGTATCAGTAGATAGTTCATCCAGACAGAAAATCAATAAGGAAACACTGGCCTTAAATGACACATTAGACCAGATGAACTTAATAGATATGTACAGAACATTTCATCCAAAAACAACAGAATACACGTTCTTTCCAAATGCACATGGAACATTCTCCAAGATAGATCACACGGTAGGCCACAAAACCATAAATTTAAAAATACCAAAATCACATCAAACATCTTTTCTAACTACAATGGTCTGATACTAGAAATCAGTTACAATAAGAAAAATGGAAAAAATACAAACATGCGGAGGCTAAACAACATGCTAGTAAACAACCAGTGGGTCAATGAAGAAATCAAATAGGAAATAAAAAATTGCATTGAGACAAATGAAAATGGAAAGACAACACACCAAAATCTGTGGGATTGAGCAAAAGCAGTTTTAAGAGGAAAGTTTATAGTGACACAGGCCTATCTCAAGAAACAAGGAAAATCTCAGATAAACAATCTAAATTATACCTCAAGGAACTAGAAAAAGAAGAACAAACAAAGCTGAAAGTTAGTAGAAGGAAAGAAATAATAAAGATCATAACAGAAATAAATAAAATAGAGACTAAAAACACAGTAGAAAAGATCAGTGCAACTAAGAGCTGGTTCTTTGAAAAGATAAACCATATTAATAAACCATTAGCCAGACTCACTAAGAGAAAAAGAGAAAGGGCCCAAATAAATAAAGAAATAAAAGAGAAGAAGATACAACCAACACCACAGAAATACAAAGGATTATAAGAGATTACAATAAACAATTTTATGCCAACAAATTGGACAACCTAGAAGAAATGAGTAAATTCCTAAAGACACACAATCTCCCAAGACTGAATTGAGAAGAAATAGAAAATCTGAATAGACTGATTGCTAGCATTGAAATTGAATTGGTAATTTTAAAACTCCCAACAAAAAGTCCAGCATCAGATGGCTTCACAGGGAAATTCTACCAAGCATTTATTTTATTTATTTATTTTTTTTCTGTACTCGGGCCTCTCACTGTTGTGGCCTCTCCCGTTGCGGAGCACAGGCTCCGGACGCACAGGCTCAGCGGCCATGGCTCACGGGCCCAGCCGCTCCGCGGCATATGGGATCCTCCCAGACCGGGGCACGAACCCGTATCCCCTGCATCGGCAGGCGGACTCTCAACCACTGCGCCACCAGGGAGGCCCTACCAAGCATTTAAAGAAGAGTTAATACCTATCCTCTTCAAACTATTCCAAAAAAATTGAATAGGAAGGAACACTCCCAAATTTGTTCTACAAGGTCAGCATTACCCTGATTCCAAGACCAGACAAAGACACTACAAAAAAAAAAAGAAAATTACAGGTCAGTATCCCTAATGAACACAGATGCAGATATCCTTAAAAAATACTAGCAAACTGAATACAACAATACATTAAAAGAACCACATCAAGTGGTTGAACTTGACTTGCACTATGGTCAAGTGGGATTTATCCCAGAATGCAAGGATGATTCAACATTTGTAAATCAATCAGTGTGACACACCACATTAAGAAGACAAAAGATAAAAATCATATCACCTCAATTGATTCAGAAAAATCATTTGACAAAATCCAACATCTATTTATGTTTTAAAAAAACTCTTAATAAAATGAGTATAGAAGGAACATATCTCACCACAATAGGGCCATATATGACAAACCCATAGCTAACATCACACTAAGATCAGGAGCAAGACAAGGATGCCCATTCTCACCACTTTTATTCAACATAGCACTAGAAGTCCTAGCCACAGCAGTCAGACAAACATAATGGAGATAAATGTATTCAAAATGGAAAGGAAAAAGTAAAACTGTCACTATTTGCAGATGACATGATACTGTGTATAGAAAACCCAAAATATTCCACCAAAAAACTATCAGAACTAACAAATGAATTCAGTAAAGTTGCAGGATACAAAATCAGTCAGTTGCAGGATACACAATCTCCTGCATTTCTATAAACTAAACAAATTAGTTTTAGAAAACAATCCCATTTATAGTTGCATCAAAAAGAATAAAATACCAAGGAATAAATTTAACCAAGGAGGTGAAAGACCTGTACTCTTAACACTATAAGACATTAATGAAAGAAATTGGAAGATGACAGAAATAAATGGAAAGTTATTCCATGTCATGGCTTGAAAGAATTAATATTGTTGAAATGTTCATACTACCCAAAGCAATCTACAGATTCGATGTAATCCCTGTGAAAATACCAATGGCATTTTTCACAACACTGGAGCAAATAATTCTAAAATTTGTATGGAACCACAAAAGACCCTGAAAAGCCAAAACAATCTCAAGAAACAAGGACAAAGCTGGAGGTGTCATGCTTCCTGATTTTAAACTATACTACAAAGCTGTAATAATCAAAACCATATGGTACTGATAGAAAAAGAAAAAAAAAAAAAACAGACACATAGATCAATGGAACAGAATAGAGAGCCCAGAAATAAACCCACACTTATATAAGGCAACTAATTCACAACAAAGGAGCCTAGACTATACAGTGGGAACAAGATAGTCTCTATAGTAAATTGTTTGGAAAAACAGGACAGCTACATGCAAAAGACTAAAACTGGACCACATTCTTACACCATATACAAAAATAAACTCAAAATGGATTAATGGCTTAAATGTAAGACCCAAAACCACCAATCTCCTAAAAGAAAACATAGGCCATATGTTCTTCGGCATTGGTCTTAGCAATATCTTTCTGCAGCTTTCTCCATAGGCAAGGGCAACAAAAACAAAAATAAACAAAAGAGACTACATCAAATGAAAAAGCTTTGCACAGTGAAGGAAACCATCAACAAAATGAGAAAGCAACCTACTGAATGAGAAAAGATATTTTCAAATAATGTCTGATAAGGGGTTAGTATCCAAAATATATAAAGAAATCACACATCTCAGTATTTTTTTTTAAATCTGATTTTTAAATGGGCAGAGAACCTAAACAGACATTTTCCCAAGGAAGAAGTACAGATGTCCAACAGACACATGAAAAGATGCTCAGCATCACTAATCAGGGAAATGCAGATCAAAACTACAATGAGATAACACCTCACACCTGTCAGAATGGCTATTATCAAAAAAGATGACAAATAAGTGTTGATAAGGATGTGGACAAAAGGGAACCCTCATGCATTGTTGTTGGGAATGTAAATCAATGCAGTCACTATGGAAAACAGTATGGAGATTCCTCAAAAAATTAAAAAGAGAACTGTTATACAACCCAGCAATTCCACTTCTGGATAGTTTTCCAAGGGAAATGAAAACATTAATTGGAAAAGATACCTGCATCCCTACACTCGTAGCAGCTTTATTGACAGTAGCCAAGATATGGAAGCAACCCACATGTCCATTGACAGATGAATGGATAAAGCAGATGTGGTGTATATATACAATGGAATATCCTCAGCTGCATTATTTGTAATAGAAAAAAACTGGGAACAATACAAATACTCATCAACCATAAAATGGACAAATATTGTGAAATATTCATTCAGTGCAACACTATACAGCAATGAGAAGGAGTGAATGCCTGCTCCATGCTACAACATGGATAAGTCTCTCAAGTAAGCATATGGCTGAGTAAAAGAAGCCAGACACCCAAGAGCACATACTGCACAATCTGTATAATTCCATTGATATAAATTCAGGAAAAAAATTATTGTAATAGAAGTCAAAAGAGAAATTCTCTTTGGGTGGAGTGGGGATCCATCTGGGTGGCTGAAAATGTTCTATGTTTTTATTTGGGTGATGGTTAGGACAATGATTTTACTTTTAAAACAGCTAATCTATAGCAACAGAAGTCAGAACAGTGAATATAATGAGTTTGAAGGGGTACAGAAAGCTTCTGGGAGCTGGTGATGTTACATACCTTGATCTAGATGGTGATTATATGGGGGCCATTCACTTTGTAAACATTCATCAAACTAGTCACTTACGGCTTCTGGTCCTTCGAGTGTAGATTTTTTAACTCAGTAAAACTTTACTTTAAAATAATTTCTGTATTTGAGAGGGAGAAGGCAGTAAAAGCCCCGAGTAATATGGTCTGACCATCCTCATTGGTGATAACAGTAAAAGAAAACATTTATTGAGCGAGTAATACATGCCAGGCACTGTGCTACATACTTTATGTGGATGCCCTTCATTTAATTCTCACATGTGTCATGAAGATTGGTCCTATTATTAGCCCCAGCTTACAGATGAAGAAACAGGCTTAGCAAGGTCAAGGGACTTGCCCAAGTTCTCACCGTTAGAAACAGCAGACCTGGGGTGCCAGCCCTGGTAGTCTGTCAAATGGAAAAATGGAATTCAAATAATGGTTCTTTAGAAAGAGAAAAAGACAGGAGTGTGTGTCCCCAGTACCTGGTCATTTATGCCCTCAGAATGCTGCCCACTGTCTGCCCGCCCGCCCACCCAGTGGATTTGCTCTCAGCCTCTTAGGCTCAACAGAAGGATGCTGTGAATTGGCTTTTTCTCTGCACGTCGTCAGCCTCCGGGACTGAGGAGGGGTGGCTGTGTTTGCTTTGGATCACAGGGAATTGCTGTGACTGGCATTCACTGAATTTCCTGTAGCTGTAAAAGAGTGATGTCATGGTGTTGGATCAGGGTGGCAAACAGGCCTCACTGTGAGAAGTGTGAAATGCCCCCTCTGTCCTGCCAGGCCCCAGGCAGGCCCTCACCGCTCCACCGTGCACCTCTGCCACACACACCTCGTCACACTCGCTCTCCAAGCCCTCCCTGAGACCAGGCCCTTCTAAGAGCCCGATGACTGAAAGGATGAACGCTGGGGCCATTCCCAGGCACTGCCTTTCCTCAAGAACTCAGAGAGGCTCCTCAGCTGCAATGGCTTCCCTGGTCTGAGTTGGAAAGATAGACGGGGCACTCTGCTTGGAGAAATTCTGCAGAGGTTTTCTGGAGGCCTCATGGCAAGTGACTAGATGTCTGCATTCCTTCAGGACAGTAAATACAACCCAGTAGCAGGAGGTGCCTTGAGTCAGGGGAGGGTTCCAGCATTTGCAGGTCAGGAGCCTCCTTCTGAGCATGTGGAGAAGCAGGAGCCACACTCAGGAACAGAGACCTTCAGCTCACCTCAGGAAGGTGGGCATGACATTTGAGCAGCCAGAGGAAATGAAACAGAGGAGGAGACCCCCATCAGCCTCAGTCAACTGCCTTCCTCCCTCCGCCTTCTAGAGTGATTCCATGTGATCCTATTCTTCGCAAGAAGGCCTCAAATGTCTAATGTAAGTTTTACCAATATTTCTAGAAAAATCACCAGCACCCAAAGATTCCCTTCATCCAGTAATTTTCCTCTGGGTTCTGCATTTATACTCCATTGACCCATTCTCATGATTGATCCACTCTTATACTTCTTATTAATCCATTCATTGCCTCACTCTCTCATTTAACAAACATTTATCAACCACCTACTATGTGCTCTGGGGACTCAGCTGTGAACAAGAGACATTCTTCTTCTCTTTCCCGAGACACACAGTTAAGTGTTCCCAACTCAGTTTTTATATATTATCTTATATCTAGATAGCATTTATTGAGTACCTACTATGTGCTAGGTACTGTTCTAACCATTTTACATGTATTATCTAATTAATCCTCACAATACTCCAGGAGAAATTTCAACTTTATAGATGAGGAAGCTGAGACAGAATGAAAATAATGTCCTTTAGGCCTCCTCACTAATAAGTGACACACCTGGGTTCTAAGCCAGGAGGTCTTATTCCACCAACTTATTCTTACCAACTTCATATATCTATGTAGATGACTAGAAAAATATCTGGAAGTCTGTAACCAAATGTCAATCAAAGTTACACTGTTGTTTAGCAACCTACATGTCCATCAATATGGATAAAGAAGATGTGGTACCTATATGCAATGGAATATTACTCTGCCATAAAAGATAATGAAATAATGCCATTTGCAGTAACATGGATGGACTTAGAGATTATCATACTAAGTGAACTACGTCAGAAGGAGAAAAACAAATACCATATGATATCACATATATGTGGAATCTAAAATATGACACAAGTGAACTTATCTATGAAACAAACAGACTCACAGACATAGAGAACAGACTTGTGGTTGCCAGGGGTGGGGGAGGGATGGATTGGGAGTTTGGGATTAGCAGATGTAAACTATTATATAGAGACTGGGTAAACAACAAGGTCCTACTCTATAGCACAGAGAACTATATTCAATATCCTGTGATAAACCACAATGGAAAAGAATATGAAAAGGAACCTATATACATGTGTAACTGAATCACTTTGCTATACAGTAGAAATTAACACAATATTGTAAATCAACTATACTTCAATAAAATAAATTTTTTTAAGTTATATTGTTGTTTGGAGATAGAGGGTAGAATGACTAGCAATCTGTACTTTATTCTTGCCGTGTATTTTGTATTCTCATTCGTTATCTCCCTCTCCCTCCCTCCGTCCCTCCCTCGCTCTCTCTCTCTCTCTCTCTCTCTCTCTTTTCCCCTCCCCCCAACCATCTCTCTCTCTTTCTGTTTTACTTGTATGATGAGAAAAAATTGATAGCATTATAAAAACATTGAAAGAGCGGGTTTGTAAGAGCAAAGTAGTAGAAGTGGTGACAGGGAGGTGGGGCAGGAGCGTGCATTTGGGTTGAGGTCTGACAGATGAAGACGTCTTTCCCTCAGAAAGTACCACACACGAAGCAGATGCATCTTGACCTCAGGATTTTTTCAGCTCCTCTGCCCAGCCTGTAAGCCTTTTTGGTGACATTGACTGATATTTGCAAATAGGAAGATTCTAAAGTAGGTAGGATTTTTAATGACCATGCCAGCCACATGAGAACAGTGTGTGCTCTGGGAACAAACATGTTGCATAATCACAAGCCCAGAGAAGGTTAACTGCACAAAAATACCTGCTTCAGAGTAAGGCTTGGTGTCAATTCAGTCTCTCAGAGAAGTTACCAGTGACCTGGACTGCAGATGCCTCCTTGCCCCAGCCATTATCCTGCTGCGAAGTAAACGATTACCAAACAGTTACTAGTATTTCAGTGACTTCTCAAGGATGTGTGCTGTTTCATTTGCTCAGAGGAAAGGATACATAACTCAACATTCCTGTTGTGGCAACTGTTTTGCCCTTTAGATCATTTAATCCTCAAAGCAAATGCATGAAGTAAAATATGACCATCCCCATTTTACCCCATTTTACAGATAAGGAAGCTGAACCTCGGAAAGGTTCATAAATAACTCATTATATAGCGGTTTTCTAGGAGGTGATCTGATAATCAAAAAAAAAAAAAAAGACCAATCTTTAAAAAAATAGATAAACTTAAGAAAAGTGTTGGTACAAAACAAAATGCATCATCGGCTCATCCGTGTAGATATTGAAAATGAAGGGGTTGAGAGGACACCCATTCTTTTGAGCATTCATTTGCTTTTCAAAAGGTAGAACTGAAACCCTATTTGTCCACCTTATGATGTATTCAGATCAAAGTACCATCTTCTGTGGCTCAACACAGTAAGGTTATGTCGGGGAGTTGTGTTTTATTCTAAGTACAACAGGAAGCCATTGAAAGACTTTGGGTGGGCGCTTGACCTGAGCTGGTTTGTGTTCACAGCTCATGCTGTGTGCTGAGGGAATCATGGATTGAATGTCTGTCTTCCCCACTGGACAGTAGGCACTATTCTTTATGCTGTTTATTCGCTTATCCCTGTCTGTGCCCATCAGGTGTCAGCTCTCTGGAAGTAGGGACCTTGTCTCTTCTCACTCCTCTGTCACTAGTGGCTGGAACAGTATTTTGCCCAGAGTAGGCTCCTGATAAATATTTGTTGAGTGAATAAATGAATGAATACAAGAACAAGTGAATGAATGAAGTATCACACAAATAAACATAAACGGCGGTGGGTGCTATGAGAGAAGAGCATAGAGAGCCACGAAAGCATGGAGGACACCGTGATTGGGGTGGGGAGGGTGATAACGGTTGTAGCTTGGAGGCGGAAGAGAAGTGGGTTCAAGGCATACTGATGACATAAGATGAAGGGACTTGCTGATGTACTTGATGTGGAGGCTGAGGGAGGGCACAGATTGGAAAGTGAGCTTCATCTCCTCAGCCCTCCAACCTAGACATCCTATTCAATTCCGTTCAATTCAAGAGGAATGAGTAACTGTTTTCCGAGTTGTTTTATGAGCTATTTGTAGAGAAAAGCTGCAGAACAGCAAGCATGATTTTCTGAATAGTGAGATTCACTGACAATAGGGAGATAAGAGTGGTTATTTTTGTAGTGTCTACAGGAATCAGTTGGTAGCAATCTCTGTGATGCTTTTCTTCAATGCTCCCTCCCTTAATCTTCTGACATTTCTATAAGGTTTCCATGGCTGGTTTCCATGACACCATAACAGTTTTCCCCATTCTATCAAAAAAAAAAAAAAAACCTGGTCAGAAAAAAAAAAATCCTTTCCTGTACCTGAATGAATACACCTACTCTCCACCCCCAAGACATAGACACACACACACACACACACACACATGCACGCACACACTTGCATGCACACACACCATTGCTCCTAGCAGAGAGCTAGGTACACAGATATTTAGAACAACTATCGATTGATTTGCCTACTTGGGTTAAAATAGCTTTCATATCTCATAGACTTTTGTGGACCATCTGCTTAATGTTTATAACGAGCAATTTCCAAGTTAAGTGTTCTTCCACCCTGGACTCTGAAAGTGATTCCCTGGATATTGGTTGCTGAAGGCAGACACTATTGTTTTATAAATTACGAATAAAAGTCCCCTCATCTTACTGTCCTGCAAGACCTGCTATTATTTTATTACCTTGGTTTCAAAGCTAGTAGAAGAGATGATTTTCATACATATGTATGAAGCATTGATTTTCCTCTTCCCCTAACCTCCTTGTTCAGAATTTTTTGGCTAGACAGCCCTCCTGAGCTTGCCCAGTGATGGGTTTTAGTTGCTGTTTCTATTTCTTTGACATGAGTGCTCTGGATGAGCTCACAGAGGGTTTATTCACAAGTTTCAGGAGGTCTTCACTCTCTAGCTCCAAGCTGTGTCCTTCTGCAACACAGGGGGCTCTTGAATCCCTGCCATTGTGACTGATGGATGCATATCTCTGTTGATATTTCCAAGTCATAAAGCTAGGATAACTAACTAAACAGCATGTGGAGTCCACCCCTTCAGCCTTCCTCTTTTGACTGTAGCATGTTGACCTTTCTCGGGGGTGTACACCTCTAGATGGTGGGTAATTCGTATGAAAACAATGGAGAGACTGTGCTATCTCCTCAGGCCAAATGGTTCTGCAAGGAGGCAGCCACATAAAACGCATCTGAATCATCAAAACTCTTTGGGAGTAAAATAATAGAATGAGCACACAGTGGGCTCTCTGACACCAAAGATGTTGTTTTGGGGTCTCAGAAATGCCCACACTCATTGCCATTGTTCTAAATCAGTTTGCAACACATCCGATTTCTATTGATTTTCTCATTTGTCTTCATAAAGGTGAGATTCCACTAGCTCTAGAAACACAATAAAAGCCCAGAACAGGCACTTAACTAGCCTTATGGGTCCAGCTGGGAATTTCGTACCTTCTTGATGTCTGCAGGGTGGTCATATACATTTATGTTCTCAGTTGCATAAAGGAGCTCTGTGATGGACAGATCACAACAATAGATGAAAGTTTCATTTATTAAAAAAAAAAAAGTCTCTTGGGGAATTGTTCTGCCGTGGTTGTGCACAGAACCCTGAATAAGAATATGAGCCAGTTTTAATGGGATGGTGTCTAAAATATAACACAGTGCCCAATGGCTTTTGGACACATATGTTCTTTTTGTTTATCTTGTGTGTAATGTGTATTAGGGATGGGGGAAGGGAAGCATTTTTTATCACGCTTAGAGCTCTTCAAAGTTTTCCCATTGCACCTGTTTCTTGCCACAGCTTACAGTGCCATGCGTGGTCTAAACCCTGCTTTTTCTCATTTCATACTCAGTCACCTGGCCCAGTTTTTCTGTGGTCCAGCCACCTGTCATTTTTTTTCAATTCTTTGACACCATCATCTTCCCTCCCATCCCAGAGCCTTTGTCCATATAGTTCCCAGTGCTGGACAACTCACACCACATACACATGGACACACACACGTACACTTACCAACCACATACACTCATCAATCACTAATCCTCTTCTACCTAGTTAACTCTTTGTCATCCTTCATATCTTAATTCAAGCACCATTTCTGCAGGAAAGCCTACCTGACCCTCCCATGTTAGATTAGGTTCTTATCTTATACATTCTTATAGAACCTATTTTTTTTCCTTCAGAGTACTTGAGTCAGTTGGCAATTATATAACAATTTGGGTAATTCTTTATCAGTGGCAGTCTCTACCCCAGAATTTGTAAGCCCTGTGAGAACAGAGACTGGATCTATTTTTTGCTCAGAATTGGCTCGTCAACCTCGTACAATAGAGCCTGGCACATTGTTGGCTTGCAATTCATATTGGATGGATGGGATGGATGGATGGATGGATACACATGAGTGTGTGTGTGTCTGTCAGGGAACGGGGATATTGCTAATGTAACTTGCAAAGTATATTTTTGGTTTCTTTAATATAGGCTATTCTGATCAACAAAAAGTAGAAATGATAGTGTTCTTCATATGAATCGACTTCTTTGCTAATTCTGCTTGTGGAATCAGCATTCATTCAGTCACATAAACACCATGAATGATTCATGTGCCTCTAGTTAGCATTCAAGGAAGAAAAATCTATTTATATGACTCACAAATATCATATAAATACCACGTCTTGTTAACTGTGCGCCTGTGTTCATTTCCACTTAATCATAAAAACAGCAATTACTCCTCTCTAACACCACTAACAACCTCCTCACATGCCAGAGATAAATTACTCACTAAACAAACGTTTAAATACATTAGCAGCGCCCGATTGAGTGTTACGTTACACACGCTGCACATTCAGCAGCGGTCACTTCCTTTCGTTTCCCCCTTCCCTCCCCACCTCCCCACAGCGGAGCAGCCTGTGGAATTTGGGAGAGCTCCAAATAGATGGAATGGAGAGTCCAAATACGTATGCTGAAAAGAGAAATGATATGGGAAGGCCCCGTCACCCTCTACTGACTGGTACAATACAGCTGGGAATGCATTTTTGATTGTGTACCAGATAATTTAAATAGTTGTAGAATGGAGGAAGGTTGAGAAAAAGCACGTGAGGAATCAGACAACTTAAAATAGTCAAGATTGCATACCAAGGCCAGGTTTGAATTTTAGCTACTAAAGGTTCGTGCACATCCAAAAGCTGGCTTAGGGAGAAATGGTCGTAGTATAATTCTGCTGGTAAAATAACTTTAAATATAGAAACGGAGGCCTTTTAGAATGTCTGATGGAAAACCCCCGAAAGAACTTTTTGGCCAACCCAATACTTTGGTTTCCAAATATGTAATCTAGTCATTCCTGAAGGGTCCAACATCCATGGAATTGTGGAAAATAGGTTTTGCGTTTCATGAAAAATGCCCTCTTCCTGGACATATTTTATGAGGAATGTTGTGGTGAGTTCTGGGGCAACAGGCACAAATGCCCATAATACAATTCTGAATTGTAGCTTCCATTGTCTTTTAAAATTTGGCAACCTTAGAATCACTAATTTTTTAAAGTTTGAATTAATTTGCATGGATTTGAATCATAGAAATCATGCTCCTAAGTTTATTGTTTTGGGTGTTTTTAAAAGCAATATACGCTCATTGAAATATTTATCTATATACAGATATATAGGTATCTGTATAGATATATAGTATAGATATTTACATTAAATAGCACAGATATTTATCAATTAAAAATGAAAAGTTCATTTTCTTCTCCTGCTGCTGCCTATCATATCTCATTCCCCAGAGATATCCAGTGCTAACAATTTGATATATTCCCTTTATTTTTACTTAAATAGAATCCTACCATATATGCCATTCTGCAACCTACTTTGTCTTTAAAACCTATTTTAAATGTACCATTGGGGGAGGCTGGGTGAAGGGTACATGGGACTTACTGCCCTATTTTTGCAACTTCTCTTGAGCCCATAAGTATTTTAGAATAAAATGTTTTCTAAAAAGCAATAAACTTTTCACTTTAAAAAATTGTATCCTAGTTATAGTGCCACTTCAGTACATTATAAGTACCTCACTCTGTTGAATGCTTTACTAGTATTTTATTGCTAGGGTATAGGGTACTGATTTTAACTAGTCTCCTGTTGCCAGACATTTAGGTTGTTTTCCAATTTTTCAATATTACAGTAATGATGCCATGAACAGCCTTGTACCTGTGATACATTTTGACAGGCTAAGTGCTTCACCTGTTTTGGTTGTTCTTCTGTATGAGACATATGTTCAAACTTTACAGTCTCCAGTGTAGCTCCCCTGAACCTTACAGTTCCCCTGAAGTTGCTTAGGCTGTGGTTTCTCCTGGAGGGAGCACATGATCACCAGGTCCCTCTCATGTGTTTGGAGGAGAGTCTTTAGGACGCCTGCATGACTGAGCAGCCTTCAACCTTGACACAATCAAACAAACAAAACCACCTGCAACTTCAACAAAGAGGAAAGATGGAGTTTCAAAGTTCTCAAAGTTGGTTGAGAACATAAGCAACATAGATTTCTGAAAACAATTGCTTAAAACTGTGCCATTGCCAGGACTTCTAAAACTTAGCACCTCTTCCTACTTGACAACCAATGATAGGCTTCATCAAAATTCAATACTTCATCCCTAGGATAAAGCCAGACTCCCTTTGAAAGTAGATGTTTGCCATCATAACACATATCCATTTTGATATGTATTTTTGCAACAAATTTAGGAGCCTCTACTGTGTACCAGGGCATTGTGACATAGGTATTGGAATACAAAGATAAATAAGGTACCCTCCCCACACCCCTCCCCTGCAATCACTCTATCTAGACCAGTAGTTCTTTTTTTTTTTTTTTTTTTTTTGCTGTACGCGGGCCTCTCACTGTTGTGGCCTCTCCCGTTGCAGAGCGTAGGCTCCGGATGCTCAGGCTCAGCGGCCATGGCTCACGGGCCCAGCCGCTCTGTGCCATGTGGGATCTTCCCAGACAGGGGCACGAACCCATGTCCCCTGCATCGGCAGGCAGATTCTCAACCACTGCGCCACCAGGGAAGCCCTAGACCAGTAGTTCTTAACCTCTTTTTCAGCCATGGACCCCTTTGAGAATCTGATGAAAACTGTAGAACTAGTAAAATGTGCATGTGAATATATATGCAAAACTTTACAAGTGATCTTAGCAAGTATCCCAAACTTGGGAGTCAATAATTAATCAGTGGACCTAGGTTAAGATCCCTTTGTCTACTGGATATGCAAGATGAGCAACTGGAAAAATTAGAGATCATACTGCTAAAAGGTTGTTTAAGAAGAATGTAGTCATACCTTATAGTACTTCCTATTTGCAAAGTGCTTTCTCCTATCAACATCCTCCTGTAGAAAGCTAACTCCATTTTTGTCAAATGAGACAATATGCTCAGAGAGGTGATGTGACTAGCCCAAGGCCACTCAGCCATAAGCTGGAAGAACTCTGGCCATAATCCAGGTCTATGACATGTACTCTCTTTAACCAAATGGAGTAGATTACTCATATGAAATGCCACAAGCCAGGTTTTAAAAAATCCTCACGTCCCTGAAGAGATGAATAGTTCTGACCCATCATCAGGATTACCCTTGTATATAGATACTTTTTTTAAAAATTTTTATTGGAGTATAGTTGATTTACAATGTTGTGTTTCAGATGTACAGCAAAGTGAATCAGTTATACATACACATATATCCACTCTTTTTTTGGATTCTTTCCGCATATAGGTCATTACAGAGTATTGAGTAGAGTTCCCTGTGATACACAGTACGTCCTTATTAGTTTTCTATTTTATATGCAGTAGTGTGTATATGTCAATCCCAGTCTCCCAATTTATCTCTTGCCCCCACTTACCTTCTGGTAACCATAAGGTTGTTTTGGATATTTTTTAATTTTAAAAAATCTGTCTCTCTGTCTCTGTCTCTCTTTTTCATTTAGTACATATTTGTTAATATGATTAGTCCCCCCTATTAAATTATGTATTCCTTGAAGACAGGGACTATAACTGGTTTATTTCCATTTCCTGGGTGCCTAGCAAAGTGCCTGGCATAGTAAGTGCTCATTGTCTGTTGAGTGAATGAAAGTTCATTATACAAAGAAAGAGATTAGAGAGATTAGCTTCTACCAAATGTGTTCCTCAGTTCATGTTCTGCCTTCAAAGATTATCTCTAGGACATGAAAAATATCATCAGCTCATTGACATATTTACTCTTTGTTTCTCCTCCATTTTTTGTTTTCGTTCCTCCTTTCCCATCCTCCTCATTTATTTAACTATCTGTGATATGGGATAAGTGGAACCAAGCTGAGTTGAGTCTAGTTTAAACATTCAACACTAAGTGGCCTTTCACTTTACATGATCAAAATTTTTCCATGTTACAAAAGATCAGAAAGAGAAATTCAAGAAACAATCCCATTTACCATGCATCAAAGAGAATAAAATACCTAGGAATAAACCTACCTAAGGAGACAAAAGACCTGTACTCTGAAAGCTATAAGATGCTGATGAAAGAAATAAAAGAAGACACTAACAGATGGAAAGATATACCATGTTTGTGGATTGGAAGAATCAATATTGTCAAAATGACTATAATACCCAAGGTAATCTACAGATTCACTGCAATCCCTATCAAATTACCAATGGCATTTTTCACAAAACTAGAACAAAAGATCTTAAGATTTGTACAGAGACACAAAAGACCCCAAATTGGGCTTCCCTGGTAGTGCAGTGGTTGAGAGTCCGCCTGCCGATGCAGGGGACACGGGTTCATGCCCCAGTCTGGGAAGATCTCACATGCTGCAGAGCGGCTAGGCCCGCGAGCCATGGCCGCTGAGCCTGTGCGTCCGGAGCCTGTGCTCCACAATGGGAGAGGCCACAACAGTGAGAGGCCTGCATACGCAAAAAAAAAAAAAAAAAAAAAGACCCCGAATCACCAAAGCAATCTTGAGAAAGAAAAATGGAGCTGAGGGAATCAGGCTCCCTGACTTCAGACTATACTACAAAGATATAGTCATAAAAATAGTATGGTGTTGGCACAAAAATATAGAAATATAGATCAGTAGAACAAGATAGAAAGTCCAGAAATAAACCCATGTACCTATGGTCAACTAATCTACAATAAAGGAGGCAAGACTACACAATGGTAGAACAACAGCCTCTTCAATAAATTGTGCTGGGAAAACTGGACAGCTACATGTTAAAAAAAAATGAAGTTAGATCATTCTTTAACACAAAATAAGCTCAAAATGGATTAAAGACCTAAATGTGAGACTGGACACTGTAAAACTCCTAGAGGAAAACATAGGCAGAATACTTTCTGACATAAATCACAGCAATATCTTTTTCAATCTGTCTCCCATAATAATGGAAATAAAAACAAAAATAAACAAATGGGTCCTAATTAAACTCAAAAGCTTTTGCACAGCAACGAAAACCATAAACAAAATGAAAAGACAACCCACAGACTGGGAGAAAATATTTGCAAATGATGTGACCAACAAGGGATTAGTCTCCAAAATTTACAAACAGCTCATGAGGCTTAACATCATCAAAACAAACAACCCAGTCAAAAAATGGGCAGATGACCTAAATAGACCTTTCTCCAAAGAAGACATACAAATGGCCAAGAGGCACATGAAAAGATGTTCAACATCGCTAACTATTAGAGAAATGCAAATCAAAACTATAATGAGATATCACCTCACACCAGTCAAAATGGCTATCATCAAAAAATCCACAAACAATAAATGCTGGCAAGGGTGTGGAGAGAAGGGAACCCTCCTACAGTGTTGGTGGGAAGGTAAATTGGTACAGCCACTATTGAGAACAGTGTGGAAGTTCCCTAAAAAACTAAAAATAGAGCTACCATATGACCCTGCAGTCCCACTCCTGGGCATATATCTGGAGAAAAACATGGTCCAAAAGGATACATGCACCCCAGTGTTCATTGCAGCACTGTTTACAATAGCCAAGACATGGAAGCAACCTAAATGTTCATGGACAGAGGAATGGATAAAGAAGATGTGGTATATATATACAATGGAATATTACCCAGCAATTAAAAAGAATGAAATAATGCCATTTGCAGCAACATAGATGGACCTAGAGATTGTCATACTGAGTGAAGTAAGTCAGACAGAGAAAGAGAAATATCGTATGGTACCCCTTATGTGCAGAATCTAAAAAGAAATAATACAAATGAACTTATTTACAAAACAGAAACAGACTCACAAACCTAGAGAATGAACTTATGGTTACCTGGGGGGAAAGGGATAGACAGGGAGTTTGGGATTGCCATGTACACACTGCTGTATTTAAATGGATAACCAACAAGGACCTACTGTATAGCACAGGGAGCTCTGCTCAATGTTATATGGCAGCCTGGATGGGAGGGGAGTTTGGTGGAGAATGGACATGTGTATATGTATGGCTGAGTCCCTTTGCTGTGCACCTGAAACTATCACAATATTGTTAATCAACTATACTCCAATATAAAATAAAACGTTAAAAAAAACATGTTCTATGTCAAAATAGAAGAGACCTTAAGCAATAATTTAATTATTTAAATTAGCTGCAGGGTTGGATATTTTTTAGCTGAAAGCTTATGAAAAAAAAAATACGAAAAAGCCAAGCTGTAACTTACCATCCAACTCAAGCCAAGTAACAGCTTGCCATGTGGTTGCTAAAACAATAAATAAATGAATGGTTTAACCCCTCTTGGGTCTTGGGAACTATACCCACCCTTGCCAAGAAGGAGTGAAGGAATAAGTCCATATATTATTTAACCACAGTGAACTCCTTGAGGGCAGGGTCTATTCCTGATCCATCTTTGTATTCTAGAAAATTGTCTGGCACACAGTGAGTGCTCAGTAAAATTTTACTAAATTAAATTGGATTCTTGCAAAATTTATACATATCTATAATATATGTTTACATACATGTACATATTATATAAATGTCCTGTGTGGGTGGATATCCTAAAAGGACAGGCCATGCCCTGGATCTTCCCACAAAAAAACTATAAAAAGCCCATAGTACTCATTTGTGTGTGACCACAGCTAAAGTCAGTTATGTTGTAGAATCCCAGCTATGATATGCATTCTCTGGTTAAAGCCACGCTGCATAGTACCAATTCTTTATAATAAAATCTCTGGAACATTTTCCTAAATGAAAAGGTAAAATGATCTATTACAGTATATACTTAATGTACACTTTTTTAAAACATCTTTATTGGAGTATAATTGCTTTACAATGGTGTGTTAGTTTCTGCTTTATAACAAAGTGAATCAGTTATACATATACATATGTTCCCATATCTCTTCCCTCTTCCGTCTCCCTCCCTCCCACCTTCCCTATTCCCACCCCCCTAGGTGGTCACAAACCACCGAGCTTATCTCCCTGTGTTATGCGGCTGCTTCCCACTAGCTAGCTATTTTATGTTTGGTAGTGTATATATGTCCATGCCATTCTCTCACTTTGTCACAACTTACCCTTCCCCCTCCCCATATCCTGAAGTCCATTCTCTAGTAGGTCTGTGTCTTTATTCCCGTCTTACCCCTAGGTTCTTCATGACCTTTTTTTTTTTTCTTAGATTCCATATATATATGTTAGCATACAGTATTTGTTTTTTTCTTTCTGACAAGAATATACAGTGGAGAAAAGACAGCCTCTTCAATAAGTGGTGCTGGGAAAACTGGACAGGTACATGTAAAAGTATGAAATTAGAACACTCCCTAACACCATACACAAAAATAAACTCAAAATGGATTAAAGACGTAAATGTAAGGCCAGACACTATCAAACTCTTAGAGGAAAACATAGGCAGAAAACTCTATGACATAAATCACAGCAAGATCCTT
This sequence comes from Mesoplodon mirus, assembly GCF_964341445.2. Taxonomy (NCBI): domain Eukaryota; kingdom Metazoa; phylum Chordata; class Mammalia; order Artiodactyla; family Ziphiidae; genus Mesoplodon; species Mesoplodon mirus. The sequence goes on from NC_138980.1 coordinate 63,795,480, forward strand.
TTGGACCCACCTCCTACAGAAATGGAAATAAAAACAAAACTAAACAAATGGGACCTAATGAAACTTAAAAGCTTTTGCACAGCAAAGGAAACCATAAACAAGACGAAAAGACAACCCTCAGAATGGGAGAAAATATTTGCAAATGAAGCAACTGACAAAGGATTAATCTCCAAGATTTACAAGCAGCTCATGCAGCTCAATAACAAAAATCAAACAACCCAATCCAAAAATGTACACTTTTAGACTCAAGCCAGGACTAGAGACAGTTCTCCCCCACTTCAGCCATTAAATTTCACTGCACCACACAGCCCACCCTCTCAGCCCAGGGGGGCCCCACTGCTCCATCTTGAGCTGAGTGTGGTCCCACACGGTGGGTTATTTCCGCATACAAATGGCCTCTTCCTGCCATTCATTTCAGCCTTGGTGGACAGCTCTGACTCACAGTGGCTGAAGAAGGTGGTCAGGTAATGGAGCTGGACCTACCGGGAAGAAATTAAGGTGGGTAGAACATGATGCTAAAATGCCAGTTTATGAAGGCTCAATGTGTTTTTAAGGAAATGGTTGACAAAACAGAGAGCTAAGTTCAGCAGGTAATTGTGGATTTATGGAAGTTATGCAACAATATCAAGAATGTAGGAAATGTCACTGTCACCTGGGAGGATGACCTGCAGCTGGAAGCAACAAGGATCCACAGTAAGTCAGGACTCAGAGGATTTAAAGGAACCAGGAGAGCCCATGTTAAAGCACAGTCCCAGGAACATAATGTAACAGCTCCTTATTGAGCAAATTCAGGTAGAATTCCCATTTTCAGGAATACATAGCAAGCTTATACCATGAAATTCTTAAGTTTCCTACTACTAAGAAGCACCCAGTCATTCCAAGAACAACAAGGTGGCCCAGAAGAGAGTCCCAACGTACCTTATTGTCTAAATTACTTCTGCAACAAGGGAAACTGAATTGGGAAATGCTTGGGCCCACTGTAACACTCAACATACAATAATTCCACTTTCTCTAAAACTACCTCTCCCCATCTGGGGAGTGAATCCTGAGGGCTCTGAGGAAGGGGGCCAGGCCAACTCCACAACTCTCTTCCTTGTGTTCTCTAGACCCACACTAGCTGGACTGAAATGTGTTCACTCTCTACCATTACCTAATTTAGCACCCTGGCCCTTAATAAATATGTAACACTATCAAATGTACTTGCAGGAAACAGCTTGGAAATGAATCGCCTTGTCTTTAAGCAGCTGCTTGGAAATTGTGCATTTTGCAAGAACCAAACGGACCTGTTTAAAAAAAATGTTATTCCATGTGTTACATGATATTCTTTTAGTGTTAGTTTCAAAGCCACATGCCCCAGAATACAGCTCCCTTTCTAAAAGAGAATGACTCAATTTTTTTATTAAAATGATAGTGATATTCATCTGTTGATTCAGCAAATATTTGAGTACCTATTTGTGTGCAGTACTGTTCTAGGCACTGGGAAGTCGGTGGTGAGCAACACAGACACACTTTCATAGTGATTACATTCAAAAAAGCAAAAGCAAATGCACAAATAAGTAGATATATAATGGCGTGTACTGTGAAGAAAAAGAAAGTAGAGAAAGGGGATAAAGAATGATGAGTGATAAGAGATGCAGAAGTAGAAGGCATCTCAGAAGAGGTGTAATTAGGTAAGAGACCAAAGTGGAATGAGAGTGCAAGGCGTACGAATATCTAGAGAGAGTTCCAGGTGGATGGGAGAACAAGGGCAAAGGCCCTGTGGCAGGAGCATCCTTGGCCATACTCAAGGACCAGTAAGGAAGCCAGTATGTTTGAATGAGTGAGGAGGAAGTGAGAGAATATGAGGTTGGAGGAGCAGCAAGAAGTTGGATTTTGCCAAGCCTCAGAGACCATGGTGAGGACTTTGGATACCATTCTAAATATGATGGAAAGTCACTGGAGGCCTTTGAGTAAGGCATGATCAGGTGGAACTCTGGATTAAACACCCCCAAACAACTTTAAAACTATCCAAGTGAAAACTTCCATGTCTAGTCAAAGGTGGACTAGATATTTAGGGAACCCCTTCCTGTAACAGGACATCTAAAGGTGATGGACACACCCACCCACAAATGTATGTTGAGCTGGCATAAATGTAAAGGAATTCCTTGAAGGCTAAAAATATAAGCCTAGAAGGCAAAGTAAGCACTGGAGTGGCATTTGCCATGGGATTATCTGCCAATTCCTGGCGAATTCAAATTTGGATTTTAAAAGGACTTGAGGGGCTTCCCTGATGGTGCAGTGTTTGAGAGTCTGCCTGCCGATGCAGGGGACATGGGTTCGTGCCCTGGTCCGGGAGGATCCCAAATGCCATGGAGCGGCTGGGCCCGTGAGCCATGGCCACTGAGCCTGTGTGTCCAGAGCCTGTGCTCCGCAACGGGAGAGGCCACAACAGTGAGAGGCCCGTATACCGCAAAAAAAAAAAAAAAGGACTTGAATCTAGAAGATAGAGGCAAATTCCGAGACATAAGCAGAGTAGGACCCTAGATCATGAGACTCAAAGATGATGCCTCATTATTTAAAAAAAGAAAAGAATCTCCAGAATCCAGAAGGAGATTGTGGAGATAGAGCCAATTGGGGTTAAAGCCTTAAGTGGCATATGAAAAAATAAGAGTCCCTCTGAGAATTCCTAAATATAGTACTACAGTCCCACAGATTTGGGACCATAATTCATAAAACCTTTGTGGCAAAAAAAAAAAGGAGAAAATTTAAAATGGTATGGGGTCAGGGTTTTCCCCAGAAGCTAGCTTCTGCCAACAGAAATCCTCTTGGAAATAATATATTTTCAAAACAGATCTCGAAAATATCTCACAGATAAAGTTTGCAAAACAGAAAAAAAAAAAATGAGAGCCCCATCAGAAGTTTATAAATACATGGGAGGTAAGCCACCATTAGTGAAAGACAGTAAAACTACAAACTACAGAATCAGACAAATCAAAAAGTCTACTTACAATCAGTGTATCAGCTACAGAACATAAAAATATTTGAATAAATATCTAAACAAAAATACTACTGAAGTTATAACAAAAAATAATAAACTATCAAAATTGATTAGGCAGATATAAAAAAGGAACCAAACATATTTTCTATAAATTAAAATTAGAAATTCAATGGAGGGATTAAAAAGCAGATTAGACATAACTAAAGAGACAGCTAATGAACTGGAAGATGGAACAGAAGAATAATTCCAGAAAGAAGCACAAAGAAAAAGGGCTATAAAAAGAGGATAAGAGACAAAGGAAACAGTGGTAAAATCTATATATACATTTCATTGGAGTTACAGAAGGAGATCATAGACATAATGGAAATATTTGTTGAGGAAAATGGCTTAGAATTTTCCAGAATTGATGAAACACTCAACTTCAAAAAAGTTAAGCACGATTTAGAGGGAGAAAGATGAAGGAGGAGGAAAAAGAACAAATGAAAAGAAATAATGCATGCTTAGACATATAGTGGACACTGCAAAACTGAAAGCAAAGAGAAATTGTCTAATTTGCAAAGTTTTTAAGTCAGGATGGAATTAAAATCTTTTACAGCAATAATATATGTGCTGCTACTGCTAAAGTAGCAATCAAAGGGAAATGTAATGCTTAGATTAGAAAAATTTAAAGGTTGTAAATGATCTAGCTAAGTATCTACTTTGGTTGTAAGGAAAATTTTGAAAAGTATAGTGGAAGGAAGGAAATAATAACGATATGAGTAGAAATCAATGAAATAAAAAACATGCAATAGAGAAGATCAACAAGACCAAAAGTTAGCTCTTTGAAAGGACTAATAAAATTTACAATACAATAAATAATTGGCAAACTTGATCAAGGTAAAAATGAAATATATATAATAATATTAGAAATGCAAAAAAACATATGGTGCAGGCATTAAAAAGATAATAGAGTCTGGTAAAAGATTTGATCTGAAACATATATAAAGGACTCTTAAATTGAATAACGAGAAAACAAACAACCTCATAAAAAATTTAAATGGGCACATGCATAAATCATAGGAAAATCATTTGAACAAGACTTGCAAAAGAAGATGTATGAACAAGTATAGGTAATTATACTCAATATCATTGGTCATCAAAACCACAGTGAGATATGCCTACACATATACTAGGATGGCTAAAATTCTTTAGGTTTGTTAAAAAATAAAATAAAATAAAACTGATGATACCAAGTGTTGAGAAGTATGTGGAGCAACTGGAACTCTGATATATTACTAATGCAAATACAAAATGGCACAGATACTTTGAAGAACACTTTGAAAGTTTCTGAAAAAATTAAGCATATACTTTCTATTTGACCAAGGAATTCCACTGCTCAGTATCTACCTAAAAGAAATGAAATCGTATGTTCACACAAAGATTTGTACACAATGTTCACAGCAGTCATTATACATAACAGCCAAAAAGTGGAAGCAACCCAAATGCCTGTCAATTGGAGAATGGATTTAACAAAATGTGGTATGTTCATACAATGGAATACTACTTAACAGTAAAGAGAGATAAACTACTGACACAATTACATGGATGAATCTCAAACACATCATGTTAATTGAAGGAAGTAATGTACAAAAGACTAAATATCATATGATTCCATTTATATTAAATTCTGAAAAGGGTAAAACTATAGAGGCAGAAGAGATATATGGTTGCATAGGGGCAGGGATTGAACACTGTAGGGTATGAGAATTTTTTTGAGGTGATGAAAGTATTCTAGAGCATACTGTAGCGTCGTTTGCGTGATTGAACATATTTACCAAAACTTGTTGAACTTTTACACTTAAAATGGATGAATTTATTGCATTTAAATTATGCAACAAAGCTGTAAAGATGCTCAAAATAAACAAGGTGAGAAAACATCATAAACTGCATTATGTCAACAAATTTGAAAATGTATATAAAATGGACTATGAAAATTGCCCAAACCAATCCTAGAAAAAGTAGAAAACTTGAATGGTGCTATCACTATTAATCGAAATCAATCAGTAGTTACAAAACTTCCTTGAAGATTACATAGGATCCAGACAGTTTTACAGATAAGTTCTATCAAACATTCAAGGAACAGATCATCTCAACCATAAATAAACTATTCAGAAAATAGGGGGGAAGAAAATGATGGAAGGGGAGACACTCTCCAATTCATTTTAGAGGCTCATGTAACCTTGATAGAGAAAACTGACAATAAAAAAATAGAAGGGAAAATTACCCTCCAATCTCATTCATGAACATAGATACAAAAAATCCTAAGCAATATATTAGGATACCAAATTAAGCAATGTATAAAAAGACATAACTCATAACTTGGGTTTTGGGCTTATTCCAAAAATGCAAATTTAGTTCCAATATACAAAAATCTATGAATGTAGCTCACCACCACCATCCAGTGAAAGGAGGAAAAAAGTGATCATTGCAATAGATTTAAAAAAAGGATTTAAGAAAATTCAACAATCATACATGATAAACTCTTTTAGCAAACTAGGAATGGGAAGGAGCAATCTTAACCTGATAAATGGTATCTATAGAAAACTTGGAGCCACCATCATATTCAGTTGAGAAACACAGCACGCATTCCTATTAAGATCAGGATCAAGACAAGATGCCCTCCATCACCACTTGTGTTCAACAACACATTGGAGATCCTAGCCAGAATAGCAAGAAGAGAAAAAGAAAACATATGAGCACTGAAAATAAGAAATAAAACTCACAACTGATGTAATTATCTACATAGACAGCACAAAAACATCTACAGAGAAATTCTTGAAATTAATGGAGAGTTTAGCAGTATCACTGGATATAAGATCAATATACCAAAGTCAATTGCAAATCTAGTTACCAGCTATAAGCAGGTAGAAAATTTATATTTTTAAAAAGATACCACTATAATAGGTTCTAAAATGTAAGGTATTGAGGAACAAATCCTACAATGGACATGTAAAGCTTTATGTAGAAAATTAGCAATCTATTTAAGGATATTTTATTAAGTGCTTACAGTGTGCTAGGCACTCTGCTGGGCAGTGGAAATAAAAAGGCTAATAAGACATGATGCTCCTACTCTGCCAACAGGCTGGTGGAAGAAACTGATACCCAAGCAAATGGATGTCATACTGCGGGACAAGTGCAATGGAGGGGTGTTTAGATACAATGACAAGGATGCATCATGTTTGGAAGGATCAGAAAAGGGCGCATTCAAAGTGGGAGACACCTGTGCTTACTCTTGAGGATGAATAGGGATTTTCCAGGATAGCAAGGAGGGAGAGGGAATAAGCCATGTTTGCAAAGCAGGGGGACCCAAGTGGAAATAGGAAAAGGTATGTGACATTCTAAGGACCCTACTATCCACAGCGATACCAGCTCAACAGGGATTTGCTGAAAACACCTTCAGGTGCCCCACCTCTGACCTCTTGGGCTGTCATACCATCCCATCCTGCCTCTTCCCTCCATCTCTGCCTCTTAACAGTTTCCTGGGCCTGAAATTCCAATTCAAATTGCTTTCCCTACTCTCCCATGCCCCTCATTGTGATCCATTTCTGCCCTCTGTTTTGATAGTACTTTGTACCTCCAATTTTAATGGAAGCCCAGCTGCATTCTTCTGTTTACCAAATGGCATTTGAAGTATTTCTACTACCTTTGCAAAATATCAAACTGGTAATTGAGCATATACTCAACATATGTGTCTTAAATAGACAGTCACTGCTCAGCATAAGGGCTTCTGTAAAGCTGCTCCTTGCAGTAGATCTGAAGGAAATCTGCATTGTTTTGAGGTTTGTTTTATTGCATGACATCACAGTGAATGACCTTTGTCTAACCCACAGGGGGACCACAAGACAAAATCTGTTAACACTTGGCCTCTCAGATAAACTCCACCCCCGTGTGCTTCAAAACAGTATAGAATTCCCACCCTCTCTCACCTCACTCTCCTCTCCAACCAAAATCCACTGTGTGAGAGTACAGACAAGTTATTAACTATTGGACTGCATTCTGTTGGTTAAAACGCTTGTTTGCACATGAGCTTGCTAAACCTATGTACTACAAAGCAGGCTCATCTAAAAAAGCACTGAAATCAGTTCTGATATTTCCTGCCGCTGTACATCCTCTACATCATTTTTTAAAGTTAATTAGTTTGTACAGTTCAGCATAAGTAATGCCATTCCCTTTCAGGTTCAGAGGAAGTATGCAAGTATGGAGAGTAGTAGGAAGAACACTGAACTTGGAGTTCCAGGAAGATACTGCTGTGAAATTGGGGAAATCTCTTAAACCTTTAGAGCCTCAGTTTCCTCATTTTTAAGGAGGTGATAATGTCACTTCCCTGACCACTGTCATTTGGCTGTTGTGAGGATCAAATGGGTCAGTGGCTGTGCTAGCAGTTTAAGAAGTGTAAAGCTCTGTTCCATCGCCATGTGCTCTCATTATTATGAAGAGTAACCAGCACAAGCTGTTAAACATTTACCTTCTCATGAGCTTATATCCTTTGAAGCTATTGTTATCTTCTTGAGTAGAATCAGCTCTTGTGAGGCATGCCCAGAAAATTCATTGCGGACATCATTGTTTTTAGACTGCTAAGATTAATCCACATGAGTGAAATTTATCATCTTCCTTCAGCATCTTTTAGCTTCATCCAAAAGTCTATCTTATTTTTAAATTGACATATAACATTGTGTAATATAAAAATATAAAATCAGTATGCACATTTGGAGTTTATTTTTGTGTATGGTGCTAAAGAGTGTTCTAGTTTCATTCTTTTACATGTAGCTGTCCAGTTTTCCCAGCACCACTTATTGAAGATGCTGTCTTTTCTCCATTGTATGTTCTTGCCTCCTTTGTCATAAATTAGGTGCCCATATGTGCATGGGTTTATCTCTGGGCATTCTGTCCTGTACCATTGATCTATATTTCTGTTTTTATGCTGTACCATGCTGTCTTGATTACTGTAGCTTTGAGGTATAGTTTGAAGTCAGGGAACCTGATTACTCCAGCTCTGTTTTTCTTTCTCAAGATTGCTTTGGCTGTTCGGGGTCTTTTGTGTTTCCATACGAACTGTAAAATTTTTTGCTGTAATTCTGTGAAGAATGCCATTGGTAGTTTGATAGGGATTGCACTGAATCTATAGATTGCTTTGGGTGGTATAGTCATTTTCATAATATTGATTCTTCCAGTCCAAGAACATGGTGTATTTCTCAGACACTATAAAACTCTTAGAGGAAAACAGAAAAAACACTCTTTGACATAAACCACTGCAAGATCTTTTTTGACCCACCTCCTAGAGTAACAGAAATAGAAACAAAAATAAACAACTGGGACTTAATTAAACTTGAAAGCTTTTGCACAGCAAAGGAAACCATAAACAAGACAAAAAGACAACCCTCAGAATGGGAGAAAATATTTGTAAATAAAACAACAGACAAATGATTAATCTCCGAAATATACAAACAGCTCATGGAGCTCAATATCAAAAAAACAAACAAGCCAGTTAAAAGATGGGTGGAAGACCTAAATAGACATTTCACCAAGGAGGACATACAGATGGCCAAGAGGCACATGAAAAGATGCTCAACATCACTAATTATTAGAGAAATGCAAATCAGAACTACAATGAGGTATCACCTCTAGCTGGTCAGAATGTCTATTATAAAAAAATCTAGAAACAATAAATGCTGGAAAGGGTGTGGTGAAAGGGAACCTTCCTGCACTGTTGGTGGGAATGTAAATTGATACAACCACTATGGAAAACAGTATGGAGGTTCCTTAAAAAACTAAAAGTGTAGAACTGCCATATGACCCAGCAATCCCACTACTGGGCATATACCCTGAGAAAACCATAATTCAAAAAGAGACATGCACCACAATGTTCATTGCAGCACTATTTACAATAGCCAGGACATGGAAGCAACCTAAGTGTCCACTGACAAATGAATGGATAAAGAAGATGTGGCACATATATACAATGGAATATTACTCAGCCATAAAAAGAAATGAAATTGAGTTATTTGTATTGAGGTGGATGGACCTAGAGTCTGTCATACAGTGAAGTCAGAAAGAAAAAAACAAATACCGTATGCTAACATATATATATGGAATCCAAAAAAAAAAGTGGCTGATGAACCTAGTTGCAGGACAGGAATAAAGAGGTAGACATAGAGAATGGACTTGAGGACTTGGGGTGGGAAGAGGAAGCTGAGGTGAAGTGAGAGTAACATCAACATATGTACACTACCAAATGTAAGATAGTTGGCTGGTGGGAAGCAGCAGCATAGCACAGGGAGATCGGCTCGGTGCTTTGCGATGACCTAGAGGGGTGGGATAGGGACGATGGGAGGGAGGCTCAAGAGTGAGGGGATATGGGGACATGTGTATGCCTATGGCTGATTTGCTTTGTTGTGCAACAAAAACTAACACAGTATAGTGAAGCAATTATACTCCAATAAAGATCTATTTTTAAAAAAAAGAGAGAGAGAGAGACATCCAAGTACTCAGCCCAGAGAAAATCAGGTGATTTATTAAACTGGTGCGATAATGTGGTTTTGCTCTTCATTTAAAAAAAGAGAGAGAGAGAGAGAGAAAGAAAGAAAGAATAAATAATAAAAATAAAATCAATATATGCAAACAAGTTACATTTTTATATACTAATAGTGAAATACAAAGTAAAACAAATAAAGAAAATAACCCCATTTACAATAGCATCAAAATCAATAAAATACTTAGGAATAAATTTAACCAACAAAGTGAAAAATCTGTACAATGAAAACTACTAGACTTTGTTGAAAGAAGTCGAAGAAGATGCAAACAAATGGAAAGATATTCCAAGAATTAATATTGTTAAAAAGTCCATATTACCAAAAGCCATCTGTAGATTCAATGCAATCTCTTTAAAATTTCTCAGATTACTTATGATTTGAGGCATTGCTTCTCTTCACTTGTGTACTAGTAATTCAAGTTTCCTCTTCTGTACATTGCCTTTTTGAATCCTTTGCTTACTTTTCTACTGGGGTCGATGCCTTTCTTTTGTTAATTTGTAGAAGTTACTTGTGTTATTCATGTAGTGGGGTTTAGACATTTTGAGTATTTTTCTCATATTGCCTTCTGTGTAATAAATGTGTCCATGGTGTCTTCTTTGAACAGAAAACCTTAATGTAAATGAACTCAGAGTCATCAGTACTTTGCCTTATGATTTGTGCTTTTGAAAAATATTTTTGAAAAGCTTTTCCCTGCCCTTAGGTCACCAGGATATTCTCTACATTATGCTCCACTAACTTTATAGTTGTACCTTTTTCTCTTAGATCTTTAATCCATGTGGAGTCCACATTTGTATGATATATGGGGCAAAGATGCAGTTTTATTTCTGTCTTTACAGTGAGCCAATTTTCCCTATGTAAGCTTCTAGGTACTGACTTGTGATATCCTTTTCATCATATTTAGTTTTCCACATATACATAATATCAGTATCTGAACTCTCGGTTCTATTTTATAGGCCTATTTATCTGTTTTTTGTTTTTGTTTTTGGTTGTTTTATTTTTTGTTTGTTTGTTTTACCAATGCACCACTGTTTCTGTTACTATGGCTTTGTTGTGTATTTCTATATCTAGTAGGGCAAGCTCCCTTTCTATTCATGTTCTTCAAGCTTGACTTAGCTATTCATAAACTTTTATTCCTCCAAATAAATTTTAAAGTAAGTCGTTATGTTCCTCAAAAAAATCTAAGTAGAATTTTTTTGGAGTTGTATTGAATTTATCAATTAAATGGGAGAATTGATGTCATTATAGTATAATATTAAGTTGTCTCATCCAAAAGCATAGGATTTTCTTCATTTATTCAGATCATCTTTTACATACTTTATTAATATTTTGAAGTTTTCTGTTTTCTCTGTATATACCTTGTACATTGTTTCATTAATATAATTAAGTCTTAGATGTTTAATAGATTTCTTGATAGTGGGAATGATATATTATTATTTATTATATTTTCTGATTGGTTGTCGTTAGTGCTAAAAATTGATCTCGTAGTCACTGATCTTACTTATTAATTCTCTTACTGGTTCTAATAGTCTGTCTTTTGAATCTGTTGGTTTTCCTGGATAAATGATCATATCATATGCAAATGAAGATAATTCTATCTCTTACATTCTCTGTTAGTCAGCTCTCACTAAGTTATGCTATGATAACAAACAATCCCAAATCTCAATGACTTATAACAGCCAAAATGTATTTCTCACTTCTATAGCTGTTGACTACAGCTCTGCCCTAATCAGCAACATGCCATTCTTATAGCAGAGGAAAAGCACAAGGCAGCCAGTTAATCCACATGATGACTGTTGAAGCTTCTGAACTGGCACAGTGCCAAATCCATTCATATTCATTGGCAAAAATAAATCCCATGGTCAAGCCTGATGACAACAGGGTTTAAAGCTTCCTCCTCCAGAGGAAGGCTCTGCAAATTATATGGCTGAGAAGAGGATAGTAAATAATTGTGAACAAGAATATAATCCACCACCCTTTCTAACCCTCATTCTTACTATTTCTTTGTCTTTAGCTTCTTTTTCTTTAGCCAAGACTTCTAATGATAATAGTAAGCACCCTTATCTTACTTTTTCTTTAAAGAGAATAAATCTTAACTTTCTACATTTAGTATAATACTTACTCTAGGTTCTTAGTATAAATAACCTTTACCAAGTTAAGAAAATCCTCTGCTATTCCTAGTGCTAAGAGTTTTAATCATAAATTTGAATAGTATCTTATCAAATGTATTTTTATCTTGATTTATATCATCATACAATTTTTCCTCCATTAGTATGTTAGTACACTAACATATATAAATAAATTTGCTCTGTTGAACCATCTTGTATATCTGAGATAAACTCTACTTGATCTTAGTGTATTATTTTTAAACTACAGTTATGTTAGCTAATATTTTATTTAGGGTTTTTTAATCCACATTAATAAGTAAAATTGGCCTATTATTTTCTTTTATGTGTTGTCCTTATCTAATTCTGGAATAAGGCTAGGCTAGCCTTGTAAGGTGATCTGTATAGATTTTTCCCTTTTCCTATTTTCTAAAGACTTGTATGAGATAGAAATTAATATTCCTTAAAAATTTTGTAGAACTTTCCATTAAAACATAGCCAGCATGGGTACATTATTTTTCAATTTGCAGTTGAACTCTTGGAACAACAAGTGTTGATTCTGTGTCTTTTTACTGCCTTTACTCTCCACTCAATTATGGAGTGGAGAGTAAAGGCTTTTATTAAGCAGTGTATATTTCACTTAAGGCCTCAAAAATATACTTTTTGAGGAAAAACCTTTGATAGTATTTTGGGGTGAGTGGTGCCTTATTTATATTTGGTTTTTAATGTGTGTTGTGTGTGGGTCCTGAGGATTCAGTGAAGCTACTTTCTTTTGAAAAGCTGTCAGTACTTCCCTGGTGGTACAGTGGTTAAGAATCTGCCTGCCAATGCAGGGGACACGGGTTCGAGCCCTGGTTCAGGAAGATCCCACATGCTGCAGAGCAACGAAGCCCGTGCGCCACAACTACTGAGCCTGTGCTCTAGAGCCCGTGAGCCACAACTACTGAGCCCACATGCCACAACTACTGAAGTCCTCGCACCTAGAGCCCGTGCTCTGCAACAAAAGAAGCCACCACAATGAGAAGCCCATGCACTGCAACGAAGAGTATCCCTCGCTCACCACAACTAGAGAAAGCCCGCAAGCAGCAATGAAGACCCAATGCAGCCAAATTAACTAATTAATTAATTAATTAATTTTTTTAAAAAAGAAAAGCTGTGAGACAACACAAATTAAATCTAGTAATTGAATAGACACAGCCAAACAGGTTCGTCTAGTTCACATACATTTTAAAACAAATGAAAAAGAGAGGTGGAGAGAATATGTGTAGGGAGGGATTTTGACCATCCTCCCCTTTCAATTAAATGTCTTCAATTCTCTAGGGAAGTGTGTAAAGATTAAATACATATAATATGTATGTGTGTATATACATGTATGTATGTCTATGTAGGTATATATACACATGCATACATATGTGTGTGTGAGATACCTCCTGTACTCCCATCTTTGTCTTTCATTCATACTGAAATAATTCTAGGTGCTTCAGTACCTAGGAGACTAAATGATCCTGAAGTGAATTAATTTGGGAGGGGCTAGAAACCACAAAAAATGATTTCCATTCACAGAACTTTCTGCCCTCATCTTCAAAAAGAGAGCATGGTTTGGGAACATGGCACATGGCAGATGTGCCCTTGTCACCATTAGATCGATATACAAGAATGTTAATGGAGAAAGAGTCTGAAGGCAGAGGCTCAGTCAACTTTTAGCTCAGTGACCTTAGGCAAGATCCTCAATCTCTCTAGCTTAGGTTTCCTAATCTACAAAATGGGGGTGATAACAGTACCTCATGAGGTTGCCATAGGGATTGACTGAGACCACCTATTAAGGCACCAAATTTTATACAGTTAATTTTTGTTGTCTTCTTCCCCACTAAACAGTTAGCTTCATCAGGGCAAGGAACTTTGTTGGTTTTGTTTACTGTTATATCTCCAGCAGCTGAAATAGTGCCAAGGATATAGTAGGCCTTCAACAAAGGCAACATTAGTTGAAAGAATGCTGAATCAAAAGAAAGAGCATTTACTTAGAAACTGGAATATACCTAGTAAGTGCCCAGTGAATAGTACAGGATGACAGTGATGACAGGCAGTAGAAATGGCGGTGGTGGTGGTCACGGCTGAGGCGGCAACGGTGGTGATGTGGACGGAGGTGGGGATGGGAAAAGACTGGTAGTGAAGTGCGGTGGTTCAGAGCAAAGGCTTTGGGAACAGGCTGCATGCCTGGGAACACCCGCTCTGGACTACAACCAGGATCTCACTTTCCTCAGCTGTAAGATGGGTGTAATAATAGCATCTACTTTTGTAAGGTTGTTGTGAGGATTAAATTGTTAATATTTTAAGCATACTTAGAATGATGCTAGCTGATATCATCACTACTACTACCGTATCTATTTCTTACATAACTGGTCAGTAAATACTATTGTGGATTATAATTTTAAAGGAAGGCATTCAGAGAAATCATCTCATCAGTATGGCACTATGTGAAAGAAAGACTGACACAATAGAAAAATCAGTAAAAGAATGGGAGATACAATCATAAATGGCCAGGAAATATAAGAATTTGTCTACCTAACAAGTTATTAAAGAATGGGAGTTAAAACAATGAAGAAACACATTTGACCTATTAGAAGGGCAAAAATGAAAACAGTGATAGCACCCTATATTACCAAGGGGTTAGAGCAACAGGCACTTTTGTATATACCTGTTAGGAGTGGAAATTAGGACATTTCTGAAGGCCAACTTAGCAATATATATCAATATCCTTAAAAGTCCCTTGGCCTGGAAACACCAGTTTTAATAATTTAGCCTGAAGAAATAATCAGACCGGTGTTTTGTAATACATGTATATAAATTACAATCATATCTTGGACGTAAGTAATGTTAGAATTTGCATACGTATGGGAACTATTTAAAACACTTTGTCCGTACAATGGAATAACCTGGCAGTCATTGTAAATGATCAGTATTTGTTGACATGGAAAGATGTCTGTGTTGTGTTATGTGAAAAAAATCATGTTAGAGGACAGTTGATAGTATGATCACATTTTTATTTTAAAAGTATATGTGCACATTGATAAAGGCCTAGAAATCTATATCTTAAATATTGAGTTGATGTTAGTGTGGTTACCTCTGTGTTATAAAATTACAGGTGACTTTCCTTTTCTTCTCTATAGTTACTTGTATTTTTCCGAAATTTGAAAAGTAAGCATCTATTACTTTCATAATAGGAGACAGAACACAGTCAAAAGGCCATTTCCACATTGTAAGAAAGGGAGATTAATCAAGTGATCAAGTGTCTAGTTAATTTGACCACTGAGGTCAACCAAATTAAAAAATTCAAACCCCAGAGTCAATTCTATGACCTGAAACAGCAGCAGCTAACAACCGGTCACCACTAGTTAGTGGCTATTAGTATTTGGGGGTTTTTTGTTTTGGGTTTTTTTTTGTTTTGGGGGGGTTTTTTGGCCGCGCTGGGTTTTCGTTGTGGCATGCGGGCTTAGTTGCCCCACCGTATGTGGGATCTTAGTTCCCCAACCAGGGATCGAACCTTCATGCCCTGCGTTAGAAGGTGGATTCTTAACCACTGGACCACCAGGGAAGTCCCAGTGACTATTAGTCTTGACTCTGCCCCAGAAGGGGGGTGAGGGGAATGTTGTGAAATCTCCCAATGCATTTGGTGCAATGACCCATCTAAAATAATGGCAGAACCATTTGAGACCATGCATGGTCAAAGGCTGGACTTGGCCAAAATGATTTGAGCACCTTCAGAGATGACCAAAGAATGAATTACATTCTGCCAAGTGGATAAACTAGCAAAGAGGAGCCCTCTGTCTTTTCTGCAAGCGCCACCTTCATTAATACCTCCTCTGCCTTGGAATGGTATGCTGGTTCATTTGTTTGTTTAACCTAGTGGTTTACAAATTTTGGTGCATCAAAATCACCTAGGAGACTTGTGAAAACACAGATTGCTGGGCCCCTCCCCTGAGGTTTCTGATAGCTCTGGCGTGAGTCCGGAGAATTTGCATTTCTCACAAGTTTCCAATTGATGCTGATGCTGCTGGTCCAGAGACCACACTCTGAGAACAGGAATGACCATCCTACATACCATGAATATAACCATATTGATTATTCCCTTTAAAAATTACTCTATTGCTAGGGCTTCCCTGGTGCGCAGTGGTTGAGAGTCCTCCTGCCGATGCGGGGGATATGGGTTCGTGCCCTGGTCCGGGAAGATCCCACATGGCGCGGAGCAGCTGGGCCTCTGAGCCATGGCCGCTCAGCCTGCGCGTCCAGAGCCTGTGCTCCACAACGGGAGAGGCCACAACAGTGAGAGGCCCGCGTACTGAAAAAAAAAAAATTACTCTATTGCTAGAACAAAACTGAAATAATCAATGAAATCCAAAGTTTAAATTGCCATAGCCTGATTTCCTATCAAATTGAAGTTTTCATTTGTTTATGTTCCCTTCTGAACTTTGTCCATGTGAACATCCATTTTTTTATATTTGCAGTAATCATAGGTAAAAGTAGGAAAAAATTATAAAGTTTTCCCATATTATTGGGTAATATGTTCTCCTTATCTCCTCCAGTTAACCGCAGATGGCCTGGTCCTGATATAAATCCTTCCATAGCTTTTTCTTTGCTCATACAAGCATATATGAGAAACAGTACAGGAAGAGGTCAAGAGCTCTGGCTGCCATCCAGATTAAAATTCTGGCTCCGCTCTTAGCAACTCTATGTCCACAGACATCTCTAGGCCTTAGAATCTTTCTTCTGTAGAATCAGAGTAATAATAGTACCTATATGAGATGGTTGTGAGATTTAAATTAGTTAACACATGAGAAGCACTTAGCATGGTCCCTGGCATACAATAGATACTAAATGTAAACCATCATTATTTGTGCATATACAGAGGTTGTTTTTACATACATTTCTCTGGACCATGTGTTCCCTGCAGCACTGACATTCCTCGGGGTAAAGGGATAGAGCTCTCACTAACTCTGAGAGCTAGATAATATTCTACAGTAGCAGGGATGCATCCCTCCTTAGTGAGCCATTCCCCTATTGACAAGCATTCTGATTGGGTCCAGATTTTTACTACTACAAATGCTACTGCAGCATCCTTGACCCCCTCAGTCCTTCAGGGCAGCTGGTTCTGCCCTTCCCCTTTTGCACATTAACTGCCCCTTGCCCCAGACCCCTCCTCAGACAGGAGTTTCCTCCACAGGCCACCTCCACTTTGCAGCCCCCTTCCTCAATCCCTCCCCTGTCAGGCCGGCCAGGCAGGAGTAGAAGCCCCTCTGAGCCCCGAGGAAGACCAGCTGGCAGCTGATATGCTGAAGGCAGAGCCCCTGAGACACCGTCATCCTGAAGGTATGCCGCTGCCATGATGCCTGGAGTGGGAATGAAGGCAAGACCAGCGGAAACGTGCCAGGAAGGCATTTTGACTGCGATGAGGGAAGCAAAAAATACCCAGGCAATCAGTCTGTGGATGTAGCCCAGATGTTTTCATCCATGACCTGGAGAACAACTCTGGCAGGGACCCCAGTCCCAGATTTAGCCTGTTGTAGGAATGAGCCGCTAATGATAATACCTTGTATGGGCAGAGGACTTATGTGTTCTCAGAAGAGTTTCTGTTGTGTCCTTATGGGTTTTTCTGCTGGGTTAAGGGACCCCCACAGCTCGGATCAACTGAGTTATGATTTAGTTGTGTCATTGGCATTGCTGAAATACTAGATCCAGCCACCTGTGAGCCATGTGTTTGTGTTGTAAGGCAGTTTAAAATGCTCCCTTAAAACTCCCATGAGCTCATCCAGGTCCCCCTGGAAATGGGAACTAACAGTGATGGAAAGTGGATGTGCCTGGTGCCGTTCAAATGGTATCTGACTCTTAATCCTTCTGAAACCCAGAAGCTGTTATCCCCATTTTGCATATAAGGCCACTGAGGCTCAGAGCAGTGAAGCCAATTGCCTGAGGTCACTTACCTGCTTTAGGAGTAGAGCTGGAATTCAAGCCTGAGTTCATGTGAATAAAAAATGTGTCCTCCCCTCCACATACCCAACTAAACCACCAAACCACAACCTTAAAAAACAAAAAAAACTATTTCTGGAACATATTAAGGAAAAAGCTGCTTTCCCATAGGTGACTAGAATTAGATAGGTTTGGAACACCTATTTAACGGTTCTGTCAGACTAGAAAGCAAACATTATGGTTTGTACTCCTGTCCAAGCATCTACTTGTAAATATGGTGACGTGCTTGGTGATGATGATGATGGTGGTGGTGACAGTGGCAATGATATCTTTCATTTACCGAGCACGCACTGTGTACCGAGTACTTGGATTCTCACACTGACCCTTTTCATTTTTACAACAAGCCAGGGGTTTTGTGTTGTAGGGCAGACACACGTACACACAAAAGTCCTGCCCAAGTATCCAAGCGTGCACAGCTAGGACACAGCAGGCCTGGGATGTGGCCTCAGGCCCCTGACTCCAGAGCCTTTGCTTAGAACCACATCTCTGCACTTCATCTAACATAGAGTACCCGTAAAAGAAAACAGACATTGGAAATCCTCCACAAGCTTCCACTGCCCTGATGGCCATTCTGGGATTTACGTATTTTATTCTGCAGGGTTCAGACGTATTTAGACACTTTAAGTTAATCACGGCCTGTCACTCTTTATCTGGGCTGTTCATTGTCAGCAAGCACATGGAGACTTCAGGATCCAGTCCTCCTCTGCTTTGCATCACCGTTTTTGATTATACAGCCATTCTGTTAATAGATGAGCTCTACTGCAAGCAGAAGGCGATTTTTATGGAGTTGAAGATAATATAGGTGCTCAGCCTAAATTAATGGGGTAATTTCCTCAGTCTTTTTGGTCATTTGTCACCACAGCCTTCCATACAGCTCAGACAGACCAGTCATGGCTAAGATGACACTGTGTCCTCCAAGAAATGGAGAAAGAGCAGAAACTGAATTCTGCTCAAAGCCCTCAAAACTCCTGAACCTGAACTTTAGATCTACCCGTGAATCACTCCCCTGAGTGGGGCAGAGCTGCTCACTTGTTTACGCGCCTCTTCACCTCACTGTCAGAGGCCATGAGTACAGTGATGCATGCCCGCCATGTGCCAGCCACATTGGCAGCAGCTACACATACCAAAGGCATGGCGTTTCTGCTGGCCTCGACAGCAGGCTTTTATACCAGAAGAATTGTAAGTTCTTATTCGCACAGTGGTGCACAGTCTCAACTCTTCCCTCGCTAGAATCAGCGTGAGAGCCAGCCACTGAGTCCAGGAAGCGTCCCTTTTTGGTTGGTGATTTGGGAACTTCGCTTTCACTGAGATGAGGTCGTCCTTCCTGATTCTGCCTTTTACCAACCTGTGTTCCAGAGGCACTCCCCGCTGCAGGGCTAGGCAAGGAACCAGGAGAGAAAAGGTCAAAAGCAGGTGGAAACGCACTACGTTTCCTTCTCCCCCCTTGGAGAGTCATGATAGGAGTTCATCTATCAAAAGCTCTGAGGAGTCCTGCAGTATAGACACATATTAACTTCGCTTTCCCCAGTGTTGCCCAGTGCTTTTTGAGGATGGGAGTTCATGTGGCTCTAAAGCCACGTTCTCCCAAGTGGCCATGGCCCCCCCGGATTCTGGGGTCATGAAAATGAAAAATACAGCATGCAAAGGCCAATGGGATCAGGGAATCAAGCAACTGCATTGACTTCATGGTGCCCCACCTCCTTCCTGAGAGTCCCAGAACATCCTGACCCAGAAAGGTTTTCACAACGATCCAAAATGAAAACAACTGCCCACAATCTCCTCCAGCAGTTCCAAACCACACCTCACAGACAGTCATGATGATGTCATTTCCTACGTCATGATGAAGTTGGGGAAGAGGAGACGGAGCTTACCAAGAGAGACGGCAGCCCCTGTCCTGTTAGATCTCATCCTTTCTTTGAATATTGCACACAGGCCACGGCAAGGCCGATTTGAACCTGTACTAGGTTTCAGAAACCTCAATTTATAGGTAGATGGCAACATGCATTTTTTACCTCCCTCACCCTTATTTACAGAGGCCTGAAGTTAAGTCCTTACCTCTAAAGAGGTATTTGTTTAACAGAAATATTCTAATGCAGCTAAAAGAAAGGGAAGCTGCTGGAGCCGGCAGGACCATCCTGGCAGGGATTAAAGATGGGAGGAAAGTTTGAGAGTTTTCTGCTCCCTCTGAGTTCATTGCTAATTCTGTTTCAGTCTTTGACCTCTGTTGGATTAATAAAACTAAATCTCAGTAAAAACCTACTGACCCCGACAGAGCACAAATGTTCCATAGAACCCAGTTATCTTACCTTATCCAGGCCTTGTTGAAAGGCAGAATGTTAAGAATTCTTTAAATATTTAAACTTATTTTTAGTTCCCCAAGTAATACATATGACTCAATCCTCCTTTTAAAAATGAGAGCGTTGCAAATAAAGCTGAGGTCCCCTTTGACCAATATCCTCACATTCAATCCCATCCCCCACGTCTCAGAGGTAATGAGAGTGTTTTGCCTCCTACTTCTACATATACAGCATACCTGTGCACATGTGTGCACACACATATTCATAATTTTTATAAAATATATAATATGGTTTTGGATTTTTTTTTTTTTGACAGTAATGGTATCATACTGCTTGCAACTTCCTTTTTCCGGTGCAAAATGTGTTTGGGAGATCTATCATAATGATACATATCCAGTCATTCCTTTCATGTGCCATGTGGTATCTCGTCTTATGATTTCGCTCTAGTTTCTCTATTTCCTTTCTGTTGGACCTAGAGGTTGTTTCCACTGTGGGACTATTCTAAGCCATCCAGCACTGAGCATCCTTATCTGTGGGCCCCTAGGCACAATCAAGGGATTACTAGGGTAGATACCTAGAGATGTTACTGCTGGGTCATGGTACACATTTTTATTTTTAAATGGTGCTGCCAAGCTGGAACAAAGAGCTCTCATTTGCAAGAGGGCCAAGGGAAGGGATCTCTACAGGAACTCAAGAAAGTCAGAAAGGAGATGAAGGAGGTGGGTGATTAGCTGCTTTGAAAAAGCCTCCCAAGATTTATTTTCATGCCAAGAGCCGCCCCCCCACCAAACCCCTTCACTGTCAAGGTTAAAGTTATGGTGATCTTTTCTCAATCCAAAGACTGCCTTCTGCCTTTCTGGGCCTTCTATTCAACTTCCAGACTCTGCTGGGTATTCTGCTTAAGTTGGTATCCTGGTCTATCCTACCTGCTATAGACTGTGTGTGCACACACGTGGGTGAGTCAGACAGGCGTGTATTATCATTGAATGTTTACCATTGGCTTGAAACGTGACTTTGAATTATATTTAAGAGGAAAACTAAAGAACTCTTATTTAGTGAGAAAGAAGTGGACAAGTGACAGCCAGTTCACATACTGTTAAACCAAGTAAAAGGAAAAAAAGCATATACATGTCACAATGATGAATTTTCACAGAAGATGACAGATTTGCACTGAAGAGCAGTAGGGTATTTATCAGCAAGAAATTAGTGACCCATTTGTAATCAACTAGGTTTTCTAAACTCAAGAACATTTAAAACCTCAGACTTAAATTTTAAATCTAGATATAACACTTGTAAGCACACTACTCGTGATACTTGTTTCCTGCAAAATCTAGGCACAGAGTTCCATATCATGGAACTTTTAAAAATGGGAAAACAAAAGATAGACATCTACAGGTGGTAAAGGCCCAAGGAGACCAAGAAAGACTACTGTCGTCTCTTACGTAATACAGTTCTTTCCATCCCCCTACCCATATCACCCCTTATACTCCCAACACCTCCACCGTGATTCTAAATTAAAATGAAGGAGTCGAATAGTGACGTAAGCATCTGCCACTGAAATTAGAGCAGGATACTTTTGCAATTATACCCTGGAGTATAATTTCCTCAAGGATGGAAACTTTTAAGATTTGGTAATAGGAGTCAAAGAGGTAGGAACAGTGGTTTATGACTTTTTTACTTTCAACTCAGAGCACTGTTTGTGGTCTATGCTTTGGCACACCCAGCCAGCAAGAATGGCAAACGATATAATTTAAGGGGCACCAAAGGGCCTAAAATATGACAATATATCAGTGCCTGAAATTTCCGCCATTAACCTCACTACCTAAGGGCCTGGTAGAGACATGTTCATGATGTTTTTAGTATTAGTCTTTATTTTTAAATTAATATCTATGTACGAGATTATAAAGAAAAATTTTTTAACGTTACAGAGGCTATACGATGAGAGCTAAAATTCTCTCTCCACTTCCTTCAGCCTAGAGTTGTATACTTCAAAAGCTACTAAGCTACTATTAACATTTCATAAGCCATATATCCTTCCAGAAATCGGGTAGTGTACAATAGATAGATAGATAGATAGAAAGAAAGGTAGACAGACATATATGTAGAAATGTCAGTGCATAAAAGCCCTTTAAACAAATAACATCCTCTTATTCCTACTGTCTTTACCTCACTTTTTCACTTAATACATTTTGGACATCTTTCTAAGTCAATACTTTTTTATCTTCCACATTCTTCTAAATAGCTGCATGGTATTCCAGAGGTCCATACACCATAATTTATAAATCTGGTCCTCTAGTTATAAGCATCTGAAGAATTTTAATTATTTTGCTATTATAAATAATATGGAAATCAACATCCTCAAATATATATATAATTACGTATAGAAGTGAGTATGTTCATAAAATTGTTTTCAAACTGTGGAATTGCTAGAGCAAAGAAAATATGCGTTTTAAACTGATAAATATTACCAAGTTTCCATGGAAAAAGTTTATACCAGTGGTGTACAAAAGTGCCAGTATTCCCCTGCATCCTCACCAATACTGAGTTTTATCAAGCAGAGTAATTATTGTCGAGTTAGTAAAAAGATTTTGTTTGATACTGTTTTGTCAATCTAGTGAAGTGTGTTGCTTTACTTTGTGTTTCTTTCATTATGATGAGGTGGAACATCTTTTCATGATTATTGGTCACTTTTTTTTTCTGTGAGCCTCTTCTTTGTAATCTTTGCTCATTTTTAAATTTTTCTGTTTTGTGCAGTGAATGGTACAAGCTATCTCTATATAAAGATAGGCTTTGTCATGTGTGCAGCAAATATTTTTTTTCTTTTTTTTTTTAGTACACAGCTATTTATTTGAGGATATTTTCACATGTTACCATTGTTTAAATCAGGACAGTCTTAACTGATGTAGTTGTCATTGTCATTGAACTATCTTAACCATTTTGTTTTAGTACAATTTTACTATTTATGGGTTTGCAAAAGTGATATGTCAAAAACGAAAGTTTGAAAAATCTGTTTTTAGGGAGTATATAAGTTTTTTTCAACTGAAAAGGGGAAAAAAGGCATTCGAGAAAAATATTTCTTTCCTATTTTATTATTTATCTTTTTACTTTCTCTATGGCATTTTACAACACAGAATTATTTCATTTATGTGGTTTCCCTTTATAACTGCTGGAATATATTCATTTTAGTTAGACATTTGATGATTTCTTTTTTGTGTGACTTCTGATTCTTGAATCAGAATGCTGTGATTCTTGAATCAGAATCAAGAATTCATAATTCTTGAATCACATGATTCTTAGCACATATTTGATACTTAACTTGTACTGACTCATATTTTAGTTACCATCTGTGTATGTGTGTTGCCCATATTAATCTCTCCAACTAGATTAAAAGCAACTTGAAAGGCTGAAGGAATAAAATGCTTCTTTACATTCCCCACTCCACAATGTCCAGTATCTAGAAAGGGGAAAAATTTAGAGCTGGGAGAATTTCAAATGAGAGCACTGCTAGGAAGAGTACTGTGAGAATCTAAAGAGTTATAGGTCTAAATCGACACTGACCCAAAGATGGCATGAATGAGTTCCAAGACAAACCCAGTCTTCTTTTTCCTTTTGCCTGGAGTAGATAGAGGTACTTCTTAGTTTTTCATGATCTTGTCCTACCTACCTTCCCAACTTATCTTGTACTACTCTTTCCCTTCTTCTTTTTATCCTACCACACTGGGCTTCCAGCTGTGATTCAAATATGTGCCGAGTTAGCTTTCGCTTAGGGCCTTTGCCTGGAGTGTTTTTCCCCTTGATTTTCACGTTCCTAACTCCTTCTTGTCATTCAGACCCGTGGCAGATGAGATTTTCCAAAGATGGCCACACCACTATATATCCTGCGATGTGAGGTTGATACTCCTCCAAGAGGTGGGGTCTCTGTTGCTCCCTGTTGAAAGTTGGTGGATCTTTGTAATCATCGTAACCAACAGAGCACAGCAGAAATGACTTCCAAGGCTGGGTCACAAGAAATAATAGTGCTTCCACCTGGCTCGCTCACACTCTCTCTCAGGACACTCACCCTTGGAACCCGGCCACCACATTGTGAGGAGACCGGGACACATGGAGAGGCCCTATGGAGGTGTGCTGGCCAGCAGTCCCACTTAAGCACTCAGTCAGCAGCCAGTATCAACCACCAGACATGTGATTGAGCAAACCCTGAAATGGTTCCAAGCCCCAGACTTTGAGCCCTTCAGCTTGGCCCCAGATATTATGAGGCAGAGACAAGCTGTCTCCACTATGCCTTCTGAGAATCCCTGATCCAGAGAATCCGTGAACATTATAAGCTGTTGTTTTAAAGCCACCAAGGTCCTGGGTACTTCAGTATGCAGCCATAGCAGCTGAAATAAGACCTCAGCTTAAATACCTCAGAGAGGTTTTCCCTGACCACCCAATCTAAAGTGGTGACCCAATTATCTCATCACCTTCTTTAATAAAATTAAATGATGCATGGCACTCTGCTAGTTTCCTTATTTGTTCGGTTGGCTTGCTTGCTGTGTGCCTCCCTCCACTAGAAAGTAAACTCCATGTGCACAAAGACCCTCTCTGTCTTACCCACTGCAAAGTCCTCAACACCCACAACAGTGTCTGCTACATGGTACATTTGCTAAACTAATAAACAAATGAATGAAGGAAGGAAGCATTCCTAGGCAATTAGATTCTTGCATTAGACCTTATTTTGTGGCTACTCGATATAACAAACTTTTACTGAGAACTTCCTCTGTTCTCAGGGGATGTGTTATAATTTCCCATTCTGTGGCTGTAAGTGTGCTTCAAAGAGTGATTTAATGCTAATAGAAGTAAAAATAAGTAATAAACAGTAGATTCATATAATGAGATTTTTTTTTTACTGGGCTTAGAAATGACAGAAGTAGGGAAAAATAAAATAACGAGAAGTAAGACAAACTCTTTGAACATTAAAAAAGAACAAAAAACGAGCTTGCCAAGGAAAGTGATAGTTTTTGGTCACCGCAAAATGGAATTCTACCATTGTGATATGATTTGCAGTTTCCTAAAAACAGTATAGTCCTTTTTATTTATTCAAAGAATACCACCATGTTGGTCAGAGAATTCATTAGATGATACGGGAAAACCCAGCTCCCTGAAATCCAATTCTCTATGGCTAGGTAGAATGGTAAACCAAAGCCTTCCCCTCTCCCTTACTTACTTAACACTCTTTGCCCAAAAGAGGTTGGAATCAATGACCAAACCAATGGAAGAATGAGAGAATCTATAATGTGTAAATAGAACTCAGGCTTTTTAAAAAGTTTGAGTCTAAATTGTTCTTAGAAATTGTTCATGAAGTAAGTCTGGTTTAGCCAGCTATCTGGGAAGTTTCTTCCTAAGACAGTGAGTTTTCTTCCCTTGGACAAGTATATTTACATTTTTGTTTTCAAAATCAAAATCATCCTGGCTGTTTTATAAAATGTTGGAGCCAATTTAACAGTTCCACTGGCCTTAGAGAAAATATTAGAATCTCACAAAGGAGCACAGAACTAGAATATTATGAAGAGTTGCTAGGGTAAATATGTATTTATTATGACAGCCTTGGCAAAATGAACACCTAGCAGCCATAAACCTGCAACTTGTTTGTGTCTATTATAACTTACAACTTACAGTAATGACTGCTTGTCACTAAAAATGTTCAAAGTTCCTTGGCTAGAAAAAGCATAGGAGATGAGGCATGGCCTGTTTGAAGTTAACTATTCCTATAGAATAATAATACAATGTGTAACAAATAATACTTTCCAGAGGATGCTAGAATTAAAATGAGAGACGCTAAATCCTCTTGATTCCTTACCATCCAACAATTACCTATTATTCCATGGCCTTTCATTATGTACTCACCAAAATACCCAAGTTGATGTTACAGTTGACCCTTGAACAACATGAGGGGTAGGAGTACTGACCCTCTGCACAGTAGAAAATCTGTGTATAATTCATAGAAGGCCCTCAGTATTCGAGGTCCCTCCGTATCCACAGTTCAGCATCCACAGATTCGACCAACTGCAGATTGTACAGTCCTTTAGTATTTACTGTTGAAAAATTCTGCATGTAAGTGGAGTCACCCAGTTTAAATCTGTGTTGTTCAAGTCAACTGTACTTACAACCACCTATACCTTTCCTTCTGATTTGGTATCTATTCTCTAACCTTTATCATGAATTTCAGTTTAGGTAAAATTCTTCATGGCTTTCTCTTCAAATATCAGTTGAGAAAAGTGAATTCAAAGACTATAAAGTGAAATTGCTTACCCCTCTCAATTGTCATCTGTTAAGTCAGAAGGCAGCTGGGGCTCTGACCTGAAAACAGGCCTCTGACCAATCATTAGACCAAGTCTTAATGAGACCAAAATTGTGGATTCAAGTCCACAATGGGTTACTTTTACTTACTTTGCAAGATGCCAGAGACTATTCCTCTAGTCTTTTTCACGTCTTTGATGAAAAGACAATTAGATGAGGAGAATGTGAAAATTCATCAAAAAACCGCAAATGTCCACTAAACAGCCATTGGAAACTTGTGCTCCAATCTGCATTTACTATCTTAGCTTAAGCCAGGTCCCCAGTCCCTCTTGTGAGGTGCATGTCAACCAGATGGCCCCTGCATAGGCATTAACAACCCAACTGTTAACTTCCCAACCTTGGAACTTGCCTTCCTGCAAGGAGACTAAGTGAAAGCTGATTTAGATACCTTTTACTTAGAAAGTCAATTCACAGACTAGATTTTCTGCCTTTAAACTTAATGTCCTTTATGTGTGCCATTGCTTTTAGCCCGACTATCACTGTTTTCTAATTTTCCCTTCCAATTCTTATGCCTGTTCTATTTTTACAGCATAATTATTAGGAAAAATTTTGTTCCAGGAACAATCACAAAATAATCCAAACCCAATCAGTTGAATAACCACAGTCATCATCATTATCATCATTATTCTTATAAGAAGGTGGCAAGGTTAACCTGATATAAAAAAAAACAACAACAGGGCTTCCCTGGTGGTGCAGTGGTTGAGAGTCTGCCTGCTGATGCAGGGGACACGGGTTCGTGCCCCGGTCCGGAAAGATCCCACATGCTGCGGAGTGGCTAGGCCCGTGAGCCATGGCCGCTGGGCCTGCACGTCCAGAGCCTGTGCTCCACAACAGGAGAGGCCACAGCAGTGAGAGGCCCGCGTACCGCAAAAACAACAACAACAACAACAAAACTGATTCCAACAAGCTTAAAATTCTTGAATGTTCTCTCTGTGTTAAATTCAAACTGAGGCGGTGTGCCGGAGAGGTGGGGCCTGTGGGACAAGATGGAGTTGCTGCAGGTCCTGAAGCTCCGGCTGCAGCAGGTCAGTGGCCACAGCGGCCTCTGCAGCTATCTACAGGTTTTTCTCAGGGCAAATGATGTGAGGGTTGGTGCATTAGTGGGGAAAGACAAATATGGAAGCAAATGCTACAAAGACAACAAGCAGTTTTTTGGCCGTCACCGATGGGTTATATATACTACTGAAATGAATGGAAAAAACACATTCTGGGGGACTTCCCTGGTGGCACAGTGGTTAAGAATCCGCCTGCCAATGCAGGGGACATGGGTTCGATCCCTGGTCCGGGAAGATCCCACATGCTGTGGAGCAACGAAGCCCATGCGCCACAACTACTGAGCCTGTGCTCTAGAGCCTGCGAGCCACAACTACTGAAGCCCATGTGCCTAGAGCCCGTGCTCTGCAACAAGAGAAGCCACTGCAGTGAGAAGCCTGCGCACCGCAACCAAGAGTAGCCCCCGCTTGCTGCAACTAGAGAAAGCCCATGCAGCAACGAAGACCCAACGCAGCCAAAAATAAATAAATACGTTAATTAAGTAATTAATTAATTTTGAAAAACACATTCTGGGGTGTGGATGGAAGCATGGTGCCCCCCTGAACGTCATCGTTGGCTTCACTCATGACTGATTATCCTCCAACAACAAAACCACCTACTGCTAGTAAATTCATTTGGACAAACCATAAATTCAACGTGAGTGGCACTCCACAACAATATGTACCTTATTCCACCACTAGAAAGAAGATTCAGGAGTGGGTCCCACCTTCAACACCTTACAGGTAAAGACAATGAAAAACAATTTACATGTAAAATATGGGGCTTTTCCTGTAATAGTATTTTTACTGCTTACTGTTAACTTGATTAAAGTTATTTGATAAATAAATAAGTAAATTCAAACTGAGAAATTTACATTCTCTTTATTCCTTTTACCAAACTCCATATCCTAGTTCAAGAAACTAAGCTTTCAGGAGTGGTTTTTTTTTTTTTTTTTGGAACAACTTAAATGGCAAGTCCAAAATCAAATGGTTCTGACACAAGAGTGATTTTGATGAGTTAACTGCTAATGAATATACCTTATGGATGAAATTTTTCCTGAAATGCATGTGGGTATGTTTAAGGGTAGAACACTCGGGGCAAAACATATTCCAAGCTTTTCAAAAACCCATATATTTGCAAAAATCATTTGATGCACTTTTTTTTTTACTGATTCAAAATCTAGCCTATTTCAAGGACAAAGAATTCCTGATCTTTTCTAGGCACCTTTACTCTTTGTTTCTATATGAGCACTTTCCTTACCATCCTCAGAGAGAGAAAATGTCCAGCTCCAGAAACTAAGAGCTTATCCACATCCTCAAGTCTACAAGCAAAGCAGCAGGCTGGGAAAAAGAGACACTGAAATTCATTTCCAGTGGAGTGGCTGATGTTGGGCTACCCTGTTCAACTCTAGCAGCCCACAATTGCCCTGATATTTTTCTTTAGCCACACCATCCTATTGATTCATATGGAGTTTAGGGTCAAGTCTTTCCTCCTGAACTGCTATCAAGCCAAGTTTCCCCAATCCCACAATGGAAACCATCACTGAATTTTGAATTTAAATACAGAAACATATAGTTATCCTCATTAGCCTTTATCTTGTTGGTTTTGATTCACTGCTTTAGTATATTCAAGTTATTCTGAATCCTAACTCAGTCAGACATTCAGGAGGAGTTACAATGTACAAGGATATCTGAATCTAATGTCAATGCATTTAGTATTTAGTCTGTTATCAGTGGTATTCTAGATAAGATTCAGAATCCTTCTCAAACAGTGTTTCAATCCCTGCTACCAATTATTCTGGGTTGACATTTGAGATCACATTTATTCACTGTGCCTGGTTTAGATATTCCCTTTTCTCTTCATTGGAATTATTCACAAATAGGCAGTCAAAATTATCATCTTTAGTACCTACATCTCTTGATCTAGATCTCATTTAGAATTTCTGCCATAACAATCGTGCTCAGGTCATTTGAAAGCTATCTCCAAAACCTGGGACACACAGCTAAGTGCCTAGAATCACCTAGCTTTAATGGCAGGGTCACCTTCTCCCAGGTCCTCATCCTTTCCACATCACTAATCAGTGGACTTTTACCTGTAGCAAAAACAGTGGGAACCTCTTGTGGGTTTTTTTTTTTTTGACTGATAAAGCCAAAGCAAATCAAGTACTTGTCACATTATATAGAAAAAATAAAAAGCAATAGACATTAACTATGATTTCTATTGATACCAAGCTAGGTAAAAAAATAGGGAAAATACTTTCCTAATAAAAGATTATGTAGACCAGAGGCAAGAGAGTACTACTTCCTCCATTTTATATTCCATCCAAGAGTCTCATCCATTGTGTTAACAATACCTGTGAGATGGTTCTTGCTTTCTATGTTCCATTGTCAAATTAATCTTGTTCATCACCTCTAAGTATTTGTATGCAGACTATAAATTTAGCGAAGGTGGGAGTTTTGACTTGCCTCCACAAGCCCCGTGCTGAATGTGGTACCTAGTATATGTTAGAAGGCCGATAAGTGTTTAATGAATGATGAATGTGAGATTTAAACACCATTTCTTCTTGTTTTTTCCGAGAAGTATTAAGTTCTTCCACTGTCATAGTTTGTATATAAAAGCAGTTTGAATAAGAATGAACAATTTGCTATGTGTATCAAATTTAATTTTCTGAATTTGGTAAATCAGAAGAATTTACTTTGAAATCAAAGGTGGGAGTTACTGATTTTCAATCTCTCTCATCTCTCCCCATCTCTCTTCATCTTGAAACACACGCGCGCACGCACACACACACACACACAAACAACAGAGGAAGTTTAGTGAGCGTATTATTTTGTTCAGTAACAGAAAGGGATTTGCACACAGGGCTATTCAGACTGTCCCTTCGTTCCCTCTCATGTACAAGAATATTTTTTGCTAAATGGGTGGTATGGGTTATGCCAGAGCTCTGGAATCAAAGAGGAGCAAAGTGCCTCCCATAAAAACAATCATCAGATTCATCTTGCTTAGCCAGGTAACCAGCTAACCAGTAACCACTGACAATCCTATAACCGTCTGCATTCATCCAAAACAAACGAAACAGTGCCTGATTCCAAAAGGAAGTAGAGGAGAAAATGAAACATTTCTGTCCCATTTACTTTTCAAACAAAAGACAAAATGTAAGGTAGGATGTAATACGAAAAGCACAGGTTTAGTAAGATCACAGTAGCTAAGTCACTTTGGGTACAAAGTGTATATTTTTGAGTGTACCTGGTGCTTTCAAATCAGGACATTATAATAACTGAAAATTATAGGTCAGTGATGGAAACTCATGGTTAAGAGCACAGCCTTTGAGGTTATGCAGACCTGAGTTTGAGTTCCTGTTTTGTCACTTTCTTCCTGTTTGCCTTGAACTAATTATTAATCTCTCTGTGCCTCAATTTCCTCAGCTGTAAAGGGGATATTTGCAGTTTCTATTTAACAAGGTGGTTGTAAAAATTAAATAACACAGGTAAAGCCCTCGCAAAGTGCCTGGCACAAAGAAGCACTTAATACATGTTCATTATTATAGCCATGGGTCTTACATTAATCCAAGAGGAACTAATTTGGCAGGAAGGTTGATAGATTGAATAGAAATAGCACAGAAGTGTCTTATCACCGAGAACATAGCCTTTCTGAGAAATCAGCCGCCCAGCAAGGCCAATAGCTAATTACAATGCATTTGGAATGAAAGGGGGACGACTATGCCATTGTAAGAATCAGGATGGAGAATGGCTAATGAGGACTGAGACAGTGGTTTGAGGAAGAAAGAAGACCAGTCAGTCTAGTGTGCTGTGGACAGAACCTCTAGCCAGTGGTCCCGAACAAGAGCATCTATCTGAAAATCTTCATGGCTCCATCCAAGAGCTGAATTAGAGTCCTGAGAAGCTAAGTCAGTCTTGGCACTTTGGTAGCCAACCAGTGGTGCCTTGGGCGCTGACTAACACCCTTTCTAAGACACACTGTGTGGGCGGGTTATGACGTACATTGCGCCGGGGGTCTCCAGGGTGACTGAGATTGGGGGTCCAAAGTAGCAGTCCTGCCAGTGGAAGCTGACTCCACGTACAGGTCTATGTTTCATTAACTCCTTTCACTTGAGATCCCCCAGAGACCTCCATCTGGCCTCATGGAGCTCACAGCTCAGGGAGAGTGTGACCAGACTGGATTGACAGTACAGGGTGATGGATGCCCTGGCAGAGATACATGCAGGGTATTTGTGGAGCTCAAGGAAGACACAGGTAACCAGTTTTCTTGGAGAAAACACCTTGGATGGGACATGAAGAATGGATAGGGTTAGAATGACAGTAGGAGCAGATGAGGAACAAGAGCGTGGCGTATTTGAGGGATTAAAAAATGGTCTGTGCAGCTGCAGCAGGGAGTAGGGAGTGCACTCATTTTGGTGATGGATGGCCAGTATTCATTTGCACTTATTCTGTGCCAGGCCTTTGACAAGCAGACCCATTGTGAGTATTAGCTCACTAGACCTGCACAGCGACCCTCTGAGGTAGGGACCATGGTTCACCTCACGTTACTGAAGGGGAAACTGTGAAGCAGGAAGGTTAGGATTCGTGATATTAAACCTGAACCAAAGGTCTCACCTCCGAAGTGAACTGAGATTTCTACCCAGGCTGTCTGGCGTGCACGCTCACACTCTTAGCCATTGTGCCTCCCCACAGGCACGGGGTCCTGCCACTGCAGGCACCTCACCACAAGGGTTTTAAGACACAGGGGATTGGAAAGTGCTTTTGTGTAGAAGTTTATGGCTTTGACTTTGCCTAAAGTTAAATCGAAATGTATGTTCCCCCCGCCCTCCAAAAAATCCTCTCCAATTTTTACACAAGTTTTACCTCTACAGACTCCCAATTCCTGCAAAGTCTTGATTGAGACTATTTTGAAATCCTTTGGGGGGGGGTGGGAAAAACTGCCGCATCTGAGAGGGCTGTGCCATCTGGGACTCAGGCAAAGTTCCTGAGTGTGCCTGAGGCTGGAGTTCTCCTTCCTCCAGAGGAAGGAGTTTCCAGGTAGCCATGTGAGAAAGAAGAAAAGTCACTATGTATATATAACTTTTCCACACTATACAATAGCCAACTAGAATACTGGCCACTGTTAGGGTCTTACAGCACCTAGCACATACCTTGCTACGTAGGAGATGATCAAAGAAATATTGGGAATGGACAGACAAGAGCATGAGTAAACAAATGAAAGAAGTTTTTGTTGCTTATTTGTTTCTTGGCTTTCTCCTTTACATGGTATATGATAGTGTAAAAGAGAAGCATCTCTGACTAGGTTCAGAAGTTATAAGGACAGATACAACTTCTATGACCACAAAAGTAATACCATCTTGAAGAGATTTTGCACACCCATGTTCACAGCAGCATTATTCACAGTAGCCAAAAGGTGGAAGCAACCCAAGTGTCCACTGGGATGAATGGATAAACAAAATGTGGTATATGCATGCAGTGGAATATTGTTTAGCTTTAAAAAAGAAGGAAATTCTGGCACATGCTACAACATGGATGAACCTTGAAGACCTTATGCTAAGTGAAATAAGCCAGTCACAAAAAACAAATACTGTATGATTCCACTTACGTGAGGTACCTGAAGTAGGCAAATTCATAGAGACAGAAAGCAGGATGGTGGTTGCCAGGCACTGAGGAGGAGGGGATAATGTGGAGTTATTGCCTAATGGGTACAGAGTTTCAGTTTTGCAAGATGAAAAAAGTCCTGGAGATGGATAGTGGTGATGATTGCATAGCACTGTGAATGTACTCCATACCACTGAACTCTACACTTAAAAATGGTTAATATGGTAAATTTTATGTTATGTGTATTTTACCACAGTTTAAAATTTTTTAAATGAAGACAAAATAAAGATATTTCCAGACATAAATAATGCAAACTATTACAGTTTAATTATAAGTATTAACATAGATATTAATTATTATATTATAATATATACTTTGTATAATATACAACTATACTATATTATTGTCATAGCTAACATCTACTTTATACACTATATTATAATGTAATGATAATCTAACAATAATAATAACTGCTATTATAGCTAACATCTGTTGAGCACTTACCATGGACCAAATTCTGTTCTGATTATTCTTTGCTTTATATGCATATAATAATACTATGTGTCAGCTACTATTATTTTTCCTATTTACAGATCAGGAAAGTGAGGTACACAGATATTAAATAACTCTCAAAAGCATACAGCTAATAAATGCAGCTGTGATTATTCTAAGGGAATAGCTGAAGAGTGGTACCTGCATTGACATCTTAGGACTAGACAAGCGTGTTCAATGCACCTGACCAGTAGTTTGGAATAGCCAGCTCAGATGTCCCAGTAGTTTACAGCCTCACACCAAAGTTCTCCAGCTACAACTGATCGATAATAATAGTAAGAATAAAAGGGGCTCCCAGAGGCCTGGTACCAGAGTGAGGAGTTTGGATACATTAACTTGTCCAAACTTCCCAACAACCATAGGAGGTAGGTGCTACTATTTGCCCCATTTTACAGATGGGGAAACTGTGGCATGGCAAGGTTACGAAGCTTGCCCAAGGTCATACAACTAATAAGTAGTGGAGCCAGGATGTAAACCCAGGCAGTCTGATGCTGAACTTTGTGTGCTAACCACAAGGCCAGTTTCTTAAATTGTGACCAAGATTTAACTTCCTAGTGTTTTTCATAATAATTATAATAACAGTTAAAACTAATTGAGCACTCACCATATATGGGGCTAAATGCTTACCTCCTGAATGTTACCTCCTGAATACCCCAAAAGGACCCTGTGAGGGAGGTGCTGTAATTGCCCCACTTTACAATAACAGAGAATGTCCCAGGGCCTACCCCACTAGCAAGAGGTGGAAGCAGGATTCAAATCCAGGTGGTCTGATACCAGTTGTACTCTTCAAGACGCCCCCCTGCCTACTCAGAGTGGCGACCTTGCATCATCACCCAGGAGAGAGTTAGATATGCAGGTTCTTGGACCCTCCTCCAAACTGAATGAATGAGAATCTGCATTTTCACAAGCTCGCAGGTGATTCGTGTGCAGATTGAAGGTTGGGAGATGCTGGACTGCATTTCCCTCCCTTCCTGGAAGGCAGGCCGTAAGGATACAGCAGTAACCAACATAGACGAGGTCCTGTCTTCCAACAGCTTCCACACTGGTGGAGGGAGGCAAAAGGGACACAGATAAAGAAAGGATTTCAAAAGTGGTAAACCTGGGGTTCTTCTCAAGATGCAGTTTTCTGGTCTTCCCCCAAGACGTACTGAGTCTGAGTCTTGGGGGGTGGAATCTTGGAAATATGCTTTTCACAAGAGAATTTAGATGCTTGCTGAAGTTAAGAACCACTGTTCCCCCTGGTAAGGCACAGGGGAAGAATCAGAGAAGGAGAACACCAGCATCTTTCCTACTTTTCTTATGGGCCCAGTCCTTAGGACAAGA
Source organism: Mesoplodon mirus (assembly GCF_964341445.2). Lineage (NCBI taxonomy): Eukaryota > Metazoa > Chordata > Mammalia > Artiodactyla > Ziphiidae > Mesoplodon > Mesoplodon mirus. Next base: position 63,830,292 of record NC_138980.1, read on the forward strand.
GAGAAACATCTCCAGTAGACTAAACAGCTGACAATCAGAAGGTGAAGAATTGAACTTGACCCTCTCTATGCATTAATTTAAAACACTGAACTTCAGAGATCCACTGATGCTACTTAATACGGTGCACAAGGCTGTAGGCACTCAGAATTGACCCTGGGGGTATTGACCCGTTCCTATGGAAACAGGTGTTGCTTGTGAGCCTGCCCCTTGCCCGTCTGCTGCACAGCCCCTGCACCCTTGGGACAGGTTGAACATGAGAGCGGCAACCAGGCCCTAAGCAGACACTGACCGTGCCCTGAGCGTATCCCAGCTCATATGAGACACTGGCTCGATGCATGGCTCCTAAGGCATCTCGTACACAGATATTTACTAGCAGCTCTGACTCTCTCATATTACTGACAGCCACTAGCGGGCCTCAATGGAAAGAACTAGGGGAAGAAATACAGGCAAATTGTTCCCAAGACTTGGAGTATGAAAAGACAAAACAGAAGAACCAAGAGGAAAGACAGGTAACTTGCCTTTTTTCAAACGGTGATCAGAACCCATGGTCAAAATGTCGAAGGGCTTACTACATGCCAGGCCCTGCTTTAGGAACCAACAAGCCTCGTTTAATTCTCCAACAGTCCTGTGAAGTTGTCATTATTTTAATTGTCCCCATTTGACATGAAGGTGCAACGCTGTCACTTTGCGTTGCATCTTTACGTCAAATGGGGATAATTAAAATAATGACGAGATGCCATTATCTCGTTATTAGGGAGAGAGAGAAAAGAAAGGAAAGAAAAGGGGGGGTGGTACAGACAAAGGAAGGAAGGACAGAAGGACGGAAGGGAGGGAGGGAGGAAAAGGGCAGAGCTCTCAGCTTTCTTCAGGGATAGAAGGAAAATTGACTGGGGGAGACCTAAAGCAAAAGAAATTTCCCTGAAGAACAGGAATAATAGGAGTGGATACTGACATTTTACCTTCATTTGGAACAATGGAAATACTCAAGAGATTAACTTGTTTCATGTTCTATAAATTCAGACAAAAATAAATTGGCTGACTTTTAACCACCGCCGAATACACACACACACACACACACACACACACAGTGTTTTTTCTAATTATGACTTCTTAGGAATGCATGGAAAATTTGGCAATCCGATTAACTGTAGCTTACAATAAAATAGCACTAAATGGGTGTTTTATATGCCCTTTGTTTCCCATTCTCCTTGGAAGATTGTCAAAGGTTTAATGAAGCTAATACTTAGAGATTTAAATCTCTCATAACAAGAAACGAGCTTCTCCAACACTAACAACTGGAAGGACCTCAAGTTCTCTGAGCCCGTGGGATGTGCCAGGCACTGAGCTAAGTGCTATGTGTACACTGTCCCACCGAATCTGCTCAACAATCCCACAATGAAGATATGATGCATGGGCTTCCCTGGTGGCGCAGTGGTTGGGAGTCCGCCTGCGGATGCAGGAGACACGGGTTCGTGCCCCGGTCCGGGAGGATCCCGCATGCTGCGGCGTGGCTGGGCCTGTGATCCATGGCCGCTGGGCCTGCGCGTCCGGAGCCTGTGCTCCGCAGCAGGAGAGGCCGCGGCGGTGAGGGGCCCGCGTACCGCAAAAAAAAAAAAAAAAAAAAAAAAAAAAAAAAAAAAAAAGATATGATGCATGATTCCATTTTACAGAGGAGGTAACTGAAGCTCAATAAGAGTGTGTAACTTGCCTAGATGTTGAGGAGCTAGAATGGGTACCCATGCAATGGGACTCCAGAGCTTCCCCTCTTAAGCACTAGGTTAAACACTAAGATATAATAATGTTGGCATAAAAATTCTTTCTTTAAATTAGCCAACTTAGTTGCTTGGAATTCTGTGGAAATAAAAAAATATATATAGTTTGGCTAATTGTTTTTAATGGCATTATAGACAATGCTTCAGAAAGCCATCATCCCCCCCCCCCCTTAGAGTGGTTTGACCTCCACCCAAGATGCTGAGGGAATACCTATGATTCCAGGATGTTATTAAGGAGTCATTGGGCGGCTCTGTCATTCAGCATTCTCTGCCCAGCCACCATGGGAAGTGCACATTCCCACACAGGTCCATTGGGCATGGCAGATGCCCCATTCAGTATATCTTAACCAACTGACAGCCACGTGCCAAGCACCAACCTGGGCATTTCACGTGCTATTATTCTTTAATTCTCAAAAAAACCCTGAGAGGCAGGAGCGATTATTATCCCCATTTTATAGATGGGAAAAGAGAAATCCATAGCTGTTAACTACAGCTGGTATTCTCAGCAGGTCTGTCTGTTGACTCTGGAGTGTGCTCTCTTAAGTACTATGGAATAGTGTGCATGAAAAGGTAGACATGATACCCACCCCGTAGAATCTATCACAACAACAGAGGAGATGTACTGTCAGCCACTAATTACCCAATTCATTATTTCCTACCATTATGGAAAGTACTATTTACATGGTTGAAGTAGAGGACCCTGTGCATGTGTTGAATGGGAGGAATTGACCTGTGGGATCAGGAAATGTTCCCTGAGAAAGTGATGGTTCAGTTGAGAGCTGACGTGAGGAGTTAACCAGGAGAGGAGAAAGGGGAAAAGCATTTCAGAGAGAGGGGAACAGTGTAGTTGAAGACCCTGACATATTAAGAAATAGTGGTGTGTTGGAGGGGAAGAGGACAGAAGATGCAAGAATGTACTGTCCTCATCCCTTCTCTTATACCTTCTTGTGTCATTTTCTCTACCAAGAGAGGGGATAGCCTCAAGTTAAATCCACCCACTGTCACATTCTCCACTGTGCGCCCACTGTTGCCAAATACACATTCAGCACATCACTGATAAATGAATGAAACAAATGGACGAGTGCATGAAAACTGTTTGCTCCAAAGTCAAACAGTTGTGCTAGGGAGGAAAAAAATCCATAAAATCAATTTTTCATATCACACACATATATGTTTTGTAGCTGATTTTTCTAATATTTAGCTATAAGTTTTAAAAGTACAGTGGACCCTTGAACAACATGGGTTTGAACTGTGCAGGTCCACCTACATGCAGATTTTTTTTCAGTAAATAGATACTACAGTACTACATGATCTGTGGTTGGTTGAATCTGCAGATACAGAACTATGGATACAGAGAGTTGACTGTAAAGTTATATGAGAATTTTCGACTGAGCAGGGGGTCGGTGCCCCTAACCATCCCCCACATTGTTCAAGGGTCAACTATGTATGAACTAATGAGGAAAGAATAGTCTTTTCAACTAATGATGGTGGGAAAACTGGATATCCACATGCAAAATAATACAGTCAGACCCCTCCTTTACCTTATACACAAAATTAACTCAAAATGGATCATAGATTTAAATGTAAGAGCTAAAACCGTGAAACTTCTGGAAGAAAACATAAATATAAACCTTTTTGACATTAGAATAAGCAACAGTTTTTATATATGGCACCTAAAGCAAAAGCAATAAAAAAAACCCACAAATTGAATTTCATCAAAATTTAAAATGGCGATGCCTCAAAGGACCCTCTCAAGAAATTGGAAAAACAACCCTGAGAATAGAAGAAAATGTTTGCAAATCATATATATCTGACAAGGGACTTGTATCCAGAATATGTAAAGAACTTTTACAACTCAATGATTAAAAATCAAACAGCCCAATTTTAAAATGGGCAAACGATTTAAATAGACATTTCTCCAAGAAGATATACAAATGGCCAAAAGCACATGAAAAGATGCTCAACATCATTGTCACTAGGGACTAGAAAAACAAAACCTCGGTGAGATGCCACTTCATATTCATAAGGATGGCCATAATAAAAAAGACATAACAGATGTTGGGCAAAGATGTGGACATTGGAACATACATTGCTGGTGGGAATATAAAATGGTGCAGCCACTTTGGAAAACAATTTGGCAGTTCCTTAAAATGGTAAGCCTAGGGCTACTGTGTGACTCAGCAATTCAGTTGTAATGAAGAGAAATGAAAACATATGTCTACATAAAAACTCGTACACAGATGTTCATAGAAGAATTATTATAAATGTTTTAATTTATTTTTTATACAACAGGTTCTTATTAGTTATCTATTTTATACATATTAGTGTATATATGTCAATCCCAATCTCCCAGTTCATCCCACCGCCAGCACCCCACCCCCACCCGCCCTTTCCCCCCTTGGTTCTGACTTACTTCACTCTGTATGACACTCCCTAGGTCCATCCGTGTCTCTGCAAATGACCCAGTTTCGTTGGGTCTTTTTATGGCTGAGTAATATTCCATTGTATATATGTACCACATCTTCTTTACCCATTTGTCTGAAGATGGGCATTTAGGTTGCTTCCATGACCTGGCTATTGTAAATAGTGCTGCAGTGAACATTGGGGTGCATGTGTCTCTTTGAATTATGGTTTTCTATGGGTATATAGCCAGTAGTGGGATTGCTGAGTCATATGGTAGTTCTATTTTTACTTTTTTAAGGAACATCCATACTGTTTTCCATAGTGGCCGTATCAATTTACATTCCCACCAACAGTGCAGGAGGGTTCCCTTTTCTCCACACCCTCTCCAGCAATTGTTTGTAGATTTTCTGATGATGCCCATTCTAACCAGTGTGAGGTGATACCTCATTGTAGTTTACATTTGCATTTCTCTAATGATTAGTGATGTTGAGCATCCTTTCATGTGCCTCTTGGCCATCTGTATGTCTTTTTTGGAGAAATGTCTATTTAGGTCTTCTGCCCATATTTTGATTGGGTTGTTTTTTGTTTTTTTTTAAATATTGAGCTGTATGACCTGTTTATATATTTTGGAGATTAATCCTTTGTCCATTGATTCATTTGCAAATATTTTCTCCCATTCTGAGGGCTGTCTTTTTGTCTTCTTTATGGTTTCCTTTGCTGTGCAAAAGCTTTTAAGTTTCTTTAGGTCCCATTTGTTTATTTTTGTTTTTATTTCCATTCCTCTAGGAGGTGGGTCAAAAAAGATCTTGCTGTGATTTATGTCATAGAGTGTTCTGCCTATGTTTTCCTCTAAGAGTTTATAGTTAAGTGTTACATTTAGGTCTTTAATCCATTTTGTGTTTATTTTTGTGTATGGTGTGAGGGAGTGTTCTAATTTCATTCTTTTACATGTAGCTGTCCAGTTTTCCCAGCACCACTTATTGAAGAGACTGTCTTATCTCCATTGTATATCCTTGCCTCCTTTGTCATGGATTAGTTGACCATAGGTGCGTGGGTTTATCTCTGGGCTTTCTATCTTGTTCCATTGATATATATTTCTGTTTTTGTGCCAGTACCATATTGTCTTGCTTACTGTGGCTTTGTAGTGTAGTCTGAAGTCATGGAGTCTGATTCCTCCAGCTCCATTTTTTTCCCTCAAGATTGCTTTGGCTATTCAGGGTCTTTTGTGTCTCCATACACATTTTAAGATTTTTTGTTCTAGTTCTGTGAAGAATGCCATTGGTAATTTGATAGGGATTTCATTGAATCTGTAGATTGCTTTGGGTAGTATAGTCATTTTCACAATATTGATTCTTCCAATCCAAGGACAGGGTATATCTCTCCATCTGTTTGTGTCATCTTTGATTTCTTTCATCAGTGTCTTATGGTCTTCTGCATACAGGTCTTTTATCTCCTTAGGTAGATTTATTCCTAGGTATTTCATTCTTATTGTTGCAGTGGTGAATGGGATTGTTTCCTTAATTTCTCTTTCTGATCTTTCATTGTTAGTGTATAGGAATGCAAGAGATTTCTGTGCAATTTATTTTGTATCCTGCAACTTTACCAAATTCATTGATTAGCTCTAGTAGTTTTCTGGTGGCATCTTTAGGATTTTCTATGTGGAGTATCATGTCATCTGCAAACAGTGACAATTTTACTTCTTTTTTTCCAGTTTGGACTCCTTTTATTTATTTTGCTTCTCTTATTGTTGTGGCTAGGACTTCCAAAACTGTGTTGAATAATAGTGACAAGAGTGGACATCCTTGTCTTGTTCCTGATCTTAGAGGAAATGCTTTCAGTTTTTCACCATTGAGAATGATGAAACCACAGCAAACTGTGGGTTTGTCATATATGACCTTTCTTATGTTGAGGTAGGTTCCCTCTATTCCTACTTTCTGGAGAGTTTTTATCATAAGTAGGTGTTGAATTTTGTCAAAAGCTTTTTCTGCATCTATTGAGATGATCATATGGCTTTTCTTCTTCAATTTGTTAATATGGTGTATCACATTGATTGATTTGCATATATTGAAGAATCCTTGCATCTCTGGGATCTATCCCACTTGATCATGGTGTATGATCCTTTTAATGTGTTGTTGGATTCTGTTTGCTAGTATTTTGTTGATTCCATTTATGTGAACTTTCCAGAGTAGGCAAATTCACAGAGGTAGAAAGTAGATTAGTGGTTGCCTGAGGTTGGGACAGGGATGGGGAGTGGCTGCTAATAGGTATGGTGTTTCCTTCTGGGGTAATGAAAATGTTCTAAGACTGTGGTGGCAGTTGCAGAACTCTAAATAATTTGGGTTGGCCAAAAAGTTCGTTAAGGTTTTTCCATAACATCTTATACTAAAAACGATTGAGTTGTACATTCTAAATGGGTGAATTTTCTGGTATGTAAACTATACTTCAATAAAGATGTTTTAAAAAACTTATAAGAACTAGAAGTACTGTCACAATCCTTGAATTTACTAGAACTGCTTTTTTTGAAGTATAGTTGATTTACAGTGTTGTGTTAATTTCTGCTGTACAGCAAAGTGATTCAGTTATATATACATTCTTTTTTTAATATTATTTTCCATTATGGTTTATCACAGGATACTGAATATTGTTCCCTGTGCTATACAGTAGGACCTTGTTGTTTATCTATTCCATATATAATAGCTTACATCTGCTATCCCCAACCTCCCACTCCATCCCTCCCACAACCCCCTCCCACTGGTAACCACAAGTCCATTCTCTATGTCTGTGAGTCTGTTTCTGTTTTGTAGATAGGTTTATTTGTGTCATATTTTAGATTCCACATGTAAGTGATATCATATGGTAGTAGTCTTTCTCTTTCTGACTTACTTTACTTAATATGATAATCTCTAGTTGCATCCATGTTGCTGCAGATGGCACTATTTCATTTTTTTTATGGCTGAGTAGTACTCCATTGTGTATACGTACCGCATCTTCTTTGTCCATTCTTCTGTCAATGGAGACTTAGGTTGTTTCCATGTTTTGGCTACTGTGAATAGTGCTGCTATGAACATTGGGTTGCATGTATCTTTTTGGATTAGAGTTTTGTCTGGATATATGCCCAGGAGTGGGATTGCTGGATTATACAGTAATTCTATTTTTAGTTTTCTGAGGAACCTCCATACTGTTTTCCATAGTGGCTGTACCAACTTACATTCCCATCAACAGTGTTAGGAGGGCAGAACTGCATTTTTTTTTAATTTTTCACCCTTAACTCATGAGAAAAGGCTCTGATATTGAGTGTCTTTCCACCCTTCCGTCTCCCATAAAAAAACGCCACTTCCAAGACTGAGATGGAAGAAATGAAAATTAGGTCAGGTCTTCTAAACTTCCTACATCTGCTCTCCTGCCCAGTCATAATCATCTTCCTCCTACTGAGCCCTGAAACCCTAGAGAGTCCTGAATTATTCAAAGAAAATTAAAATATTTTCTCTCCAATGTTTTCTAAGCCTCCCCCCAAGCCCAAAAAGTCTGTGAACAGAAAGATTGAAATAAATTTTCTTCTTAGTCCAAGCTAGGCAGAACTACTAAAACAGCAACAATAAAACCAACCCATTCCCTAAGAATTCTAGCTATGTGGGTTTTTTTCTATTGTTGCAGCAGCATCTTTTAGGCAGACGTTGGCTGCAGCGTGAGGAATTTAGGTTACACAAAAGTCATTTTCTTAGGAACATTGTTGAACAATGGGCTATTGAGCAAACATGTAAGTTTTCCATCTATGGACATCTGTTTGTTTGTTTGTTTCTTTTTTTTTAAACATCTTTATTGGAGTATAATTGCTTTACAATGGTGTGTTAGTTTTTGCTTTATAACAAAGTGAATCAGTTATACATATACATATGTCCCCATATCTCTTCCCTCTTTCGTCTCCCTCCCTCCCACCCTCCCTATCCCACCCCTCTAGGCAGTCACAAAGGCACCAAGCTGATCTCTCTGTGCTATGCGGCTGCTTCCCACTAGCTATCTGTTTCACGTTTGGTAGTGTATATATGTCCATGCCAGTCTCTCACTTTGTCACAGCTTATCCTTCCCCCTCCCTGTGTCCTCAAGTCCATTCTGTAGTAGGTCTGTGTCTTTATTCCCGTCTTGTTTCTTTAAAGATTTTTATCTGTGAACTCCAAACTGCCGTGGGTTTCGTCTTCTCATAAAGTAAGAGGGCAAACACATTTTCTTATAATCCCCCTTCATTCCTATTACCTATAATACTTAATGGTTTCCCTTCAACTCTCTCAGGCCTTGGGATTTCTCCTCTGTTTTACTGTTGTTCATTTTTGAGCTTAATAACCACCTCATTCTATGCATCATCTCTCTGAAAATTTCAGAGAACAGCCATGTAAGAGAAATGCACTCTGAATTTAGAACAGTACATTATGTGTATACTTTTATATTACTTTCCATTTGTGCTCTCCAATGGCATTGGTCAAGCTCAATGGCAAACTGAAATGACAGTGATGTTTTCCATTTGGAAAGGATGGCTTATTTAGCAGATATGTAATAGCATTTATTTTCTTTACCATTGAACATAGTTTGGTGTCTGCCTCCCAAACCAGTTTTAGGCATCAGCCCACCAAGTTTCAGTTATTTGTCATGGCCAAGAAGATTATAACCTCAGCGCTTTTGTTTTGTTTTGTTTTAAGCCTTTTCATAACCCTGAAGAACTGATAAACCTATCAGAAAAGCTCCGTCTTTAAGATTCACAAGACTACTATTTTTAGTACCAATTACAGTCCCTGGCAGAGAATGATAATAACAGCTAATAATTATTGAACTTTTACAATGGCCCAGGCACTCTTTAAATATATAGAGATAGAGAGATAGAGATATAAATAATTAATTTACCAACAACAACCCTGTGAGATAGGTACTATTATTATCCCTATGTTACTGGATGAGGACATTGAGATACAGAGAGATTAAACAACTTGCCCAAGGTCACATGACTGGTAAGTGGCAGAACTGGGATTTAAACCCAAGACTCTAGCACCCAAGCCACTAGACTGTGTTGCCTGGTAGCAGGAGCTTAATAAACCTCTTTGAGTAAACAAGGAGAGAATATAGAGCAACAAAAGAAATCTACGACAGCAAAATTCCATCTGTTCACCTCCACCCATCTTTTCCAGGCATATGCCCTCCAGGAAGCCTCCCCAGATTACTAGAACAGAAAGGACATTGTTCTGTTGTCCCTCCTCCCAGCTCTTTTACCTCCTTCCTAGTCGTGGAAAGACCTTTACAGGGGATATGCTTATAGAGAAAAATGTGTGCTTTGCAAAGCAAGCCAGTTCCCAGGAACCCAGATATCAGTGAGCAAATGCACAAAGTAAATCTATTCTTTGACCCATTATCACTGTAAGAATACAACAGGATTCTGGTACAGCAGAATATGGAGAGTGAAAATTCTGCAGAAACCCAGAGTTGTGACACTGGGTTTTAACCTTATCTGTCCCCAGCATTTACAAGAGACCAAGACGGCATGGTTAAAAATGGATTTTTTTTTTTTTTTTTTTTTGCTGTACGCGGGCCTCTCACTGTTGTGGCCTCTCCCGTTGCGGAGCACAGGCTCCGGAGGCGCAGGCTCAGCGGCCATGGCTCACGGGCCCAGCCGCTCCGCGGCATATGGGATCCTCCCAGACCGGGGCACGAACCCGTATCCCCTGCATCGGCAGGCGGACTCTCAACCACTGCGCCACCAGGGAGGCCCAAAAATGGATTTTATTGACTCATTTGGAGCCCTCTCTTTGGTTCCTTGCTAATGAATCAGACAAATTAACCAGGCTGCTCTTTCTCCGTTTCTAAACCAGAAGTCAAGATTTCCGGTCAGAAGCCCCTGGCGCATCTAAAACTGTAGTGGTGGCAACACTCTTTGTGCATTGAACACATTGTAGCTGCCTTGGTCATATATTCAGAAGTGGCAGTTAGACATATGACAGCTGAAGGTCCTGACAGAATGGCCTGACCAACACTTTAAAAAAGCGAAGAGGGGGACTTCCCTGGTTGCCCAGGGGTTAAGACTCCATGCTTCCACTGCAGGGTACATGGGTTCAATCCCCGGTTGGGGAATTAAGATCCCACATGCCATGCAGAGCGGCCAAAAAAATAAATAAATAAAAATAAAAAATAAGAGACGTGAGAGAGATGAGATCTCTCTCTCCAAACCTGGGGATGTAGTAAGAAGTTGTTCATCTACAAGCCAGGAAGAGGTCCCTCACCAGGAACCAGATCACTCAGCACCGGGATCATAGACTTCCCAGCCTCCAGAACTGTGAGAAATAAGTTCGTAAAAAATAAATAAATAAATAGGAGTTAAACTGAGGTAACTGAGATCACATGGGATGAACAAAAGCCCAACAGCCTTGCCTCACCCATTGGGAAATTTCAACTAAGGCTGGTTTTCAGCCACATCCTGAAGGGGATGAGTATGCTGCGTTATGTACATTAGCTCGTTTAATCCTCCCAACAGTCCTACACGATTATCTTATTATCCTCAGTAAAGAGAAGGAAAGTAGAGCAAGGTTTGAACCCAAGTCTTTCAAGCTCTAAAACCCTTCCTATAACCATTACAAGTCTCATAACTCAACGTACATCTAAGCATGAAGAAATGACCTTTGCGGTAAATACCTTTCTGGAACCAATTTGACTCATTTCAGTAACCTTCCCAGTAGGATCTTATGGGCAGTGGAAACCCATTGACCTAAATATATTTCTCTCAAGAGCCTGATTTTCCCCTAGTCTGCCCTTTGGGGGTAAGGTATTATCTCTAGAACACCCCAGTTAAATAGAGATAGGAGATAATAAGTTATAGGTAATAACAAATTTAAATATAGGTGATGATAAATTATTTAATATTCTTGTGGTCTTGTTATTTTATTACAACTCTTCTGTCATATTACACTTGAGTAATAAAATTTGGTTGTTGGTGTTCCAATGTTGTATAATACATCAGGTTTCAAAATCTTTTCAGCAGCATTATTTCATCTGATCATTTTGTGAGGTAGGCAGATAGGAGACTATTATTCCAGTTTTACGGAATGAAAACTGAGGCTTTGTATTTGGATGTGGCACAATGGCTAAGCAGTTGAGTGGGCACTGGAACCCACCCATGTTTAACTCCCAAATCAGCGCTCTGCAGTTATCATTATTCCACACAGCTTCTCATAAAATCCACTGATACACACTTTCACACAAACATTAATTGGGTTGTCCAGTTATCTGTCTCTCATATAGCTTTCAGAGACCCAGTCCATGTCAGTTTTAATGGGCAAATAATGAAAAGATCCAGTATATTGGATACCACAGTGCTATCCGAACAAAGAAAAACATTGCAAGTAAGGATACTCATGGCAATGTATTAAAGGAAAAATTTAGAAAATAATCCATCAACAAGAAAACAGATGAATAGTGGGGTAGTCATACAGTGGAATACCACACAGCAGTGAAATAAATAACGACTAGCTAAATTCAACAGCGTGAGTGAATCACAAAAACCAAAAGATGCCAGTTGCAGAAGGATACCTATAACACATATAAACTATAAAAACACAGAATAATACTATAAGTTTGTATATGTGTGTAATGAAAGCATTAAGAAATGTGTGGAAATAGTAACCAACTTGAGACTACTAGCTGCCTCTAAAGAGCAGAGTGTGATCAGGGAGTGGTAAGCAGGGATGTAAACTTGCATATGTAATGGATACCTGGGGGTTGTGATGGTTTTCTTTACACATTTGTGTATGTCTTAAATATTTTATAATACCTTTTTCAAAAAGAAGAGTGAAGAAGGCAATCATTCATTCTGCAAACATTGACTGAGGGGAGGTACCATGTCAGGCATGGTGCTGGGTACTGGAGTACGTGGTGACAAGGTAGACGCTGCGCCTGCTGTCACAGACCCTCTCATCTAGCAGAGAAGATAGAAGAAGCAGGTGTCATGCTAGGAAGCACAGGGGGCTATGGAAGTTTGTGACACAGAGACCAAATATAATTCAGATGACCTAGGAAAGCTTCCAAGAGACAACGAAACTTAAGCCAAGGCTGAAGAATGAAAAGATTTAGTTATTAGGAAAGGGAAGAACAGCCCAGATTAATTGTATTCCAAATGTCCATGTCTAAAACTAATGTTGGAGCAAGCAAGGGAGAAAGAAGCATGAGATAAGGCTGGACAATGAGGAAGAAGCCAGACCATGCAGGACCTCCCATTCATTCCTTGCTGCCATTTCAACTTGTTTTTTTTAATTGAAGTATAGTTGATTTACAATGTTGTGTTAGTTCAGGTGTACAGCAAAATGATTCAGCTATATATATATATTCCTTTTCAGATTCTTTTCCCTTATAGAGTATTACAAAACATTGAGTACAGTTCCCTGTGCTCTACAGTAGGTCCTTGTTAGTTATCTATTTTATATATAGTAATGTGTATATGTTAATCCCAAACTCCTGATTTTTCCCTACCCCCCCCGTTTCCCTTGGGTAATCATAAGTTTGTTTTCTATGTTTGTGAGTCTGTTTCTGTTTTGTAAATAAGTTCATTTGTATCATTTTTTTAGATTCCACATATAAGTGATAGCATATAATATTTCTTTCTCTTTCTGACTTACTTCACTTAGTATGATAATCTCTAAGTCCATCCATGTTGCTGCAAATGGCATTATTTCATTCTTTTTTATGGCTGAGGAGTACTCCTTTTCATATATGTACCACATCTTCTTTATCCATTCATCTGTCGATAGATACTTAGGTTGCTTCCATGTCTTGGCTATTATGAACAGTGCTGCTATGAACATAGGGGTGCATGCATCTTTTGAATTATGGTTTTCTCTGGATATATGCCCAGGAGTGGAATTGCAAGATGATATGGTAGCTCTATTTTTAGTTTCTTAAGGGATATCCATACTGTTCTCCACAGTGCTGCCATTTCAACTTGACAGAGCCTGGTATGGGGCTACATGCTGACAAGTACAGAACTGGGGGGGGAAGGGTGGGGAGGGAAGCAGAATATCGTAAACGCTTCAGTGACTTTACTCTCTTGCTAGATCCAGACTTGTTCCCATATTCTCTCCTAATACAGAAGCAATTTCAGCAATTAAGGCAGGGTGCAAAAGACTGGGAGACAGAAAATGTGTGTACGCCAGCTAAGGCTTTCCCTCCCCTTCCTACGAAGGAATGGCTCTGGCACATTTCCACACTGAAAGGTGTTTTACCGTTTGTCATAGGCAAGTTACACAACTCAGTTAGTGATTAAATTACCAACAAAGTTGCTATTTGAGGAGGAAAGGTTCAAGGTTGTTTCTTCCTCCTGTGCTTTGGTTTAAAGGGAATTGAATTAATTCTTTCTTAATCTCCTCGGCTAGAGGAAAGGAACATAAAAAATCATGTCCAGTCTCCCGTTGGTGGTGTAAAAAGCAGCATTCAAGCTCATTCATCAACTGCTAGGGTCCCTGTGTCTAACCTTGGTCCCATGTTTAGATTTATAAACTGTGAGATCATTGTCAGTTTCATTTATCGCTGTTACTAATTTGACTGGGCCTCCTTCAAATGACATTATATCTTCTTATCTAATTCAAACAAACGTCTTACTCATGGCTAGAATGTAGATGGTGAAATCTCATGGTTAACTCAATAATTGAGATAATCTCATTGTTTTGTTTTCCTAATAGAATCTTGAATGCATTTCTCATGCTTGGGACTCCACACAGTTGCACCAAACTTTTCTTAAAACTGCTGCTCTTGAGCATTCTCTGTGTCTCAATGTTTCCATGAGGATGGAACATTCTTGCCCTGTTCTTCAACTAGCAGTTATCTTGGTCTATTTATCTTATACCAAATAATAACTCAATTTGGCATTTGTGTTTGTTTACATTTATTGCGATTAAATATACTGATGTTGTATTAGCTAAAGGAACAGGCTTTAGGGTAAGTCCTACATTTGAATCCCAGCTCTGTGACCCCATGTTCACTTAACCTCAGTTTCCTCATCTGTAAAATGGGAACAATAATAGCTAATTCATAAGGGTGTGGTGGAAATTACATGAGATTATTTTCAGTGCTTTGCCTGGCTGAAACCATTCAGATTTTAGCAAAATAGATTAAGATACTGTACTCTGTATTTAGCTTGACTAGAAATACAGTTTATCATTTAAAGACTTGAACCTTTGAATTGTGACTTGTGAAAGGGATTTTCTCTGCTTTGTACCATCCCGTACTTAGGGCATTTGTATCTGAATCATTAGTGTTTCCTGGATCATGTAAACAAACCAGCTTTTAAGGTCACTTTGTTTGATTTGGTTCCATTTTCCTAGTGACTTTCCTAGCTGTCAGAGGTGGGCCTCTTGGTCTGGGGGAAGCAGTAGACTGCCCTTTAACACTTTCTTCAGGTGACTGTCCCAAAACAGAGCATTCCAGATTCCCAAACACAGCAGCCAGTGCTGCCTGGTAACCAGGAACAACAGCTTGCAGTCAAGATGATGGAATGGGATTATCATCCACAATCAGCCTGCAACAATCATAGCCGCCACCCCAGGCCCCATGCACTTTGTTACATTTGGGGCTTTATACCTACTCTAATCTCTGCCTGGAACAATCTTCCCTACACTCCTCCTTTATCAGATTAATTTCTATTCATTTATCAAGTCTCAGCTTGTATGTCACCTTCTCCAAGAAACCTCTGCCTCCACAGGCTGGGAATCTCTATTACGCACCCGCCATGACATTCTCTATTTACCCCTATTATGTGTGAGCAGTCCTCGTTTTGTGTAGCTCTGGTATGCATGAACTTCAGTTACCGCAATTTAGTTATATAACATCAGTCCTCCAACAACACAGTTCAAACTTCAGTTACCACGGTATATGAACTGTGAGTAGTTGTATAAACTTCACTGCTGGCTGTTCAGTCCACAAATCACTTCGTGAAGAACAGATTCACATCATGATCACTAACAAATTATGTCACTTTTGCAAAATTCTATTGGTGAGTGGTCACTGCACTTTTGTTATTCATTTCACACAAAGGCAGCAAAGGTAGTAGTTGCGTTGCCTCCTTGTCTCCCAGTGATAAACCCATGTGACATTTTATAAATATGGATAATCGAAAGAGGGAATTAGCCAGAAAAGATTGAAGTGCAGCAAAGAAATGAAGAGTGATTACCTTGGAAGTCAAACTTAAATCAAATGTACATGGAGTTATAGAAGGAAGAGCTGACCATGGAATGTTGACATCTTTCCCATTGGACATGGTCTAGATATGCAGCCAGAGGAACTTGGTGAAGGCAAATTTATTGACATAAATGAGCAAAGTGGTCATGACAAAAAGGATGATTGATGTCCCAGAAGAAGTGATCCTGGCAAACCATTTCACATTGAAGGAACTCTCCGAGATACTTCACGTTGACATAGAAAGAGGAAAGGGTAAAATGTTAGAAGCTGATCCAAATTTAAAAAAGAGTATGATCATTTCTCAAGACATAGAAAGTACGTTTGTTCCGTGTTGTTATATGATGAAAAGAGAAGGGAAGCACTGTTCAAATGACTCTGGATATGTTTTTTATACTAATTCTCAATGTTTCTGTTGTTTTAAATTACAGAGTACTAAATAAATAATGGTCTTACTATTTTTTTCATTTCCCTGTACATTTATAACCAACAGTAAGAGAGTTTTTAAAGGTCATAGAAAAATCATACTTCTCCCAAAGTGATCGATGATCAATTTGCAAGTTTCAGTTTGCAGGGTAATTTTTATGGTCCTGAGCTACTGTGCAAAGTGAGAACTGCTGCATTGTACTTAGTTGCTACATACACTCACACAGATATAATTTTGAGTCTGGATGAGTGAGGGAATGAATGAATGAATGAATGAATGAGTCCTACGTGGGCTTCCCCTATATAAATACTAGGAATGAAAGAGGATATTCCCTTCCTCCCTCGCCAGTGTGGTTTGACATTTCCTCTCCGTCTGAATGCATGGCCCATATTCCAAGGAGTAGATCTGCTTTGTGCTCAGATTAATTCTGCAGCCCTAATAATGGCCCTGAAGCTGGGGTTAAGTGCCTCAACCAGCAGGTCAGTGCAGCCACTTGTGAGGCTCCACCAGGCCCAGGTCCAGCCCCAGCCGGTGACAGTCACAACCATCACTGTCTCAATCTGGAGCCGGATTTGTGATTCAGATACTCCCCATCTTAGACCACGGTCATGGGGCCTAGGGATATCTAAATAAATGAAATTTTCTGTTCTAATATAAGCTTCAGCCTGGCCAAAGCATTTACACCCTCTCCTCTCACATCTTTACTAAAACTGTTAATAAATATCCAGATTTCATCTTCATTTTTTCGTGCTGTGGAGTAGTAAAGTGGCCAATATGACAACATTGGCATGACAGCCCTTCAAATCCATGAATGTAATCCCAGGATAATGGAAAATCTAACTCTTCTGGTATTTTCTAGAACTTTTATCGTGATAAATGTGTTGGAAATGAGACTGGGAAGAGAAGGACTCGGAAAGGGGCAACATTCCCACAGGTTTTGGATGTCAGATAGGCCTGTCATTAAGACAGTTTCAGAAAATACCACAAACAAACTTATGTGTCGTTTCCTCCTGGGATTCTTCTCTGAGGATGTTTGAAAAATTGAATAAGCTCTTTCCAAAGGCTCTTAATAATTCCTTACTCCATGGCTGTATTGAAATTTTCTTCCAAATATGTTGTGGGTGTTTGGGAGCTTCACTCCTCCCTCTATTTATTTGGCAAACATTTATTGAACACACACTCTGTCCCCAGCTCTGCAGTCAGCACTGGAATCAACGCTGAGCAGTCAGACATGCCCTTCTGGGACTTACAGACTGATGGCAGAAACAGACACTGAACAGACGAACAAATAAAAAGATTTGGAATTAGACTCAATGCCACGTGCCATGAAGGGAGCAAACAGAGTGAAGGGAGGACAGCAGGAAAGACCTTACAGAGAAGATGGTCAGGGAAGAGCTCTGAGCAGGCGAGACCTGAAATAGGAGGAGCTGAGGAAAGACATTTCCTCACAGGGGGGGCAGCAAGCGTGGGAAGTGCTCAAGGAAATGTAAGCGAGGAAACTGAAGGAAATGTAAGCGAGGAAACTGAAAATCATGTGCGTAATTGTGCATAATGGAAGCCATTTAAGGCCAGAGTAGCTGATGTGGCCCTCTGGAGCTGCCTTTGGCCATGGTGAACCTGGCACGCCCTCCGCAGCCTGATCCTCTCAGGCTGAAGGCGGGTCCACCAAGGAGACTTCCATGGGGAGCCTGGACTTCCCCCTCATCTGTTTCCTATTTGCAGCAGGCCTGTCCTAAGACTGTGGCTCGGAGGCACCCTCCAAGCGTGCTTCTCTGAAACTTGCTGACCTTGACTTGGGATCACACTAAAGGTTCTTAGCTCCAGGTTAATCTTTCCCCAAGTGCTTTCTCTTTGAACAACTTAAAGGACAGCCATTTTCGTCATCATCCCCCGCTGCCTACAAGCAGGAGGCTGAACAGTCTTGCCGGCACGAACACCAGGAGGGCAAGGGGACCCTCCTGAAGGGGTCTTCCTGAGGTTGTGGGAGGGGACAGTGGCCCTGGGCCAACTACACAACAGGAGGGAACCTTGCTGGGTTAGGGGCACAGAGAGTCAGCCAGTCTGTTTCCCTGTCCTTTTTGCTTCAGGATTTCAAAAGCAGCACAGCCTACATGGTTGAAGCTCATGATAGCACATAATTGAGAAAGTCTGTGATTTGAACTAAGCCAGGAAACTACTTGCCACAGGTCATCATGCCATACAATAAAAATGATAACTATATGTAAAACAATTTTTAGATAACCCATTATAGGACTCTTTTGGCTGTTTCATTCCAGCTATTTACAGGGACTTCATAACACATATATCTGTTATGACAAGGTTTGGGGGAAATGGGATAACAGAGAAGCTGATATATCTTCTCTCTGAGATCCTCAACTTCTTTTTTAATTAAGAAGGAACAAATACCACTATTGACCTCACAGAACTGTTGAAAGGACTAAATAAGCTGATGTGTGTCAGGCACATGGGCCAGGCCAAGTCATAAGGCTCATGAACAGTCACTCTTATCATCATATTATGATGCAACACTATTTCTCTTTAAAAAAAAATCTGTAACTCAGACTTTCTACCCCTAGGACACACTCTTCCATCAGTGAGAGCCAAGCAAGGGTTTATTCTGTGTGCAGGGGGATTATTTTTAGAATTTTCTTAGATTTCTCAGTTTTCTTAAGAATTTAGAAATTGTAGTTGGAACCTTATTCTGTGGATGGCACAGTTGAGTCCCATAGAGGACAATTCTGAAGCCACATGGAGTCCAGCAAGTTGCTGGTAAAAATAGTCAATCCATAACTGTGGTCTTGGCTTCATTAGAACTAGTGACATATGGTCTACGCTATATTTATTCTACTTCCTGGGCAAGAGCCACTTTGATACTCATTACAATATAAAATAGTTACAATCTATATATAAAAGGCCGAATCTTAATCATTGTGATTTTTGATACCAGTAAAAAAAAAATGTAGAAGAAATCTGTATATTATGGTTCTTAATGTATTTCTCAAGTGCTAACCATGTACCAGCCGCTGTGCTCAGTGTTCTATATGAATTGCCTTATGTACTGCTCTACCTATAAGTTAGATACCATGCCTATGCCCATTTTACAGATGAGAACACAGAGGATCACAACTATGAGGTATGTGGCCCAATGTTACCCACCTGGACAACCCCCATCTGTGTCATCTTCACTGTACTCTCTATGGGACAAACTTGTACCTCCTCTCCAGGCTAACTGTGATGGGTAAGAGCACAGACTCCTGGGCAAGTCACATCACCTCTTTGTGCCTCAGTTTCCTCCTTGACCACACAGGGACAATAATCCCATTTGCCTCGGTCAGCTTCTGTGAGAATTAAATGAGATGATGGATGTAAAGGACTTAACCTGGAACAACCAGTCTCACCCTTTAGGAACCCGACCTACCCTTTCTGGAATATCACACTTTACTTGATCGGAAAGAATTTCCCCAGGTTGTCTGGCCTGACAGTCCATTGTTCCCAGCCAAGTTCATGTTATGTAACTAGCTCCACCCCCCTGTTTTGGTTTCCTCAGATGGAAGGTTAATTTTTTATAGTCATTACAACTTCCTTAATCAGTTGCATTTAATTCCCAGTATAAGAAATATACGTAGTCCTGTGCTTCTGTTGATTTCTGGACTAAAAGATTTAACAGATCTCTGGTGTCACATGCTTCTCTGTTCCCAGCTTTCCTCTTCATAGAAATGAAATCTTAAGGATATCCATGAAGATGCTCTGAATATATATGTATTCTTTTTTTTTAAACATATTTATTGGAGTTTAACTGCTTTACAATGGTGTGTTAGTTTCTGCTGTATAACAAAATGAATCAGCTATACATATACATATATCCCCATATCTCCTCCCTCTTGTGTCTCCCTCCCACCCTGCCTATCCCACCACTCTAGGTGGTCACAAAGCACCAAGCTGATCTCCCTGTGCTATGCGGCTGCTTCCCACTAGCTAACTATTGTACATTTGGTAGTGTATATATGTCCATGCCACTCTCTCACTTCGTCCCAGCTTCCCCTTCCCCTGTCACTGTGTCCTCAAGTCCATTCTCTACATCTGCATCTTAACCCCGTACTGCCCCTAGGTTCATCAGAGCCATTTTTTTCTTAGATTCCATATATATGTATTAGCATACAGTATTTGTTTTTCGCTTTCTGACTTACTTCACTCTGTATGACAGACTCTAGGTCCATCCACCTCACTACAAGTAACTCAATTTCGTTTCTTTATATGTCTGAGTAATATTCCATTGTATATATGTGCCACATCTTCTTTATCCATTCGTCTGTCAATGGACATTTAGGTTGCTTCCATCCTGGCTATTGTAAATAGAGCTACGATAAACATTGTGGTACATGACTCTTTTTGAATTATGGTTTTCTCAGGGTATGTGCCCAGCAGTGGGATTCCTGGGTCATATGGTAGTCCTATTTGTAGTTTTTTTAAAGAACCTCCATACTGTTCTCCATAGTGGCTGTATCAATTTACATTCCCACCAGCAGTGCAAGAGGGTTCCCTTTTCTCCACACCCTTTCCAGCATTTATTGTTTGCAGATTTTTTGATGATGGCCATTCTGACTAGTGTGAGGTGATACCTCATTGTAGTTTTGATTTGCATTTCTCTAATGATCAGTGATGTTGAGCATCCTTTCATGTGTTTGTTGGCAATCTGTATATCTTCTTTGGAGAAATGTCTATTTAGGTCTTCTGCCCATTTTTGGATTGGGTTGTTTGTTCTTTTGATATTGAACTGCATGAGCTGCTTGTATATTTTGGAGATTAATCCTTTGTCAGTTGCTTCATTTGCAAATACTTTCTCCCATTCTGAGGGTTGTCCTTTTGTCTTGTTTATGATTTCCTTTGCCATGCAAAAGCTTTGAAGTTTCATTAGGTCCCATTTGTTTATGTTTGTGTTTATTTCCATTTCTCTAGGAGGTGGGTCAAAAAGGACCTTGCTGTGATTTATGTCATAGAGTGTTCTGCCTATGTTTTCCTCTAAGAATTTTATAGTGTCTGGCCTTATATTTAGGTCTTTAATCCATTTTGAGTTTATTTTATTTTATTTTTATTTATTTATTTATTTATTTATTTATTTATTTATTTTTAGCTGTGTTGGGTCTTCATTTCTGTGCGAGGGCTTTCTCTAGTTGTGGCAAGCGGGGGCCACTCTTCATTGCGGTGCGCAGGCCTCTCACTATCGCGGCCTCTCTTGCTGCGGAGCACAGGCTCCAGACGCGCAGGCTCAGTAGTTGTGGCTCACGGGCCCATTTGCTCCGCGGCATGTGGGATCTTCCCAGACCAGGGCTCGAACCCGTGTCCCCTGCATTGGCAGGCAGATTCTCAACCACTGCGCCACCAGGGAAGCCCCTTGAGTTTATTTTTGTGTATGGTATGAGGGAGTGTTCTAATTTCATTCTTTTACATGTAGCTGTCCAGTTTTCCCAGCACCACTTATTGAAGAGACTGTCTTTTCTCCATTATATATTCTTGCCTCCTTTACCAAAGATAAGGTGACCATATGTGTGTGGGTTTATCTCTGGGCTTTCTATCCTGTTGCATTGATCTATATTTCTGTTTTTGTGCCAGTACCATACTGTCTTGGTTACTGTAGCTTTGTAGTATAGTCTGAAGTCCGGGAGCCTGATTCCTCCAGCTCCGTGTTTCTTTCTCAAGATTCCTTTGGCTATTCGGGGTCTTTTGTGTTTCCATACAAATTGTGAAATTTTTTGTTCCAGTTCTGTGAAAAATGTCATTGATAGTTTGATAGGGATTGCGTTGAATCTTGATTGCATTGAATCTTGGAATGTTGATTCTTCCAATCCAAGAACATGGTATATCTCTCCATCTGTTTGTATCGTCTTTAATTTCTTTCATCAGTGTCTTATAGTTTTCTGCATACGTGTCTTTTGTCTCCTTAGGTAGATTTATTCCTAGGTATTTTATTCTTTTTTGTTGCAATGGTAAATGGGAGTGTTTCCTTAATTTCTCTGTTAGATTTTTCATCATTAGTGTATAGGAGTGCAAGAGATTTCTGTGCATTAATTTTGTACAAATTGACTTTTTAAATATTGTTGGGGAACAGGCTGTGGGAAATATTCATAGACTAGATGAGACAGAATTGGGACTTGTGTATTCTCTCATTCTCTTCCTCTCTCTTCTTTTTTGAATTTATTTTTTTATTTTAATTTATTTATTTTATTGACGTATAGTTGATTTGCAATGTCACATTAGTTTCAGGCGTACAGCACAGTGATTCAGTTGTGTGTGTGTTTATATATATATATATATATATATATATATATATACATGTATTTTCTTTTCCTTTATATATAGGTTATTACAAAATATCAAGCATAGTTCCCTGTGCTATACAGTGGGTCCTTGTTGTTAATTTTATATATAGTAGTATGTATGTGTTAATCCCAACCTCCTAATTTATCCCTCCCCTGCTTTTCCCTTTGGTATCTTCCTCTCTCTTGACGGCTGTCCAACTCAAAGTATCAAAGTGCCACTCACATCAGGGTCCACTAGATCTATCTACAACACGGAAAACAAATACCTGGATAGTGAGGCAAAGATCTAGGCTTTTTTTTTTAATTAAAAAAAATTGTTGTGCTGTTTAACACAGCTCACTGAGCACTTCCTTTTGCATGTGTAGACACAACCCTTTTTAAATCTGTATTAAAAAATAGAACTGGCAATGGCTTTTGCTCCCACTCAGGCTTGCCAAAAAGGTTGGAAGTGAGCATGCTTCTTCCTGCCTCTCTTGGCTGTGTTCTCTCTTAAAAGTTAGTGGAGACAGAAGCCTTCCCTTCCATAACTTTCCCTTGAGCAATAAGTTGACTAAGGGGTGGGGTCCAGGAGAAGGGCCCCCGCCTTTCATAATCAAGGAGGTGGTGATGTAGAAATATCAGGTGCTGGCAACAAAATTTTGGAACTTCTGATCAAGTGCCCATGCTGTTGTTTAATCCTTAATCATCCCTCTTGGCATACTTCCCATTGCTACTGCTTGCTTAAAATTGGAAGGGACTAATTGCCTCAATCTGTATTTTCTGTAAAGCTATGCTCAATACAAACCCCACAGGGACTCCTTGCATGATCATCTTGACCTAATAGGCTGTTTTATTTGCTTCCAAACAGTCTCTTCTATCTTCCCCTTACATTCTAAAATTTTCTTAGTCCCAAGTGACAGTCAGCAGTATGAGAGATATTTAAATGTTTCCTGCAGAGAAAGAAGTTGTTAGCTGAATTCCATACCCATCTCTCTGAATGGGTTTGACTATCAGTGGAGTTTGCTGCCATGCACAGGGGTCTTTATGGAAATTACCTTAACTATTTTGTTTTTCCTCAAGACTGTTTCAGAGACAAAGAATAATCATTATTCTTCAAGTCTTCTATACCAAAAAAAAAAAATGTCAGATTGTTTCAGCTAATTAAAATTGAAATTTGAGGGCTCTTGTAATCTAAAACATGTCATTCAAATGGAGGCTTTCTCGGGAGAAAAAGTTCATTGTACTCCTCAGGAATGAAAGTCCAAGATCCACCCAAGTTATTGCATAAACTTTTAGTTTATACTCACAGCTAATCCCATGCACAAGCCGAGATGGCCAACCCCTAGGTGCTGTCCCTGTGTTGCCAGAGAGGCCCTAAAATCTCTCTCCCTCTAATGCGTGAATTCTACCTTTTGTGAAAACTCCCTTAAAATCCCTAATAACCACAGGAGGAAAAATGTAATCAATCCCTAATAACTTGTAGTCAATTGTTAAATCTTTCCCTACCTTGGAATTAAAAGTGTTTTCTTCCCATTGCTTTCTTTTTGTAGATATGCCTATAGGTAGATACAGAGGCAGAATGAGTGTATATTACTTAGGGAAAAAAATGTTAATTTCTTACTCCATGGTAAGAGATGTGGTAGCACACAGTTGCTTCAAGTGAGGAAGGAAGAAAAATGTTAGGTTGAATGTGGGGAGACAAAAACAGGAGACAGAGGGGCTTCCCTGGTGGCGCAGTGGTTGAGAGTCCGCCTGCCAATGCAGGGGACACGGGATCGTGCCCCGGTCCGGGAAGATCCCACATGCCACGGAGCAGCTGGGCCCGTGAGCCATGGCCGCTGAGTCTGCGCATCCAGAGCCTGTGCTCCGCAACGGGAGAGGCCACAACAGTGAGAGGCCCGCGTACCGCAAAACAAACAAACAAACAAACAACAACAACAAAAAAAAACCAGGAGACAGAGATAAAGACATGGGGTACCTAAACCACAGTGGTGTTGGACCAGGCTGGACATGCTCACCAGGGCTGGGTCAGGTAAGGTGTGAGCACAAAATAAGAGAGGCACACCAATTTCTGCAGATGTCATTTTCCATTCCCATCTCTGATTACCTGTGCATACCAGCTCTGTAAGATTAACATGTCCCTAAAATAATATTTGGTCTCTGAGTCTCACTTCATATTTTATTGCAGTGAATTCTAAACAATCAGAGCCAGTTTCCAACGCTGAAAGCATTCCACAGAAATAATATAAATAGTCCAGCTTCAATCAGGTATCCATCCCTGAGCCAAACAACTAGGACCAAGAATGCAAACATGGGTGCATGGACCCGACCCGAGCAGACTGAAGAGATGCTCTCAGAGGAAAGAAGGGTTAAAGGAATTCTGTGACTTGTGTGACCTCAGGGAAAGTAATTTTACCTCTGTGAGCCTCTGTTTATCAGTAAAATCAATTATACCTCCTACTGTAAGGACCACTACTCTGTAAACCTTAAATTGCTAGTCAAGGATTTGGGGACCTGAGTTGACTGTAAGTTTAAGATGAATCACGAGTCTTATGAGGCTGCCAAAAAAGCAAACATGATCTTGGATCATAATAATATAAGTATATGCGTTAAAATGAGTGCGATGACAGCCTTCTTCTGTTGGATAAACATCTGATTCCTGTGGAGTAGAGTCTTGTGTTTGAGGTACCTCACTAAAAGAGATATTGGCAAACTGAGACAGGATATGGCAGAATTTAATAATATCAGTACTTCTTTACAGCATACCTTCATATAAGTTAGAAAAGCTTTTAAAAACTCCAATCCACAGGGTCTTAAACAGTTAGAGATGTATTTATTTATTTATTTTTACATAGGAAAGTGTCTACAGAAGATTGTTTCTGGCCTCGGGTCATTGGTCCAATGATGTTAAGGCTAGTGTCTCTGTTGATGTGATTGACCTTTCCTCATGGTTGCAAGATGGCTGTCAGTGCTCCAGACATCTCATCCATGTTCAAAGCAGGAAAAAGTGGAGAAAGAGGGCTATTAGCTTGATCTGTCCACAGTATCAGAAAAGCAAAAGCTTTCTCTGAGAAAACTCAAAGAAGACATTTTCTTATATCTCATTCATTTGAACTGTGTCTCATGGTCACCTTTAATGCAAGAGGGGCTGGGGAGGTATTTGCTAGAAGGTGACAAGGAAAAATGAGATCTACAATAGCTATATTTCAGCCAAACACTACTATCTGCCACGATTGCCATTATTTCCTTTCCTTTTTTTAAAAAAGAAACATTTCAGGTATATATAAAAGAGAGAATCTGATTGGTCTAGCTTAGTCAGGTATCCACCCTGACCCATCAGCTGTGGCTAAGATACAGACACAACTGCAAAAGTTTCATTACTATAAAAAGTGTTTGTAACGTGCACCCAAGCAAGAATACTCAGCTAAAAAAAAAAAAAAAATCACGAATCCAATTGAAGCCTCCTGTACACTTCTCAGTTGCATTTCCTCACCCTGACCCCATAACCAACCACTATCCTGAATTTGGGGTCTATTATTCCCACACATATTTTCACTATATATGGTTATTCTCATAGTCTCACTTGGGCTGTTTTAAAATTTGTGCAAGTACTGTAACTTAGCCCTCTTCGATTTCCTTTCTTAGCTAATTATAATTTTTGAGAATGATTTCATGTTTATACATATGGTCTAGTTCATTCAATTTCACTGCTGTATAAAAAGCATTTGTTGAAAATAGTACAATTTGTTTATCCATTCCTACATTGATAGACATTTAGTTTATTTATAATTCTTTGCTACTGTAAGAATGCTGCAGTGAATTTCTAGTACATGCCTCTTTCTGCACACATGAAATTATTTCTCTGAGGCATATACCCAGAGGTGGAATTGCTGGGTCAAAAGTTCTTTGAACTTTTAATTTTACAAAATATTGCCAAATGGCTCTCCAAACTGATCTATCAGTTAACCATCCAACACAGGGTATTATTGTTCTAATTGCTCCACGTTTTCACCAACTCTTGGCATTGTCAGGCTTCTCAGATTATGCCAATCTCATGAATGTGAAATGGTGTGTTGTCTCTTTTAATTTCCCTGATTACTAGCGAGATTGAGCATTATGTCAGATTTTTATTGGCCATTCGGCTTTCCCCTTCCTCTAATTTCCTGTTGATCTCATTCACCCATTTTCCCATGAATTTGTTTTCTTTTCCTTATCTTTCACATCTTTCTGTGTCTCATGCCCCCCGCCAGACCATGAGCATCTCTAGTTGAGTCATGGCTTCCACCATTCATTCAATTAATATCCACTAGTGTATATGCCAGACACTGTGAAAGCAATGGAGATACAGATCCTTGCCCTGGAGATATTATTATGTCTTTACAGTTCTTAAAGTCTGTCTGGCATATAAAGAGATTTGTTGAATGAATAAACAACGAATAAACACAATTCTAAGGAATCTGGGAGCTGTCCTCTGTGGTCTCTGTGTAGAGAAGTCCTCAAACTTACTCTGTTTTGCTCTAAAGGGAAGACTCATTTTAGACAGGTAAAAGGTACATGGAAAGACTTGGGCTCAAACAGAACAAAAAATTTTCTAATGATCAGATATGTTCAAAGATAGGGTAGTGAATACCCCATCACTGGAGGTATTCAAGAACAGCCTGATTAACTACCGAGCAAACCCATTGTATAAGGAATAAAACATTAGATAAGTAGTTGGACTAGTAAAGTCTTTCTCTATTCCCTGAAATTTTATAAAATGCAGTGTGTCATTTTAGTCCACTCAAGATCCCACTTTTTATTATTATTATTACTATTTTAATTTATTCTTGGCTGCGTTGGGTCTTCATTGCTGTGCGCAGGCTTTCTCTAGTTGCGGCGAGCGGGGGCTACTCTTCAGTGCAGTGTGCGGGCTTCTCATTGCAGTGGCTTCTCTTGTTGCAGGGCATGGGCTCTAGGCGTGTAGGCTTCAGTAGTTGCAGCACACAGGCTCAGTAGTTGCAGCATGCAGGCCCTAGAGCGCACAGGCTTCAGTAGTTGTGGCACATGGGCTCAGTAGTTGTGGTTCGCAGGTTCTAGGGTGCATGGGCTTCAGTAGTTGTGGCATGTGGGCTCAAGAGCCCAGGCTCAGTAGTTGTGGCACATGGGCTTAGTTGCTCCGGGGCAAGTGGGATCTTCCCAGACCAGGGATCAAACCCTAGTCCCCTGCATTGGCAGGGAGATTCTTAACCACTGTGCCACCAGGGAAGTCCCAAGATCCCACTTTTTAAAAAAAATCCCTCATGATTATGTGTAAAATTCATATCTGTCCATCTGATGATTTTCATATTCAAATGCCTGCGATTGCTCACCAAATGCCGTAAATCTGACCCTTTCTTATGCCTGTGGTTAGTTTCATAAATCATTTCCCTTACGGCCTTTTCAATTTACATAACCCTTCACATTATGACAGAAAGGATTCAACCTTTTTTTCATGCAGGTGACCTAATGTGTTACACCATAACGCTTGAGAAAAGATGAAGAAAGATTTGCTTCCTATCCCAGCACTACTCTATGAGGAACAAAATTACTGCTTTGAATCCAGCCCTTCTATTAGCATACATGCATCTGAAAACTTAGAAGTAAAGCTTGGAATTAGGATCTCCATTGGTTTAAAAACACACACATTCTCCTAGTATCACAGATTTTAAAGCAGGAAGAGACCGTAAAATCCTTTATGTTTACTCAGGTCGGGCCTCTGGTATTGGGCGGCCCTAAAGAACGAAAGAGCACTCCTCTTTTAGCCTCTGAATATCTACTTTGTTTGCACATCGTAGATTGGTATATGGCCACTTAAGCGGTCAGTAAACATCTACTCGAGTGCCTGCTGGGAATGTGACAGTGTGCTGGAGTTAGGACTGGCAGGATGTGTGAGAGATAGAGTCTCTACTCTCCAGTAGCTTGCAGTCTTAGTGGAGAGAGAGGTCACATGTGTACAGAGAACAAAGACAATATGACAGACATGAATGGAAGCCAGAGTCTGGTCCATAGTCAGCATCAGTAAATGTGTCTGTAACAAGAGGGCCCAGGAGGGACCCCAGCGCTCTGGCTTCTGTGCCTGGATGGATGGTAAAGCCATTCACTGAGAGAAGAAACACTGGAAAGGTCAAGACTGGCAGCAGAGGAAGCAGGGAGCGGGGAAACACAATCATGAATTTGTCTTAGCCATACTGGGGATGAGGTATGGCTGAGGGTCCGAGAGCTGGATGCAAGAGTTTAGAGCTCGGAGGAAATATCTAGGATAGGATACAAATCTGTGAGTCATTTGTACACAGGTGAGAAATGAGAATAGAGAGCCTAGGGCCATACTTAGAGAAACGCTGGATAGAAAAAGATGTATCCACAGAGGAGACAGAGGGAGGCAGTGGGGGGGGTGGTATCACAAAGAAGAGGGAACAAGAGAGGTCAGAGGAGTTCTGCCAAGATGCCAAGTAAATGAGGGCATGGAAGGAGTTACTGGCTTTAGTTTGAGGTGGTGACATCAGGGTTGGGCTGATCCCGAGAAGCAGCATGGGGATGGTACCCAGACATGCAGAGGAGGAGGACAAGCATTCTGGGCTGGGGAACAGCACTGCCTAAAACCCAAACAGCAAAGTAGCCATTGGGGTACGATGTGTGTCACAGTGGAACTTTCCTGTTTAGTCACCTTCCGGAAGGGGACCCTGGAGAGGAAGCCTGGGCCAGGAGGGCCTTGGATGTCTGGTGAAGAACTGGAATCTTCCTCTCCAACAAAAAAGACCCATCGTTGGTTTCTGAGCCCAGAAATGACTATGTAAAGCCGTGACAGATGCTTGCTAGCTATGGGAGATACGGTCCTTCTCAGTAACTGGGTGGGGGGCGCACTTCCGAAACACAAAATCAAGCTGAGATTCAGCAACAAAGCACAAAAACACTCTTCTGAGTGGGCAGATTTGTTGCGCCATTCTGTGAGCTCACGGATGGGAAACTCTCCACCCTCAAAGGGAAGCCCGATTTAGAGGTGTTGTTATTATAGTAATAGCCACTGCCTCCCCCTCCAAGGAGAAGAGTAGAAAACCAGCGCTCCCAGCAGAAAGCAGGAAAACAGTAACTACTGTCCTTTTATAATTCCTGACTTGGTGAGTTACATAAGCATGGGCTGTACCACGTCCAAGGTTCCCACAGCAGAGCTTTCATCTCCTCTGCCTCCAGGACCTTGGCTAATTTGACTAGTATGAGGTCTCTGCTTGCTCTGGTGGACTCAAGGCCCTTAGGGCAGTTGGGAGCAGGGATTCACATCTGTGTGTTTTAGAAACAAAATGCTCTGGTCCTGACCCTTCTCCCTCCTGCCTCCCGTTTCTAGCAGGGAAATAGAGGAGGGAAGCCAGATAAAGGGGTTTGGAGTCGTTGCTGGGGGTTTGCATCGGGAGAGGGGTTGCTAGAAGAGTCAACAGAGTTGGTGGCACGGAAAGAGAGGCAAGAAGAGAGAGAGGGACAGCCACGAAGCGGATTCCTCTCTGTGTGCCTCCTTCCTCTCCTCCCACCCAAGTGACAATAATGACAGCATTATGCCTTCCTTCATTGACTTATTGAGAACTTACTACGTGCTCAGCACTGACCTGGGCACGAAGGATTACCCAGTGAACAGCTCAGGCAGGTATCCCTACCCTCATGGAATTTGATTCAAGCAAGCAATCACATCAGCTGATGTGCGTTTGCAAATATGATGAGTGCAGGCTAACTTCTAAGAATGAGGAAGTAAGGCCAGACCACAAGGGCAGATGGGGCCATGATGCCAGGGAGGTCCCCAGACCAAACTACCCAGCGGCCCCCTCCATTGATCAGGGTGTAGGTAGTTATCTTAAAAGCACTGAGCAGCCAAGGAGCATTTTTAAGCAGCGGGTGGGTAGAGAGATCAGGTTTATGTTTGAATTCTCATCAACACCAACAATAATGCGAATGTTACTGTGACTAGCACTGCATACGTGTTTGGAGTTAGTAAGGTGCTTCCTCCTCTTCCTGTCCACAGGGTTTATCCCTGACCCTGGCCCTGCACTTCTTCTGGGGTCGATGGATCACTTGGCTGCAGCAGAGGGAGAAAGAGGCAGCAGGCAGATGTTCCCCTGGAGGAGTGGCCAAGAGAAACTGCTTTCAGGCAGCTGGCGCACACTTAGAAACGTGGGAGTCAGATAAGGGCATCTTGGAACCGTTTGGAGGTTAAACTAGCCTGTTTAAGCATGCCATGCGTATGAGGAAAATGCCCAAGCTACACTGTGCAGTGGGAAAAGCCAGGGACAAAGCAACAGAGGCAGCATCCAACACCCTGGGTGTCTCTATGGGCTCATGCACTTACAAGTATGCATGAATATGTTTGCATAGAAAAGAAGCCTAGAAGTCAGTACACAAAAACTCTTAACAGCAGGTAGATCTGCACAGTGGGACTCAGACTTACTGGGTTTTTATTCTTCTTTATGCCTTACTGGGTTTTCCAAACTACTCTGCTCCTTAGAATCCCAAACTACAATGCAGAGGGACCAAGGACAGGCTCATTCAGTGATCTCTTCAATCAACCAGTCATCATTGAGTGGCTCCCTCAGTGCCAGGAGCTGTGATTCCGATAAGAAGAGAGAAATCGGTCACCACCCACAGAAGGAGACCAAGCCACTGAGCTCCCCTGAGCCTCACCCTTGGAGGTTTTACCACCTATTCTACCTGCCAAGGCAGCCAGTAATTTTGTAGGGCTAATGTTTTAATAAGTTTATATTGCTATAGTCAGTTGGATCTGGAGATCAGGGCTGGCTTTCAGGATTGGCCAAAGTAGAAAACAGTTGACCATTAGATATGAGTCCCCACATATCCTTGTCCACACCCATGCGACGGCAGTTGGACTCTCCATGTGGGGGTCTATCCTAAAACAGTGCCTGAGATATAGAAAGCATTTGGAAATGTTTCTGGACATATTTGTTAGGAACCTTCCAATAGCTGATGAAACTGAAGCCAAAAGAGGGATTCACATAACTGAAGAGTCTAGGGTAGTACTGAGTCTTATTGTCCTGGCCTGGCCACATATCCAGCACTGACCCAGTCACTTTCCTAGGAAGACAGAATATATAGATTAGCTAGATCTGGGTCAGGTACCAATCCCTGGAGCCTGGGGGAGTGGTCAGCCTCCTGTGGAAGCTCAGGTTGAGTTTGGGATGGGAATGGTTCCCCAAAAAGGAAATCAAAATGTTGTTACCATAAGATAAAGGAATGAGTGCCCATCAGGCAAAAATAACAGATGCCCAGAAAACCAAGGGAATCGCTTAAGGCTTTCTGGAGGCATTTGCTTCCAGCTGAGTGCATGGAGGCAACATGGTGTAGTTGGTGGAACACTGGGCTCTGAAGGAAGAGACCAGCATTCTAGACTCACTATTTCTCTTGCCTCTTGTCTATCCCCAGATCCATCTCCACGGTGTTACCATGCTGATCCAGCTAAAATGCAAATCTAACCATGCCTCAGCATGAAATTCTTCACTGCCACCCACCCCACCCCTATCTCCCAACCCCAGCCCCACTGCCTGCAGGATCAAGTCCAAAGCCCCTCAGTAGCATGCAAGACCCTCTGCCTGCTTTTCTACCTCATCCCCCTTGGCCTCACACTGTCATCCCAGCAACCTGAGTTCCCTGTAGCTCACACTCACACACACACACCCCGAGCTGAAGCTATTCATGACTTTGCTCATGCCTTTCCCTGCAGTGCCCTTCACCTTTCCTCACCCAACTTTTACATTGCCAACTCCATCTCATCCTTGATAACCTGGCCTGGACATCATCTTCAAGAAACCCTCCGCTCCGTGCTTCCATGAGCACCATCATACCCTAAAGATACCTCTCCCTTAGCACTTGAAGTAATCTAATTACCTTCTTGTGATTCTAATCCAACAAAATAATTGTGGTAGAAATCTCACCTTACTTATATATACCACCCCAGGTGCTGGCATGCTCACTGGCCCCAAAGAGATGCTTATTAAATATTTACTGAACTGAACATTTCAGAACTCCATTCCCCCTTATCTAAAATGAGAACATTGGACTGTGTAAGCTATGAGATTCCTTCCAGCTCTGGAAGGTCATGGATCAGTCTAGCTCTTGTCACTGGAGAGAAAAATCAGGAGAGAATGAGACACAGAGAAAATAAGTTTTGATTTGCAGGCAAAGATTCAGAATAAGTCCTAACCAAGAGGCAATACCCCAGCCCAAACTGGGCAGCACATGAATTCTGTATACTTAAGAGGGAGTAAGGTCAGTGTGCATCCAAAACCAAGTGATGAAAAATAGAACTGCTTTATCTCCAGATGTAAGCTCACCACGTAAAGCATGTGGCCACTCACAGACACAGCATCTAGCATGCACTGGTCACAGAGTAAGCACTCAACAATTTTGTTGAATGGAATGCCAAAACCCAACTTTTTCTGCTGCTTCACCCAGAGGATGGACTGGCATTTACCTCGTAAGGGGAGAGTGCAGGAAATATCATACAAACATTATAAAAACAGCCACAGGCTATCCTGACAGATTCCCACAAGGCCTGCAGTTCAGCCTGAAAAACCTCTGAAAAAGCTTTTGCCAACCAAGAGGGAAGGACAAAAACTTAAAGAATAAAAACTAAAGCTCCATAAAATGCTGAAAGCTTAATAGCAATAAGATAGTCCCACCAGACTGAACCGACTTGAACATTTGCAGGGAAGGCTCATCTAAGTGCTATCACCCACTTCTTCAGATTCCTTTGCTATTCTTTTGACATCTGGTAGAGATTGAATGAGAGGCAGATTGAATTTATGGTTGGTGGAAAACCTAATCTGAAAGGAGGACAAAAAAGTCAGTATTTCATCATTGTTAGGCAGAGTGACTTGCCCAAGAGCTTCCCCATTTTTCAAAAATTATATGTCAGTTACTTGAGGAGGGGGAAATATAAGTTAAACTTTTAGGAAAATCACATATTCTAGGAAGAAATATAATCAAAGCGTTAAGGAGACATTTGCATCAAAATAAAATTCTATTTGATTGATCTAGCACTGATTTTCTAACACTCAAGGGAGAATTTATTTTGGGGGACATTACCTCATCATCTTTGTGGCTGGTTAGTGTTTTTATATCCCTATGAGTTTGTGCCAGAAGATTTATTTTGTCTCATGGCCAGAGTTCTGGTAATATAAATGTACTGTGCTTCATTTAATTTATTCATTTAATTTCTTCTTGGGTGATAGTTGTCTGTCTTTTCCCCTCTTCTAGCTCAGACTTCCTGAAAATCTTATGTAGAAAATTAAAGTCATATTCTTTCTGAACCTGAATTGATTTTGCCCAGGTCTTGTTTCAGAAATAATAGCAAAGAGAAATAATAGACTCCAAGACCTTGACTTTCACAGATTCCTTCTTTGCAGTCTGGCTTGAAGCCATCATATGAAGTCAGAGCTTTTTTTCCTCTCTCTCTCTCCTCTTTATCGCCCATATTTAAAGAGTAATCACTTGACTCGTGTCACTGGTTTATATGACTTTATTGTTACTGCTGAAAATAAATCAGTTTAAGAGCTGGTAATTAAATCATCTGCTTACATTTTTTTCCCCTTAAAAATCACTCAGAACCAGAACCGTTTTCCCCCCTAGTTCTGAGAAGCAATGTCACACAGATCTTAAGACTCTTGGGCGTTTGACATCGAAGGGAACCCTCAAGGTTGTGAAGTCCAACAAAATGGGGTGGGTGAGAGAGGCAGCCATCTGGCTGTCATTCATCCCCAGTCTTCACATGACAGTCTTATTTGACCTCGTTTATCCAAATATTTGCCCTTGTTCTTTCTTTTACTTTCTTTGTGTACACCTCTGTCTCTTTTTATTTATTTTTTCCTCCATAATGTAGAGCAAAGTAACTGTTGCTTGGTAAATTGACCAGGATAAAAACAAGCACATCTGAAAAAGGAAGCCAATATCCACCTCCACCCACAAAATAAAATTCATGTTAACAATTTATTTATTTGCTCTCATAGATGAGGTTAGCCAGATGATGTCTAGGTTTCCACTTTATGATATGTAGAAGCAGTCTTTTTTTAACACAATTTTTAAAGGTTACTTTTATTTACAGTTATTATAAAATATTGGCTATATTCCCTGTGCTGTACAATACATCCTTTGAACCTATCTTACACCCCATAATTTGTGTCTCCCACTTGCCCACCTATATATTGCCCCTCCCCCCACCACTGGTAACCACTAGTTTGTTCTGTATATCTGTGAGTCTGCTTCTTTTTTGTTATATTCACTAGTTTGCTGTATTTTTTAGATTCCACATATAAGTGATATCATACGATATTTGTCTGTCTGGCTTACTTCACTTAGTATGATAATCTCTAAGTTCATCCATGTTGCTGCAAATGGCATTATGTCATTCTTTTTTATTGCTGCATAGTATTCCATTGCGTGTGTGCACACGCACATGTGCGCGCATGCATGTATTGGGTTGGACAAAAGGTTTGTTCCGTTTTTTCCGTAAGATGGCTCTAGTAGTGCTTAGTTGTCTTTAACTTTATTCAAAACAATTTTGTTAGATTGTATTGTGACAGCCGTCATATCAGCGTGCATTTAAAACAAAAAATATTATCTAAATTGGTGAATTTTTGTAGCCATTTTAATATTGAAGATGAAAGAAAAAAGCAACATTTTCGGCATATTATGCTTTATTATTTCAAGGGTAAAAATGCAACTGAAACACAAAAAAGGATTTGGGCAGTGTATGGAGAAGGTGCTGTGACTGATCGAATGTGTCAAAAGTGGTTTGCAGGGCTTCCCTGGTGGCGCATCTGCCTGCCGATGCAGGGGACACGGGTTCGTGCCCCGGTGCAGGAAGATCCCACATGCCGTGGAGCGGCTGGGCCCGTGAGCCATGGCCGCTGAGCCTGCGCATCTGGAGCCTGTGCTCCGCAACAGGAGAGGCCACAGCGGTGAGAGGCCCACGTACCGCAAAAAAAAAAAAAGTGGTTTGCAAAGTTTTGTGATGGAGATTTCTTGCTGGACGTTGCTCCACAGTCGGGTAGACCAGTTGAAGTTGATAGCAATCAAATCATGACATTAATTGAGAATGGTCAACATTATACCATGTGGGATATAGCCAATATACTTTAAATATCCAAATCAAGCATTGGTTATGTTCATTGCTTTGATGTTTGGGTTCCACATAAGAGAAAAAAACCTTCTTGCCCGTATTTCCGCATGAGGTGCTCTACTTAAACGTAGTGAAAATGTTCCGTTTTTAAAACAAATTATGATGGGCAATGAAAAGTGGATACTGTACAATAATGTGGAACAGAAGAGATCGTGGGGCAAGTGAAATGAACCACCACTAACCACACCAAAGGCCGGTCTTCATCCAAAGAAGGTGATGTTGTGTATATGGTGGGAATGAAAGGGAGTCCTCTATTATGAGCTCCTTCTGGAAAACCAACGATTAATCCTAACAAGTACTGCTCCCAATTAGACCAACTGAAATCAGCACTCGATGAAAAGTGTCCAGAATTAGTCAAGAGAAAACGCATAATATTCCATCAGGATAACGTAAGACCGCATGTTTCTTTGATGACCAGGCAAAAACTGTTACAGCTTGGCTGGGAAGTTCTGATTCATCCGCGTTATTCACCAGACATTGCACCTTCAGATTTCCATTTATTTAGATCTTTACAAAATTCTCTTAATGGAAAAAATTTCAATTCCCTGGAAGACTGTAAAAGGTACCTGGAACAGTTCTTTGCTCCAAAAGATTAAAAGTTTTGGGAAGATGAAATTATGAAGTTGCCTGGAAAATGTCAGAAGGTAGTAGAACAAAAGGGTGAATATGTTGTTCAATAAAGTTTGTGGTGCAAATGAAAACTGTGTCTTTTATTTTTACTTAAAAACTGAAGGCACTTTTTGGCCAACCCAATACACACACACACACACACACACACACGCACACATATATGTATGATATATATGTGTGTGTGTATATATATATATATACACACGTACACCACATCTTCTTTGTCCATTCATCTGATGATAGACATTTAGGTTGCTTTCTATACCTTGGCTATTGTAAATAATGCTGCTATGAACTGCAGTCTTAAAATTAGCTCCATATTCCTTCAATAATGGTTCATTTTCAATGTCATGTTGCCTCATGATATAGGGCCAAGGTGTCTGTATTAGGATAACGATTTAAGAGAACTGAGTTTTAGACCCAGCATTGTCTCCACCCAGCTGTTGGATAAAGCCCCTTAAATTCTGTGGCTCTCAGTGTCCAAACATGTAAACTTGAACTCAAAGTCTTTTCCAGCTCTAACATTCTGGAGTCTTTGATCTGTTCTAAATATCTTCTCTAAATACCAACATTCTGTTTGTAGTCCACTTATGGTCTCCAAATTTAAATTATTCTTAATTTAATTATTCTTAATTTTCTTAATGAAAAATTTCTATATGTGACTCACATTCAGACAAAAAAAGCTGCAGAGGTTTCTGCTTTTCCTGCCTCACTCCTCCATTGGGCATATCTGACTCACCAAGAAAGGGGGCTGTGATCAATTAGAAAAATCTACTGTGAGTGAAGGGTCGGGAGGAACGTGCAAGGCCCATTCTGAGAGCAACTCAGATGAGCACATTTCTTCACACCAGGCAGAGAGGAGAGGCCCAATACCCCCAAAAAAGAGAAAATGGCTCTCAAAGCCAAGTTACATAACTTCTGATGTTTTTAAATTTCTTTGTAAAAAGTTCGACAAATTCACACTGATTTCAACACCAAGAAAGCTGCCAGTTTGGCAGTCCCATGCTGAATTTTCTCTCTGATCTGAGGTACAAAGTTCCTGGACTGTGTAAGTTTTCTTTCCTGCTATAGTACTTCTGACCTGCTTGGAGAGGTTACAGTCGAAAATGTAAAACTACAGCAATGAGATTGCATTATGATGTAGGACAAAGTTTGTACAAGTGGAAACAAAACAGCACCCAAACAGCCTGACGCTAATGCAAAGAGAGAGAAGAAAGTCAATTGACTTTCACAAACTTGTTTCTCTCTAAGAGGTCTTTTAAACAACTTGCGAAACTCTACAATCATTTGTATGCTGTAGGATCCTCTTTACTTCCTATATCTTACACCTGACCAGTTCCTCTCTGGCTACCCTCCCTACTAATCTCCCCAGACACAAGCTATGCTGAGCCTTGCTAAGCCACTCACAGTTTCTCAAGTTACCCCCAATCCCCTCCCTCCACCTGGGAAAAAAAGGTACATATTCTGAGGCCTCCCTAAACATCAGATTGAGACCCTATACAACCTTCAGGTCCCACACACTTAACACCTGAACTGAATGCTGTGCTTCTGTGTTTTCCTCCATCTCCCGTTTGCAAGATGCTTCAAGCTATGGACCAAATACTCTTCAGGTTTCTGTCGGCAGTGCCTGCATAGTTTCTGGCCCATTACAGGCAGGTAAAAAGTGCTTGTAGAAAAAATAAGTGAGTGAATGAATGAACAAATCAATAGTGGGTTCTATTGTTTCAGTATAAAAGACTGGAATTATTTTATTAGACAAGCTAAAATGTTACCTTCTCCAGTGCTAAATTGGACTGCTTTCACTTTTGAACTTTGAAGCCTCTGTTTAAATCCAAAAGACATAGAGAGATGATCTGTTTCTCCATGATATAATTTAGGCTGAATTCTGTTTATTAGCAAGTGTTCAGGAGGCATCATGAAGAGGCAGTCTGGGCATTTGATGATAGATAAGCCATCTGGATGCATTGTCAGTCAGACCATATGACACACATTTTGACTTCTGGGTCTAGGTATCAATGTAAGGGCAGATTCATCCATCTACATTCTGTTATGCAGGCCCCCTGTGATCAATAAAATGAATTTTGCAAGAGGTTTGGTAGGTGAGAGATTTATCTCTAATAGCCATGGAAAAACCGAGTGAAATCAGCTAGCCCAAACCAAAATGGAGGCCATTCCATCCTTACCAAGGTCCAAAACAAAAATCTTTATTCATTCTCTTATTTATTTTATTTAGGGCAAATCATAATATGTGTCAGTAAAGAAAATTGAAAAAATTATTCTTCTGTTTTTACACCTTCTGTGGTAGACTGTAATCTTCATGAGAGCAAGGATCTTGTTTATTTTGTTCACTAAGCAGTGACTACCTCCACAGGGAGTACTCCTTAAATATTGTTGACCAGTTAGATGAAAGAATGATGCTTACATGTGACGTAGAAAAAGGCATGCTATAAAATTTTCTCATAACAGCTTGGTGTTAAGAACGGCACATTTCTGGTAAATATGTTCTCTTCTATGAAAAGAACTATGATGTGATGCTACTGTAAGACTATAGCTTTCTCCCCTCACCACTCTTGAATGTAAAATTAAGAGAAACATGCTTTAGGTCAAGGGAGGCCAAATGAATGACGGAAACGATTTTCATTCCAGAAACATCAATAACCGAACATGAAAAAACATTTTTCTGCTAAGTGACCACATTGGTGGATTCTTCAAAGAGTCCATTAGGTAGGGAAGGAGATGCTGGTACTGAGAGGAAGATATCAATCCATGGGTGCTTGATGCACGACTGCTTCAGTCTCCCCATTGAGTCAACACAGGCTGGGAAAAGGTTGCACTAAGTTTCTGGGTTTCTAAGTTATTTGAACCTTTCAAAGAATGTTGAAAACAGAACTTGGGAAGAAACTTTTTCGCAGAATGGAAGGTTACAGCCTTAAGGGGACTTGGTGCCAGAGTTAAGACTGGTTAAAAATAATTGGTTTGCAAAGAGCAGTATTTTTTTGTCAAAATTAAGTCTACCATTACTGATATTACTCTAAAGGTGGCCTAGTATGGAAGAAAAATAGCAAGAGAAACACATTTTACTCAAGTATGAGTCCCCAGACTAAATTTTTTTCCAGTTCACTAAAATAGCATTGAAATTTTGAAAAGACTGTTACAAAAGATAAGAAGGGACACTGCATAATGATCAAAGGATCACTCCAAGAAGAAGATATAACAATTATAAACGTTTATGCGCCCAACATAGGAGCACTTCAATACATAAGGAAAATGCTAACAACCATAAAAGGAGAAATCGACAGTAACACAATAATAGTAGGGGACTTTAACACCCCACTTACACCAATGGGCAGATCATCCAAATAGAAAATAAATAAGGAAACACAAGCTTTAAATGACACAATAGACCAGATAGATCTAATTTATATTTATAGAACATTCCATCCAAAAGTAGCAGAATACACTTTCTTCTCAAGTGCACATGGAACATTCTCCAGGATAGATCACATCTTGGGTCACAAATCAAGCCTTGGAAAGTTTAAGAAAATTGAAATCATATCAAGCATCTTTTCTGACCACAACGCTATGAGATTGGAAATCAATTACAGGAAAAAAACTGTAAAAAAACACAAATACATGGAGGCTAAACAGTGCGCTACTAAATAATCAAGAGTTCACTGAAGAAATCAAAGAAGAAATTAAAAAATACATAGAAACAAATGACAATGAAAACATGAAGACCCAAAACCTATGGGACACAGCAAAAGCAGTTCTATGAGGGAAGTTTATAGCAATTCATTCTCACCTCAAGAAACAAGAAAAGTCTCAAATAAACAATCTAACCCTATGCTTAAAACAACTAGTGAAAGAAGAACAAAGAAAACCCAAAGTCAGTAGAAGGAAAGAAATCATAAAGATAGAGCAGAAATAAATGAAATAGAAACAAAGAAAACAATAGCAAAGATAAATAAAACTAAAAGCTGGTTCTCTGAGAAGATAAACAAAATGGATAAACCCTTAGCCAGACTAATCAAGAAAAAAGGGGAGAGGACGCAAATCAATAAAATTAGAAATGAAAAAGGGGAAATCACAACTGACACTGCAGAATACAAAGGATTATAAAAGACTACTACAAACAACTATATGCCCGTAAAATGGACAACCACGAAGAAATGGACAAATTCTTGGAAATGTACAATTTTCCAAGACTGAACCAGGAAGAATTAGAAAACATAGACCTGTCACAAGTAATGAAATTAAAGCCATAATTTAAAATCTTCCAACAAACAAAAGTCCAGGACCAGAGAGCTTCACAGGCAAATTCTATCAAACATTTAGAGAACAGCTAACACCGATCCTTCTCAAACTCTTCCAAAAAACTGCAGAGGGAGAAACACTCCGAAATTCATTCTACGAAGCAACCATCATGCTGATATCAAAACCAGAAAAATCTATTACCAAAAAAGAAAATTATAGACCAATATCACTGATGAACATAGATGCAGAAATCCTGAACAAAATATGAGCAAACAGAATCCAACAACACATTAAGAAGGATCATACACCATGATCAACTGGGATTTATCCCAGGGATGCAAGGGTTCTTCAATATACACAAATCAATCAGTGTCATACACCACATAAACAAATTAATGAATAAATACCATATGATCATCTCAATAGATGCAGAAAAAGCCTTTGACAAAATTCAACACCCATTTATGATAAAAACTCTCCAGAAAATGGGCATGGAGGGAACCTACGTCAACATAATAAATGTCATATATGACAAACCCACAGCAAACATCATACTCAATGGTGAAAAACTGAAAGCATTTCGTCTAAGATCAGGAACAAGACAAGGATGTCCACTTTCACCACTCTTACTCAACATAGTTTTAGAAGTCCTGGCCATGGCAATCAGAGAAGAAAAAAAATTAAAGGAATACAAACTGGAAAAGAAGAAGTAAAGCTGTCAGTTTGCGGATGACATGATACTATACATAGAAAATCCTAAATATGCCACCAGAAAACTACTAGAACTAATCAATGCATTTGGGAAGCTTGCAGGATACAAAATTAAGGCATAGAAATCTCTGGCATTCCTATACAGCAACAACAAAAAAATCAGAAACAGAAATTAAGGAAACAATCCCATTTACCATTGCAACAAAAAGAATAAAATACCTCAGAATAAACCTGCCTAAGGAGGCAAAAGACTTGTACTCAGAAAACAATAAAACACTGATGAAAGAAATCAAAGATGACAAACAGATGGAGAAATATACCACGTTCTTGGATTGGGGGAATCAATATTGTGAAAATGACTATACTATCCAAAGCAATCTGTAGATTCAGTGCAATCCCTATCAAACTACCAATGGCATTCTTCACAGAATTAGCACAAAAAATTTTACAATTCGTATGGAACCATAAAGGGCCCCGAATAGCCAAAGCAATCTTGAGAAAGAAAAACGGAGTTGGAGTAATCAGGCTCCCCAACTTCAAAGTATACCACAAAGCTCCAGTAATCAAGACAGTATGGTACTGGCACAAAAACAGAAATATAGATCAATGGTCCAGGATAGAATGCTCAGAGATAAACACATGCACGTATGGTCACCTAATTTACGACAAGGGAGGCAAGAACATACAGTGGAGAAAGGACAGCCTCTTCAATAAGTGGTGCTGGGAAAACTGGACAGCTACATATAAAGAATGAAATTAGAACACCACCTAACACCATACACAAAAATAAAGTCAAGGGCTTCCCTGGTGGCGCAGTGGTTGAGAGTCCGCCTGCCGATGCAGGGGACATGGGTTCGTGCCCTGGTCCGGGAAGATCCCACGTGCCGCGGAGCGGCTGGTCCCGTGAGCCATGGCTGCTGAGCCTGTGCGTCCGGAGCCTGTGCTCCGCAACGGGAGAGGCCACAACAGTGAGAGGCACGCATGCTGCAAAAAAATAAATAAATAAAATAAAATAAAAATAAAGTCAAAATGGATTAAAGACCTAAATGTAAGACCAGACACCATAAAACTCTTAGAGGAAAACATAGAAAAAACACTCTTTGACATAAACCACTGCAAGATCTTTCTTGACCTATGTCCTAGAGTAACAGAAATAAAAACAAAAATAAACAAATGGGACCTAATTAAGCTTAAAAGCTTTTGCACAGCAAAGGAAACCATAAACAAGACAAAAAGACAACCCTCAGAATGGGAGAAAATATTTGCAAATGCAGCAACAGACAAATGATTAATCTTCAAAATATACAAACAGTTCATGGAGCTCAATATCAAAAGAACAAACAAT
Source organism: Mesoplodon mirus (assembly GCF_964341445.2). Lineage (NCBI taxonomy): Eukaryota > Metazoa > Chordata > Mammalia > Artiodactyla > Ziphiidae > Mesoplodon > Mesoplodon mirus. The sequence goes on from NC_138980.1 coordinate 63,872,515, forward strand.
CCAATTAAAAAATGGGTGGAAGGGCTTCCCTGGTGGCGCAGTGTTTGAGAGTCCACCTGCCAATGCAGGGGACACGGGTTTGTGCCCCGGTCCGGGAAGATCCCACATGCCGCAGAGCGGCTAGGCCCATGAGCCATGGCCTCTGAGCCTGCACGTCCAGAGCCTGTGCTCTGCAACAGGAGAGGCCACAACAGTGAGATGCCCGCATACCGCAAAAAAAAAAAAAAAAAAAAAGAAAAGGGTGGAAGACCTAAATAGACATTTCACCAAGGAAGACATACAGCTGGCCAAGAGGCACATGAAAAGATGCTCAACATCACTAATTATTAGAGAAATGCAAATCAGAACTACAATGAGGTATCACCTCTAGCCAGTCAGAATGGCTATTTTCAAAAAATCTACAAACAGTAAATGCTGCAAAGGGTGTGGTGAAAAGGAAACCTTCCTGCACTGTTGGTGGCAATGTAAATTGATACAACCACTAAGGAAAACAGTATGGAGGTTCCTTAGAAAGCTAAAAATAGAACTACCATATGACCCAGCAGTCCCACTACTGGGCATATACTGTGAGAAAACCATAATTCAAAAAAATACATGTACCACAGTGTTCATTGCTGCACTGTTTACAATAGCCAGGATATGGAACCAACCTAAGTGTCCATTGACAGATGAATGGTTAAAGAAGATGTGGCACATGTATACAATGGAATATTACTCAGCCATAAAAAGAAACAAAATTGAGTTAGTTGTAGTGAGGTGGATGGACCTAGAGTCTGTCATACAGAGTGAAGTCAGAAAGAGAAAAACAAATACTGTATGCTAACATATATATATGGAATCTAAAAAAAAAAAAAATGGCTGATGAACCTAGTTGCAGGACAGGAATAAAGAGGTAGACATAGAGAATGGACTTGAGGACTTGGAGTGGGAGGGGGAAACTGAGGCAAAGTGAGAGTAGCATCAACATATATATACTACCAAATGTAAAATACTTGGCTGGTGGGAAGCAGCAGCATAGCACAGGGAGACTGGCTCAGTGGTTTGCAATGACCTAGAGGGGTGGAATAGGGAGGATGGGAGGGAGGCTCAAGAAGGAAGGGATATGGGGATATATGTATGCATATGGCTGATTCACTTTGGTGTACAACTGAAACTAACAGTATTGTGAAACAATTATACTCCAATAAAGATCTGTTAAAAAAAACTGAAGTTAAAAAAAAAATCTTGACAAATGAAAATGGAAATACAACATACCAAAACTTAAGGGATATAAAACAAAACAAAACCAAAAAAGCAGTTCTAAGAGGGAAGTTCATAGTGATAAATGCCTACATTAAGGGAAAAAAGCCTCAAGTAAACAACACAACTTTATACCTCAAGGAACTAGAAAAAGAGCAAACTAAGTTAGTAGAAGGAAGGAAATAAGAAAGATCAAACCACATGCATGCCACAACCAAGAGTTCAAATGCCACGACTAAGAGTCTGCATGCTGCAACTGCGAAGCCTTCATGCTGCAGCGAAGATCCTGTGTGCAGCAGCTAAGACCTGGCACAGCCATAATAAATAAATAAATATTTTTTAAAAAAAGCTTACCAAATCCTGAAAATTCTAAAAACAAAACAAAACAGAAATAAATGAAATTAAGACTAAGAACACAGTTAAAAAGATCTATGAAGCTAAGAGCTGTTTTTTTAAGCTAAACAAAATAGACAAACCTTTAGCTAGATTTACCAAGAAAAAAAAGAGAGAGGACTCAAGTAAATAAAATTAGAATTGAAAGAAAAGACATTACAAGTGATACCACAGAAATACAAAGGATCATAAGAGACTACTGTGAACAATTATATGACAACAAATTGAAGAAATAATTAAGTCTCTATAAACATACAACCTAACAAGACTAAGTCATAAAGAAAGAAAATTTGAATAGCCCAATAATGATTATAGAGACTGAATCAGTAATCAAAAATCTCTCAATAAAGAAAAGCCCAGGACTAGATAGCTTCACAGGTGAATTCTACCAAACATTTAAATAATTAATACCAATCCTTTTTAAACTCTTCTAAAAAATTGAAGAAGAGTGACAACTTCCAGAACCAGGTTAGCATTACCCTGGTACCAAAGCCTGACAAGAACACTACAGGAAAAAAAAAATTACCGTCCAATATCCATAAGGAACATTGATGCTAAAATACTCAACAAAATACTAGCAAACTGATTTCAAGAACACATTAGAAGGATAATACACCATGACCAAGTGAGATTTATCACTGTGATTCCAGGACAGTTCAACACATGCAAGTGAATAAATATGATGCACAGCATTAACAGAATGAAAGATGAAAATCATATGATCATCTCAATGATGGAGAAAAAGCATTTGACAGAATTTAACATCCTTCCATGATAAAAACTCAACAAATTAGGTATAGAAGGAATGTACCTCAACATGATAAAAGTCACATATAACAAGCCCACAGTGAACATCATACTCAATAGTGAAAGCTGAAAGCTTTTTCTCTAAGGTCAGGAACAAGAAAGAATGCCCACTCTCACCACTTCTACTCCACATAGTATTAGAAGGCTTAGCCAGAGCAATTAGGCAGGAAAAAAAAATAAAAGGCATCCAAATCAGAAAAAACAGTAAATTTGTCCCTGTTTGCAGATGACATGATCTTGTATGTAGAAAATCCTGGAGACTCGATCAAAAAACTGTTAGAACTAGTAAATGAATTCAGCAAGTTTTCAGGATGCAAAATCAACATACAAGTCAATTGCACTGTGTGTGTGTGTGTGTGTGTGTATGTGTGTTCCAGTAAAATTTTACTTACAAAAAAACCCCAAAAATATAGAATTTGGCCCACAGACATGGTTCCTCAACTCCTGGTGGTGAAGCATTAAAAAACACCTGTCTATAAGGTTTGTAAGAAATCAGGCTAAATGTTGCCCATGCTTTGGCTGGAAGATTTGCTTTTATTTGAGAAATGCTTTCCTCTTGCATTGTCAAGTACCAAGGGGATATGTGAGTCTCAAAGATGCCTCTTCAGGCATACCTATCATCACACCAGATCAACTTCTTCAAATTAATTTTTCTTTTTTTTAAACTGAGATGTAATTGACATAAAACTATATTAATTTCAGGTATACAACAGAATGATTTGAAATATGTACATATTACAAAATGACCCCCACAGTTAAGTCTAGTTAACATCCATTACCACACATCATTACATACTTTTTTCTTGTGATGAGAACTTTTAAGATCTACTCTCTTAGCAACTTTTAAATATACAATACAGTATTATTAACTATAGTCACCATTGCTATACATTATATCCCAGAATTTATTTTATTTTATAACTGGAAGTTTGTACCTTTTGACCACCTTCACCTGTTTCACCCACTCCCTAACCCCCACCTCTGGCAACTACTAATCTGTTCTCTGTATCTGAGTTCAGGCATCAGGCTTTCTTGGGTTCACTGTTGTTTTTGTTTTTGTTTTTGTTTATTCCACATATGAATGAGATCATATGGTATTTGTCTTTCTCTGTCTGATTTATTTCACTTAGCATAATGCCCTCAGGGTCCATTCATGTTGTTGCAAATGGCAAGATTTCCTTCCTTTTATGGCTAGATAATATTCCATTCTGGATATATATATCACATTTTTTATCCATTCATCTATTGATAGACACTTAGGTTGTTTCCATGTCTTGACTATCGTAAATAACTCTGCAATGATCCCTGGGGCACAGATTTTTTTTTAAAAAATACCATACAAGTAAGGCACTGTTTTATTATTTAGATTCTTGTCAGTTTGCATCAACAAAACATGTCTTTGTGTTTTCACAAATAAAAGGGCAAAATCAAAGTGAATATGATCTGTAGATTGTTGGTTTATATTAACTGAAAACAATAACAGAAAAAACCCCAAAGCTTTTAAGAACCCAAAATATCTTGTTCTTACACTGAGGCATTATATCCTTAATCTTTGTTCAGGTGTAATATATATATATATATATTTTTTTTTACATCTTTATTGGAGTATAATTGCTTTACAATGGTGTGTTAATTTCTGCTTTATAACAAAGTGAATCAGTTATACATATACATATGTTCCCATATCTCTTCCCTCTTGCGTCTCCCTCCCTCCCACCCTCCCTATCCCACCCCTCTAGGTGGTCACAAAACACCGAGCTGATCTCCCTGTGCTATGTGGCTGCTTCCCACTAGCTATCTATTTTACATTTGGTAGTGTATATATGTCCATACCACTCTCTCGCTTTGTCACAGCTTACCCTTCCCCCTCCCTATATCCTCAAGTCCATTCTCTAGTAGGTCTGTGTCTTTATTCCTGTCTTACCCCTAGGTTCTTCATGACATTTTTTTTCTTAAATTCCATGTATATGTGTTAATGTACGGTATTTGTCTTTCTCTTTCTGACTTACTTCACTCTGTATGACAGACTCTAGGTCCATCCACCTCATTACAAATAGCTCAATTTATTTTCTTGTTATGGCTGAGTAATATTCCATTGTATATATGTGCCACATCTTCTTTATCCATTCATCCGATGATGGACACTTAGGTTGTTTCCATCTCTGGGCTATTGTAAATAGAGCTGAAATGAACATTTTGGTACATGACTCTTTTTGAATTATGGTTTTCTCAGGGTATATGCCTAGTAGTGGGATTGCTGGGTCATATGGTAGTTCTATTTGTAGTTTTTAAGGAACCTCCATTCTGTTCTCCATAGGGGCTCTACCAATTCACATTCCCACCAGCAGAGCAAGAGTGTTCCCTTTTCTCCACACCCTCTCCAGCATTTATTGTTTCTAGATTTTTTGATGATGGCCATTCTGACTGGTGTGAGATGATATCTCACTGTGGTTTTGATTTGCATTTCTCTAATGATTAATGATGTTGAGCATTCTTTCATGTGTTTGTTGGCAGTCTGTATATCTTCTTTGGAGAAATGTCTATTTATGTCTTCTGCCCAGTTTTGGATTGGGTTGTTTGTTTTTTTGTTATTGAGCTGCATGAACTACTTGTAAATTTTGGAGATTAATCCTTTGTCAGTTGCTTCATTTGCAAATATTTTCTCCCATTCTGAGGGTTGTCTTTTGGTCTTGTTTATGATTTCCTTTGTGGTGCAAGAACTTTGAAGTTTCATTAGGTCCCACCTGTTTATTTTTGTTTTTATTTCCATTTCTCTAGGAGGTGGGTCAAAAAGGATCTTGCTGTGATTTATATCATAGAGTGTTCTGCTTATGTTTTCCTCTAAGAGTTTGATAGTTTGATAGTATCTGGCCTTACATTTAGGTCTTTAATCCATTTTGAGCTTATTTTTATGTGTGGTGTTAGGGAGTGATTTAATCTCATACTTTTACATGTCACTGTCCAGTTTTCCCAGCACCACTTATTGAAGAGGCTGTCCTTTCTCCACTGTACATTCCTGCCTCCTTTATCAAAGATAAGGTGACCATATGTGCATGGGTTTATCTCTGGGCTTTCTATCCTGTTCCATTGATCTATATTTCTGTTTTTGTGCCAGTACCATACTGTCTTGATTATTGTAGCTTTGTAGTATAGTCTGAAGTCAGGGAGCCTGATTCCTCCAGCTCCGTTTTTCGTTCTTAAGATTGCTTTGGCTATTCGGGGTCTTTTGTGTTTCCATACAAATTGTGAAATATTTTGTTCTAGTTCTGTGAAAAATCCCAGTGGTAGTTTGATAGGGATTGCATTGAATCTGTAGATTGCTTTGGGTAGTAGTGTCATTTTCACAATGTTGATTCTTCCAATCCAAGAACATGGTATGTCTCTCCATCTATTTGTATCATCTTTAATTTCTTTCATCAGTGTCTTATAATTTTCTGCATACAGGTCTTTTTTCTCCTTAGGTAGGTTTATTCCTAGATATTTTATTCTTTTTGTTGCAGTGGTAAATGGGAGTGTTTTCTTGATTTCACTTTTAGATTTTTCATCATTAGTGTATAGGAATGCCAGAGATTTCTGTGCATTAATTTTGTATGCTGCTACTTTACCAAATTCATTGATTAGCTCTAGTAGTTTTCTGGTAGCATCTTTAGGATTCTCTATGTATAGTATCATGTCATCTGCAAACAGTGACAGCTTTACTTCTTCTTTTCCAATTTGGATTCCTTTTATTTCCTTTTCTTCTCTGATTGCTGTGGCTAAAACTTCCAAAACTAGGTTGAATAAGAGTGGTGAGAGTGGGCAACCTTGTCTTGTTCCTGATCTTAGTGGAAATGGTTTCAGTTTTTCACCATTGAGGACAATGTTGGCTGTGGGTTTGTCATATATGGCCTTTGTTATGTTGAGGAAAGTTCCCTCTATGCCTACTTTCTGCAGGGTTTTTATCATAAATGGGTGTTGAATTTTGTCAAAAGCTTTCTCTGCATCTATTGAGATCACCATATGGTTTTTCTCCTTCAGTTTGTTAGTATGGTGTATCACATTGATTGATTTGCGTATATTGAAGAATCCTTGCATTCCTGGAATAAACCCCACTTGATCATGGTGTATGATCCTTTTAATGTGTTGTTGGATTCTGTTTGCTAGTATTTTGTTGAGGATTTTTGCATCTATGTTCATCAGTGATATTGGCCAAAACTACAGATATTTTTTTGACTTAGTGTTTTTTTCTTCAGATAAATACCCACAAGTGGAATTGCTGGATCATATGGTAGTTCTACTTTTAATCTGTTGAGGATCTGCCATGCTGTTGTCCATAGTGACTATACCAATTTATGTTCCCACCTACAGTGCACAAGCATTCCCTTGTCTCCACATCCTGGACGACACTTGTTATCTCTTGTTTTTTTTGATGATAGCTGTTCCAACAGGTGTGAGGTGATATCTCATTGTGGCTTTGATTTGCATTTCCCTGATTATTAGTGATGTGGAGCACATTTTCATGTACCTTTTGGCCATCTGTATGTCTTTGGGAAAATGTCTATTCAGATACTCTGCCCGTTTTTTAATCAGATTGGGTTTTTTTGCTATTGAGTTGCATGAATTCTTTATATATTTTTTATATTAACCCTTTATCAGATATATGATTTTCAAATATTTTCTCCTATTCTTTACATTGCCTTTTCATTTTGTTGATGGTTTCCTTTGCTGTGCAGAAGCTTTTTAGTTTGATGTAATCCCACTTATTTTTTATTTTGTTGCCTTTGCTTTTGCTGTCAAACCCCAAAAATCATCACCAAGACCAAATAAGGAGCCTTCTGTTTGTTTTCCCCAGGGTGCTACCTGGACATGCTTAAGTTTGTGTGCCTTCTCCCAATACCACAGCCAGCTTTCTGGGTTTGCTTGTGAGCTGTCTGCAAAAACTCGCACTCACCTAGTGGTGGGGGAGCACACAGGAACCAGCTATGTTTGGGGGGAGGCACCAGAAAATTGGGGGTGCCTCTGGGCCATATGGGGAGTCCGCAAGCAAGGCTGACTTCCTGATGGAGTCTGTAAAGCAGTTAATAGGACCCACAGCCCTCTTTGTTGAGTTCTGAATCCTGGTGGCTATGAGTCCCCACTTCTCTTCCCTACTCCCAGTCTTTCCCAACCATTTAGCCATGCTGATACTCTCAGTATTTTGGGTGAGGGAGAAACAAGTGTGCCTCTTGTTTTACATTCCATACAGCTGGAAAGCTGAGCTCTTACTGGCTACACTCTCACTTTCCCCTGTGGGAGAAATTGGGTCTGAGGAGGTCTTTCTTGACATCGGGCTGTGCCACCTTGGGAGTGGGGTGATGCTGATGAAGTGAAACTGCTCTTCTTACCCTCTTCATTATGTGTATTCATGAATTATTATTTTCTCCAGTCATGTGCTGGAAATTCTCTGCTGGATTTTCAGACTCCCACAATGGTACTTTCATCCATGGAAGTTGTCAAAATTGATGTTCTGTGGGTGGGATGACAGCTGAAAACTCTGATTCCACCATTTTGCTGATGTCACTCTTCAGTGAAAGCTTGAGAAGACTTTAAAAATTTTGTATATAGGGCCTCCCTGGTGGCGCAGTGGTTGAGAGTCCGCCTGCCGATGCAGGGGATACGGGTTTGTGCCCCGGTCTGGGAGGATCCCATATGCCGCGGAGCGGCTGGGCCCGTGAGCCATGGCCGCTGGGCCTGCGCATCCGGAGCCTGTGCTCTGCAACGGGAGAGGCCACAACAGTGAGAGGCCCGCATACCGCAAAAAGAAAAAAAAAAAAAAAATTTTGTATATAAATTTTTTTCTATGAACATTGTTGTCATCTTCATATCAATGTGTACAGCCCTAGCTCCTGTATGAGTCATTGAGATGCTATAGCGTAATGGTCCGAAGTGGGGTCTGTTGTACTATAGAGTCAAGCTAAGTCTTCCATTTATTAGCAGTTTGACTTTAGGCAGGTTATTTAACCTCTCTGAGAATAGGAATAATAATAATATCTATCCACTTCGTAGGGTTGATATGAGGATTGGATAAAGCAATGCGTGTAAAGTGCCTGGCACAAGGCAAGCACTCAGAATCATTGACTTTTTATTATTATCATCAGAATCATCATCATCATCACAAAAATTAGTAAAATGTGTGGTCATTTGGGACCAGACTGAAGTGTTTACCTTTAACGGACTCTGAAAAAAATTCATCCTGTTAAGAAAACTCATAAAATAAGCAAGGTTGTGAGAGGAAGAGTATACTTCTATAATTAAAAAAATGTTAAGACATCAGCAACATCAATTTTTACAAAAAAAAATTTCCCAGAAATGGTGCATTCAAACTAGTTACAAGTGTGCTCGTCTATAATGCTTAGCTTTGAAAAATCTCATTGTATCAACATTTCTGTCAATGTTTCCAGCTTCATTTGTGTCACTAAATATAGTTGAAAGCTATAAACTATAATTCTTTTAAAAATATTGTAAAACTCAGGTTTTACCCTATTCTGAATTCAAACAAATGAGTTTTGTGAGTATAGAAGGAAGGAAGGAGGAAAGGGAAAGGAGGAAAGAAAAGTCTTTTATAAATTTACTTGTAAAGAAGATATTTGCTAGAAAAGAGGTTTACTGTAAAACCATCTTTGCTTGTGGAAGATGAGTAAGGCCACATCCCTAAGCAACTTTCGAACAGCTGTAAGGACTGACAGATTTTACCCTGTTAACTCAGTCCTTTGTTCCCAGCAGAATATTTCTCAAAACCACAGCACAGGATGAGGGAGCTTCAAATAAATCATGATCATTGAGACTAGATGGACTGCCCAGTTATCAAACTCTGAGCTGTCCCTTTCAAATTTGATTTGGCCCAGTTTAACCTTGTAAAGAGAATTTTAAGGTTATAATACTGAAAAGTCTTCAACAGGCTCCTCTGAGGCAGCCTCCTCACTTAAGCTGATATATTTTACTTCCCCTGTATGTCTACCATGGGAGGAGATGTAGGTTCCAGCAGAAGTTTTTTTAACTGTTCAAATATTACAGATTGGATTGGAGAGGCTGTATTTCACAGACATTCCAAAATTATTAGATTGCAGACAGTCTGCTTTGGCTTTACTGGCTTGCTTTCTTTGGGAGAGGGTGTTGAATACAGTTGTCCAGTCCCCATTCCAGACATTCGGAAACCACATTTCTGGAGTGGAGGTTGGGGGAAGGACTCAGTATACTAACAGCTCTCAGGTGATTCTTATGTGTAGTCATGTTTAGGAATAGCTGCTATAGGACTCAGACCAAGAAAACCTTACCTGGATGACCTACAAGGACGCTATGGTACTGTCTTCCACATATGATGCCATAAATCTTAACTAAATGGAAGAATTCTTAGTGGGAAGTGGGGAGGGCAGAGGTCAGGGGACTTCAGGCCTCCTGCAAGGCATCCTCTTCACACCTCTGCCTATTTTTTATTTTCAAATAGTATCTGTGTTTGTAAACACAGTTCATTCAGTGTTTATTGAGCACCTACTAGGTATGCTAGATGAGCAACACAGAGCAGCTGATCAGGCGGATGTTAATTAATTCTAACATATGCTGATGCTATTAACAAGTGCAGTGGGAGAGGGCGTTTCAGAGGAGGAAACTCACAAGGTGCACCCCAGAAGCTACTTCACTGCACAGAAAAGTGAGGCAGAGGTGTTCAAAGGCAGTGAGACTGTAGGACGATTTTTGGTGCTTTCAAGAAATAATGAAAATATCCTGGACCCTTACTGTTCTCCAACAGAAAATAGGGGTGATAGCTACCTTAGCGGAGAAGGCCTGGGAGCAACTACCTCCCAATGCCTAGATCTCGGTTTCTAATACCATCCTCCAATGAAGGGAACCAGGGCTGCTTGGAGAAATGACAAACCCTAGAACTGGGGCAGGAAATTTATAAGATGAGCCTGTCAAAGGAACATAGGAGCCACTGAAAGAGCTCCCAGTGGCCCCAGGTGGCGCAATTTGAGGAAGAAATAAAGTAGTATTGAATTAGAACCCAAAGTAAAAAATAAATACTCATAAGTCCACACTGATATAAATGATGGATGGAATAAATAAATGGGGGCAAAGAACTAATCTGCCATGCAGAAGAATTCCAAATAACTTACGTAAATATTCTCAAGAAGGAGGGCATCAGTCCCCAACACCAGGTGGGCTGTGCATAACGACTTCGCTCCAAACAGTGCAGTGTGGAAAAGGAAGGAAAAAGTGTCACTTCACAGGGGAGAAATCTGACAAACACTGACTGAGCTAGGTGACCAAAGCTCACATCAAAAGTGATAAGTCATCCTTTTGTTTAGTGAAGTATAGTTGATTTACAATATTGTGTTAATTTCAGGTGTACAGCAAAGTGATTCAGTTTTTTTTTTTCAGATTATTTTCCATTATAGGTTATTACAAGATATTGAATACAGTTCCCTAGGCTACATAGCAAATCCTTGTTGCTTATCTATTTTATATATAGTAGTGTGTATCTGTTAATCCCATACTCCTAATTTATCCCTCATCTCTCCCTTTCCCCTTTCATAACCAGAAGTTTGTTTTCTAATATGTCTATGAGTCTGTTTCTGTTTTGTAAATAGATTCATCTGGATTACTTTTTAGATTGCACATATAAGTGATATCATGGAATATTTGTCTTTCTCTGTTAGACTTACATCACTTGGTATGACAATCTCTAGGTCCATCCATGTTGCTGCAAATGGCAAAATTTCATTCCTTTTTAAAGCTGAGTAATATTCCATTATATATATGTACCACATCTTGAACGTATGCACCCTTGGTACGATGGGATGAGAAAAGTGCCTCTTCTCTGGGGTCTTCCTCCTAAAAATGCATCACCTCAGAATAATCATGAGAAAAAAATTAGAAAAATCCCAATTGAGGGACATTCTACAAAACACCTGATCAGTACTCCTCAAACTGTAAAGGTCATAAAAAACAAGGAAAGTCAGAAAAACTGTCACAGCCAAGAGAAGCCTAAGACATAAGAACTAAATATAATGTAGTTTCCTGGATGGGATCTTGGACCACAAGAAGGACAGTGAGGAAAAAGTAAGGAAATCTGGAGAAAGTATAGACTTCAGCTAATAGTCATGGATCAATACTGGTTCATAAATGTGTCAAATGTATCTCATTAATGCAAAATATAAATAATAGTGGAAACTGGTTGTGGGGTGTTAGGAAGTTTCTGCACTGTCTTTAAACTTTTCTGTAAATCTAAATCGATTATAAAATGAAAAGTTTATTTTAAAAAATAGGGATGTAGGGCTTCCCTGGTGGCGCAGTGGTTGAGAGTATGCCTGCCAATGCAGGGGACACGGGTTCGTGCCCCAGTCCGGGAAGATCCCACATGCCGCAGAGCGGCTGGGCCCGTGAGCCATGGCCGCTGAGCCTGCACATCCGGAGCCTGTGCTCTGCAGCGGGAGAGGCCACAGCAGTGAGAGGCCCGCGTACCACAGGAATGAATGAATGAATGAATGAATGAATAGATAGGGATGCTCACCTGCTTGCCTGCCTGGTATTGTTGCTATGAATATCAAATGGCTTAATGTATGTGAGTGTACTTTCTAAACTCTGCTGCACACCACAGATATGAAAGGGATTTAAGTATGATTTTATTTCAGTAAAATTATTTTTATTTAAAAAAATTTTAATTTAAATTATTAAATTACTTTTAAATATTTAAAATTATTCTTGGTGTGAGGCTGCATAGAGACTGATTAGGCAGGCTGAGAGAAGACTATGAAGAGCCCCAGAAGATATGTTAAAGAGTTTGGATTTGATTCTGAAAATAATGGATCATTAAAGGTTTCTTAGCAGAAGAGGAGTGCAATTGGATCTGGATTTCAGGACTGGCAAAGGAAGGAGGCTGGAGTCATGGAAAACACAGAAATGGTGGCAGAGATCCTCAAAACAGGGCAGAGGTGGTACAGGGAGGAATCAAGTGGCATTGGCATCCCTCTGATAGGGATGATTTCCTTCTCTGTACCCCAAACCAGTAACCCTCCAGCCCAGACTTTTCAAGGACAGTGTTAACTTGATATCATTTTAATATTTTCAATAGAAATGATTCATTATTGAATAAGTGTATGTGAATTTTTATACATTGGTTAAAATTCTTATAAATACATAAATCACGCAGAGATATTTTGTTGTTCCATGGGTCTGGTTGGGGTTTGAGAAGGTTTTATCCTAATCGTGGTGGCCTAGCACATGTTAGTGGTTCATTACTCAGCCTCAGTTTCCTTCTCTATAATATGGGCATCATTATAGTACCTGCCTCATTGGTTGTTGCGAGGAATAAACAAGATAACCAATGTAAAAGCACATAGTTCATTTCCTGGCACGTAGAAAGCCCATGGCAAATGGTAGCTATTATTAATGGTGGTAGTAGAAGAAGTAATGGGCCTCCTTGACATTGTTCGGGAGAATTAATAAATATAGTGAAATAAATAAATTCCTGCTGCTACTCATCCTGAAGCACTGTATATATTTGCCTTGGTGAGAGCAGCTAGACCATTGCTAATAAGTGTCGACAGTTGGCGAGCATCTGCTGTCAGTGACTTTCCTCTTGAGGCTCATATATAAAGCCATTGTTTTGGTACTCTGTCTGCTTCATCTTAACACAAAGTAAGCACTCAACACACATTAGTTCTTCTTAATAGCATTATTATGCCACGCCATAATTTTCCCTATTGTTGGTCTCACAGACTTGTTCTATCCAGTTTCAGGTGCCCTGGAGGATAATTGCCCATCTATTTGAAATGCCCTCCTTGGCATCCAAAGTTAATACTCCATAGAGCCGACGTTTTATGTCACACTATCCCAAACGTACCCTCCAGGTATCATGAAAGTCTATCCAGCTGTTTCCTGGGATGTGATGACAGGCAAACTGACAAACTTAATTTTATGAGCGTAGTTGTGAAGGTTCTCTCTGCCCCGTGCCCTGCTGTTATCTGTGGCTAAGCTTTCATCAGCAGCTTGAGGGCAGGGTCCTGTACCACCCATCCATACACAGGGCTTAGCCTGCAGTGGGTCTTCATTAAAGCTGGTAATAGACACTGCTGGGAAAAACTTCTAGGAAGCACCACCTCTTTTCCTAAAAGTTCCCAGACAGAGAGGCACAGCACTACCAAAGCAAACTTCCTGCCGCACACAGTTTTACCTGGGGTTAACTCTCCTTGTGAAACTCCAGTGCATGAGCCACTTCTAACAGTCCCATTTACTTTTTAAAGAAATGAGGCTATTTTCTTCTCTATTCCACCATTCCAGGAAACTATCTGTAGATTTTTTTTTAAGGCAAGAACAATCTAATAATGAGTAATTTCACTGGTCTATATTTAGTAGCAAGGAAGATTTTTTTTTTTAGGTCATTGCAGGGAAGTTGTCAGAAACTGCAAGTTGGGAAGGGCTAACAGAAGGTAGATGTCATAGTTTTTTTTTCCTTCTAGAGCAGAGGGATTCGCCATCAGGAACCAGGTCTCAGAGAGTAGGGACTCAGTTTCCTCATCAACAAAATGGGTGTTATAGTACTTACCCTATGGGGCTTTGGTGAGGATTAAACAAGATAGCAACTGTAAAACACTTAGTTCAGTTCTCGGACACTCTTGGTCCATCTCCACCTGTCCAACTGTCAGCCACCACCTCCATTACCCCCCGTTCGCTGGATAGCTTCATGGCTGGTTCCATACTTTAGGCTCCTCCCTCTAATCTCCCAGTTTGCCCTTGTCCTTCCTAAAGCGTAGCTCTGAGGTGCCTCCCTCTGCCTTGCTATCTTTCTAGACTTCCTTAGGCCTTGGGCTGGTATTCTTGGCCTCCATCACTACACTACATCCCGTAGTTCTAGACCTGCCTCCCACTACCTGCTTGCACAGTCACTCAGAGTTTCCCAGTCATGCTGTGTGCCGTCCAATAGACAGCTAGTACATTGATTAAATGAGATGATTTATGTAAAGTCATTACATGAATGCCTAGAACATGATAAATAGTATTGTATTGATAGCTATTGGCATTGGCATTTTGAAATATTTTGAGCATACAGAAAAGTTTAGCATAGAAAGTAACAAATACTCACGCCCCAGCCACTCAACTTTATCAAATCATAATATTATGCCATATTTTTTCATATCTTTTTTAAGAAGCAAAACATTCCAGGTGTTACTGAGTTGAAGCCCCCTCTGTACTCTTCCCACCTCCCATTCCCATCCCTCCCTTCATAGCAGGGGCTACGGTCCCAAATTTTGTATTAATCATGCTTTTATATTTTTATCTTGTGTTCTAAAATTTTATTTAAGTGGTATAGTGTGGTCCATAGCCTTTTTCAAATTACATTTTTGGTCAACATTATGTTTTTAAGATTTATCTGTGTTGGAATATGTAATTTTAGTTAATTCATTTTCATTACTGTGTTGTATTTCATTATAGGAGCATTTTATATTTTATTCATTCCACTTTTGAGAGACATTTATATTGCTTCCAAAGTACAGATAGAATAAATATCAGAGATCATTGTGCAGATGAGAAAATGGAGCTAGAGAAGGGAAGTGATTTGGCTAAAGTCATAGAGAAGCGAGTGGACACAGGACTTTAAAGGAAATTATAGTACCCTGCAGTGGCCAGTTTTTGTTTGCCCAACAGACTTTCCCATTTGCTTTCTTCAGATTCCTTAGAGGAACTCATTCCTCATTCCATGAGACCCTGTTGGGAGTATCAGTCATTCCCTGGCCAATGAGCACGAGAGCCCATGACTCAGTGGTGGTCAATCACAATACCAAGTTCCTTGGTGAGCAGTGATGGGATCAGAATAGACCATGTGACTTAAGCAGAGCCAATCAAAATCTGTAACTCTGACAAGCTGAAAAAATATATGCCTGGGGTTTCCAGAAAATATTTTTCTGCTAGGTAGGGAGAATCTACCTCCAGCCAACAAACAAAGAGAAGCAGAGACAGTGGGGAGAGAGGAAAGAGAGAAAGACACAGAGAGGCTTAATGACATTGTTTGAGCCTCTGGAGAAAGCATTCCTAAACTTCTCATTTATGAAAGCTGATCAATACCTGTCCTTCTCCTTTGTTTTTAGCTTAACCAGTTTGACATGGGTTTCTTTAACTTGCAAAACAAGAGTCCTGACTCTGTTTCCACCTCTTTCTGTTCTGTCACCACTGCACCCCCTAGATATTCAGTAAGCAGTTAATTGAAAATGATGATCACAGTGAAGTCATACAAATACCACTAACCTTGGACTTAGGAAACAGCAAGACTAACTGTGGTCAAAGTTATAATGAGACGTTTCTCTTCTCTTGTATATTTTACTCTTACCTGCCATCAATTCATTCAATACATATTTATCATGTTCCTACTGTGTGGCAGATGGAAGATGCAAAACAAGGATAGCACAAAGGACATAGAGATAATAAAATACTTTTCTAAGCATTTTGTAGGAAGTGGTACAATATTAATTCTAAATAGACTGCCATTAGGAGATAATGCCTATTCAAATACCTAGAGAAAAAACTAAAAAACCAAGAAAGGAATTAAATGGAATATTTAAAAATACCTGATTAGCCTAACAGGAAATAGGAAAGAACAAATAGAGGAATGAAGAGGAATGGACAGATAGAAGACAAACAATAAGACAGTAGTCTTAAACCCAACCTTATCAATAATTACATTAAGAATAAATAGCTTAAGCCACCAATTAAGAGGCAGAGACTTTTAAATGGGAAACAAAACCAAGACCTATTTGTTGTCTGTAAGATACACACTTGAAATATCAAATAAGGTTAAAAGCAAAAAGATGGGAAAATATATCATGCAAACTGTAAGCATAGGAAAGCTAATGTGGCTACATAATATGAAACAAAGATGACTTAGGAGTGACATCAGAGAAAAGGACAAACATTTCATAATGATAGAAGGGTCATTTCATCAGGAAGACATAGCACTTATAAATGTGTATTAACTTAGAAACAGAGGTTCAAAATACATGAAGCAAAAGCTGACAGAACTAAAGGCAGAATTAAGATAAAGTCACAATTATAGTTGGAGATCTTAACCTCCCTCTTTCAGTAATTAGTAAAACAAGTAGACAAGTAGACAGTAACTGGTAGAGCGAGTGATGTATATAGACTATCCAAATGCTATTAATCACCTTGACCTAAATGATATTTATAGATCATATGAAATCACTGCAGAATATACATTATTTCCAAGTGCATGTGGAATACTCAGCAGAACACCCCATATCCTCAAATATAAAATAAGTCTCAATAACTTTTAAAAAGATTAAGATAAAAGCATATTCTCTGACCACAATGAAATTAAGTTAGAACTTAATACCAATAAAATATCTGAAAACTCTCCAAATATTTTAGAACTAAACAATGCATTTTTAAATGACACGTGGACCAAAGAAGAAATTAGAAAATATTTCAAAATGAATGCTAAAGACAATACAGCATATCAAAATGTGTGGGATGTTGGTTAACCAGCATTTAGAAGGAAATTTGTAAATTTAAATGCTTATTTAGAAAAGAAGAAAAAGGGCAAAAATCAGTGATTTATGTTTACACCTTAAGAAATTAGAAAAGAGCAAATCAATACCAAAATAAATAGAAAGAAAGAAATAATAAATATAAGAGCAAAATTCAATGAGATGAAATGAAAAACCATAGAAAAATGTAACAAAACAAAAAGGCTATTTTTTGAAAATATTAATAAAATTGATAAACCCGTAGCGAGACTGATTAACGAAGAAAGGATGAGAATACAGATTACAAATGTCAGTAATGAAAGAAGGTGTGTCATTACAGGTCCTACAGACATTAAAGGGTAATAAGAAAATATTATAAACATCTTTATACCAATAAAACTTGACAACTTAGATTAATTGGACAAATTCCTTAAAAAATAACTTGTCTTTCCTTGAAAGGCATTCAAAGCAATCCTAATAAAAGTCAAGTCGGCTTTTTGAGGAAAGTGATATGATGATTCTAAAATGTATATGGAAATGAAAAGAACCTGAAACAGCCAAAACAATCTTGACCCAGAAAAATAAATTTGGAGGGCCTCACACTACCTTATTTTAAGACTTTCTATGAAACTACAGGAATCATGACAGTGTGCTTTGGTATAAGGGTAAACAAATAAATCAATGAACCTAAATACAGAGTCCAGAAGTAGATCTACACATATTTTTCAACTGATTTTCAACAAAGAACCCATGGCAATTTACTGGAGAAAATAAAATCTTTTCAATGATTTGTCCTGGAAAAACTAGATAAGTATGCAGGAAAGAAGGAAGAGAGGGAGGGAGGGAGGAAGTGAGGGAGGAAGGAAGGAAGGACTTTATACCATATACAGAAATTAATTCTAAATGGATCCTAGAGCTAAACATAAAAGCTTGAACTTTAGACCTAAACATGAAACTTCAAGGAAAAAAAAAAAAAAAACTTAGGATAGTATCTTCATGAGCTTGGAATAAATGAAGATTTCTTAGATGATACAAAAAGCATGAATCATAAATGATAAATTAGACTTCATAAAAATTTAAAACTTCTGCTCATTAAAAGATAGGGATAAAATATTTATAATGTATAGATTATGTACAAAGGGTTTGTATCCAGATATATAAAGAACTATTGCAAATTAATTTTAAAAAAACAGTAAAGATGGGCAAAAAGACTTGGATACCTCACAAAGAAGATGTATGAGGGGCCAATAACACATGAAAGTGCTCAATACCTTTAATTAAAACCATGAGATACAATTTCATATCCACTAGAGTAGCTAAAATCAAAAAAGCAATACCAAATTTTGGTAAGCATGTAGAGCAGCTGGCATTCTCATACGTTTTTGGTGGGATTGCAAAATGGGATAGCCACTTTGTAAATCTGTTTGGCAATTCCTTATAAGGTTAAAGATACTCTTATTCTGTAACCCAGCAGTTCTACTCTGAGGTATTTATTCAAGAGAAATAAAAACATATGTCTACACAAACCCTATACAAGAATATCCATACCAACTTTATTTAACATCCAGAACCTGTCAGCAAATGTCCATCCACAAGAGAATGGATAAACAAACTGTGATATGTTCATATAATGGAATACTACTCAGCAATAAAAATGAACGCAGTACTGATATGTCCAACAACATAGACAAAACTATTGTGATAGAAATCAGAGCAGTGGTTTTCTGCAGTAGATTAGGATTGATTGGAAGGAGGCACGAGAGAGCTTTCTAAGGCAATAATAAGGTAATGAAATAATAATGAGGTAATGAAAGCATTCTCTATCCTGATTGGAGTGTTGGTTACAAAAGTCTATATGTTTGTCAAAGCTCACCAAATTGAACAAATATTTGGGATCTTTGCATTTCACCATGTGTAAAATTTACCTCAGTAGAAACAATGATCTCTTTTCTATTAAAGGGGAGACAGGGTGCTGCTGAAGGAAGAGGTACCTAGGAATCATGGCTTGACCGCTTACTAGCTAAGTGACCTTGAGCAAGTTACTTACCCTTCCATAACTTACATTCCTCATCTAAAAATGGAGATGATGATAATACCAATCTAATTATGTTTGTTGGGAAGATTAAAGAATGTAGCCCCTGAAACCGGCTTAGCACAGTGCCTGACCTGATCTCCTACCTTCCCAAATAGGCTCAGTCTTGAAGACCTAGTTAGTCCTTGTATCTTTTCTATGAACTCACCCTCTTAAACTCTAGCCCTCACCACTTTGTTCTTGATCCTTCTCTTGCTCAGTACTTTATTTCTTCACCTCACATTTTGATAGAGCCCTCTAGCACTCTCCTCCTTTTCCCTGTGTTTAAATGTGATCCCCACAGTAGACTGCAAGCTCCTTGAGACCAGGACTCTCTCTGCTATCTCCACACCCCGGGAGTATGGGAGGTACCCAGGTAGTATTCCACAGTTGCTTCTCTGTGTTATTATTTAATTTGTGAATAGGTAATACAAAATTTTAAGGCAGAATAGTCAGTGACGAATCTCACATTGTTCAAGAATTTTAAATAATAAAAAATATTCAGTGAAGAGTCTCTTCCCAACCTCTCTTCTATCTGGTTCGCATGCCCCCAATACCACCAAAAAAAAGAAAACTCCTGTTATTCCACATATTTCTCTGTGAAAATATGATACATATTCTTATTTTTCCCTCTTCGTTACATAAAAGGTAGCTACCATAACACTTGTGCATTTTGTTTTGTTTCAACTAACAATATACTTTGAACCTCTTTGCAAATCACTCATAGAAATCCATCATAAAATGTCCTATTGATTAATGTGCTATAAGTTATTTCTGATCTTTTGCTGTTACAAAAATGCTATAGTGAAAAACTTTTTATACAGGCCTTTCACACATGTACCAGTACAACTGTAGTATAAATTCTTAAAAGTGAAATTTCTGGTGTATAGAACCTATGCATTATTAATTGATATTGTCAAATTGTCCTCCCTAGGAGCTTACCAATTTATATATCCACAAATGTTGAATGACACTGCTTGTTTCCCAACAGCCTCGCCAATAAATGAGTGATCAAACACTGGGATTTCTACCAAAATCATAAGTAGAAAATGGTGTCTCAATGTAGTTTCTCTTATAGGAACCTGAGACTCTCGTTATATGCTTATATACCATTTGTTTTACCTTCTTTGTGAATTGTCTATACCTATCCCTTGCCCATTTTTCTTTACAGTTGTTGGGCTTTTTCTTTTCAGTTTCAAGTCATTCCTTATATATCGGAGAGATGAATACTTTTCAATATGAATTGCAATTTCTCGGTGTGTCCTTTGAATTTATTCTCTGCTCTTGTGGTTTCTGCTAGGCAAAGTGGTTCTAATTTTTACATACTTTAATTTATTAATCTTTTATTTTATGGCTTCTAGATTTTGAGTCATAGTTATTAAGGCCTTCATATATTTTTTTTGATTTGGCTGTTTCATTGTACAACAGATAACAATCCAAAAAGATGGAAGATTTCACTGTAAAAATGGAAACCTCGGGAGTATTAAAAGAAAAGACAGATGCTTCTTGACTTGAATTGAGTCCAATTTAATTGACACATTTTGCATGTTTGGGGACCCACTTAACTCCACATTAGACACAGAGAAGGAATCTTGCTAATCTTGCCTGGGGACATTTTACTTTGATTATCCCGTTGGCTGAAACATGATGGCAGCTCTAACTGGGAACTCATGTTTCTCACTCTGGCTGTGGTCCAGACACTTTTTCTAAGTTGCCGCTTTTGTTTCTTTTGTTGCATTTCTTTGTTTTGCTTTGTTTTCTCATGAGCAGGAAAACAAGCAGTTGTCAGCCACAGTTACTCAGAGACCCTTATCATTGCCTTTTTCTGCCTATCACCATGGGCCAAAACAAGGGAATTAAATTGTTCACGCATTTACTCATCCAACAAATGAATGTATTAAACAGCTATTAAATGTAAGGCAGCCTGCTCAGCGCTAAGCAGACATGATGGAGGAAAGCAGGCAAAGTCACTACCTGCCTGAAGCTTATATTCTAGCATGAAAGGTTGATCTTAAACATGTCATAAGAGCTAAGTGCCAGGAAAAGTTATAGGGTGTTGTGAGAGTTTGTAACAGGAACCCCTGCCCTAGTCTTGACAGATCATGGATGAATTCCCTGAGGAAGTCTCTTTGGAACTGAGTATTGATGGAGTAGGAACTAATCAGGCAAAAAGCGGACAGAGACTTCCAGACAGAGGGGGAAAACCAGAAGAGAAATGGCCCCAAGGCCAGAAGGAGCATGGTGCCATATAGGAAGCGAAGAAGAGTGAGGTGATTGGCTTGGAGAAGGGAAATGGCATACAAGCTACACAGGGGCTGCTGTCAGTTGGGTTCCCTGGCTCTTGGGATCACCAACTAGGAGGAGAAGAGGAAAGAGTAAGATTAGGTGGACGGAGAAGTTGGGCTATGGTGCAGTCACAAGAAGACTTCAGCTGACTCTGCAGGGAGCTCTGAACTGGGATGCCCTTCAGTGTTAGGACATGGGGGACAGCCTTCATGTCCCAATGTTGAATAGTCAGTAGGCCTGGGCTGCTCTCTGCCAGCTAGTGCTGATAGGTGAGGACTGTCAGATGGCAGCACTGCCAACAGCTGGGAGGAGAAGTCCTTTGTCCTGGAAGGGAATCTGGGCAGCAAAACACAGTAGGAGCAAATCCTTCTGAGCCTTTCAGGTCATGGTAAAGAATTTTAATTTTATTCCAAGTGAAGGGGGATGCCAAAAGAGAGTTTTACACAGTAAGAAAAATGATCTGATTGACCTTTAAGAGTAGTCTGGCTGCTTTATGTACATATTTTAAGTGGATGAATGTGGAAGAAGAGAACGCACTTAAGAGCCAATTGCAGTGGTGGCATGGACTTGAGTGGTAGCGGAGGAGAGAAGTGGGAGGTGGGAAGGAGTTTGACTGGGTTTGGCCACAGTGTCAACAAGATTTACTGATGGATTGAATGTGGGTTGGTGGGGAAAAAATAGAGGAATTATAGATGATGGCTTTGGATTGAGGGTTTGGATTGGGCAGTTCCTAGACGGTGGTGCCATTTAATAAGATGAGGAAGATGGGAAGGAGCACTGTTCTAGGCCATCTCATCACATATCCCAGGAAATCAACTTTGTAATACATTTGTCAGCTATTTTCTATCTTTGTGCTATTCCAAACACACAAGGACACGTTACCCATTCTTTGGGCCATAGTTTTCACTTGAAACACAGGTCAAAAGCCTCTCATCCTTCAATGTCCTGGTCCAGTGCTACTTCCTCTGTAAAACCTTCCTTTTTCATAAAAACATTGGTGTATGTATAGATCCTGATATTTTGTATTTGGGGAAACTAGAAATAAGGGAAATTAACTGACTTGCCCAAGACTGTACTGGATACCAACAGAGCTGTGACTAGACATCAAGTCTCCTGATTCAGTGGCTGAAAACAGCATTAAATCAAGGGAGAATGGAAAGTCAACAAGGAGGGGCAGAGTGAAGGCCATATCAGTTAGGAATTGATTATGGAGGTCCAGGCAAGAGATGATGGTAGCCTAGCCTAGGGTGAGAGTAGGGAGAAGAAGTGAACATATCTAAGAGGCTTCTAGGAAGTAGAATGACCAGGACTTGGTGTTGGTTTTGGACAGAGGAAGTGAGGGAGAGGCAGGTGTCAAGAGTAACTCTTTGGATAACCTGTCATTCCACAAGCTTGGAAGCAACAAAAGAAGACTTGGTTGGGGGGGAAAGATCATGAGTTTGGTTTTAATTTCATTGTTCAGACCTGAACTCATACCTCTGGGATTAGGGGCTTGGCACTGGGACCTCCCAGTGGGATCACTAGGTGACTAGTACTTGAACCTCTGTGGGAAAACTGCAGGGCTGGTGCTCAGACCTCCAATGAATGTTTGTCACTGGTACTTGGAACACCAAGAAACAATGGACTAGAGCTTCATGCTGCGCCCTCTCCCTGCCTGTCTCCTGCCTTCCAAATTTCCATCACTGCTTCCCACCGGCAGAACCTAACTTGGAAACTCAGGTGTCTGGGAAATGCAGTATCACAGAGCAGAACATGGGGCAGTGAGCTTGGGGCTGAAAGACCTTAGATAATAACCAGAACAACAGGATTAGGGAATGAGCCCTGGGTTAGGAATCAAAACACTGGGTTTTCTTTCCAGCTTTGCCATCAGCCAGGTGTGACCTTGAACATATCACTTCACATCTCTGAGTCTCTTTTCCCTTCCTTCAGATGTGTAAACATCTCTCTGATGTTGCACATACTTAGATGTCTGTCCTTAAAGAAGCCTTCTCTGACCCCCATCACTTAGGGGGATTTGGTGCCCTTCCTGTTGCTCATATAAACACCTCTCCTCACCTCCTTTTTAAAAATTTACCTTACTTTTTAACTGAGAAATACGTAACACACAATTAAAAGCACAGATCTTAAATGCTCAGTTGGGTGAGTTTTGACAAGTGTATACACCCATGTAATCACCAGTAAACTTTGCCATTTAAAAAAATTTTATTTTTTATTGAAGTATAGTTGATTTACATTGTTCTAATTTCTGCTGTACAGCAAAGTGACTCAGTTATACACAAATATATATATTCTTTTTTAATATAAAATTTGCCATTTTAACCATCACTTAGTATACAATTCCATGGCATTAATCATATTCACAATGTGTGCAACCATTACTACTACCTACCTCTTAGTATCACATTGCATTTTACTTGCCTATTGATAAGTATGAATCCCCTAATAGAGAGTAAACCCTCAAGGGCTAGAATCATGTCTTATCCCAGTGATTGGCGTTTAGTAAATACTGATATTTGTTGGTTGGTTGAACAAGTGAATGAATGAATGAATGAATGTCTAAAGTCTCACTGAATGTGTCTTTTTATTTAGTAACTATAATAGAGTCATCTAACTTCTCCTTTAATTCTCCTCCCTTTCTCAAATGTTTATTAAGTATCAACAGGTTTTCTGTGCTAAGCTCTAGAAATCAAAAGACAACCTGGGCAGAATTCCTGCCCACAAGTCCACAGCCAGGTGAGGGGGTCCAGACAAGTAAATAAAGTGTAATAAAACAATTAATTCTTAGGAGGAAGATGAACAGGGTGGGAGTTATGGTTGCAGAAATCAGGTTATGCCTTATACTGACTTGGAAAATCAAGGACAGCTTCACAAAGATTAAGAAAACAGGCTTAGTGGTGTTGAGTGGCAGGGTGGGGTGCAGAGTCTAGAGAAACTGCAAGGAATTCTTTAGGGCCAGAGTCAGGGTCCTTTCTCCTCCTGGAGTCCCACTTTCTGCCTCAATGCCTGAGACTATTTTTGGCAGAGAAGTAAAATAGTGACACTAGTTTTTTTAAGCATAATGGGTTTTGCTTATCCCCTTCCCACCCCACTTCCTCTTCACTAAGGTTCTTCCTTGTTTCTCAACGCTTCCCTGTTTCTCAACGTTTCACTTGAGTTAGTTTCTCCTCTTTGTGCATGCTTTCTTTAAACGGGTGGCTTTCATTATTTGTGGCTTCTCATAAGGTCTTTGTTCAAGACCTTGGGGTTTTCCCAGAGAAAGCCATGTAAATCTCTAGAATAGTTTTACATATTTATTGGTCTCATTCAAAAGTAGCTGATAAGGGAATCTGTACGTCCTTGCTACTATGAGTACTCATATTCACGCACACACACACACACACACACACACACATTCTCTCATGTCCCCCACTCTACCTCACTCTCCCATTGTATGTATCTTAAGGACTCAAACCACTAAGAAGTAGTTATCTGTGGTCAAAATAGTGTTATCAGACTTTAAATAACTTAGGGACCAAGACGCTCTTATTTAAAGGGCTGGGTGATTAGATGGATGGATGGATGGATGGATGGATGGACGGATGGAAAGGTGAATGACCGAGACAGTCAAGCTTCTGCAATCATGCTGAGGTCACCCTTAGTAACAACCCTTAGTAGGCTACTCACAATTCGTGTTGGCAGTGATGATGACAATAATAATAATACTGATGATTGTGTAATGTAAGTGCTACAACAGGAGAATGAGAAAATGTTCTGGGAAAGGATGTCAATGAGATTCCAAAGAGTTAGTCAGGGCTAAGACTTCATGCTCTCCCTCTTTTGTTCATTGAACTGAATATTTATGGGGCAGTCTTCTTAGGCATCACCTTTTGTTCAGCCCCTACTGTGCATTGTCGTGAATACAAAAGAAGTATTAGATGGCACCCTTGTGTGTTTTAGGGTAATTCATGGCCTGACATAAGAGATCCCCTTCTCCTTGTCAACCCTAAATTAAGTAATTGGGTGAAAGATTGTGAACTCTCAAGGATGGGAATCATCCAAAAGCATTTTTCAATAAAGACTTTATTTTCTACTCAAGATAATATTAAGTAATAATAAGATATTATCCACGCTGTTTCTCAGGTTCTAACTATAAGGCATCTTGAATAGTTTGAGAAATCCAAACAAGATCATACCCTATTTTCAGAAGCACAGATAGAGAGGTCCATCTATAGCCAGGCTCAGTTGGAGATGTAGGGGAAGGACATGCCTCTCTCTCTTTTGTGCCCAAAATGATTTATTCAGAGAAAGATATAAAGATGTAGAAGAGTATCTCATGCTTTCCTTTCCACCTCTCATTGTCACAAGGGAAATTACACATGACATTGGATTAGCCCAAGTGTTGCATTGCCACGCAGTCCAAAACTCCCTCTTTGCCCATATGAAAGAGGGATTGTCGTGTGGCCAGGAAGATTTCCAGAGTATGCAAAGCAGGGTTATCTGAGGACCCTGGCTTCTGCCCAAGAAGAAATTTGACTCCAGTTGCAGAAATAGGAATAACTCAGAAGTCCTACAAGCCAAGGGTGAAAAGATGAACCAGCCTCAACAGCTTCCCTTATGAAATGAAGGCAGAACTATTTGATAGTAAGGCTATAAGCAGAAGTAGCAGCAGCTAAAAAGGCAGGAAGACCTGTGTGCAAGGTAAATTTATATTTGAGCCGGAAGTATAAGCAAGCACAAACTGTGAGGGGCTCATTGTGCTTGGTACACGTTTTCCACACACAGCTCATTAATCTGACGGATTCCAGTTTAATCGTCACCTCCCTGAAGAAGCCTCCCTAGTCAACCCTATCGTCACCCCCTTACCCCACTCCTACCCCCAGATATGGAGACTTGATCAGGGTCCCCTGTATATGCCCTCATCAAATCCTATGTTATTTAGCCCATCACAGTAATCACATTTGTAAATAGTCATTTACGAGATTATCAGCTGCCTCTCTCTCTCCCTGACTGGGCTATCAGCTCCCTGAAGGAAGGGGTCACGTCCGTCATTTTCTTGCTGTACATACTCAGTGTTCACACAGTGCCTGGTTTGCATCAAAAAATAAATAAATGTTTCTTGAAATGTTTAATGAGAAGAAGCATTTACTCTGCAGAGGACACAGCCTTGAGAAGACTGAAATGAGGAGCCTGGCTTCAGAAGACAGGTTGTTGCACTAATTTACATTCCCACCAACAGGGTACGAGGGTTCCCTTTTCTCCACATCCTACCCATCACTTGCTATTTGCGGTCTTTCTGATGATAGCCATTCTGACAGGTGTGAGGTGATATCTCGTGGTTTTGATTTGCATCTCCCTGACGATCAGCCATGTTGACAAACTAGTGGTTACCAGTGGAGAGAGGGAAGGGGGAGGCGCAAACTAGGCATATGGGATTAAAAGATACAAACTACTATGTATAAAATGGATAAGCAACAAGAATACTACATTGCAAGGCACAGGGAATGTAACCATTATTTTGTAATAACTTTAAAGGGAGTATGATCTGTTAAAGTATTGAATTACTGTGTTGTACATATGAAGGTAATATAAGATTATAAAGTATACTTCAATTTAAAAAAAAAAGAAGAAGAAGAAAACAGATTGCTGTTGCTGTCCCTGGAGAGATACCACCCAGCCTCTGGGTTTGAAGCCCTGGGCCCCTAGCAACGGCACCTCTGGGGTCCCAGTTCCTGCCGCAGGATGCTTAAGGGTGAATACTTGGTTACCCACATATGTCCCCAAAACAAATACCAGAGGGAACGAAGCACAGACTACATGCCACATAAGCAGAATTATTGCTAAAAATAATGCTTCTCAAAGCCTCAGAAAGGAGTCAGTGAATTAAAGGTTTATATTAACCTCAATTCAGTTTTCTTTTCCTTTACAGGAAATTGTTTTAATTTGCCATGTGCATCTGTTTGATGTTTACGTCACTGACTGTATTTAAAAAAATAGCTGCAACATTCTGTTTTGTTCTAAGTTATTTAAATAGAAAAAGGACCCCAATTGATACCTTATTAGTTGCTATATAATAATTTGTTTTCAAAGTACTGGATTCTTTTAAAATTTAGGATACTATACATGTCTTTCCTATTTGGGAGTGAGAGAAATATTTTTTAAGAACATCACGTTCAAATAAATAAGTAAAACATCTCCCTTCTCTTCAATGGTCCTACACATCGTATTTTATACGATTAATTTAGATATCCAGGCTGTTGAACTGTCTGGGTTTTCTATACTTTTTGAAAGAATAAGGACTTTTTATGGGATAGGTAGAACATTACTTTGAAGCAGGGTTTTTGGACCTGACAATTCTTTGTTTTGGGGGGCTGTTCTGTACATTGTAGGACGTTTAGCCTCTCCTACTCGATTCCAGTGGCATACACCCAGCTAGAGTTATAACAATCAAAAATGTTTCCCGGCATTGCCACATGTTCCAGGGAGCAAAATCATCACTGTTGAGAACCGTTGGTTTAGAGGGTGGGAGAGGCTAGCAGGCAGAGACTGTTTCTTCATCCTTCAAGAAAGGTAGACCTAGATGAGGCAAGACCCATCATTGGCCTTTTTGGTCATATATTTTTCCAATCACCAATTTGGTCTCCTTAAACCACTTTGGACTGGATGCTGAAATGCTTCATAGAGTCCCATCCCTTGGTGAAAACATGGGACAGAAAATGTCTTTCTGAAATGCCTGGAGGCTCCCCTCCCTATACAGTGGAGAGAATACTGTACAGGCAACTAGTCAGACCAGCAGTCTGCTACTTGTTCCCCATGTGACTCTGGGGACTCCCAAGTCCCTCAACTATACAAAGTACTGGTACAATGCTTGGTCCCCATATCAAAGAATGGTTGGAAGAATGGAATCAAAAGGT
The DNA here is from genome assembly GCF_964341445.2 of Mesoplodon mirus. Classification (NCBI taxonomy): domain Eukaryota; kingdom Metazoa; phylum Chordata; class Mammalia; order Artiodactyla; family Ziphiidae; genus Mesoplodon; species Mesoplodon mirus. The sequence continues at coordinate 63,900,693 of NC_138980.1, forward strand.
ACCCAGTTTTGTTTTTCACAAGTGACAGAGTCAGACCAAGGAATACCTGTCAATGTAATGCCCTTTCCTGAGAAAATTACTTTCTCAGTGGGAGGTAGAACAGAGCGTGGTTATGGGTCTGGTCTTTGAAATCTGACCAGCCAGGGCTGAAAGCAGCTACCTCATCTTACCAGTTGTGTAGCTGGTATACCGACTAGGACACATAACCTCACTTAGCCTCTCTTTCCTCATCAATGAAATGATCGTAACATCTACTATAAAGGGGAGACTGTGAGAATTACAGAATATATGCAAGGCACATTGTACAAGTGTCCAACATAGGAGAGGCACCCACAAGTCATGTTTGCCATGGCTGTTACCATTGTTAATAAATGCAGAAAATATTACGTGCTGTCTGGCTCATGGGAGAGACATTTGGGAGCAGAGTTTCCTTTAGGATCCCTAAACCAGAGCTTTAACGGAAATGTCCACTTAAATTGCTTTGCTTACGTCCAACAGTGCAGAAAGTCATGTTGGAAAGATTAGTCCTTTGTCAGGCTTTGATGGCGAGAACTGTGTCTCATTCACATCTATGTTCAAAACACCTAGCACAATGCATGGCCAAAGTAGATGCATTCAATCCTCTACTTGACAGGTTAAATTTCTAAGCATCTGCTGGGTACCAAAAACAGTTCTAGGGTCTGGAAGAAGGAACAAAGATGAGCAAAAACAGGTGCAGTCATGGCCCTCATGAAGACAAGAGTCCTATTGCAAAGACTGCAAATCAAAAACTCACAGGGAACAGGCAGATGTCAGAAGAGCCACACAATCTTTTTGCTCTCTTTAATTTTCCCACTTATGGTAGACACATAGTTATAGAGAATTCATTCTCAACTTTAAAAAAAAACAGGATTATAAAAATGCTAGTAAATGGCAGACACTGTAGTCTCAGTTTTAGAGACAATAGTGCATGGTAAGAAGTGTGGTTCGCTGGAGAGGAGAATGCTACTACTGAACAGTAAAGGTGGCACAGTCTCTGAATGGTTTTGAGATTTCTGGCTCAGATCAGTCTGAAGAGAACTGATTTTCGATAGTGGGGTGCTTATAATGGACAGAGGGTGGCAGGCAGTTGCGAGGGCCATGGGTAAGATATAGTATGAACTCCAGAAGACTGGGTTATAGGAGCCATATTCCCTGAGTCCCTGAGCCCACAAGGCTCAGCCACGTACCTGACAGTGTAGGCACTGTTGCACAACTAGGACGATAATGACTGGCCTACCTCTTTATAGAGATCTTTTTTAACATTCACCCAAATTATAGAGATGGGGAAGGAAAAAAAAAACTTTTCATTCAGTCGTCTTGAGAAAACTGTCAGAAAATTCCTCTCCAGGTGATTTTAAGTATCTTCTTCCTGTGGGAAGAAGCCAATAGAATTAAGCATCCCTCTGCTAGATTAAATCTTAGTGCTTTTAGAATGGTTAACGTCTATAGGACTTGTTAAATGGTTGGGGTTGGTCTTAATCTCCTAGATGCCTATGATTAGAGTCTTGACAGAGCCCCATGGGGTGCTCCAAGAGAGATTAGGACCACCCAACTTTTAAAAAATTTTTCTTTTTCTTTTTCTAAAATTTTGGTCTTTAGACTGAAGCATCACAGGACTCTGGATAAGGAACAGAATGAAGGTAGGATTATAGGGAAAGGCAAAAGGAGCTAAAGGACATTGAGGGAGGAGATTTCAAAAGAGTTTGGGGTCATCATAGTTTTAAAATAAATATGAAGCAAAATTCCAAACTGCGCATTATTTACTTCTAAATAGGACATTAGCTGGGTCATTTTTAATTAAGAGGTCTGCAAAATTCCACATATAAGAAACTGTGCAGTTTTGTGTTCTTTCTCATACAGGTTTCAGACTTGTCTGGTTTTCTCTTGGTACGCTTATAAAAACAAGTATAAACTGAATGCTATTTTAATAACCTTTATGGTACAGTATTATATATTAGATGCAATTCATTATTTCTCACCCCATATTATTTCCCACAGCATACCACTGCTTTTACATTAGATGTCTACCCTACAGGGAGAAAAATGGGTCTGAAATATAAAGCTAGCCCTTTCTTTTTACAGACATCCTGTAATTAGCCCAAGTTTTCATCTCTTCACAGCAAGATCCTGCTGCACAAAAGTTCTCTTTTCTCAACATATTTTTGCCAGATGTTTCCACCAAAAAAAAGTGTAAGGCAAAGTATTTTGTGTGCATTGGTGCATATGACTTCATCCTTAATAACTGCCTCAAAATGCTCCACCTCCTTAATTAAGTGAATTAGTTCTCCTCCAGTTCCTGTGTAGAGAACATCTATTGTCTCCATCTTCACAAACTCTCAGCATTTCAGCCATGTGTGACTGTCCCGTGTGCCCTCAGGAGGAGTCAAACAGCTTCACTCACACTCATCCTATATTTTTAAAACCCAGAGTAAACACTTTAGCTTTTTGACCGATGAGAACTCACTCACTGCAAATTAACCTGTGAAATTGCTGTTCTCTCTCCAGTTAACCTTACAGTTTTGTCTGATTAAAGGATGATTCTACACTCTGTGTTGAAATATTATGATAAGTTTGCATCCGTATTAGCAGTCAGGCTCTATTTTGTTTCAGATAGCAAGGTTTTCAGCTTTGCTAGAGAATACTTCTATGTATTCTAAAATATTTTCCAGAATATCAGTGCCCCTGAGGCGGGGGAGATCAGGAGAAGCAGGTGGGAGGGACTCTCCGGGAAGAGCAGGAGAGGAGCAGAGGGCGATCGCCTGGCCCACTTGGGCAGAGAAGCCTGCTGAGCTCCCAAGCTGGTTCCCCACACTCCAAAGCCCCATCCAGTGTTCTGGGGGCATAGGAGGGAGGCTGGGGAGATCAGGAGTGGCAGGCGGGAGGGGCCATCCAGGAGGAGCGAGAGAGGAACAGAGGGCAATTGCCCCACCCACTCGGGCCAGGGGAGCCTGCTGAGCTCCCAGGCCGATCCCCTGCCCTCCAGGCCACATGGGTCCTTGGGGGCATAGGAGGGAGGCTGAGGAGATCAGGGGAGGCAGGTGGGAGGGGTCCTCCCAGACCCCAGACTGGAGGAACAGAAGAGGAGAGGAGGGCGTTTGCCCTGCCCTCTTGAGCCCAGGAAGCCTGCTAGCTCCCAGGTGAGGCCCCCTGCCCTTTGAGACCCGGCTGGGGGGCAGGCCTGGGCCCCTTCTGTTCCTTGAGCCTAAGCCCCATCCCCCACAGCCCCCAGCACCATTTCCAGCCCTGTGGGGCCTGAGCATTGGACCTGCCCACCACCCAAACCTTGCCCTTGCTTAGGCCCCGCCCTCCACAGCCAAGGCCTTCCCCCCCACACTTTTTTTTTCTTTTCCCTCGTTCTCTTTTTTACTATTGTGGTACTGATGTACCTTCCAGTTGTTGATTCATTTATATTTTTATTTTTACATTCTATCGAACATATCTGTTAGTTTCCTAGTCTAATTTTACTTTTTACTTTGTTATCGTTCTCTTTTTTTTTTGCCACCCCACATGGCGTGCGAGATCTTGATTTGAAAGCCCAGAGTTGTGGGGAAGCTCCTACAATGGGAGCTCCGAGTCTGAACCACTTAACTAACAGAGAACCTCAGACCCCAGGGAATATTCATCATAGTGAGGTCTCACAGAGTGCCTCATCTCAGCACCAAGACCCAACTATTCCCAATAGCCTACAAACCCCAGTGTAGGAAGCCTCAGGCCAAACAACCGGTAAAACAGGAACACAATCCCACTCATAAAAAACAAAAAAAAATGAGATGGCAAAAAAATATGTCACAGATGAAGGAGCAAGGTAAAAACCTACAAGACCAAATAAATGAAGAGGAAATAGGCAATCTACATGAAAAAGAATTCAGAGAAATGATAGTAAAGATGATTCAAAATCTTGGAAATAGAATGGAAGCATGGATTGAGGAAATACAAGAAATATTTAACAAACATCTAGAAGAACAAACAAACAGAGATGAACAACACAATAACTGAAATGAAAAATACACTAGAAGAAATCAATAATAGAATAACTGAGACAGAAGAACAAATAAGTGAGCTGGAAGACAAAATGGTGGAAAGAACTGGCAAGGAGCAGAAGAAATAAAAAGAATGAAAATAATTGAAGACAATCTCAGGGACCTCTGGGACAACGCTAAATGCACCAACATTCGAATTATAGGGGTCCCAGAAGAGGAAGAGAAAAAGAAAGGGTCTGAGAAAATATTTGAAGAGATTATAGTGGGAAACTTCCCTAACATGGGAAAGGAAATAGTCACCCAAGTCCAGGAAGCACAGAGACTCCCATCCAGGATAAACCCTAGGAAAAAGACACCAAGACACATATTAATCAAACTAACAAAAATTAAATTGATAGAAAAATATTAAAATCAGCAAGGGAAAAACAAAAAATAACATACAAAGGAATCCCCATAAGGTTACTAGCTGATTTTTTAGTGGAAACTCTGCAGGCCAGATGGGAGTGGCAGGATATACTTAAAGTGATGAAAGAGAAAAACCTACAACCAAGATTACTCTATCCAGCAAGGATCACATTCAGATTCGATGGAGAAGTGAAAAGCTTTTGAGACAAGCAAAAGCTAACAGAATTCAGCACCACCAAACCAGCTTTACAACAAATGCTAAAGAAACTTCTCTAAGCGGGAAGCACAAGAGAAGAAAAAGACCCAAAAAAATAAACCCAAAACAATTAAGAAAATGATAATAGAAACATACATGTTGATAATAATCTTGAATGTAAATGGATTAAATGCCCCAACCAAAAAACCCAGACTGGCTGAATGGTTACAAAAACAAGACCCATATATATGCTGTCTACAAGAGACCACTTCAGACCTAGGGACAACATACAGACTGAAAGTGAGGGGATGGAAAAAGATATTCCATGCAAATGGAAATCAAAAGAAAACTGGAGTAGCAATACTCATATACGATAAAATAGACTTTAAAATAAAGACTGTTACAAAAGATAAGGAGGGACACTATGTTATGATCAAAGGATCATTCCAAGAAGAAGATATAAAAATTATAAATGTTTATGCACCCAACATAGGAGCACCTCAATACATAAGGAAAATGCTAACAACCATGAAAGGAGAAATCGATAGTAACACAATAATAGTAGGGGACTTTAACACCCCACTTACACCAATGGACAGATCATCCAAACAGAAAATAAATAAGGAAACACAAGCTTTAAATGACACAATAGGCCAGATAGATCTAAGTGATATTTAGAACATTCCACCCCAAAGTGGTGGAATACACTTTCTTCTCAAGTGCACACAGAACATTCTCCAGGATAGATCACATCTTGGGTCACATCAAGCCTTGGAAAATTTAAGAAAATTGAAATCGTATCAAGCATCTTTTCTGACCACAACACTATGAGATTGGAAATCAATTACAGGGAAAATACTGTAAAAGACACAAATACATGGAGGCTAAACAGTGCACTACTAAATAACCAAGAGTTCACTGAAGAAATCAAAGAAGAAATAAAAAATACATAGAAACAAATGACAATGAAAACACGAAGACCCAAAACCTATGGGACACAGCAAAAGCAGTTCTAAGAGGAAAGTTTATAGCAATTCATTCTCACCTCAATAAGCAAGAAAAATCTCAAATAAACAGTCTAACCCTACACTGAAAACAACTAGAGAAAGAAGAACAATGAAAACCCAAAGTCAGTAGAAGGAAAGAAATCATAAAGATCAGAGCAGAAATAAATGAAATAGAAATAAAGAAAACAATAGCAAAGATCAACAAAACTAAAAGCTGGTTCTTTGAGAGGATACACAAAATGGATAAACCCTTAGCCAGACTAATCAAGAAAAAAAGGGAGAGGATGCAAATCAATAAAATTAGAAATGAAAAAGGAGAAATCACAACTGACACTGCAGAAATACAAAGGATTATAAGAGACTACTACAAACAACTATATGCCAATAAAATGGACAACCATGAAGGAATGGACAAATTCTTGGAAAGATGCAATTTTCCAAGACTGAACCAGAAAGAATTAGAAAATATAAACAGACCTATCACAAGTAATGTAATTGAAACCATAATTAAAAATCTTCCAACAAACAAAAGCCCAGGACCAGATGGCTTCACAGGCGAATTCTATCAAACATCTAGAGAAAAGCTAACACCGATCCTTCTCAAACTCTTCCAAAAACTTGTGGAGGGAGAAACACTCCCAAATTCATTATACGAAGCCATCATCACCCTGATACCAAAACCAGACAAAGATGTCACAAAAAAAGAAAAGTACAGGCCAATATCACTGATGGACATAGATGCAAAAATCCTCAACAAAATACTAGCAAGCGGAATCCAGCAGCACATTAAAAGGATCATACACCATGATCAAGTGGGGTTTATCCCAGGAATGGAAGGATTCTTCAATATACGCGAATCAATGTGATACACCATATTAACAAAGTGAAGGATAAAAACCATATGATAATCTCAATAGATGCAGAAAAAGCTCTTGACAAAATTCAACACCGCTTTATGATACAAACTCTCCAGAAAATGGGCATAGAGGGAACCTACCTCACCATAATAAAGGCCATATATTACAAACCCACAGCAAGCATCATACTCAATGGTGAAAAACTGAAAGCATTTCCACTAGGATCAGGAAAAAGACACTCTCACCACTCTTATTCAACATAATTTTGGAAGTCCTAGCCACAGCAATCAGAGAAGAAAAAGAAAAGGAATACAAATTGGAAAAGAAGAAGTTAGACTGTCACTATTTGCCGATGACATGATACTGTACATAGAAAATCCTTAATATGCCACCAGAAAACTACTAGAACTAATCAATGAATTTGGTAAGATTGCTGGGTACATAATTAATGCACAGAAATCTCTGGCATTCCTATACAGCAACAACAAAAAATCAGAAAGAGAAATCAAGGAAACAGTCCCATTTACCATTGCAACAAAAAGAATAAAATACCTAGGAATAAACCTGCCTAAGGAGGCGAAAGACTTATACTCAGAAAACTATAAAACAATGATGAAAGAAATCAAAAATGACATAAACACATGGAGAAATATACCATGTTCTTGGATTGGAAGAATCAATATTGTGAAAATGACTATACTACCCAAAGCAATCTACAGATTCAGTGCAATCCCTATCAAACTACCAATGGCATTCTTCACAGAATTAGAACAAAATAATCATTCAGTTCGTATGGAAACATAAAAGACCCCGAAGAGCCAAAGCAATCTTGAGAAAGAAAAATGGAGTTGGAGGAATCAGTCTCCCTGACTTCAAACTATACCACAAAGCTCTAGTAATCAAGACAGTATGGTACTGGCACAAAAACAGAAATATAGATCAATGGTACAGGATAGAATGCCCAGAGATAAACCCACATATATATGGGCACCTAATTTACAACTAAGGAGGCAAGATCATACAATGGAGAAAAGACAGCCTCTTCAATAAGTGGTGCTGGGAAAACTGGACAGCTACATGTAAAAGAATGAAATTAGAACACTCCCTAACACCATACACAAAAATAAACTCCAAATGGATTAAAGACTTAAAAGTAAGACCAGGCGCTATAAAACTTTTAGAGGAAAACATAGGAAAGACACTCTTTGACATAAACTACAGCAAGGTCTTTTTTGACCCACCTCCTAGAGTAACAGAAATAAAAACAAAAATATGCCAACACATTTATATGGAATCTAAAAAAATAGAGTTGTTCTGAAGAACCTAGGGGCAGGACAGCAATAAACATGCAGATGTAGAGAATTGGCTGAGGACACAGGGAGGGGGAAGGGTAAGCTGGGACGAAGTGAGAGAGTGGCATGGACATATATACACTACCAAATGTAAAATAGATAGCTAGTGGGAAGCAGCCACATAGCACAGGGAGATCAGCTCGGTGCTTTGTGACCGCCTAGAGGGGTGGGATAGGGAGGATGGGAGGGAGGGAGACACAAGAGGGAAGAGATATGGGGATATATGTATATGTATAGCTGATTCACTTTGTTATACAGCAGAAACTAACACCATTGTAAAGCAATTATACTCCAATAAAGATGTTAAAAAAAGTTATTATAAAAAAATTTAAGAAGAAATAGATGTGGCACATATATACAATGGAATATTACTCAGCCATATAAAGAAATGCAATTGAGTTATTTGTAGTGAGGTGGATGGACCTAGAGTTTGTCATACAGAGTGAAGTAAGTCAAAAAGAAATAAATACCATATGCTAACCCATATATATGGAATCTAAAAAAAAAATTGACTGATGAACCTAGTTACAGTGCAGGAATAAAGAGGTAGACATAGAGAATGGACTTGAGGACCTGGGGTGGGAGAGCAAAGCTGGGGCAAAGAGAGAGTAGCATCGACATATATACACTACCGAATGTAAAATAGTTGGCTGGTGGGAAGCAGCAGCATAGCACAGGGAGATCGGCTCGGTGCTTTGTGATGGCCTAGAGGGATGGGATAGGGAGGATGGGAGGGAGGCTAAAGAGGGAGGGGATATGGGGACGTATGTATGCATATGGCTGATTCACTTTGTTGTGCAACAGAAACTAACACGATATTGTGAAGCAATTATACTCCAATAAAGATCTATTTAAAAATTTAAAATTAAAATTAAAATTAAAAAAATAATAATAAAATATTTTCCACCCTTATGATCTTACCTATCTCTGCCATCAACACTGAATTTTGTAAGGTCAATAGTGGAGGTGACCTTAGGAAATCTGATTCAGCCCCCTTTTTTGATAGCTGGCAAAACAGAGGGAGTTGCCCCAATCATACATCTAATTGGTAAAGACACCTTGACCCTCATTCTCTATTCCACATCTGCTAATAACAGATGGCACTGAATTTTCATGTGGAAAACCAAAAGAAAACAACAACAACAAAATCCCATCACCTTTTATCAATGACATAGGCTTAGTATCACTGATGATGATGCTACAGCTACTTCTTACCAGTGGCAAGTCAATATTTCTCTCCAACTATCTCATGGGTTGGGCTGATGTAGCCACACTCTCATTTAATAAACTTGGAATACAGCACGATTGTAAGCTCCCACGAGGATGGGTGGCATAGGGTTAAAGACGAGGAAAAAAGTCTTTCTAGTTAGATATGAGTCCAAATCTCAGCTTTACCCTTTATAGAAATGACTTGGGCAAGTTATTCAATTTCTCTAAGCCTCAGTTTTCTCATTTAAAAACTGAATTTTTTTAAAATTGTGATATAGTTGATTTATAATGGTGTGTTAGTTTCTGCTATACAACAAAGTGAATCAGCCATACATATCCCCTCCCTCTTGGACCTCCCTCCCATCCCACCCATAGGAACTTCTTCAGAGGGCTGTTGTGAGGAAAGAATAAATGCATTGATGAGCATAAGCATGGATAGTGTAATACCTGACACACAGCAAGCATCTGACATACAGCTTTTGTTATATTTGGTTAAAATCCCAAAGCTTGGCAACTGCCTGGATTAGAGAGGTAGGGAGAAAAGGAGCAGAAGGCAGCGTCACAGATGAGGGTGAGGTTTCAAGCCCAGGTTACTAGACATTCCTAGTCCTCACCAGTATCCACCTTATCTCTCCCTCCCAAACATGAGAGACACTGCATTTCCCAGCCCCCTATCAGTTAGGTGGGGGCCATGTCTGGGACTAGGGTGAGACCGGTAAGTTGCCTAAGGTAAAAAATACAAGGAGCCACTGGCTTTTGGGGTCACACCAGTGCCAGTCCTGTGTTTGCGTGACCCAAAGAGCCCATGCCTCCTTAGATGTCACACTAAGGGCTTCACTCCTCTCAGCCTCATCCCAACCCTGAGTAAAGCCATGTGACGAGGGCTGGCCAGTGAGCTGCACCTGGACATGACCCTCAGAGCCAGTACTGGATAATCCTCCATGCCCTTTGCCTCTGCCTCTGCAACTGAGGAGGATGCCGGTTCTAGATGGTGGAGCTCAGTGGCTCCATGTCATAGAGTCCCTTGCCAGCCTACATGGACATGGAGCAAAATTGAGAGATGAAATTGTGTTGAGCCACTGAGGTGTGAAGAGGCTTTTTTTTTTTTTTGCTGCTGTAACAAATCTAGCCTGTTTTTTTTGTTTTTTGTTTTTTAAATATAAATTTATTTATTTTATTTTTGGCTGCGTTGGGTCTTTGGTGCTGCGCTCGGGCTTTTCTCTAGTTGCGGTGAGGGGGGGTTCTGTTCGTTGTGTTGCACGGGCTTCTCATTGGGGTAGTTTCTCTCGTTGCAGAGCATGGGCTCTAGGTGTGTGAGCTTCAGTAGTTGCAGCATGCGGGCTCAGCAGTTGCAGTGCACGGGCTTAGTTGCTCCGCGGCATGTGGGATCTTCCCGGACCAGGGCTCAAACCCTTGTCCCCTGCATTGGCAGGTGGATTCTTAACCACTGCGCCACCAGGGAAGTCCCCAAACCTAGCCTGTTTTTATTCTCATTATTAGCATTATCCCAATCAAAATAAATCACTTCATTTTGGTCACTCTTCTGAGAATCGAGCCCAGTTGAAATGTTAGCCTTGGCCCTTTCTATTTGTATTTTCTCTGAACTTCAGTTACCTTGGTCGATAAAATGGCACTAATAAGCCATGACTTGCAGGGTTCCTGGGTGGGGTTGAAGTGCAGGGTTGCATTCTAACTGGCTGTAAATGGGAATGTCCTTCTTGAGAAGCTTCTCATGGCAAGGGAATGTCTCTATATCCCCAAGACCTAGCACAGTGTCTTGGCATGTTACAAACGTTTAATAGATGTTTGTTGATTAAGTAAAAAAAGACTGCTTTATGAGTTATAACAAATTTTCTACAGAGTAAAAGCTATGAGCCATCAGTCAACCAAGAAAATGGCCCAGATTTTCTCCTGGGTCTCCCTGTGAATCTCTTATTCTTTCAGTGCCTGCATCAGCTGAGTTGTCAAGGTTGCCTGCATCATCTTTGAAATATTATTAGATGTTGACCCATATTGTGTCAAAATTATACATAGACCTGGATGTGTGTTTGCCTCCCCTACTGTTCTGACTACTCTCGCTCTCTTTTCTCATCTGTTTCCCTCATTTTACTGTATTTAAATTGATGAAAGACTTTAAAGACTTTACCAGAATGAGATATTCTGTATTATACTGACTCAGTGAGATTTCAAGGGACTTAGATTCAAACCTTGAATAAGTTGCCAAGTTCTTTTCCTAGCATTTAGGTGAGATTTCATCTGTTCCTTCTAAATTAAGTAGATACGACCTGGAGTTCCCCTCATAGTTCTGATCAGTTCTCTTACGTTCTTAAGCTTTCATCATTACCATCATCCCCACCCCCGTCATCTTAAGCTTTCATCATTATCGCCATCATTGTCTCAGCAGTGTATTTATCTGGTCCTCTGTTACTCTGTTTACTCTAAATGCTCCACTTGCCTTTTATCACTTAGAGTAGTGAAACACATGCCAGTATTAGTCCTACTCTACAGATGAGAAAGTTGAGGTTCAAGAGAATAAGAAACTTTTATCAGATATCAGATATAGGTAACTAAATACCAGAGCAAAGATTAAACTCAGGTTCGGTTTGACTCCAAATCCTGTGAGCTTACCTTGCCCTTGTACTGACTAAGCAAGAGATAAACATGAAGGGGATCTCAAAGGTGACCCAATTCCTTCCTGTTTCATTAAGTTTTAAAACATATATTTGAAAAGTGGCAGTGATACCTAATATTCTGAGTATTTCAGTAGGGATGGGAAATGGGGAAGAATAATTGGCAGCCCAGTCTGAAGAATTGGGCTTAAGTAAAACATTACTTAGAAAAACATCCCCCATTTCTTTTTTTTTTTTTTTTTTGCTGACAAAGTATGATTTAATATGTTTTTTCACAACACTTTGATTTTCAGTTTCGCCACAAGAGTGATAATCAAGTGAATAATCGGCAATCTGAAGTGCTCATTGACAGCAAGTAAGAAATATATTCTTTATGCTATTTTTAAGATGTCTGGCCACAAAAGAGGTCTTGACAATTGGTGGCTTTCTCATTTAATTGAATCTATGTTTCTTTCCCCCCTTTAACTTTTTTTAAAAATTTATTTATTTGCTTTTATTTTTGGCTGTGTTGGGTCTTTGTTGCCGTGCGCGGGCTTTCTCTAGTTGCAGCAAGCAGGGGCTACTCTTCGTTACGGTGCACAGGCTTCTCATTGTCATGACTTCTCTTGTTGCAGAACAGGGGCTCTAGGTGCTTGGGCTTCAGTAGTTGTGGCTCGCAGGCTGTAGAGCGCAGGCTCAGTAGTTGTGGCACATGGCTTAGTTGCTCCGCGGCATGTGGGATCTTCCCGGGCCAGGGATCAAACCCATGTCCCCGGCATTGGCAGGCAGATTCTTAACCACTGCACCACCGCGGAAGCACTCCCCCTTTAACTTATTAAAAATTACAGTGTAAGTCCTTTGTATCTTCATGGCTCTTTTTTTTTATTAGTTTCTGCTTTATAACAAAGTGAATCAGTCATACATATACATCTGTTCCCACATTCCTTCCCTCTTGCGTCTCCCTCCCTCCCACCCTCCCTATCCCACCCCTCCAGGCGGTCACAAAGCACTGAGCTGATCTCCCTGTGCTATGCGGCTGCTTCCCACTATCTATCTACCTTACGTTTGGTAGTGTATATATGTCCATGCCTCTCTTTCGCTTTGTCACAGCTTACCCATCCCCCTCCCCATATCCTCAAGCCCATTCTCAGTAGGTCTGTGTCTTTATTCCTGTTTTACCCCTAGGTTCTTCATGACATTTTTTTCCTTAAATTCCATATATATGTGTTAGCATACGGTATTTGTCTTTCTCTTTCTGACTTACTTCACTCTGTATGACAGACTCTAGGTCTATCCACCTCATTACGAATAGCTCAGTTTCGTTTCTTTTTATGGCTGAGTAATATTCCATTGTATATATGTGCCACATCTTCTTTATCTATTCATCCGATGATGGACACTTAGGTTGTTTCCATCTCTGGGCTATTGTGAATAGAGCTGAAATGAATATTTTGGTACATGACTCTTTTTGAATTATGGTTTTCTCAGGGTATATGCCTAGTAGTGGGATTGCTGGGTCATATGGTAGTTCTATTTGTAGTTTTTTAAGGAACCTCCATACTGTTCTCCATAGCGGCTGTACCAATTCACATTCCCACCAGCAGTGCAAGAGTGTTCCCTTTTCTCCACACCCTCTCCAGCATTTATTGTTTCTAGATTTCTTGATGATGGCCATTCTGACTGGTGTGAGATGATATCTCATTGTAGTTTTGATTTGCATTTCTCTAATGATTAATGATGTTGAGCATTCTTTCATGTGTTTGTTGGCAGTCTCTATATCTTCTTTGGAGAAATGCCTATTTAAGTCTTCTGCCCATTTTTGGATTGGGTTGTTTGTTTTTTTGCTACTGAGCTGCATGAGCTGCTTATAAATTTTGGAGATTAATCCTTTGTCGGTTGCTTCATTTGCAAATATTTTCTCCCATTCTGAGGGTCGTCTTTTGGTCTTGTTTATGGTTTCCTTTGCTGTGCAAAAGCTTTGAAGTTTCATTAGGTCCCATTTGTTTATCTTTGTTTTTATTTCCATTTCTCTAGGAGGTGGGTCCAAAAGGATCTTGCTGTGATTTATGTCATAGAGTGTTCTTCCTATGTTTTCGTCTAAGAGTTTGATAGTTTCTGGCCTTACATTTAGGTCTTTAATCCATTTTGAGCTTATTTTTGTGTATGGTGTTAGGGAATGATCTAATTTCATACTTTTACATGTCGCTGTCCAGTTTTCCCAGCACCACTTATTAAAGAGGCTGTCCTTTCTCCACTGTACATTCCTGCCTCCTTTATCAAAGATAAGGTGACCATATGTGCGTTGGTTTATCTCTGGGCTTTCTATCCTGTTCCATTGATCTATCTTTCTGTTTCTGTGCCAGTACCACACTGTCTTGATTACTGTAGCTTTGTAGTATAGTCTGAAGTCAGGGAGCCTGATTCCTCCAGCTCCGTTTTTCGTTCTCAAGATTGCTTTGGCTATTCGGGGTCTTTTGTTTTTCCAAACAAATTTTGAAATTTTTTGTTCTAGTTCTGTGAAAAATGCCAGTGGTAGTTTGATAGGGATTGCATTGAATCTGTAGATTGCTTTGGGTAGTAGAGTCATTTTCACAATATTGATTCTTCCAATCCAGGAGCATGGTATGTCTCTCCATCTATTTGTGTCATCTTTAATTTCTTTCATCAGTGTCTTATAATTTTCTGCATACAGGTCTTTTGTCTCCTTAGGTAGGTTTATTCCTAGATATTTTATTCTTTTTGTTGCAATGGTAAATGGGAGTGTTTTCTTGATTTCACTTTCAGATTTTTCATCATTAGTGTACAGGAATGCCAGAGATTTCTGTGCATCAATTTTGTATCCTGCTACTTTACCAAATTCATTGATTAGCTCTAGTAGTTTTCTGGTAGCATCTTTAGGATTCTCTATGTATAGTATCATGTCATCTGCAAACAGTGACACCTTTACTTCTTTTCCAATTTGGATTCCTTTTATTTCCTTTTCTTCTCTGATTGCTGTGGCTAAAACTTCCAAAACTATGTTGAATAAGAGTGGTGAGAGTGGGCAACCTTGTCTTGTTCCTGATCTTAGTGGAAATGGTTTCAGTTTTTCACCATTGAGGATGATGTTGGCTGTGGGTTTGTCATATATGGCCTTTATTATGTTGAGGAAAGTTCCCTCTATGCCTACTTTCTGCAGGGTTTTTATCATAAATGGGTGTTGAATTTTGTTGAAAGCTTTCTCTGCATCTATTGAGATGATCATATGGTTTTTCTCCTTCAATTTGTTAATATGGTGTATCACGTTGATTGATTTCCGTATATTGAAGAATCCTTGCATTCCTGGAATAAACCCCACTTGATCATGGTGTATGATCCTTTTAATGTGCTGTTGGATTCTGTTTGCTAGTATTTTGTTGAGGATTTTTGCATCTATGTTCATCATTGATGTTGGCCTGTAGTTTTCTTTCTTTGTGACATCCTTGTCTGGTTTTGGTATCAAGGTGATGGGGGCCTCGTAGAATGAGTTTGGGAGTGTTCCTTCCTCTGAAATTGTTTGGAAGAGTTTGTGAAGGATGGGTGTTAGCTCTTCTCTAAATGTTTGATAGAATTCGCCTGTGAAGCCATCTGGTCCTGGGCTTTTGTTTGTTGGAAGATTTTTTATCACAGTTTCAATTTCAGTGCTTGTGATTGGTCTATTCATATTTTCTATTTTTTCCTGATTCAGTCTTGGCAGGTTGTGCATTTCTAAGAATTTGTCCATTTCTTCCAGGTTGTCTATTTTATTGGCATAGAGTTGCTTGTAGTAATCTCTCATGATCTTTTGTATTTCTGCAGTGTCAGTTGTTACTTCTCCTTTTTCATTTCTAATTCTATTGATTTGAGTCTTCTCCCTTTTTTTCTTGATGAGTCTGGCTAATGGTTTATCAATTTTGTTTATCTTCTCAAAGAACCAGCTTTTAGTTTTATTGATCTTTGCTATCGTTTCCTTCATTTCTTTTTCATTTATTTCTGATCTGATCTTTATGAATTCTTTCCTTCTGCTAATTTTGGGGGGTTTTGTTCTTCTTTCTCTAATTGCTTTAGGTTCAGGGTCAGGTTGTTTACTCGAGATGTTTCCTGTTTCTTAAGGTGGGATTGTATTGCTATAAACTTCCCCATTAGAACTGCTTTTGCTGCGTCCCATAGGTTTTGGGTCATGGTGTCTCCATTGTCATTTGTTTCTAGGTATTTTTTAATTTCCTCTTTGATTTCTTCAGTGATCACTTTGTTAATGAGTAGTGTATTGTTTAGCCTCCATGTGTTTGTATTTTTTATAGATCTTTTCCTGTAATTGATGTCTAGTCTCATAGCATTGTGGTCGGAAAAGATACTTGATACGATTTCAATTTTCTTAAATTTACCAAGGCTTGATTTGTGACCCAAGATATGATCTATCCTGGAGAATGTTCCATGAGCACTTGAGAAAAATGTGTATTCTGTTGTTTTGGGATGGAATGTCCTGTAAATATCAATTAAGTCCATCTTGTTTAATGTATCATTTAAAGCTTGTGTTTCCTTATTTATTTTCATTTTGGATGATCTGTCCATTGGTGAAAGTGGGGTGTTAAAGTCCCCTACTATGAGTTTGTTACTGTCGATTTCCCCTTTTATGGCTGTTAGTATTTGCCTTATGTATTGAGGTGCTCCTATGTTGGGTGCATAAATATTTACAATTGTTATATCTTCTTCTTGGATCGATCCCTTTATCATTATGTAGTGTCCTTCTTTGTCTCTTCTAATAGTCTTTATTTTAAAGTCTATTTTGTCTGATATAAGAATTGCTACTCAAGCTTTCTTTTGATTTCCATTTGCATGGAATATCTTTTTCCATCCCCTTACTTTCAATCTGTATGTGTCTCTAGGTCTGAAGTGGGTCTCTTGTAGACAGCATATATATGGGTCTTGTTTTTGTATCCATTCAGCCAATCTGTGTCTTTTGGTGGGAGCATTTAGTCCATTTACATTTAAGGTAATTATTGATATGTATGTTCCTATTCCCATTTCCTTAATTGCTTTGGGTTCGTTATTGTAGGTATATTCCTTCTGTTGTGTTTCTTGCCTAGAGAAGTTCCTTTAGAATTTGTTGTAAAGCTGGTTTGGTGGTGCAGAACTCTCTCAGCTTTTGCTTGTCTGTAAAGGTTTTAATTTCTCCATCAAATCTGAATGAGATCCTTGCTGGGTAGAGTAATCTTGGTTGCAGGTTTCTCTCCTTCATCACTTTAATTATGTCCTGCCACTCCCTTCTGTCTTGTAGAGTTTCTGCTGAGTGATCAGCTGTTAACCTGATGGGGATTCCCTTGTGTGTTATTTGTTGTTTTTCCCTTGCTGCTTTTAATATGATTTCTTTGTGTTTAATTTTTGACAGTTTGATTAATATGTGTCTTAGCATATTTCTCCTTGGATTTATTCTGTATGGGACTCTCTGTGCCTCCTGGACTTGATTAACTATTTCCTTTCCCATATTAGGGAAGTTTTCAACTATAATCTCTTCAAATATTTTCTCAGTCCCTTTGTTTTTCTCTTCTTCTTCTGGAACCCCTATAATTCGAATGTTGGTGCGTTTAATGTTGTCCCAGAGGTCTCTGAGACTGTGCTGTTCTTTTCATTCTTTTTTCTTTATTTTGCTCTGCATCAGTTATTTCCACTATTTTATCTTCCACCTCACTTATCTGTTCTCCTGCCTCAGTTATTCTCTTGATCCCATCTAGAGTATTTTTCATTTCATTTATTGTGTTTTTAATTGATGCTTGATTCATCTTTAGTTCTTCTAGGTCCTTGTTAACTGTTTCTTGCATTTTGTCTATTCTGTTTCCAAGATTTTGGATCTTGGAAATAGAATCTTGGGTCATCTTTACTATCATTATTCTGAATTCTTTTTCAGGTAGACTGCCTATTACCTCTTCATTTGTTAGGTCTGGTAGGTTTTTATCTTGCTCCTTCACCTGCTGTGTGTTTTTCTGTCTTCTCATTTTGCTTATCTTCCTGTGTTTGGGGTCTCCTTTTTGAAGGCTGCAGATTCGTAGTTCCCGTTGTTCTTGGTGTCTGTCCCCAGTGGCTAAGGTTGTTTCAGTAGGTTGTGTAGGCTTCCTGGTGGGGGGGACTAGTGCCTGTGTTCTGGTGGTTGAGGCTCGATCTTGTCTTTCTGGTGGGCAGGTCCACGTCTGGTGGTGTGTTTTGGGGTGCCTGTGGCCTTATTATGTTTTTAGGCAGCCTCTCTGCTAATGGGTGGGGTTGTGTTCCTGTCTTGCTAGTTGCTTGGCATAGGGTGACCAGCACTGGAGCTTGCTGGTCGTTGACTGAAGCTGGGTGCTGGTGTTGAGATGGAGATCTCTGGGAGATTTTCACCACTTGATATTATGTGGAGCTGGGAGGTCTCTCATGGACCCGTGTCCTGAAGTTGGCTCTCCCACTTCAGAGGCACAGCAGTGACTCCTGGCTGCAGCACCAAGAGCCTTTCATCTACCCAGCTCAGAATAAAAGGGAGAAAAAGTAGAAAGAAAGAATTAGTAGAAGAAAGAAAGAGAAAGAGAAAGAAAGGAAGAAGGAAAGGAAGGAAGGAAGGAAGGAAGAAAGGGAGGGAGGGAGCAAGGACAGAAAGAAAGAAAGGAGGGAGGGAGGGAGGAAGGAAAGAAAAAGAAAGAGTGAATGGAAGAAAGGAGGGAGGGAGGAAGGAAAGAAAAAGAAAGAGTGAATAGAAGAAGGGAGGGAGGGAGGAAGGAAAGAAAGAAAGGAGGGGCGGAGGGAGGGAGGGAGGAAGGAAAGAAAAAGAAAGAGTGAAAGGAAGAAGGGTGGGAGGGAGAGAGGACGGAAAGAAAAAGAAAGAGTGAAAGGAAGAAGGGAGGGAGGGAGGAAGGAAAGAAAGAAAGACAGACAGGAGGGAGGGAGGGAGGAAAGAAAAAGAAAGGGGTGGAGGGAGGGAGGGAGGAAGGGAAGGTAGGAAAAAAAGAAAGAGGGAAGATAAAGTAAAATAGAATAAAGTATAAAATATAGTAGCGTTATTAAAAATAAAAAAGTAATTATTGAAAAAAAAAACGGACGGATAGAACCCTGGGACCTATGGTGGAAGCAAAGCTATACAGAGAAAATCTCACACAGAAGCATACACATTCACAAATACACATTCACAAAAAGAGAATGGGGGGGGGAATCGAAAATCTTGCTCTCAAAGTCCACCTCCTCAATTTGGGATAATTCGTTGTAAAAAGAGGAAAAGGGGGAAAAGTCTGAAATCTTGCTCTCAAAGTCCACCTCCTTAATTTGGGATAATTCGTTGTAAAAAGAGGAAAAGGAGAAAAAATCTTAAATCTTGTCCTCAAAGTCCACCTCCTCAATTTGGGATGATTCGCTGTCCATTCATGCACTCCACCAACGCAGGGCACATCAAGTGGACCGTGGAGCTTTAATCCCCTGCCTCGGAGGCTGCACAGAGAGATTTCCCTGTCTCTTCTCTGCTCTCACAGCTCCCGGGTCTCAGCCTTGGACCTGGCCCCGCCTCTGCACGTAGGTCACCGGAGGGCGACCGTTCTTCACTCAGACAGGACGGGTTTAAAGGAGCCGCTGATGCGGGGGCTCTGGCTCACTCAGGCCGAGGGGAGGGAGGGGCACGCAGTGCGGGGCAGGCCTGCGGCAGCAGAGGCCAGCATGACGTTGCACCAGCCCGAGGCGCTCCGTGCGCTTTCCTGGGGAAGCCGTCCCTGGGTCCCGGGACCCCGGCAGTGGCGGGCTGTACAGCCTCCCCGGAAGGGGGGGGGGTGGACAGTGACCTGCACTCGCACACAGGCCTTGTGGCGGCGGCAGCAGCAGCCCCAGCGTCCCACTCCCGTCTCCGGGGTCCGCGCCTTCAGCCGTGGCTCGCGCCCGTCTCTGGAGCTTCTTTAAGCAGCGCTCTTAATGCCCTCTCCTCGCGCACCAGGAAACAAAAGGGAAGAAAAAGTCTCTTGCCTCTTCGGCAGCTCCAGACTTTTTCCCGGACTCCCTCCGGGCTAGCCGCGGCACACCAACCCCTTCAGGCTCTTCCTGCCGCCAGCCCCAGTCCTCTCCCTGCGCTCTGACCGAAACCCGATACCCGAGCCTCAGCTCCCAGCCCCGCCCACCCTGGTGGCCGGGCAGACAAGCCTCTCGGGCTGGTGTGTGCCTGAGGGCACCGATCCTCTGTGCAGGAATCTCTCCGCTTTGCCCTCCACACCCCTGTTGCTGTGCTCTCCTCGGCTACTCTGAAGCTTTCCCCCTCCGCCACCCGCAGTCTCCGCCCTCGAAGGGGTTTCTAGTGTGTGGAAACCTTTCCTCCTTCACGGCTCCCTCCCTCTGGTGCAGGTCCCGTCCCTATCCTTTTTTCTCTGTTTATTCTCTTTTTCTTTTGCCCTACCCAGGTATGTGGGGAGTTTCTTGCCTTTTGGGGGGTCTGAGGTCTTCTGCCAGCGTTCAGTAGGTGTTCTGTAGGAGTTGTTCCACGTGTAGATGAATTTCTGATGTATCTGTGGGGAGGAAGGTGATCTCTGCGTCTTACTCTTCCGCCATCTTCCTCCGGACTCCCCCCATTTCTTTATAACCTACATTTTTAAGAGAACAGGAAGGGGAGACGATTTGGCAAAATTGTTTATTGAGAGACAGTATTTTTTTAAAGTCACATTTAAAGGTATGCATGCCTAGGGACTTCCCTGGTAGCGCAGTGGTTAAGAATCCGCCTGCCAGTGCAGGGGACACGGGTCCGAGCCCTGGTCCGGGAAGATCCCACATGCTGCGGAGCAACTAAGCCCATGAGCCACAGCTACTGAGCCCACAAGCCACAACTACTGAAGTCCATGTGCCACAACTACTGAAACCCATGTGCCACAACTACTGAAGCCCACACTCCTAGAGCCCGTTCTCCGCAACAAGAGAAGCCACCGCAGTGAGAAGCCCGCACACCGTAACGAAGAGTAGTCCCCACTCGCCACAACTAAAGAAAGCCTGTGCACAGCAACGAAGACCCAACGCAACCAAAAATATAAATAAATAAATGTATTTTTTTTAAAAAAAGGTGTGCGTGGCAAGGTTTAAAAAGTTAAGGAAAAATAGCTCCCCAGCCCCCTCCCCCTCAGATGTAGCTGGAGCTTGAGGCTTGCAGGGCCGGAGACACGGCAGACCCGGGACCCAGAGCGGCTCGGAGGGGGTGAATAATAGTTCTTCAAGTCTGCAATAAAAAATGGCCTCCAATAAAACTACATTGCAAAAAATGGGAAAGAAACAACATGGAAAGAGTAAAAAAGTCGAAGAGGCAGAACCGGAAGAATTCGTGGTAAAAAAAAGTACTGGACCATCGTGTAGTGAATGGGAAGGTGGAGTATTTCCTGATGTGGAAGGGATTTACAGATGCAGACAATACTTGGGAACCCGAAGAAAATTTAGGTTGTCCAGAGTTAATTGAAGCATTTCTTAATTCTCAAAAAACTGGTAAAGTAAAAGATGGAACAAAAAGAAAATCTTTATCTGACAGTGAATCTGATGATAGCAAATCAAAGAAAAAAAGAGACGCTGCTGACAAACCAAGAGGTTTAGCCAGAGGTCTCGACCCAGAGAGAATAACTGGTGCCAGTGACAGCAGTGGAGAATTCATGTTTCTCATGAAATGGAAAGATTCAGATGAGGCGGACTTGGTGCTGGGAAAAGAGGCAAATACGAAGTGTCCTCAAATTGTCATTGTTTTTTGTTTTTTGGCTTTTTTTGGTACGCGGGCCTCTCACTGCTGCGACCTCTCCCGCTGCAGAGCACAGGGCCCGGACGCGCAGGCCCAGCGGCCATGGCCCACAGGCCCAGCCGCTCTGCAGCATGTGGGATCCCCCCAGACCAGGGCACGAACCCGCGCCCCCCGCATCGGCAGGCGGACCCCCAACCACTGCGCCACCAGGGAAGCCCTGTAATTGCTTTTTATGAAGAGAGACTAACTTAACATTCTTGTCCAGAAGATGAGGCTCAATAATTGTTTGCATTGCTTTATATATATATATATAAAATCTGGGTCTTGGTTTTTTGATTTATTAGTGTGAAGAAATAACTACATTCTAATGAAAATCAAGTTTGATATGTTCGTTTTGAAGTAGTATTGGGGAAGTTGTGGGGTTTTGGGGGGGTTTTGTTTTTGCTTTGTTTTGCATCTGTAACACTGGTTACTTTGAACAAATAAAAGCTTTCTGTAGTTGCTTCCTTTAGCAGAAAAGAACATTTGATACCATGGTATATTATTTCCTCTGCATTAGATAACAGCTTTTCTAAATGTTGGGGGAAATCTCCAGAGTCATTACTTAATCAGAATTTAGAATTTGCATTTAACTCATATATGCCTAAGGACCATTCTGGGGTTTTTGTATGTGTATACATGAAACACATATGTAAATGGTTTGGGGTTTTTTTTTTGGTTATTGGTTAAATACATTTACCAAAACAAAACCAGCCTTTCACAACCATGGATAAGCCCATGTTTCTGGGATTGTCATTTTGAGCAATATAAGAAATCACTTCAACTTAAATTGAAAATTTAAGCCTTAACCTTTCAAATTAAATAATTTTGTAATTAATTAGACAAATTAATGTAAACAATTTAAATTGGATATTTTTTTAAAGCAGCCCTATCAGAATCTGCATCCATATCTACCATCATATAAAGGCAGTTTTATATGTAAAGCCCCTGAAAGGAAAATTTTATCTCTGTCAACCCAAATGAAAAAACTAGAAAAATTCTGGTATGTTTTAATTAGCCAAGCAAGACTTAGTTAAATGGACATTTAAAGCTTCCTTTTGGTAAACCATTCTTTTATAAGAAGTTGAAATCCCCATGCTGTGTTTACTGAAAGACTATGATACATGGAATGTCTCAGCCTTGTTAATGGAAACCTAATCAGATGGTTAGAGATGTTGGCAATTTAGGATCTGCAGGAATAAATGAGTGAACAAACTTTTCTAATCTAAACTTGACCTTCATGTTTTTTCAAACTTTACCCCAACCCATTCCTTACATGTAGGCTCAATCTTCTCAGTATTTTGGGTTACTGGTTCAGCAGAAGCCAGGAAAAACAATAACTTTGTAGTAATCAGAATATTATTCAACTATATATTGTTTACTGTATTGTAAATACTGGTGAACAGTGGTCAATAAATAGTTTTATATTCCTTTTAAAAAAAAGTTAACAAAATGTATACTAATTATTCTTCAGGCTAATTTAAAGCATTACACTTTGTTAAAAATAATAAATTTTGGGCTTCCCTGGTGGCGCAGTGGTTGAGAGTCCGCCTGCCAATGCAGGGGACACGAGTTCATGCCCCGGTCCGGGAAGATCCCATATGCCGCGGAGCGGCTGGGCCCGTGAGCCATGGCCACTGAGCCTGTGCATCCGGAGCCTGTGCTCCACAGTGGGAGAGGCCACAACAGTGAGAGGCCCGTGTACTGCAAAAAAAAAAAAAATAATAATAATAATAATAATAAATTTTCTTTCGAAAAAATGACCTTTCAAACTGAATTTCTTTAACTCTTGAGGTTGAGTGTCCTATGTCTGTTGGCCATTTTTATTTCCTTCTGCCTGAATTATCCATAAAATTTGCCATTTTCTATTGAAACATATGTGTGTATATATAAATAATTTGCAAGAACATTTTATATATTATGGAAATTAGACCTTTTTTTTTTTTTTTGCGGTACGCGGGCCTCTCACTGTTGGTGGCCTCTCCCGTTGCGGAGCACAGGCTCCGGATGCGCAGGCTCAGCAGCCATGGCTCACGGCACGGCATATGGCATCTTCCCGGACCGGGGCACGAACCTGTGTCCCCTGCATTGGCAGGCGGACTCTCAACCACTGCGCCACCAGGGAAGCCCAAGGAAGTTAGGCCTTTTGACTGTCATTATACTGTATTTCCCAAGTTTGTCATTTATACTTTCTTTGTTTATGGCATTTTCTGTAAAAATTTATTTTTTCATTTTTATGTTTAAAAAGGTAGCTTTGATACTTCCTATAACAGAGGAAGAATTTGGATATTAAGCCTAGTTTCACCAATCTATTTCATGCCAATAACAAGTAGGCAGGGAACCACTGTATAATTTGTGAGGCAATTTGCAGAAGACTTCCTATTAGTCTCTGGCATCATTAAATAATAGCCATGTGCTGATTTGGCTACTTTCCATGCAAGGCCTGAGCCACACTATCAGCACTGAAAGCCACACTATCAGCACTCACATCAGTTTGCAATGCCTGGTTGATCAGAATAGGTGTTAGCACCAGCCCATAAAAATACCGCTAATTTATGGATTTGTTGAAATGTTGAGTGATTTGCTGCTGAGAGAAAGAATTTAAGAAAGAGAAGAATGAAAGAAAGCTGGAAAGGAGGGAGAGGGAAAATAAACAGAAAAGGAAAGGACAGAATAAAAGAAAAGGAAAGAAATAGGAAAAGAAAAAGACAAAGAAGTAGAAAAGAAAGTTATTGAAAGAAAATGGAAAGGTAAAAAAGGGAGAAAGAATAGAAGGAAAGAAAGAAGAGAATCAAAATATAAGTAAAGATGGAGGATGGATGGATGGATGGGTAAATGGATGGATAGATGGGAGGGAAAAGAAGGAAGCGGGGGAGGCAGGGAGGAAAGAGAAATCAAAATATAAAACTTCAGGCTAAATTCATTTCAATTATACAAAGAATCATAAATCCTAGGGATAAAAGGGAATACAAAGTTCCTTTAAATCTAAAGCTTTCCTTTTGCAGGAAGAAAAACTGAAGCCCAGTAAGGTTGAGTAAATTCCCTCAAGCTCACACAGCATGTTCATAACCGAATGAGAATCAGATTCCAGCCCAATCTCCTGACTTCCAGTCTAATATACCTTCTCTCACATTTTGTTTCACTGGAAACTTGCTATTGGTTTGAGTTGACTTCCAACAACTTCCAGCTTAAATAATATTATAGCTAAAATTGGGCCTTTTGCTAGACCAGAAAATCTTACCCCATGTGATTTTTTTAAATTGTAACACATTGTCATAACAGAATTTAACCTATAATGTGTAAACACCAAAAAAACAAATGAATTAGCAGTTCCTTCCTACTTAAAAAAAAAATTAAAAGGGAAAGCTGTTTGCAACCTATAATAGAAAAATGTATTTCAAAGGAAATGACTTAACTTAGGAAAAGACCAAAGTCTTCATTACTATTTGGTAGAATTTTGATTTTGTGCCATAGATACCTGAGAAACATTGTGCTTTTTTCTATTGCTGTTTAGGAACAGATAGTTAAAGAGAAAGAGAAGCGGGAGGTGGATGTAATTGCAGTTGGCTTTTCATTTCAGTGAGTGTGATTTAAGTTCGAGATATGACTTTCCTAAGAAGGGGAGTGGATGGTGAATGGTTGAACATCAAAAAGAAAAATTATGAACGACTGGAAAACCATAGTATTTCTCCAAATGCCCTTAAACACAGAAAAGATCCCCTTTCACTTGATGTAAATGTGCCCCTCATTCTTGTTGTCAGGAGGCAGGACTGAGTGAGACCTCAGATTTCTTTCACTCCTATGATTCTCTATGATCCTCTAACAGTAAAAAAAAAAAAAAAAAAAAAAAACAACCCTTTGCCCTAAATAACCAGTTATTTTTTCTATAAGCCCGTTTTTATTATTTTTTGAATTTTATTTTTTTAATACAGCAGGTTCTTATTAGTTATCTGTTTTATACATATTAGTGTATATATATCAATCTCCTAATTCATCCCACCACAACCCTGCCTCCCCCTGCCCCCTGCTTTCCCCACCTCCCCCTACCCCCTGCTTTCCCCCCTTGGTGTCCATACATTTGTTCTCTACATCCGTGTCTATTTCTGCCTTCTGCCTTGCAAACCAGTTCATCTGTACCATTTTTCTAGATTCCACATATATGCGTTAATATGTGATATTTGTTTTTCTCTTTCTGACTTACTTCACTCTGTATGACAGTCTCTAGGTCCATCCATGTCTCTACAAATGACCCAGTTATTGCTCTGGCTTTCTATTTTACTTTGGCAATGGGGAACTTGCTTCATTCTATTAATTTATTTTGGATGGCACTCTGCTATATTATCTTAGCTGTTTAGAATTGGTGCCAATGCTGTCAGAGTGTTTAGTTTCATCCATTCATTCAACAAATACGTATTGAGCTAAGTACCCACTGGGTACTGTTTTAGGTGTTGAGCATACAGCATAAACATCACAGATTAAAAACTCTGCCCTCACAGAATTGGCACTCGGGTGGGAGGGTGGGCAGAGATAGACCATAAATAAATTGGTATGATCACATATGGTGTGTTAGGAAGTAATAAGTGCTACGGTGAAAATGAAACAAGGGGCTAGAAAGGGCAGGGGTAGTAAAGGAGCCTTAATTTTCAGTAAGATGATACGGAGCCGAGGTAGATGGACTCTCTGATGAGAAAACACTTGAGCAAAGACCTGAAAGAGATAAGGAGTGAGGCACAAGTATATGGTCCCTTGGTTCTAGTATCCCTGGTGGACACCAAAATCCATGGATGCCCAAGTCCCTTATGTGAAGCGATCGAATTGCCATCGGCAGTTGGTTGAATCCTCCGATGTGGAGCCTGCGGATACTGAGGGCTGACTTTTTTCTGAGGCATCTTTCAGGAAAAGGGAACAAGCCTGAGGAGAGACCTTTGGGCTGAGTGGCAGAGGCACTGTGAGTGAGGGGGAGAGCTCAGAGAGGTTGGTGCCCAGAGCTTGTAGGGCTGAGTAGCCATTGGAAGGACTTTGGCTCTAACTGTGAGTGAGATGAAAAGACAAGACACTGGGGATGCTTGAGCAGAGGGCTGTGACCCACATTTTCACACTATCACAGTGGCTGCTGGCTCGAGAACAGCAAGAAGGGCAAGGGCAGGGGCAGACCCACCAAAAGGGACAATGCCAATCCAGGCAGGAGGTGACGATTTGTGTCATGATAGTACTGGGGAAGGAAGCCTGTGGCAGATTCTGATATACTGAGACTAGAAATAAGAGAATTTGTTAACGGACTGCATGTGAGGTATGAAAGAAAGGGAGAAGTCAGGATGATTTCAATACGGTCTCATTACCTTCATTCCATTATATAGTCACATAAATCTTCAACATCCACCACAACCCTCTTCTTCTCTACCTCCACCCACCCCAGGTCCAGTTATATTTACAGCCAATATGTTAATACAAGTTGTCTGCCATTAGGCCTTACAGAATCTATTCTGATTTTCCCTTCATATGAGCTTACAGAGTCCAGACTGAGTTTGACTGTCATTGTAACTAGATTTTTGTTGTACATGTTTCTTCTTCCTTTCCTATGGTTTCTAGAATTTTATTTATGTTTTCATGGCCTGATTGTATATGAGTTTTGTTGTTATTTTTAAACTGGGGAAACATACTTGGGAGGGAGGGAGAGATGAAGGAAAGGAGGAGGGAATGGATGGATGGATAGATGGATGGATGGATGGATGGATGGATGGATGGATGGATGAGGAAAGAGATAAAGGGATGGTACAGCCACTGTGGAGAAAAGTATGGAGGTTCCTTAATAAACTAGAAATAGAACTACCATATGACCATAATTCAAAAAGATACATGCACCCCCATGTTCATTGCAGCACTGTTTACAATAGCCAGGACAAGGAAGCAAACAAAGGAATAGATCAAGAAGATGTGGTACATATATACAATGGAATATCACTCAGCCATAAAAAAGAATGAAATAATGCCATTTACAGCAACATGGATGGACCTAGAGATTATCATACTAAGTGAAGTAAGCCAGACAAAGAAAGACAAATGTCACATGATATTGCTTATATGTGGAATCTAAAAAAAAAAAAAAAAGATACAAATAAACTTATATACAAACCAGAAATAGACCCACAGACATAGAAAACAAACTTATGATTATGGGGAACAGGGGGAGGGATAAATTAGGAGTTTGGGATTAATATATACACAGTACTATATACAAAATAGATAACAAACAAGGACGTACTGTATGGCACAGGGAACTCTACTCAATATTTTGTAATAATCTATAAGTGAAAAGAATCTGAAAAAGAATATATATATATATATATATAAAACTGAATCACTTTGGTGTACACCTGAAAGTAACACAACATTGTAACTCAACTATACTTCAATTAAAAAAAAGAGAGAGCTAAAGGGAAAAAGCTAGGCAAAGGTTGGGGGGCGGTTTGTTGAGAGAGAGAGGGAGATAGAGAGGGAGAGAGAGAGGGAGAGTGAGAGGGAGAGAGAGAGAGAGAGGGAGAGAGAGAATATGAAATGGCCAAATAATAAATAGGTAAGTTGAGTTGGAAAGTAAAGAAGTAAATGCAAGGAGACAGACAGAGTAAAAGAATGTGATGGCTCAGGATAGATTCATCACCCCTCTTGGAACAATTAAAAAAAAAAAGTGTAGCCAGTGTAGCAGCAGTATGTCCCCAAGCTGATGACCAATAGAACTTAAGGTAATAGTTCACATTAATTTATTTTGAGGCAAAGGATAAAAATAGAGAGAACAAAATTTAAAAGACTAAGAGGAAAACCTAAGTTCAGTATATGCTAATTCAGAAAAATGTTTTTATAACTTCAGGAAGGAGGACAGCATTCTAAATTTATTATTCTAAAAAGATAGCAAGATAGGATAAATAGTAGCACCAGGATGATGACTTGGATGTGTTAAATTTATCACCTTGAGACCAGATTTATTTATATATTCATGCTCCATATCCTTGTATGATAGCTTTTAAGAATATAAATAATAGAAAAGAAGAAAAGAAACAAGTGAAGGAAACAGAGTGAAGAGACAATATTGATAAGAAAATAAAGTGAAGGATAAAATTAATATACAACCACTCACCTCCCTCAGAAAAATAAAGAAAAACAAATGCAAACATGAAGTTCTGCAGTCATTAGGGATAGTCTATAAGTTTGGTTTTGAGCTCCTTACCAACCAAAGCAAAGAAGAAAATATGATAATGTATAAAAACCTACAGTTTCTATAAGGTTAAAATAAACCAGCACTATTGTGGAAGCTAAGACTAAAATCTAAAGAAGCTATATTCTGTGGAGCCACATAATATGGATAAAGACCTTGACAATATTCTTTCAACAAATACAATAACATGTTTCTTAGAACCAGTTTCTTCTTAGGCTCTTAGTGAACTGTTCATCTTTTCCCCTTCTTGAGCAAAACATCACCTCTTAATTCTGGTAACTTTTATTTCATATTAATTGTTTTAGAACAATTACAAATTGTACCATAAAATGATCATTGCCACCATGGTAACCATTTGACATGGCTGTTACTTTGTATATGCCAGTTAATGGGATAAAAGGGCAACAGTTTCTAGGTGTAATTTCTGCAGATATTTTATGTAAAACAGTGACATTTTTGCAACTTCTGCCATTTGACCTGTGTCGAGCAAGCTTTCTGGAAACAAATCCACTTGACAGATTCCACTATGATTAGGACTGAATGAAAACCTTCTGATTGGGACTGAAGCCATGATTGTTGGTTGCACTGTGAGTGTTCTTAGGCTGGGACAGTTCTCTGGACGTCACCATCATTAGTATCAATATGGCCACATAACTGGTCCCTCACTTTCTCAACCGTTACCAATGTGCTTAAATGGAGCTCATTTACAATCTAAATGCGTGTGCGGGATGGCAATCAGGGCACTGTGCTAATTTAGGTATTGTGTTTTTAGGGGCAACAAAAGATATGCTAATATTTTATTCATCTTCAAATTAACTATAAATTGTGCACCCTTGTATACCTCCTCCTCAGGCAAATGAGGAAGTCCCAGTTGTTAAAATGAATGTATAAAAATCAAAATGAAGGTTTTTTTTCCTGGCACCTGCTGGATGGCAGAGAATTATCATCAATGGCAATATTGCCCTGGAACACAGGATTTCATTTCTTTCCACTGGGTAGTCAGAACGTGTGTGCGGATTTCTCTCAGCCCCTCCAAAAGTCCCCCCTTCCTCTTGTCTTGCCCCTTCTCCCCCTCATTCTTGTGCCTGTGCAGACATCTGAGTCGCCCGCTAATCACTTTCACTTCTGCTGGGGAAACTACAACGCGCTTCTTTAGTATGTGGAGAAAAGGAAAAAACTTAGATCTTCTGATACCAAACCACTGGGCTTTGGAAGGTCAGTCATCTGTCAAGACCAACAAAACCATAAAATGCCCACGTGTCTCAGAGGAGCACTGGGGCATAAATGGGGAAGGAATAAAAAAGAGTCAGAAGGGGAAGAGAAGAAGAAAAGAAAGACAAAGAGGTGAAGACAGAAACAGTGTGGTGTGAATATCCACACACTCATCTATAAATCCTTGTTGAGCATGGGGAAGTGCCTGGCACCACACGTCACATGTTAGTTTCCACTAGGGTGTGACTCTGGGAATGTTTGCTGAATCAGTACCTCTGAGCTGAACAAGGAAATTCACCCAAATTAAGAGAATCATGGTATTAATTAGGGTCACTCCAAAAAAAAAAGTTATAGCCGAGAGGAAGAATCCTCTGATCTGAATTTTTCTCATCTTGTGAAATTCCCTGCTCCACGTTCAAAGCAAAGAACACATTGATGGTCACCATTTGTCCATCAAGGGCTGTGCAGTTGGCTTCCTCTGGAAAAAGGAATCTGCGTCACTACTAAGCTAGATTTTGTTCTTCTGCTATTTCTGAGTGTTAGCCCAGAAAGGGGCCAGCTTCTGTGAGCAGAGCTGCAGAAGCAGGTGCAGTTTATGTCCCGCAGATACTAACTTTGATAAGCACTTAATGGAGGCCTACTTTGTGTAAGAATGGAGAGAAACAAAGTACAGCTCCTACCCTCTTGGGGCTTTTAACTAACTTCATGAGGAGAATTTTCTTGTGTGTGGCTCCTTCCCTCAAAGAACAAAGAAGGCATGTCAGAGGCTGCTTCAGTCAAGTGTCAGGGAAGGGAGGTAGGTGGTATTTTCATTCCCATTCTACAGCTGGGTAAAGTGAGTTCTAACAAAGTCATGTTACTTGCTAAACGTCACCCAGAGGTCAGAGCTTCAGAAAAAAAAAAATTGATCACAGGGCTGATTTCGTGTAGCTGGGTAGTTTAAAATGAAAAGGAAGAAAACATTCTTATCTAAAAAGAAATGTGTTGCTCTGAGTTTCTCGGTTTCATTTACTCAGCAAGTAGGTGCCAGGTGCTATTCTAGCAATGAGGCTATAACAAAACTCATATGATGCTAGATAAGAGAGCCAGACAAGACATTTTTAAAAATATATATGGTGCATCAGGTGGGAAGTGCTATGAAGAAAAGGAAAACATAGGGGATAAAGCATGCTGGGAGGGGGCTGTTTTAGATGGAGTGGGTGGGAGGCTTCTCTGAGGAGATGACGTTTGAACACAAGTCTGAATAAAGGGAAGGAGCTCGTTATGTGGATCTGGGGGACTCAGGGCAGGGGAACAGCAATTAGAAAGGAAGGTGCTTGGCAAATTTGAGCAACAGCGTGGCCGGAGCGCACAGAACCTGGGGTGGTGGGGAGACGCGGCCAGCAAGGCCGCCAGGGGCCAGGGGGTCAACTCTGGCTTTGACACTGAGTGAGACAGGGAGCAATCAAGGGTTTCAAGCCAAGGACTTGCCATAACCTGACTTAGTTTGAACAAGATCCCTCTGGCTGGTGTGTGCACAGACTGGAGCGAGGTGAGAGGAAGCAGGGAGGCAGTCAGGAAGCCATTGCTGAAAATGATCCTGTAAATTACAGACGGTGAAGCCTCGGGTGGAGGTGGAACAGAGGGCCTGGTGAAGGTGGTCGTCTCCGTGCAGGTTCTCCGCGTGAAGTCTACAGGATTGGCTGAAGGATGGGGATGGGGTGTGAGAGAAAGAGAGGCTTGCAGATCAGAAAACTTAGCTGTGCTGTCCATCCCTTACAACCTCGTATTCCAGGATACCCATCGGGCCAAGGAATACCCACCCTTCTCCTGGACACTCGGCCTTTCAGCCTGACTAGATGACTATCTGTTTAGTCCTGGTTCCACCCATCACTAGGTGAGAGACTAGGGCACGTGAGGGGCCCTCTCAGGTCCTCAGTATCTTGGCTGAGAATGAGGGGTGGTCATTTCCTCTCCACTTACTTCAAAAGGAGATGTTGAACAAAAGTCTAGGATGTAGGCAGCTCAGGCTTAGGGATTATGATTATTAGTTAACGTCATAAGCACCTTCAGAGTTAACTTTATGAGTCAGCTGAGTTGACTTTGGGGTATCATTAATAGATTCCAGGAAGCTCCCCTGCCCAAAAGTCTCCCTCTAATGGCCTCTCATGATGAAAGGATTTCACACTTTGTCTGATTCTTCCCTGTTCAGGCATGGTGGACCCCAGACATACTCCTTTAAAACAGAAACTCTAACTCGAGCTACTGTCGGTCCTTTGCCATTTTAGGTGAATTTACATATCAGATTGCCTTTCTGCCATTATAGCTGACTTAAGTTTGAATGGGAGGAAGGGAAGAATAAATACGGGGCAGAGAATACGACAGCTGGGGAGTTGCTGAGTACGTTGTGGACAGATTGAGAAGATCCCTTTCAGGGAGAACCTCCAAAAATAAATTCTGTCTATTGTGAAATATTATCCAGATTTGCCTCACGTCATAGAGTCTCTCTCATCTAATAATAATGCAGTCCTAGAAGGGCACCTCCTTGAAATAATTGCAACAAGTAGCTGCGGAAAGCAAACTGTTTCAGAAAAATGTTGAATTCGTGGAGAATAGCATGCCTTAATAGCCCCTTTGGCTTGCTTTGTTTAAACAAACTCCCCCCAGGCATCTCACGCTTCTCTAATTATGAGTGTCCCTACATTACCTCAGCCTTTTACAGAGTTCTTTTCCCCTAAATATTTCTGGAAATGCCCAGGGATACTGACATGTGATCAGAAATAATTTGGCTGAGTGTCCCCACCATGGCGGGAATCCATGGACTGAGACTCTGACGCTTCCCCAGAGATGATCCTCGGGGCTAGAAGTCTGTGCCCATCCCCGTGGCTGTTACAGTGACCACCACCTGCATTCCTGGTGAATGTGGAATACCTGCCAGTTCCCTAAACTGGAAGCTCTTGTCACGTCCCCGCTCAGCAAAGCAAGAGGAGAACGCTCGGGGTGACATTCAGCCAAAAGTCCCACGGCACATTTGCTCAACCTCAGAGGTCACAGTGGCTCGGGGTAGGGCTTCCTCAACGGAGGTGTGGGAGCCAAGCAGGGCACTGCCAGCCCGTACCCTGACAGTTCTCCCCGAGCACTGCGTCTCCAAGGCTGAAACTCCGCTGCTGTCCCCTTTGCAGCTGCTCTCATCTCCTCAGGGCGAGTCATCTCTGTGCCCAAGCCAGGATAACTGGGATTCAAAGTCAGAGGATGTCGTTGCTGTAGTACACTCAGCTAGGGGGCC
This sequence comes from Mesoplodon mirus, assembly GCF_964341445.2. Classification (NCBI taxonomy): domain Eukaryota; kingdom Metazoa; phylum Chordata; class Mammalia; order Artiodactyla; family Ziphiidae; genus Mesoplodon; species Mesoplodon mirus. The sequence continues at coordinate 63,933,752 of NC_138980.1, forward strand.
CACTGCAAAGTTGCTTGAGTGCCAGTGTGTTTCTACCGTTATAGGGTTATCATTCTCCCAAGTCACACCCACTGTGCCTTTCTCCAAGGTTGCAAACATGCCCCAGGCTGGACAAGTTCTGGGATCAGTTGAGAGACTACCTGTAATTCCCACTCTCCACTACTATCAGCCTTTACTCCTGGAATTGCAGTGCCAGTTTCGTTCTTCCCTGGAGGCTCCTGTTCCTCTACAACATGTCTTCCACCTGGGAGCACCTCGTTTTGCAGATGTTGGTTTGCAGTGCCTTGGTGGGCAGGATTTCAGTCTTTTCTCGGGAGGTTCCTAAGCCCTTCTATTGAAAATCAGTAGAGACAAATGAATGCATTGGGGAAGGGAGTGGACTAGTTCCCTCCTAGAAGCTCCGGAGCCACAGTCTACACCAGTTCCTGGACTCTGTTGTCCTAAACCACGTCTGAACCTTTTCCCTCTTCTCCCCTGAAAGGACAACCAACAGTCCATCCCATGAAGCCACAAAGACTAAAACCTCCTCTCTTTTCCCCACATCTCTGCTCAAGGAACATTGTAGATGATTGAATTCAGGACTTGTTTAGCTGGTACTAATGGTTAACTGTGAGTTCCTAAGTGGAAGTCAGAATTATCTGCAAGTTCAAAATGGGAATGTGTTTTTAGTGTTTGCATGTAAATGCTCAACACTCCCAAACAGGGTGGAACCTGGTTGAGGAGACAGGCTGTGAAATATAGGCTACCAACATCTTTCCTTAAAATAACATGCGTTGTGAAACTTTTCTCCTCATAAAAGTAATACATCTTTATTGGAGAAAGTAGAAAATTACAGAAAAATATGCTGAAGGAAATAATAATCAACTATCATCCACTTCTGAGAGATAACCACGGTTAATATTTTAATGCATTTCCTTTGAAATTATTTAGCATAAATTAATATATTTTAGAAAACATAATCTAATATAAAGGCATGAAATACATAAAGATTTTTTAAAATTCATTTGTTTTATTTATTTTTATTTTTGGCTGCATTGGGTCTTCGTTGCTGTGCTCGGGCTTTCTCTAGTTGTGGTGAGCAGGGGCTACTCTTCCTTGAGGTGCACGAGCTTCTCATTGCAGTGGCTTCTCTTGTTGCGGAGCACGGGCTCTAGGACTGTGGGCTTCAGTAGTTGTGGCACGTGGGCTCAGTAGTTGTGGCACGCGGGTTCTAGGTCACCCGGGCTTCAGTAGTTGTGGCTCGCAGGCTCTAGAGCACAGGCTCAGTAGTTGTGACACACGGACTTAGTTGCTCTGCGGCATGTGGGATCTTCCTGGACCAGGGCTCGAACCCATGTCCCCTGCATTGGCAGGCAGATCCTTAACCACTGCACCACCAGGGAAGTCCCAGTAAAGATATATTTTTAAAAGACAGTATTATACATGTTTTATACACACACAATTTATACATACCGATATATATGTATATATAAATATGTATTACTAGTAAGTATAATACAATAAGTATACCTATACTTATTATTTTATTGTAAGCATTTTCCCAGGTAATTAGGAAATCATGGGGTTTATTTTAGATAGGTTTGTTTATTAAATAACAATAGACCACACTGTTTCAGGTATAGCATATTCTTTGTATTAAATAGATACAGAGTTAACCAAAACCTGCATGTTCACATGTAAAAATCCTCTTTGACCCTTTGTTAGTTCTCGTTACCTGTCCTAGCTTGAGAAGAAAAAATGTCATTTTCCTTTAAGGGGAAATCATGATTTATGATGGCAGCATTCCATCTCATGGATGCGACATAATTTATTTAACCGTTCTCCCACTGGTTGAGATTAGGGTGCTTTCTAGTTTTTTATTAGCACACAGTGCCTCTCTTATTCTTAGTGAGGTAGGACATATACTTAGGAGCAGAACTTCTTTCTCAAGGGATAGATATTTGGCATTTGTGGGTATAATGCCATGCAAACAGCCGGTTGTGTTGTGGTACCAGGTTCTAGGTGGGTGACTGGGCTGGAGAACAGGCAGCAGCACATGGTTCAACTTCAGCTTTTGTTTCTGGTGGGAGGAATCCAGACACCCAGTTCCTAAAGTTCTTCTATCTTAAAGTGGTTACATTACCTTGTCAAATCACTTAACTTACCTGCCTCAGTTTCCTTATCTAGAAAACAAGGATAACCTCATCGGTTTTGTAAACGATAAACTCCTACACAAGATGAGGCATTCGTTTAACCATATAATGTGCTTATAGAGCTAAGTGAATTCATCAGTGCTGTGCCTCAGACGGCTGATTTTGATTTCTGGATCCATCATTCATTACCTATTATTATGTAACTTAGGCAAGTTACTTCTCTTTTCCTCCATTTCCTCATCTATCAAATGGGTAACAGAAGCACCTCATAGGTGAGGATTAGGTAAGATCGTGCTTTTAAAGCGTGTAGCATGCGTTAGTTACTACTACTGTCATTGTAGCTTACTATTAAGCAGTGGATTTAGACTCGGGCTGAAGCTGTTTGGAAGTCACTGGCTTCCCGTTGGATGTTCTTAAAGCACTGGTGGTGTGAGCATGTCTGTATCACGCAGGTACAGATGTTACCAGGATACCGAGGTCACTTTATTCAAAAGGCCCAAGCAAATTAGTAAAGTCAGTGCTTTTCAAAATGTGCACCTGGAAGTTATCATTTCTGCAGTGTGCCCCAGGGACCTGGTAGGGAATGTCGTGCTAAATTGAATGGTAAGGGCAATGGGAATTTCAAGACCCCCCCACCAAGAACATAGCTTTGTTTTCATGGCAAAAATTGTTAGCTGATGAACAAAACCATTTCTCCTTGGACCGACAAGTGGATCCCGGGTCCCGGGTCCCCTGCAGTTAGGTGTTACCATGTGACACTGTGGGCCTTGTAGTCTCGGTCTCAGCCACCCACCTCTGCCACTGCTGCATGAAAGTAGCCCTAGGCAGTATGCAGACAAATGCGTGCGCTATATCCCAATGCAACCTTATGAAACTTTGCTGTAGTTTGCCAGCCCCTGGACTGGAGCACAGCAAGCAAGGAAGAGTTGTACCACGTGGCTGGAAATGCAGAAATTGCCCCATAGGAAAGACCTTGTGGACCCCAGCATGAAGTTTTCTTTTTACCCGAAGAGCAGAAGGGAAGCCTTCATAGGGTTTTGGAAGGAGTATGATCTGGTATGAATAAGCCCTCAGTCGACCAGTATTTCAGTTTTCAATCACCATGTGAACCACTGGTCCCCCTTGATTACTTCCTCTGTAGTGCCTCCTCCTATGGAAACTCAGAGCAAGCTTCTGACTGAGATGGTATCAGCAGCCAGACCCCAAGGCGCCTCATGAGGCAGCATTTATAACCTTGGTGAATTTGCCACGGCTTTAGCATTAATCCAAGGCAGTATCAGAACCCCGAATCCGTCAGCCCACATCTCTTTCTTCCTGTCAGGCTCACACTAAGTTCAAATGATAAACGTGTTAAGTCAGAAACCCAGCTTAGTAACTGTCAGTGAAAACCATAGTTGCCACCAGTGAGCTGTCCCCATCGACATATCTACATTGGAATAACATAACAATAATCATAATGGTTGGCCTCTACTAACATGTGCTGAGTACGGTGTGAAGCACTCAGCCTGATTACCTTGTGTAATCTTCACCACAGGCCTATCAGGTAGGAACTGTGGTTAAGCCCCCTTTACAGAGAAAGCCAGAGGTTATATAACTTGTAAGATGACAAATCTAGTGGGCGGTAGAGCCAGGAACTGAACCACATGGTACAAACTAGAGTCGGGGCTCTTAACTTCTACAACATGGTGTCCCAAAGAAGGCAAATATGCTCAGAAGGTTGCTAGGGGACGTTAAATCCATGAGGGAAAGGAAGGCAGAAAATCCAGTTTTAAGGTGCAACCGTTTCACAGAAGAGTGTTGCTGCCGGCGGGTCCTCACCTCACAAAGTCCTTTGGTTACAGCCTTCCACCCACTTCCACCCTGGCCATGGCCTTCCTGCTAAAACAGGAATTCCCAAATCCCGTTATCTCCTAGATGGGGCCTAAGAAAGCAGTTCTGAGTTTTGTTTTGCCAACTCTCTTTTCCCTCTGCATCTGGTCTTATCTGCCACTCTGCCCCTTTAGATGACTTTGCATCTATTTTAAGTGAATTTCATAGTCAAACTATGAGGGTAATTCCTTCCACCCCACCCCACCATCAGGGCAGTCCCCAAACATGATTAATCATCCTTACCTAATAATATGCAAAGTACTTCAGAATCCTTATTTATATCCTCCTGTTAAAAAAAAAAAAAAGGAAAGAAAGAAAGCAGCTATATCTGAAGTGGGATGTTTAAGAAGAACACAGTTTGCCCCACTAGATAATGAAAATCCTTATCTCTAACAGTGTGGTCCAGGGCATCCAATTTTTTTTTTTTTTTTTTTTTTTTCCTGTACGGGGGCCTCTCACTGTTGTGGCCTCTCCCGTTGCGGAGCACAGGTTCCAGACGCACAGGCTCAGTGGCCATGGCTCACGGGCCTAGCTGCTCCACGGCACGTGGTATCTTCCCGGACCGGGGCACGAACCCATGTCCCCTGCATCGGCAGGCGGACTCTCAACCACTGCGCCACCAGGGAAGCCCTGCATCCACCTTTTGAACTCCTTCAAAGAAAGCAGCAATGGAGGAAAAGGTCTGCTTTGGTAAACAAAACAGGGTCTGTACGATTTATGAATTACATCCCCATGAACAAGTCAAATCCTCCACCTACTAACATGGATGCACCATCCAGAGAACAAGCGAGGTAGTTCACTGTGAAACATGTTGGGGGAGCCAGTAATCACAGGGCCCCATGAGCTAGCCCCAGATACACAGCTGTTCAGTGCCCTCCAGAGCCTGCACACCTCTCAAAAGGACGAACTTGTGGGCTTCCCTGGTGGCGCAGTGGTTGAGAGTCCGCCTGCCGATGCAGGGGACACGGGTTCGTGCCCCGGTCTGGGAAAATCCCACATGCTGCGGAGCGGCTGGGCCCGTGAGCCATGGCCGCTGAGCCTGCGTGTTCGGAGCCTGTGCTCCGCAACGGGAGAGACCACAACAGTGAGAGGCCCGCCTACCGCAAAAAAAAAAAAAAAAAAAAAAAAAAGGACGAACTTGTGACTTTGGGACAGTGTTTGACCCACGAATTAGTGCACCATAAAGTTGTAATAAACTTTGTTTTTTCAAAGTGCTGCTTTAATGAGCAGATGAATTATCATGTGGGAGTTCAAAAATTAGTCAACTGACTCTTAACAATCAGGTCCTTTAAACTTGGCCCTCCCTTGCCCCCTAAACTACTCCTGATCATAATCTAAATGAACCTTAACTTCTCACCTAGAATGGAACACATGTATTCTTACAAAACAAATATTAATGGAATAACTCTTGTGCTTTATTCTTTTAGCTGATCTGTATCAATGTAGCAACATTCCAAAAAAAATAGAAAGCATATGTTTTTGGTTTTTTCTTTTTTATTATTACTATGGACATAATTCACATAACATAAACTTCACCACTTTTTAAAGTGCAATTCAATGGGATTTAGTATAGTCTTAATTTTGTACAACCATCCCCACTATCTAATGCCAGAGCATTTCTATCACCCCAACAATAAAGCCTGCACCTGTTAGCAGTCTCTCCCAATTCCCTTCTTCTGAAACCCCCTGGCAACCACTAATCAACTTTCTCTCTCTGTGGACCTGCCTATTCTAGACATTTAATATAAATGGAATCATATAATATATGGCCTTTTGTGTCTGTCTTGTTTCACTTAACATAATGTGTTAAAGGTTCATCCATGTTATAGTATATATCAATTAGTACTTATTCCCTCTTATGGCTGAATAAAATTCTGTTGAATGGATTCACCACATTTTGTTTATCCATTCATCAGTTGATGGACATTTAGGTTGTTTCCACTTTTTGGCTATTATGAATAATGCTGTTATGAACTGCCATGTATAAGTTTTTGTGTGAATATATGTCTTTATTTCTCCTAGGTAGATACCTAGGAGTACAATTTCTGGGTCATATGGCAACTCTATGTTTAACTTTTTAAGGAACTGCCACAGTGGCTGCACCATTTTATAATTCCATCAGCAATGTTTGGGAGTTCCAGTTTCTCCACATCCTTACCAGCACTTATTATTTTCCTTTTTTATTTTTTAATTCTAGCTATCCTAGTGGGTTTGAAGTGATACTTCATGTGTTTTTTATTTGCATTTCCCTAATGACTAATGATGCGGAGCATCTTTTCATGTGTTTATTGACCATTTGTTTGTCTTCTTTAGAGAACTGTCTATTCAAGTCATTTGGCCATTTTTTAAAACATAAAGTTGTCTTTTTATTATTGAGTTGTACAAGTTATTAATATATTCTGCATCTAGACTTTTATCAGATACATGATTTTCAAATATGTCTTCCATTTTGTGGGTTGTCTTTTCATTTTCTTCATTGTGTTCTTCAAAGCAGAAAAGTTTTTTATTTTGATGTGGTCCAGGTTATCCATTTTTTTCCTTGTTTGCTTGTGCTTTTGGTATCATATCCAAGAAACCATTGCTAATCCTAGGTTATGGAGATTTACACCTGTGTTTTCTCTAAGTGTTTTATAGTTTTAGCTCTTACATTTAATTCTTTGTTCCACTTGGAGTTAATTTTTGTATATGATATGAGGTAAGGATCCAACTTCATTCTTTTGCATATGGCTATCCAGTTGTCCCAGCACCATTTGTTGAAAAGATTATTCTTTCTTCATTGAATAGTCTTGACATTCTCAGCAAAAATCAGTTGTCCATAGACATAAAGGTTCCTGGACTCTCAGATCTATTCCATTGGTCTAAATGTCTATCCTTATGCCATTCTACACTATCTTGATTACTATGACCTTGTAGGAAGTTTTGAGGTCAGGAGTTATGAGTCCTCCAACTTCACTCTCCTCTTAAAAGATTATTTTGCTATTCTGGGTTAACAACTTTTTAAAACATCAAGTTAAAAATGAAGCTGCAACTCACTAAAGAAAGACAGTTTCAAGCAGTCACTGTGACCTGTGCTTGGTATATGCTACTTTCGAAATGTTTATTGCATAGACTGGATTGATTTAATCTCTAATCTAATTCTGAATGCCAAAGTCACTTCTTCTTTGAGCCTTTCCTCAACCCTTTCTCCTTTCTAAGAAAACCAGTAACTTCTTCATTCATACACTGTACGTACATCTATCAGCACCTGGAACACTTTATTATATTTATTTGTTTATGTGTCTATTTCCCCCCATTAGACTATAACCCCATAGAGGACTAGAATCATGTCTAATTTGTCTCTGGATCCCAAAGTCATGTCCTGAGTAGAGGGCCAATATGTGTGTGTTGGAAAGAGAGAAGACAATAATGAAAGAAGGGAGGATACTTGAGAAGGGAAGCAAAGTAAAAGAGAAAAAGAAACAGCTAACACTTACTAAATGTTTATAATGTTCCAGGCATTGTTTTAAGAGGCTTTATCTTATGCATTCTCACAGCAACCCTATGAGATAAGTACTCTTATAATCCCCATTTTACAGATGAGAACCTGAGTGACGGGGCTTCCCTGGTGGTGCAGTGGTTAAGAATCCACCTGCTGGGCTTCCCTGGTGGCGCAGTGGTTGAGAGTCCGCCTGCCGATGCAGGGGACACAGGTTCGTGCCCCGGCCTGGGAGGATCCCACATGCCGCGCGCGGAGTGGCTGAGCCCGTGAGCCATGGCCGCTGGGCCTGCGCGTCCGGAGCCTGTGCTCCGCGGCGGGAGAGGCCACAACAGTGAGAGTCCCACATACAGCAAAAAAAAAGAAAAGAAAAGGAAAAAAAAAAAGAATCTGCCTGCCAATGCAGGGGACACAGGTTCGAGCCCTGGTCCGGGAAGATTCCACATGCTGTGGAGCAACTAAGCCCATGCACCACAACTACTGAGCCAGCATGCCACAACTACTGAAGCCCGCGCACCTAGAGCCCATGCTCCGCAACAAGAGAAGCCACTGCAGTGAGAAGCCTGCGCGCCACAACGAAGAGTGGCCGCCACTTGCCGCAACTAGAGAAAGCCCGTGCAGCAATAGAGACCCAATGCAGCCAAAAATTAATTAATTAATTTAAAAAAAGAACGTGAGTGACAGAGTTCAACAATTTGCCTGAAGTCACACAGCTAGCAAGTAGCCTAGGCAGTCTGGCTCCTTGGTCATGGTCTTCAATACTATGCCAGGCTGCCTCTCAAATAAAGACTAAAATAAAGATCCTTGGGCTCCGTTTAGAGACTGGTTCAGTAGGTTTGAGGTGGTGCCCAGATATCTGTACTTTAAACAAATTCCCAAATGATTTGGTGGAGCGCTCAGTTGGAAACCAATGCTGTAAGGAATGGCCAAATAAAACACAATGGAGGGTCAAAGCAAGGAGGATTTTGCTGTGATGTCACACTTGGGAGGAAACGCCAGGAAAAGCAAGAGAAAACTGGGTACTAGTAAAGACGAGGGGGAAAGAAAAACACAAGCTACTGGTGGTCTAAACAAGAAGTAGAACTGACCAAGCAATGAACACGTCCGCCACCCCCTACTTTGGCCCCCAGCTGGCCCTGGCTGTGACTGTATGGCATATCCTGCAATGACATGTACCTTCTACCAAGTCCTCATCATACCTAAAATAATAGGATTTCAGAGCGTCCTATGAGCAAATGAATGAACCATAAGGGCAAATAAGAATGAATAGTAAGAGAAAGAACTAACATTTATTTACTTCTTATTATATTCCAGGCTATGTTCTAGATGCTTTATGTATAAGAACTTACTTAATTCTCATAACAATCCTATGGGGCAGGTACTATTGTCTTCCCTCGTTTTACAGGTAAGGAATCTGAGGTACACAGAGGTTAAGAAGCTTGCCAAGGTCACATGGTAACAAATGGCAGAGCCAGATTCAAACCCAGGAACTTTTGCACAAGAGCTCACACTCTCAGGCTGCTTCTAGACAAAAGATAAAAAGAAGGAATGAAGGATGAGGCCATTAATGCTGAGATTTAGAAAAGCTACTTGAAGGGACTTCCCTGGAGGCCCAGTGGTTAAGACTCTGCACTCTCAATTCCGAGGGCACAGGTTCCATCCCTGGCTGGAAGATCCCACATGGTGCACGGTGTGGCCAAAAAAAAAAGTGACTTGGTTGCAAATTTTCATTTGAGAGAAGTGAACACACAAACCCTTCTGAGGCCCCCTGTTGCTGGCCCAGCTCTGGCAGGAATGTTAGGAAGATCATGGGAGCCCAAAGGGCACTTGGCTCCCTCCTCCCAGAGACTACAGGGGCCACCATGGGTGGCTGGTCCTTTGGACTCCTGTGGTAGTGGAGACAAGCCAAGACTGTTGCAAGTGTCTAAGACTCCCAAATTAGGGTTAATTTAGTCTCTTTTTGGTAAATTTCATTAAAGCAACCATCCAAAAAAAAAGAAAAAAAATGTATTTGTGCTGAGTTACCTAGGTAGGGGAAAATGACTTTTTAAAATTACCACTATTTTGGTAGCAAGAAAAGTTTGAATGATGCTACCAGGAGCTCTGAAGGAGCCCCTTTTATCTCTGGAGATGTTAAAACATGTAAAATGTCTGGAGGATATACTTTTGCATTGACCTTAGGATCTTTAGAAACATTGCTTTACTGTGTTTCCTGATGGTGACTGAAAGCCAGCAGTGAGTGGGTTACATCTAGGGCAGGAATTGTCAAGCTCCACACTACCGGCATTTTAGGCTGGATAATTCTTTGTCGTGGTGACTGTCCTGTGCATCGTGGGATGTTTGGTAGCATCCTTGGCATCTACTCATCGGATGCCAGTGAGATTCCCCCCCTTCCAGCTGTGATAAACAAGCATCGCCGACTGTTCACTGGGCAAAAATTACCCCCAGCTGACAACTACTGATCTAGGGGAAACCATTATAATTAATGGCTCCTCCATGATCTCTTCACGCTTTGCATGAAATGTTCACATTCCAAGCACAGTGCTTCAAATACTCAGGTGTTATCCCTGAAAATATTTATAAACAAAATACATTTAATAGCAGGATATGAATATGTTTGTGTCCTTGGACGAGGGACACATATGTTCTTGGTGATAGTAAATTGGTAATACTACGGTTATTATTACTATTAACTATTACTACTACTGTTATTAGTATCAAGTACTGTGCTCAAATGAGCATAAATAATCTCATTGAATCCTCACAACAGCCCTAAGAGGGAATCCAATCATTATGCCTATTTAATAGACTGGGAAACTGAGGTAACTAAGTCAAGATCACATATCAGATCAGAAGCATCTGAGCCTGTGTTCTTTCTGGTTCTGCCCTAGTCCAAGCCAGTTTCTTCCTCACGTCATGAGCTTTGTCGTCTCTCGAGCGACTCACACTATATCTGCCCCTGCTCGACACCAACTCTTGCTCATCCTTTAAGTCTCCAGAACCTTCCCTGATCCCTGACCTCCTCTGTTCCTGTCACACCCTGTACACATCTTCATTACTGCATATACTGTGTCACATCATCTGTTTGTGTTTCTGACCCCTCTTCACTGGGAGAGATTTGAGGGTCAGAAGCTTCCCTTATTTATCTCTATCTGCAGTGCCTTACATATAGGCATACAGGAGGAGCCCAATAAATATGGGCTGTCCAGTAAAAACTTTGCAGCTAGGAACAGGATTACTTCTGCATGGGTTGAAAGAGTTTGGGAGGAGAAGTCCAGGGACCAGAGCAGAGAAAGACAGTTGAAAAGAGGAAAAGAAACGTTCCCAAGATCATGTAGTTGAGGGTGAGGCAAGAAGCGGTCCCCAAAGCCAAAACCGAAACCCAGTCCCTGTCCCCCTGCTCAGTGCTTTGTCCACTGTGTTATACAAACATTGATGGTGAAGTGAGTTTGTTTATTTTTGGCTGCATTGGGTCTTCACTACTGTGTGGGCTTTCTCTAGTTGTCATGAGTGGGGGCTACTCTTCGTTGCGGTGCGCGGGCTTCTCATTGCGGTGGCTTCTCTTGTCGCGGAGCACGGGCTCTAGGCGCGTGGGCTTCAGTAGCTATGGCGTATGGGCTTAGTTGCTCTGCGGCATGTAGGATATTCCTGGACCAGGGCTCGAACCCGTGTCCCCTGCATTGGCAGGCTGATTCTTAACCACTGCGCCACCAGGGAAGCCCCTGAAAGGGGTTTTGATGGCACTGATAAAAGTAAACAAATGAATTTGTGGGTTGACACGTGGCCAACAACAAATTCATAAAAGGTAAATATTGACATCTGAAGATTATAGGTCACTATGTTTACTGTGTAGAGAACTGGACCAGGAGTTAGGAAGGCTTGCATGTTCATTTTGGTTCCTTGGCAAATCAGTGAAACTCCAGTCAAATCATTCCATTTCTCTGTGCTTTTCTTTCTTTTGGCTGTGGAATTTTGCTGGTTAAAGAGCATGTGATCAACTTCTGTGCTTTTAAATGTCTTTCTCTATTTGAGCATGCTCAGCTGGATTGGGAAAATCTGTGGCTCTCTTGGGTTTTAGAAGGATAAAATCCCACAGTGATCTGTAACTTGTGTGGTTTATACAATTACAGAACCCCAAAGCTTTGGGGAGCCTGATAAATCACACAGTGAAATTTTCCAGCTGAATTTCTTTTACACAATCCCCAGCAGGTGCTCAATGAGTCTCACTTCACATTCCATGATGTAAGGAGGAAAGTGGTTCAATTTGAAGGAAGCTAGTGCAGTGCGTGCGTGTGTGTGTGTCCCCTTTCTGATTGGCATATGCCTATGTGTCCGTCTCAGTTTCTGTAGGGCTTTTGATTTGTTGGTTTCCTTACATTGCCAGTCATTAGCACAGGGCTTAGTGACAACAATAATCATGTAACATAACAGTACTTATGAAATGTCAGAGACTGTGCTAAATGCTTAACATAGAATAGCTTGTTTAAGCTGTATAAGAAACTTATGAAGCAAATACTATTATTACCTTTATTTTTCAGATAAGGAAACTAAGACTCAGAGAGGTTAGCTAACTTGCCTAAAAATGCATGTCTACTAAGAGGTACAGTCTCAAGTTTATTTCAGAGAGAGCTGGAGCTATTAATAACTAAATAAATGTTTACTGAATCCAGTTAATGATATCCCTATCTACCACCGCTTCTCATTCCCTTGCTGCAGATGAGAGAAAAGTATAAAGCTTGCATATGGAAAACAATAGCAATATTTGTATAAGTATTGTGGATTTAATTCAACTGAGGATTGGTTTTTCATATTATTGGAGGTTTTCCTTCAGCTATCAAGTTAGTTTCAAAAACACAAATTAGAAGAAGATATAAAGATATTTTAATATATACTTCACTAAGCTGTATTTACAGATACTGTATTTAAGTTAATATATTATCAAGTCTACTATAAACAAAGCAGTAAAATATAAGGCTGGATCAATATGGAAAGCAGAGGTAATAATTTAGGCTTCCCTAAAGAGAAACTAGATAAGACATTTCTTTTGGAATATTACCAGGCTTTATTTTTTCTTTTAAAGCACAACCTAAAATAGAGAAGCAATTTCTATATTAATAAAAAAAATGGAAATCTGAGGCAGCTGTAGCCAGAATGAGTGAATTAACTGCAGGTTGATGGTCTCATTTATAGACATGTGTTTTAAATAAAGAAGGAGATTGACCATCTCACCTAGTTAATCATTAACTGGAAACTCTAGCCAAACTCATGAAGCAGGTAAAGTTTATTTTCAGGCGTTCAACTGGCTTCTCTCTCTGGCTTCTCTTTTGGGGTCACCCTAGATGCCTAGTAACCTTAGCCTGCCTCTCTCTTCCAGAAGGAGCAGCACCCTGTGTTTGAGACCTTTACTTCATATGTCAGGATCCTTTCAGATGCAAGTGTTAAAGAGCTAACACCAACTGGCAGAAGGGGAAAAAAAAAAAAAAGAATTTATCAGAGTGTGTAATTGTCAAGTCTAGGGGTGGCCCTAGCCTGAGGATCTAGACATTCATATTATGTAATTGAGAATCTATCTCCAGATCCCTTTCCTTTTTCTTATTTTTTTGTAAACCTCTTTCTGACAGAGGTTCTAAGTAGTAGAATACAGCTGCTCCAAGCTGGAATCTTATCAGCTTAGCTACTCCTGTTGAAAAAGGGCAAGTCCCTGAAGGCCTTAGAATGAAGGCTCATTTGTGCCTGTCACATGCCCATCTCTGACCTAAGGCCAGTCCTAGCCCATCTATAGAGTTTGGGATGGGGTTAATCCCACCACAAACACATGGACTCAAGTTGGGAAGAGGATAGTTTTCCAAAGGAAAATTGAGGTCCTAGTACCATATGTGGAGAGTGAATGTGTGGCAGGCATGAACAGTATCTACCCCATCTGGTTATCGTAGAAGACATACCAGGTACCCTCACAGGATGGAGATTGAGCATCAGAAGCCTTGTGGTGCCCCTAAAGGATTCCATGCAGGTGACTCTTCTTAGTTCATATGTAAACCAATCCTCTTGAATTTATAATAAGTTAACATAAGGATGCATCCAGCAAAACTGGATCCATAAGCAAGACATGAAGGATCTTCAGGTGGTAGCTTGTTTTGCATAGCCATCCATGACTAGTGCTCTAACTGAATTTTTCTAGAATACCTAGAGGAAGATGAAAGTAGAAATTGAGCTGGTAATAGACAAGCCATTTTTTAATAAGCCCATTAGTGTGGCACATTTGGGTGCTTAATGGTTGTTATGCATCACATTTGCCTTAGTAATTCCAATTCTATACTACAGAAATACTTTCACGATGGTGCATAAAGATACAGATACAAAGATATTCATTGCAGCATGGCTGACAATCGTGAAAAATTGGGAACAAGTTAAATATCTGTCAATAAGGGAAAGGTTAAATAAATTATAGCGAAACAATAGAAAGCTGTGCTGGTATTACCTGAGAATGTTTTATGGAAACATGTCCAGAAACATCTTATTTGATGAATAAAGTTGAAAAAATGTATAGTAAAATCCCATTTTTGTTTTCTTAAGAAACTGTGTGCATGCATAGACAAGAAGGGTCTGAAAGAATGTACACCAACTCGTTAAAACTGTTACACCTGCAAGATGGGATCATATGGGGGAGAGTTTTTACTTTTTAATTTATGCATTTCTGTCTTCTGTATGTTTGGATTTTTAAAAATAAGTATGTATTTTTTTAGCATGTATATTTTAAAGTTCTTTTTAAGACAGAAGTAATATCTAAAATTATGTTTTGGGCTTCCCTGGTGGTGCAGTGGTTAAGAATCTGCCTGCCAATGCAGGGGACACGGGTTCGAGCCCTAGTCTGGGAAGATCCCACATGCCACGGAACAACTGAGTCCGTGCGCTACAACTACTGAGCCTGCGCTCTAGAGCCGGCGCTCTGCAACAAGAGAAGCCACCGCAATGAGAAGCCAGTGCACCACAATGAAGAGTAGCCCCTACTCGCCTCAACTAGAGAAAGCCTGGGTGCAGCAACAAAGACCCAGTGCAGCCAAAAATAAAATAAATTAAAATTATGTTTTATTCTTCTAATGCCATCCATACGCAGATAGTCATTTTTTCTTGGGAGCCCCCAATCTTCCCTCTGTAAAATCTTTCTCCACTTATCATTTTCATAACTCATATCCTCACTCCTCACTGCTCTCCATTTTCTCTACAGAATGACCCAGTCAAGACTTACAGCATTATTAGGCATTATTTCTAATAAAAAAATGGACTTGTAAGGCATATGTGGAATGTACTAACAGAATAGCCATTCAATAACCTTTTATTTATTTTCCCCCCTCACAATTTATCCCCTCACTAATATCAGGGATTCCTTGAACTCTTTATAATAAAACTAAATTTAGATAGATGGATGGATGGATGGATGGATGGATGGATGGATGGATAGATAGATAGATATCTCATATGTGGAATGAAATTGAGCAATTAGAAACAGATTTGTTGGTCTGATGAACAGAAACACATGTGAAATCACAGGGAGGTAAAATAGGAAATGAAAATCAGGACCAAGGAAAGAGGAATAAAAATATGCTGCACATAATTCAATAACTATTTGCTGATGGTAATTATAGGGATGGAAAACCCATCAGGCCTATGGAGCTAAAATTAATCAGCAAGTATTCATGGAGTGCCTCCTGCTTCTATTACTGGTTCTGGCTTCCTGCCTGTCCAGTGCCCAGGCTGGAGACATTTGCGCAACAGTCAGCTTGTCAAGACAGAAGGAGCAAAATAAGCAGGCAGAGGCTCACAGCAGCCTTCTAACACCCCATCATGTTCACTGGAATCACAAGCAAGTGAGATAATTTCCTTCTGTGAAAGACTATAAAACTAGCTTAAAAGTTGTAAACATCACTACATCAACTTAAAAGAGCCGATTACTAGAGGTATTATTTCTGCAAAGCAATAGTCAGTTCGTTTGTACACTGAAATTTCTAAAGTACAAATCCTTATTCTATTAAAGTTGGGACGAGGAATCAGTAGGACTTGTAACAACTATACGTAATTTTCAGGGTTCTTTGCTGACAAACATTTTAGGTCATGACTAATTCCCCTAAAATGTAAAATATGATATTTGTGTCACTGTTAGTATTTTGATAAATAGCTGTTGTAGTGGACATCTGTTGTTTTCTGCATGGCCTTTTCTCCTACTTTAATTTAAAAGCCCAGTTACTGGGAGGAGCGTCTCTCCTCTCTCTCTCTGTCCTTTCCTTCTCTCTCCTTCTCTCCCATTTGTACCCTACTTTTTTTTTTTTTTTTTTTTTTTTTTTTTTTGCGGTACGCGGGCCTCTCACCGCTGTGGCCTCTCCCGCTGCGGAGCACAGGTTCCGCACGCACAGGCTCAGCAGCCATGGCTCACGGGCCCAGCCGCTCCGCGGCATGTGGGATCTTCCCAGACCGGGGCACGAACCTGTGTCCCCTGCATCGGGGACACTGCGCCACCAGGGAAGCCCTGTACCCTACTCTTAAATGTCAGTGGTGGGCACTTGTCCTAGGCTTTGGCAATCAGGGTATACATCCCTTACATCTCTTGGTCATAGTCATTGCTTCAGGGATGAGCACATGACCCAACTAGACCTATGAAGCTCCTCCCAAGGACATCCACTAAGATTTTTGGAAGAGAACTTTCTTTCCACTGAAGTTACTAAGCTGGTAGAGTGTTTTAAATCCAGGTGCTGCGGGCCACCAGGTGGAGATAACTTTCCCAGGAATAAAGCCAAAACAGAGGAAAGTAAAGCTAAGAGAGAGAGTTCAAGTCCTTTTGATATCATTTGAGCCCCTGTATCCAACCATGCCTAACACTAAACTTGCTTTTGACTTTTAAGTAAATCAAAAAACTTCCTTTTTGCTTTCACAGTGGGTTTCTTTTAAATCCATCACAAAAATGTCCTGATAAAATACTGATGGCAAGTTTTCTTTGTGTTATTTCCATGAGAAATAACCAAATAAACTGGAGAGGACCTTTCATAATTCAAACGAGTCATGCTCACCTCCTAGAAGCCCTCCCTGACCACCATCTCTACACCCACACCTTCCTCCCTGCCCTTAAACACCCAGGTGACTTGATGCATATGTAGTGCAGATGCAGCTGTCACCACACTTCTACCAAGTCTGCCTTATGTGATAATGACTTGTTACTGTGTCTGTCTCCGTGTCCTCCAGAACACAGATTGTATCTTCATAATTTTGATATCCCTGCAGCCTTACGCTGGGGCCTAACATGTAATAGCTGCTATTTTGTTGAAGAAATTGTATTTTGCTGAAGAAATGAATGAATGGGAGAGAAAAATAGTCGGAAAAGTCCCTTCTATTAATAAAGATTCCATGATTAATGGGAACTGTGGATAAAATAACTAGTATCAGAAGACCAAAGTACACCAAACTGATATATCCAAACTGAATCCTCAAACTGTCAGTCATTGGTGGCTGTTTAGTTGAGAAATTGTCTTTTCTCTGGTCATTAGGATTGAGAAGCTAGGTGAATGGGAAGGAGGTGGTGGTTGTTTTTGTTTGCTTGTTTGTGGTGCAAAACATCGGCTATATTTTAAATTCCATAAAATTTAATAACCTCTCGCAAAATGCTAAGGCTGAAACATACAACCTGTAACATAGAGTATAGGTTGTAGGTTGTAAGGGTGGAAGCAGGGAGAGCAGTGGTGGCCAGAAGCTTGCTGGTAACTAGAAGGCAATCCAGTAGGGTGGCTTACAGTGGGGCTTCTGTGACAAAGCAAAGAACAACACGATACTGAGAAGTGTAGAAAGAGGCAGCACTAGCTGCGTAGCACAGGGTGATCAAGTGAGAACGAGTTTTACAATTAATATGGCCGAACTCTAGAAAAAAAATCTACTGCAGGTTGGGATAGGATCAAGGCATTGGGATGAAAAAATAATCCCTCTATGTGGGCAAATATCTTTTTTAAATTAATTTTTATTGGAGTATAGTTGATTTACAATGTTGTGTTAGCTTCGGCTGTACAGCAAAGTGAATCAGTTATACGTATATATATATCCACTCTTTTTTTAGATTCTATTCCCATATAAGTCATTACAGAGTATTGAGTAGAGTTCCCTGTGCTATACAGTAGGCCCTTATTAGCTATCTACTTTATATATAATAGTGTGTATATGTCAATCCCAATCGCCCAGTTTATCCCTCCCCCACCCTTTTCCCCTTGGTAACCCTAAGTTTGTTTTCTACATCTATAACTCTATTTCTGTTTTGTAGATAAGTTCACTTGTACCCTTTTTTTTAGATTCCACATATAAGCAATGACATATGATATTTGCCTTTCTCTGTCTGACTTACTTCACCTAGTATGATAATCTCTAGGTCCATCCATGTTGCTGCAAATGGCATTATTTCGTTCTTTTTTTATGGCTGAGTAATATTCCATTGTATATATGTACCACACCGTCTTTATCCATTCCTCTGTTGATGGACATCTAGGTTGCTTCCATGTCCTGGCTATTGTAAATAGAGCTGCAGTGAACACTGCGGGGCATGTGTCTTTCCGAATTATGATTTTCTCCAGATATATGGGCAAAAATCTTGATAAAATTTCGAGATGAGTAAGAAAACTTCTGAGTACTTGAGTTCCAGTTATGACATGTTACTGGTATTTGGGGTTTCCCCTCCCCTTTCCCACTGCAGAGCAATCAAGCCTAACTTTCTTCATGTGCTTCAAAGATCTGGACTTGAGCTCTAGCACTGCCTCTGTTTCCTTCCCTCCTTCCACATGCTGCTCCCAACTCCTTCTCTCAGGTGCAGCTTTCTATGCACTCACTTCCTCCAACCACTGGGCCTTCTCAGTCTTGGCCAGACAGTCTTCCTTCGGCAAGGGCAGTTTCTGAAAGTCCATCTCTTCCATGGAGCTGCTAAATGACTGGTTCGCCTTCCTTTGGCCTCCAAAATGCTTCCCCTGTCCAACCATATCTTCCCACCTCTGCCGCCACCACCCCAGTACAAACCTGTGTCTTACCCTGGACCAATGTGCCTGTCTCCTCGCTGCTCTGCCTGCTTCCTGTCTTAGCTTCTGCACCCCAGGCTCCACGTTACAGGCAGAATAAGCTTTCAAGTAGTAAATTAGATTACATCAACAATCAGTGTGCTGATAAATGTTTAACAGCTGCTGGGAGAGAGTATCTATGTATCTATTATACATTTTACTGATATAAAGAATGCATATCACACAATTTACCAAAAAGTAATAAAATATACAACACTTTTTTACAGTAAATTCTATCCATATATAACCCATTGATTTTCCCAGAATGGTTTCAGTGATTTTTGCCAAACTCTTGTATCCACAGTCAACCTACAGCTGCAATTCAATTATGTTTGGCAAAAGCAGATCATGTTTGGTTAATATTCAATTCAGCAAAGAAGGTGCTCATGCCACCAAAGTTCAAACATGAATGTTGGTGATTTCTTTACATTAATGGGCGAGATGAAAGTGAAACAACAAAGATGTACATTCGGACTACACTTTGTCAACAATATGAGTGCTTCTTTGCTGATCAGATAATAGTTTTCAAGTACTGGAAAAATATTTCCTCAATTTTTTGTGTTATTCATAGAGGAACACACTTTGAAGTTCAATCTTTACTGTTGAAATTTTCTCCTATCACTTTCTTAGGTTTAGACAATCAACACAATAAATCAAGCTCTGACTGGCAGTGTTTTCCAATGTCCATAGTGTAAATACTACACCATGATTGATTTCAAACTACTGAAATAACATTTCTGAATGCAAAGTTGGGAAGAGATGCTGTATCACACCAATTATATAGGATATCCATTATGCAGGATGGACAGAAATAACTTTAAAGCATAGATAATAGTAAAATAATTAAGAAGTGAAGTTTTGAACATTTATTACCATTCTTTTTAAAGTATTTTGTTTAATTGTAAGTTTCTAAATAATTTCATTTTTAATCTTGGCCATGATGAACAACCGACTTACAGAATTCCTGAAAATTTAGCAATCAGCTCCCCAAGCTGGTACAGCTGGCTCCAGCACTCTTCTGAATTGTCACTCCTCTGCTCAAACTTTCAGGCTACCCATTGCACTGATTATCTGGGCAATGAGTAAAGAGAGGCAATGACAATTCTCAATAAAATTAATAAGTACTTTTGTTGTGATGAATTAACAATGAAAAAATTCTACACATCCCTCCCTGTTTTCCCAATCTTGGTGTTTAAAATCTCCTTTGTATGCATCATCCTGTTTGACTTACAGATTCCTGTGAGGTAGCAGGGGTAGATATCATTATCCTTCTTTTACAAATAGAAAAGCAAGACTGAGAAGTGAGTGACTGGCCCCAGCTGATTCAGTTAAGCCAGTGACAGAACTGGATTTCAAATTCAGGTCTCATATTGACAAACAAGAGGCTACAGAAAATTTAACTGACTAATACTGACATCAAATTTAAAAGTTGTAGGGCTTCCCTGATGGTGCAGTGGTTGAGAGTCCACCTGCAGATGCAGGGGACGCGGGTTCGTGCCCCAGTCCGGGAAGATCCCACATGCCGCAGAGCGGCTGGGCCCGTGAGCCATGGCCGCTGAGCCTGCGTGTCTGGAGCCTGTGCTCCGCAACGGGAGAGGCCACAACAGTGAGAGGCCCCTGTACCGGAAAAAAAAAAAATTTTTTTTAAGTTGTAACCAATGTCCTTTTTAACACTTTGGAGTCTGATATAAAGTACATTCATATCCTGTTAAGGGACCCCACCCCCATGCCAAGGATGTTTTGATCTTTTAATGCCACTGTTTCTAACTTAGCTTAAAACAAAACAAAAGCCCAGGGTGACCTAATAAATAAATAAGGTGTAAGCACTAAAATGAAAATGTAGGTTTTCAGAAATGAGCTGAGGTCCCACCTAGAAATGGAGCCAATTGAGACAATCTCTACCAAAGGAACACGGGATATGAAAGGAGATTAAATCAGAAGAGGAAGAAAGCTAATGACATAATGGCCAGCCACAAATGCCACAGATGAAAAACAAAGTACATAATACTTGTTACAATGATTCAGTGTGCTTGCTCTAATATCTCCAAACACTAAAAACATTACGTTCCTGCTCACTGCAACATTTATCTCATTTATCTGCTGATATTTACTTCAACTTTGAATCAGGTACTGCTTAGACTAAGTTCTGCTGGCATAAAGCATATAGACTTAACAGGACACTCAGAAGCATATCATGCATATGAGTACAAATTGTGATATTTTAGGTAGCTTATGATGAAATCATTGAAAGCATCATGAGAAGCAGCAAAACACCAGGGATGCTGATAACAATTTAACATTTCCCAGTTCATGTGAGAATGTTAATTCCAATTACAAAAAGAAGTACCAAAGTGGAATTCATTATGATTAAGAACTTGCTGTTCTATGTGTGAATTGTTTATAAAAGCCATGTCTGGTGTAAAATGCAAATATTGAAGCAGAGAGAAATGGGGCATTCGAAGCTCAGCTGGATTCCCTTGAACCTCTTACCTTCTAAAGTTAAACAAAAACAGCAGTTTTTCCCAAAGACAAGATACTATTTTAAAGAGACATCTGCTACCTATGATAGCTGTAGGAACACTTTTGTGTTTTTTTATAACATCTTTATTGGTGTATAATTGCTTTACAATGGTGTGTTAGTTTCTGCTTTATAACAAAGTGAATGACCTCTATGTATATCCCCATTATCTCCTCCCTCTTGCATATCCCTCCCACCCTCCCTATCCCACCCCTCTAGGTGGTCACAAAGCACTGAGCTGATCTCCCTGTGCTGTGTGGCTGCTTCCCACTAGCTGTTTTACATTTGATAGTATATATAAATCCATGCCACTCTGGCACATCGTCCCAGCTTACCCTTCCCCCTCCCTGTGTCCTTAAGTCCATTCTCTACATCTGCGTCTTTATTCCTGTCCTGCCCCTAGGTTCTGCAGAAACTTTTTTTTTTTTTTTAGACTCCATATCTATGTGTTAGGATACAGTACTTATTTTTCCCTTTCTGACTTACTTCACTCTGTATGACAGACTCTAGGTCCATCCACCTCACTACAAATAATTTCGTTTCTTTTTATGGCTGAATACTATTCCATAGTATATATGTGCCACATCTTCTTTATCCATTCATCTGTCGATGGACACTTAGGTTGCTTCCATGTCCTGGCTATTGTAAATAGAGCTGCAATGAACATTTTAGTACACGACTCTTTTTGAATTATGGTTTTCTCAGGGTATATGCCCAGTAGTGGGATTGCTGGGTCAAATAGTAATTCTATTTTTAGTTTTTTAAGGAACCTCCATACTGTTCTCCATAGTAGCTGTATCAATTTACATTCCCACCAACAGTGAAAGGGGGTCCCCTTTTCTCCACACCCTCTCCAACATTTATTGTTTCTAGCTTTTTTGATAATGGCCATTCTGACTGGTGTGAGGTGATAACTCATTGTAGTTTTCATTTGCATTTCTCTAATGATTAATGATGTTGAACATTCTTGCATGTGTTTGTTGGCAATCTGTATATCTTCCTTGGAGAAATGTCTATTTAGGTCTTCTGCCCATTTTTGGATTGGGTTTTTTTTTTTTTATATTCAGCTGCATTAGATGCTTGTAAATTTTGGAGATTAATCCTTTGTCAGTTGCTTCATTTGCAAATATTTTCTCCCATTCTGAAGTTTGTCCTTTTGTCTTGTTTATGGTTTCCTTTGCTGTGCAAAAGCTTTGAAGTTTCATTAGGTCCCATTTGTTTATTTTTGTGTTTATTTCCATTTCTCTAGGAGGTGGGTCAAAAAGGATCTTGCTGTGATTTATGTCAGAGTGTTCTGCCTATGTTTTCCTCTAAGAGTTTTATAGTGTCTGGCCTTACATTCAGGTCTTTAATCCATTTTGAGTTTATTTTTGTGTATGGTGGTAGGGAGTGTTCTAATTTCATTCTTTTACATGTAGCTGTCCAGTTTTCCCAGCACCACTTATTGAAGAGGCTGTCTTTTCTCCTTTGTACATTCTTGCCTCCTTTATCAAAAATAAGGTAACCATATGTCTGTGGGTTTATCTCTAGGCTTTCTATCCTGTTCCACTGATCTACATTTCTGTTTTTGTGCCAGTACCATACTGTCTTAATTACTGTAGCTTTGTAGTATAGTCTGAAGTCCAGGAGCCTGATTCCTCCAGCTCCATGTTTCTTTCTCAAGATTTCTTTGGCTATTCGGGGTCTTCTGTGTTTCCATACAAATTGTGAAACTTTTTGTTCTAGTTCTGTGAAAAATGCCATTGATAGTTTGATAGGGATTGCATTGAATCTGTAGATTGCTTTGGGTAGTATAGTCATTTTTATAGTGTTGATTCTTCCAATCCAAGAACATGGTATATCTCTCCATCTGCTTGTATCATCTTTAATTTCGTTCATCAGTGTCTTAGAGTTTTCTGCATACAGGTCTTTTGTCTCTTTAGGTAGGTTTATTCCTAGATATTTTATTCTTTTTGTTGCAGTGGTAAATGGGAGTGTTTCCTTAATTTCTCTTTCAGATTTTTCATCATTAGTGTATAAGAATGCAAGCAATTTCTGTGCATTAATTTTGTATCCTGCTATTTTACCAAATTCATTGATTAGCTCTAGTAGTTTTCTGGTAGCATCTTTAGAATTCTCTATGTATAGTGTCATGTCATCTGCAAACAGTGACAGCTTTACTTCTTCTTTTCCAATTTGTATTCATTTCTTCTTCTTCTATGATTGCTGTGGCTAAAACTTCCAAATCTATGTTGAGTAATAATGGTGAGAGTGGACAACTTTGTCTTGTTCCTGATCTTAGTGGAAATGGTTTCATTTTTTTTACCATTGAGAATGATGTTGGCTGTGGGTTTGTCATATATGGCCTTTTTTATGTTGAAGTAGATTCCCTCTATGCCTACTTTCTGGAAAGTTTTTATCATAAATTGGTGTTGAATTTTGTCAAAGCTTTTTCTACATCTATTGAGATGATCATATGGTTTTGATCCTTCAGTTTGTTAATATGGTGTATCACATTGATTGATTTGCATATATTGAAGAATCCTTGCATTCCTGGGATAAACCCCACTTGATCATGGTGCATGATCCTTTTAACGTGCTGTTGGACTCTGTTTGCTAGTATTTTGCTGAGGATTCTTGCATTCATGTTCATCAGTGATATTGGCCTGTAATTTTCTTTTATTGTGACATCTTTGTCTGGTTTTGGTATCAGGGTGATGGTGGCCTCTTAGAGTAAGTTTGGAGTGTTCCTCCCTCTGCTCTATTTTGGAAGAGTTTGAGAAGGACAGGTCTTAGCTCTTCTCAAATATTTGATAGAATTCACCTGTGAAGCCATCTGGTCCTGGGCTTTTGTTTGTTGGAAGACTTTTAATCACCGTCTCAATTTCAGTGCTTGTGATTGGTCTATTCATATTTTCTATTTCTTCCTGGTTCAGTCTCGGAAGGTTGTGCTTTTCTAAGAATTTGTCCATTTCTTCCAGGTTGTCCATTTTATTGGCATAGAGTTGCTTGTAGTAATCTCTCATGATCCTTTGTATTTCTGCAGTGTCAGTTGTTACTTCACCTTTTTCATTTCTACTTCTATTGATTTGAGTCTTCTCCCTATTTTTCTTGATGAGTCTGGCTAATGGTTTATCAATTTTGTTTATCTTCTCAAAGAACCACCTTTTAGTTTTATTGATCTTTGCTATTGTTTCCTTCATTTCTTTTTCATTTATTTCATTTATTTCTGATCTGATTTATGATTTTTTTCCTCTGCTAACTTTGGGGGTTTTTTGTTCTTCTTTCTCTAATTGCTTTAGGTGCAAGGTTAGGTTGTTTGAGATGTTTCTTGTTTCTTGAGGTAGGATTGTATTGCTGTAAACTTCCCTCTTAGAACTGCTTTTGCTGCATCCCATAGGGTTTGGGTCATTGTGTTTTCCTTGTCATTTGTTTCTAGGTATTTCTTGATTTCCTCTTTGATTTCTTCAGTGATCTCTTGGTTATTTCATAATGTATTGTTTAGCCTCCATGTGTTTCTATTTTCTACAGATTTTTTCCTATAATTGATATCTACTCTTGTAGCCTTGTGGTTGGAAAAGATACCTGATACAATTTCAGTTTTCTTATATTTACCAAGGCTTGCGTTGTGATGCAGGCTATGATCTTTCCTGGAGAATGTTCCATGAGCACTTGAGAAGAAAGTGTATTCTATTGTTTTTGAATGGAATGTCCTATAAATATCAATTAAGTCTATCCTGTTTAGTGTATTATTTAAAGTTTGTATTTCCTTATTTGTTTTCATTTTGGATGATCTGTCCAATGATGAAAGTGGGGTGTTAAAGTCCCCTACTATGATTGTGTAACTGTTGATTTCCCCTTTTATGGCTGTTAGTATTTGCCTTATGTATTGAGGTGCTCCTATGTTGGGTGCATAAATATTTACAATTGTTATAACTTCTTCTTGGATTGGTCCCTTGATCATTATGTAGTGTCCTTCCTTGTCTCTTGTAATAATCTTTATTTTAAAGTTTATTTTGTCTGATATGAGAATTGCTACTCCAGCTTTCTTTTGATTTCCATTTGCATGGAATATCTTTTTCCATCCCCTCACTTTCAGTCTGTATGTGTCCCTAGGTCTGAAGTGGGTCTCTAGTAGACAGCATATATACAGGTGTTTTTTTCTTTTTTTGTATCTATTCAGCCAGTCTTTGTCTTTTGGTGGGAGCATTTAATCCATTTACATTTAAGGTAATTATCGATATGTATGTTCCTCTTACCATTTTCTTGTTTTGGGTTTCTTATTGTAGGTCTTTTCCTTCTCTTGTGTTTCCTGCCTAGAGAAGTTCCTTTAGCATTTGTTGTAAAGCTGGTTTGGTGATGCTGAATTC
This sequence comes from Mesoplodon mirus, assembly GCF_964341445.2. NCBI lineage: Eukaryota > Metazoa > Chordata > Mammalia > Artiodactyla > Ziphiidae > Mesoplodon > Mesoplodon mirus. The sequence goes on from NC_138980.1 coordinate 63,959,170, forward strand.
TCTTAGCTTTTGCTTGTCTGTTAAGGTTTTAATTTCTCTGTTGAAGCTGAATGAGATCCTTGCTGGGTAATCTTGGTTGTAGGTTTTTCCCTTTCATCACTTTAAATATGTCCTGCTACTCCCTTCTGGCTTGCAGAGTTTCTGCTGAAAGATCAGCTGTTAACCTTATGGGGATTCCCTTGTATGTTATTTGTTGTTTTTCCCTCTCTGCTTTTAATATTTTTTCTTTGTATTGAATTTTTGATAGTTTGATTAATATGTGTCTTGGTGTGTTTCTCCTTGGATTTATCCTGTATGGGACTCTCTGTGCTTCCTGGGCTCGACTGTTTCCTTTCCCATATTGGGGAAGTTTTCAACTGTAATCTCTTCAAATATTTTCTCAGTCCCTTTCTTTTTCTCTTCTTCTTCTGGGACCCCTATAATTCAAATGTTGGTGCGTTTAATGTTGTCCCAGAGATCTCTCAGATTGTTCTCAATTCTTATCATTCTTTTTTCTTTATTCTGCTCTGTGGTAATTATTTCTACTCTTTTATCTCCAGGTCACTTACGTGTTCTTCTGCCTCAGTTATTCTGCTATTGATTCCTTCTAGAGAATTTTTAATATCATTTATTGTGTTGTTCATAATTGTTTGTTTGCTCGTTAGTTCTTCTAGGTCCTTGTTAAACGTTTCTTGTATTTTCTCCATTCTATTTCCAAGATTTTGGATCATCTTTACTATCATTACTCTGAATTCAGTTTCAGCTAGACTGCCTATTTCCTCTTCATTTGTTTGGTCTGGTGAGTTTTTAACCTTGCTCCTTCATCTGCTGTGTGTTTCTCTGTCCTCTCATTTTGCTTAACTTACTGTGTTTGGGGTCTCCTTTTCACAGGCTGCAGGTTCGTAATCCCCATTTTTTTTTGGTGTCTGCCCCCAGTGGCTAAGGTTGGTTCAGTGTGTTGTGTAGGTTTCCTGGTGGAGGGGACTAGTGCCTGTGTTCTGGTGGATGTGCCTGGATCTTGTCTTTCTGCTGGGAAGGACCACGTCTGGTGGTGTGTTTTGGGGTGTCTGTGAACTTAGTATAATTTTAGGCAGCCTTTCTGCTAATGGGTAGGGTTGTGTTCCTGTCTTGCTAGTTGTTTGGCATAGGGTGTCTAGCACTGTAGTTCACTGGTCATTGAGTGGAGCTAGGTCTTAGCATTGAGATGGAGATCTCTGGGAGAGCTTTTGCCGTTTGATATTACATGGACCCGGGAGGTCTCTGGTGGACCAATGTCCTGAAGTTGGCTCTCCCACCTCAGAGGCACAGGCCTGACACCTGGCTGTAGCACCAAGACCCTGTCAGCCACACGGCAATGAGATGTCCTGGTCAAACGGGGTCCCAGCTGATTCTGAACAGAACCATGAGACACACAGAGACATTCCAGGGACAGTTTTTTTTAAGTAAGTTCTGACAACCCACACAAGATGCTCGTGTTGGCTTAATATAAAATTAACATATTCAATGAACTATCATTCAAAATTATTAATACATACAAAAATGATACAAATTTATTTGATTCCAATTTTCATTTAATATCATAGATCTAAAGTGGGGTGGAGGGATAGGAGGATAGAATAAATGGAAACTACAGCCACAACAAGGAATCATGGGCTATTGGAAAATAAGTTACAAGGTCTCCTTATGTCAAAGGAAATATGTGTGATAAACAACAGTAAAGGTGGGAATGAATGTGGTATACGCTGTGCTCTTTCTTCATCAGGCTGTCTCTTAAATGAAACTGCTGAATGCATTCATCTCAAGTAATCCAGGTTCTCCATTCTCCCTGGAAAACATACTGATTAATGCAGGGCAGGCTGAACACTGGGGCCAAGATTACTTCCTATACTCCACACACTGCTGTTCCCACCAGTTATGCTCTGTGCTTACTAACACTTCCTGGTGTTTTGGGAGTTTTTTTCCCCAAAAAATGTTTATTCCATTTGTGTCATTCTTGTAATTACTCGATTTAATTAAATATTACATAAAATGATGAAATATGGGTAATAGAAGAAATAGTTGTTGTTCTATAAAATCTAAATGGAAAAACGCCCTATAAATAATTGCTGTCAAACTAGGTGGATGGAAGACTACTTTAAAAGATTGTGGCAAGGGCAGGGGGATGAACCATAAAAATTTAGAAATCTACACTCATTTTGTAAGTATTTTAATTTGTTGCTCTTTAAAGAAAACTGGGGAAATAGTAATACTACATATGAATAATAATTGCTAACGATGATTGAACACTTAATATACCCCAGGAATTAGTCTGAGCTCTTCACATATATCGAACTTGTTTACTGTTTATAATAACTTGAATTAATAGTATTATCATCCCCATTTTATAGATGATGAAAACTGAGGCACAGAGAGTTCGGTTGCCCAAGGTTACATTCTTCATAGAGGTGGTGGAGGCCAGCCAGCCAGTCTGGCTCTTAACAGCTATGCTGTACTGATGCCATCTGGGTACAGTTTATACATGAATGAAAACACGGAATGCCAGTCAGTGGGCTCCCCAAAGCTTTAGACCTTCATCAGAGGATTAGAAAATAAATGTTCAATCACAGGTTGTAGGTTTTAAAGCTTAAAATTTCCAAGTATAATTTTTTTTTTACGATTTCCTTGCTTTAACTTTTTTTTTAACTGACTTTTTAATTAAATTAAATACCAGTCCAATCCCATCAGTGAGAAGGTTTTGCCTTCTACAAAGGGGCAAGTGAAAACGGTGGTTTTAAATACATACCAGAATGGGAGTTGAGATCTGTGTACACTGGCATAGGGATTTACTGTAGATACTTGAGCAGGAACATGACAGGATTTAATTGATTTAGAGGAGTAATCTGGCAGTGAGGCCTGGATTATTTTAATAGAAATGATACAAGAGATGAACAAAATGGGAGAACTCACTTGGATAATATATCAACTGCTGTATAAATGTAAAAAGTGGTTTGGTTACTATTCAGGTTTAAGGTTTTATTGACCTTAGGATACAGTCTCAGGCCCTTTCCATTCCTTCCTTCCTTCCTTCATTCACTCATTCATTTAACAAATATCCACTGGGCACCTACTATGTGCTAGTGATATAGCGATGAAAAAGACAGACACAGGCTCTGCCACCACAGGGCTTTTATATTCTAGTGGAGGACACAGAAATTTAACAAATGAATCCAGAAATAACAAACTATCACTGTAATGTTCTACCAAAGTAAAGTACAGGACAGTATAGGAACAAACAGTAATAGGTCTTTGTTTGTTTTAGGAAGGAGTACTCAGGTGTTTAAACATAAGACAGTTAAAATGAGGATCTTGAGTACTACCTGTACACATTTCATTAACTCATTTGGCCTCCACAACAATTCAGTAAAAGCGATATTATGACTAGTTGACTGAATGTTTTATTATAACTACGTACTGGTCTCTGTTGTAGGAGTGGGACATATAGCAATGAACAAGACAGAAAAGGTTCTTGCCTTGATGGAGTTTGGATATATTACCTTCATTCTCACCTTTGCTTCTGAGACAATCAAATATATTCCCCCTCAGATGGGGATTCATCCTATTTCTTCTCCTGTAGTAATTATAACTTCCCAGGGTTACAGATTAGTTATTTTCATATCTACAGATTTAAGATAGTATATATAAAACACTTTCAATGGTGCCTGGCAGATAGTAGAAGTTCAATAAATATTAACTACGGTTAGAATTGCTGTTATTATTACAGTGCTTAATCTCATGTCTTTTCTGGTACACTGGATTTCATTTCTTGAATTAAATTCCATACACACTTATTGCAAGCCTATCATGGAATTTACATACTCTTTCATGGAAGTTACAAGATCAGTGAAGAAAAATCTCTTTAATATTGTCTATTTCTATCCTCCATGCTTAGCTGTGTGATCTTGGATACACCTCAAGCTCTGTAAGCCTCAGTTTCCTCATGTTGAAAAATCAGAGTAATACCTATCTATTCAGCTATTGTCAGAAGTGGGCAGCAGACGTGTGTGTATGTGTGTGTTGGGTTAATCAATAAATGTTAGCCATAAAGCACAATTCTAACTCTGAAAAGCAAACACTGGGCTAATCTACAGTTTGTGCATGCTTTCGAATGAACATGCAAGACTAAAGAATGAGAGTTTTTTCTATCAAATTAAAAAATTAACAGGCATATTTAGACCACTGAAAAGAAAAAATCAGGAAAATTCCACACTTTTGCTCCATTGAGAGTGTTTTCAAGGGCGATTTTTAATTTGAAATGTTGTGTCCTCTCCCATTTTAAAGTGATCCACTGGACCTGCAGGAAAAAATGAGTGGGGAGAAAGTTAATTGGGAACTCTTATAAAAGCAGATGTTTAAAAGCAGGGTATCCACCACCTACAATGTGAACAGGTAAGAGAGATGAGGTGGGTTTTTTTAGAGCACAGATTCAACTATGAAATAGGTTTATGGTATGGGAAGAGGTACTTAATTAGGTATCTGTTATGGTCCCTTTACATATATATGTACAAATTATTATATATAATATACTACATATATAAATAGTGCCTACTATAACTTCTAAGCAGATGTACAAGGATGATCATTTCAGTACGTTAACTCATTTTTAAAACATGCGTAGCATATTATGTATTGTAGGTTTGATTTTTTTTTTCATGAAGCTGTTGGTTGTTTGGGGACCCAATGCAGTAAAGACATCTGATTCTAGTATTTGAGACTCGGAAGGTAGGACACCTGGCAAGTAGGGAAAGTAGCGTTCTCGAGGCAATTCTCATTTAGTATCCACTATAAGCACCCAAGACAGGGGCCTCCCTCCAGTTGACTTAAACCAAGGGAAAGAAAAGAGGAGTCGTCTCGTCTGTATCCAGAGGGGTTTTGTTAACAACTGGGTTGCTCAGCGCCCTTCATAAAAATTCTCCTGGCTGAGGGTTCTACCAGCCAGGGTTGGCTGAGGGTTGGCAAAGGTCTTGGTTCCCCTCTCTTCCGAGGCTGTGAGCGTATCTTCCTTTGCCAAGATGGCGGCCCTGGCATCATCTGGAGGCGGCCCGCGCAGATCGCCTCTGGGCAGGCGGCTCGCTAATAGCCTTTCTCTCCCGTCATCTCGAACGACACACGGGGCAGCGCCTACACCCCCAGAACCGAGAAAGGGCGACCTAGGCCGCCCGGTAGCGAGAACCTTGGCCAAGATGGTGGACGCGCGGCCGGGCGGTGTCAGCTGCCTTTACCAAGATGGCGGCAGGCGGCTTCCGGCACGCACTCCCCCCAAATCCTCTGCAAGATGTCAGGGCAGAGCAGCCGCCGCCAGTCTGAGCGCGGCCGGGGGAGAGAGTGGCTGCGGCCGAGCGCCCGGGCAGGGCTAGGTGGAGCTGCGGCAGCCTCCGCCCCCGGCTGCAGCTGGCAAGCGCTGTCACCTGTGGGGTCGCAAAAGTTACCTCCCCAAACCCTAAAGCAACACAGCACAACCTTTCTCCGAGTCACACAAATCATAATACGTGCCGCCCAAGGTAGGAGGCTCGATCCCGGCGTCGCCCAAGTCCTCCGGACGCGGCGAGATGGGGAAGGGGGCTGGGGCGGGGGCCTCCGGCGCGGACTCCTCTCGCCCCACTCCCCTCTCGTTGGGGACAGGCCACGTGTTTCCCTCGGACAGAGGGGGAGGCGCGTAACGGGAAGAGCTGGAAGGAGTTTAATGCTGACATTTTAAAGATGCGTGTGTTCTGTTTTATTTGGAGGGATGGGGGTCCCACGAACACGAAGGGGTGGGCGACGCATTGAGGCGAGTGCAGCAAATGTCAAGAGTCGGGGGAGGGGCCTCAGCGGGAAACTTGGACGTGGGCCCCGAAGGGGGTGGAAGGAGAGGTCAGGAGTTGGGGTGGGGGGAAGGAGGGCGTACTGTGCAAGCAACTTACTGTTTCGCTTGCAACTTGCTTTTAAGCCTGCCACCTCCCGCTTTCTTTAAAAATAATAATTTAAAAATGCAAAGAAATCCACTTCGCTGGAGGTTTTGCATTTGGCGTGCAACTTCCTTCAAGTGTAAGCGCGCTAGGAGGGAGGGAGGGATGGGGGTTGAACTTGGCAGGCGGTGCCTCCTTCTGCCGCCGCCGCTGCCGCCGCCGCCGCCTCGCAGGCTCGGAGAAGAGGGTGGGGGACAGTCGGGGCGCAGGGGAGGGTGGGTTCTGCTTTGCAACTTCTCTCCCGGTGCGAGCACGCGGCGGCGGCTGCAGACTGGGCCGCCCAGACGATGCGGGGGTGGGGGACCCGCCGGCACGCGACTCCCCCCCGGCCCAGAGTATGTATGCGCCGACCCCCTTCCCTGCCCTCCCCTCCCTGAAGCCTCCCCAGAGGGCGTGTCTGGCCGTCCGGCCCTACGAGGGGCCGAGACGCCGCTGCACCGTTTCCGTGCAACCCTGTAGCCTCGTGCGAAGTGACACACTTCGCTCAACTCGGCCCGGGGGCGGCGGCGCGGACCACCCTCGCGGCTCTGCTGCGGGCCGCGCCCCGGCTCCCCCAGCCAGCCCGCTGTCACCCGCAGGGGCGCAGACGGTTGCCGCCGAGGGACCGGCGAGTCGGGAGGAGTGGGTCGGGAGTCGCGGAGCTGGGCTGGGGCGGGAAGGAGCAGCGAGAAGAGAAACTAGAGAAACTCGGCTTCCCTCCGAAGCCCGCCCCAGAAAGACCAGGTCGGCCCCCGCCGCCGCCTCCTCCTCTCCTTTTTCCTGGGGGGTGAGGGGTGGGGGGCGAGGAGAAGCCTCGCGCGCCCGGGAGTCAGCCTCGGCAGGGGCCGTGCCGGGGGGCAGCGGGCGGGCAGGCGCCGTCGCGGCCGGGGTGGCGGGGCCCTCGCGGAGGGCGTGGGGGCGGGGGCCGCGGCCGCCCCTGCAGTTGCCTAGCGTCGCCAACAGGTTGCACCGTTCCCCGCGCCGCCGCGCGGCCCCTCGGGCGGGGAGCGGCCGGGGGTGGGGTGGGAGCGCGTGTGTGTGCGAGTGTGTGCGCGCCGCGGCGCCGCCTCCGCCCGCCCCCCGCTCGGTCCCGCTCGTCTGCAGCGGCCGGGCGGCCCTTTCGCGTGTCCGCGCTGCCTCCCCTCCTCCTCCTCCTCCTCCATTTTGCGAGCTCGAGTCTGTGACGGGAGCCCCAGTCACCACCCGCCCGTCGGGGACGGATTCTAGTGGGTGGAAAGAGACGCCGCAGCCGGAGCGGCGGGAGCGGCGGGGCGCCGGCACGGAGGACGCGCGCCCGAGAGCCCCGGCCCGCGAAGACGGGCGCGGGGCGGGGAACTGGCTTGTCAGCCGGGAAATGGGAGACTTTCTCAAATAGGGGCTCTCCCCTCCCCCCATGGAGAAGGGGGCGGCTGTTTACTTCCTTTTTTTAGAGAAAAAAAATCTCTCGCTCCCGCTCCTCCTGCTTTCACACGCTAAGTTGTTTATCTCGGCTGCGGTGGGAGCGGCGGACGGTGTGGGGTGATTGGCGCCGCCGGCAGAGGTAAGGGGAGGGGAGGGGAGGGCCGGGGGCTGGGCCCCCACGGGCGCTCGCTCCCCGAGGTGCGGACCGGGGCCGGGAGGCCGGCTCGGGGGCGCCGCGGGAGCCTGCAAAGTTTTATTAGCTTCGGCTAGTGGGGGTGGGGGCTGGCGAGGGCCGGGGGACGGTGACGACAGGGCAGCGCGCGGGTGACAGCGCTGGCCTCTTCCTCTCCCTGGACCGCCATCCCCTGGCCGAGGGGGAGGAACCCGAGCTCTCTGCGAGTGGAGCCTCGTCGAGCCGCCCGGGTTTCCAGGCTCTCGTTCGCTGGTGAGGAATCCTGGTCTCTCTCTCTCTCTCTTTTTTTTCCCTTCTTCCCCAAGTCCCTTTTCTTTTCCCTCCCAGGGGGCCTCCCAGACACCCATTTTTTTGGTGAACGCTGAGCCGCGTCTAAATCCTGCTCGCCCGACTCTGTCCGCTCCACCCTAGAGCGCCCGAGCGCGAGCAGGGTTTGTGTCGAGGCTCCAGCGCGTCTCCTTTCTGGCGGGCGCGCAGGGGTGTGTGTGAGTGTGTATGTGTGCGCGCGTGTACACACGCAGGGGGCTGACAGCCTGCTACTCGGAGACTTCGGCCAGGGCTGGTGTTATCTGGTGGAAGTGGGCGTGTCGGAGAAAGAACTCAACAGGTCTGGACACATTTCTCTTTTAACCTCGTGCTTTTTTCTACACACCCCCCCCGCGAGGGTTTGTTCTTTAGCGCTTGGCATCACTTCGCTCCTGAAGTTTTGAAGTGGCCCCTTTTAGAAGACCCTCCCTAACCATAATAGTTTCGTGATGCGATTTTTGACAAGCGCTAGTCGGACGTTTTGAGGTTGCAGACTTGGTAATTGCAGCCTTGTAATGCCGCTTAAGACCCCTTGGCATGGTTCATTAAGGCCAATTACTGTGACACGGCTATTTGCAATTTAAACGGGGGGATAAAATCGTTTGAGGGATCGTTTCGTTTTATGAAGTATTGTTTTGGTTTCGAGTTTGAAGGCAGCTGTCAAAGTGGCGTGGAAATTCATTAGGCTCCATTTGATACCTTGTGTTTAGAGATCGTTATCAGCTAAACACGGCTGAGGGGCGGGGAGATAAGCAGTTTACCCTCAAGATTTGTAGTGGCACGTCCCCACCTCTCTGTCTACCTTCATCACGCTCCACTTTTATCGAGGGCCAGTGAAGTTTATGCTTCTTAAAGTCTCTGTACGGGAAAAGTTTCCTTTCATTGGACAGGATTTGACTATACTGTCGCAAATATGCTTATCAAAGTCTCTGCCCGCCTCTTAAAACATCTTGATTGTCGACAGTCTTCTAGCAACCTAACCCTCTTGAGAGTAGGCTCAGAATTAGGATAGGTGAAGGTTTAGAGTGCAGGGAGGATTATTCTGAGCATTGTATTATGTTTTATTTTACTTGGATTTATATGAATGTGATTTTACAGTTCTGGGGTTTTTTTTCCCTTTGTTTTTCAATACTTCGATATTTGGAAAGGAAAAATCTTAATTTAGAGACATAATAGTATTTCATACTGAAGGTCTTAAGCAGTTTTAAAAGAAAATGTAGCTTCATCTAGATTTTATTGTGTTCTAAGCGTTTGAGAGAGCTATATTTCTTATACCGTATTTTAAAAAATTGTAATGAGAAGCTACTACACATTCTTTTGTAAATCTAAATTTTAGTTAGCCTGTATATAGTGTGTTTCATTTCATGTGTCCAAATTTGAAAGCAGGCACTATTAGGCACATTCAGTAAGAAATACGGGTTTAAAATAGGAGCCTTTTCCTACCCTATTGGAAGATGAGCAGACCATCATTGTTTATCTTCCAAGTAAAATGCATGGTTCACTAGTAGGTTGTACTAAAAGGTTTGGATGTGTGACCAGCCGGTAGGAGAGGAATTGGGAGTAATTAGAGATAGAGAATTCTAGCATAGTGTTTATCAGATTTTATGTTTATTAGTTCTCAGAAAAGCCAACAGCCTTGACTGGTTGAAAAGAGGTGGGAATTTCAATGATCATACTTCCTTTTTTTAAATTAAATACTTTGACATCAACTTGAACCTTCAGAATAATCAGATGTAATGAATTATAATGTCTGTGATTAACAAAGTTACCAATTTGTGAGTGGTAGTATGAATAGCCAAGCTTAGTTTGATACAGTTTTGTTCTCAGCTGTGCAAATGGACTGCATTGTACTTTTAAATGTGGCACTGAATGTGAGCAGGAGACACGGCTTTTATATTATGGAAGACAGAATCTACTCTTCTGATAACAAGGAATTAGATTCGGAATTAACTAAAAGGTTCATTTAACAGGCTCTTACTAATCGGATCACAGAGATAATGTGATTTTATAGCTTATTATGTCCCCCTCTCTTTTTTTTTTTGGTAGCTGATATTCACTGATGGACCCCAAGGAATCATTAAGCCCCCCCAGTAGAGAAGAAATACCCAGCAGTGTGCTTGGTCGAGAGAGGGGAAATGTGATGGACTTCTATAAAACCCTAAGAGGAGGAGCTACTGTGAAGGTTTCTGCATCTTCACCCTCACTGGCTGCTGCTTCTCAGGCAGACTCCAAGCAGCAAAGACTTTTGGTTGATTTTCCAAAAGGCTCCGGAAGCAATGCGCAGCAGCCAGATCTGTCCAAGGCAGTTTCACTCTCAATGGGACTGTATATGGGAGAGACAGAGACAAAAGTAATGGGAAATGACCTGGGATTCCCACAGCAGGGCCAAATGAGCCTTTCCTCTGGGGAAACAGACTTTCGGCTTCTGGAAGAAAGCATCGCAAACCTCAATAGGTCGACCAGTGTTCCAGAGAACCCCAAGAATTCAGCATCAGCTGCTGCCTCTGCTGCCCCCACAGAGAAGGAGTTTCCAAAAACTCACTCTGATGTATCTTCAGAACAGCAAAATTTGAAGGGCCAGACTGGCACTAATGGGGGTAATGTGAAGTTGCATACCACAGACCAAAGCACCTTTGACATATGGAGGAAAAAACTCCAGGATTTGGAGTTTTCTTCTGGGTCCCTAGGTAAAGAGACAAGTGAGAGTCCTTGGAGCTCAGACCTCTTGATAGATGAAAACTGTTTGCTTTCTCCTTTGGCAGGAGAGGATGATCCATTCCTTCTGGAAGGAAACTCAAAAGAGGACTGTAAGCCTCTTGTTTTACCGGACACTAAACCTAAAATTAAGGATAATGGAGATCTGATCTTATCAAGCCCTAACAGTGTGCCACTGCCCCAAGTGAAAACAGAAAAAGAAGATTTTATCGAACTCTGCACCCCTGGAGTAATTAAGCAGGAGAAACTGGGCCCAGTTTATTGTCAGGCCAGCTTTTCTGGAGCAAATATAATTGGTAATAAAATGTCTGCCATTTCTGTTCATGGTGTGAGTACCTCTGGGGGACAGATGTACCACTATGACATGAATACAGCATCCCTTTCTCAACAGCAGGATCAGAAACCTATTTTTAATGTCATTCCACCAATTCCTGTTGGTTCAGAAAATTGGAATAGATGCCAAGGATCTGGAGATGATAACTTGACTTCCTTAGGGACTTTGAACTTCTCCGGTCGATCGGTTTTTTCTAATGGCTATTCAAGGTAAGATTAATGCTTTCTGTTTCTTGAGAATGGTACATTTAAGATCAATTGATAGATTTACATATTCATTTATTTGCATGTGTTCGACAACAATTCAAGTGCTTTTTCACGTGAATCAGTTTAAGCGGGCTCTTGAAAGTAGGCATGGTAGAAAACCCAAGTGATTGGTCTGTACAAAACCCTTCCCAGTTTTTTTTTTCCCCTGAAATAAGGGTATATAGTATCCCATTGGCCAGTAATTGAAATTTTTATGTAAACATTTAGAAGAATACTGTTCATTAACAGGTGTCTTTAGTAAAAACTATGTAAATTCAAGGGGGTATAATGTTTAGAAATGTATATTTATTGTGCATATTTTTTAAGCTGTTTTAGAACATGCTCTTACACTATGATGAAGAACACCTGTAACACCTCACGTAATCAAACGTTGTGCTGTATTTGTACATTTGTGAAGTGTTAGCCTGAGGAGATTAAAGGGTTAAAAATGAGAAGTACTAACAATGAACCCTTTTCTTGAAACTGAACCTTGAAGAATCTGAGTTCTGAGATTGCTAAAGCAGTGCAGTCAGTGCACAGCGTACCTGACGAGAGTATTAGACGTGGGACTTGCCCACAGAGTTCCTGACCTAAAGCAGACAAGTTGTGTCTGCTAACTGGTCTCTTTAAGAAAGGAATTGGTGGCAACACGGTGCTTGATTTTACTTTAAAATGTTCTTACAAGTTCTCAAGTATACAGCTGATGGCCTACATTGTTGAGCTTCAGTCTCAGCTATGTTTGATTTGTTTCTCTGTCTCCTTTTTTCTCCATCATTTATAAGTATATTGACATTTCCGTTTGACCTCAAAAAGGTCTGTTAAAATGTAATTACCAGGAGAAAGTTCTAAATGTAGGTGTATCTTCCTAGGGGTTAAGTTCTCTATCCTGCACCCCCACCCCCAGTTCAGATAAATGTATATCACATTTTAGGTGTGAAGGAAAATATAAAAATGTTATTGTAGAGACACAAGATTGATTAATCAGTGGGTTTTTTTGAGGGGGGAGGAAGGGCATAGTAGACACAGTGATTTCTTTGTATGTAAGTACTGTAAGTTCTTAAATATTCGTGATAGTCACTGTTCACATTAACTAGTCATTGAAGATTTTATTTAAAACTCTCTTTAAAAATGCTTTTTCTGTTAAAGGTATATTCTAATACTGAGGTGTCTCTTTTCTTTCCTCTTTAAGTAGGAAGCTTTGCTTGTTGGGGAAAAAATTTAGACTTAGATTTAGGCTATGTTCTGTTCCTTTTAAAGGCTTAGATGTTTCTTATCAAAAGAAAAATCCTTGGTTCTTGTGTGTCTTAACGTAAACTACCTACTGATCTATTATTAAAATAATAATTATCTTTTACTTAGAACACTTCAACTTTTTATTGCTATCATTCTGAATTGAAGGTTTAAAATGTTTTCAGTAAGGAGATTTGAGATGTTATCGCATAAGCTGTTGTGTTTAAATGTTAAAAGACATGCTGTGTTTTAAATTTTTCAATCTCAAATTTTTGGCAGTGGAATTCATGATTGAATGTGCTTGTTTGTCTTGAAAGAGTAAGTACAGTTGGTTTGACTAAGCTTTCTGTAGGAAACTTACATTGATTTATAAAACATGTAATTGTACAAAGAAAAATCATATATCTTAGGAAAAGCTTGGTGATTATTAATGCTTTTTGTTCTGATAATCAGCATGGTAATGTTATCATTTTCCTTACTATAAAAAAGGCATGGAACAAGAACTTATCATTTTCTATTCACAGTGAACTTCCATTAAGCCCTATAGAATCTAGGATCTGGAGAATAAGTCTTAGATGAATATAGTTATCCTTAAATCATTAAAGAACATTTAAATACTTTTTCTAGTAGTTTATAATATTTAAAGTGTGTCAGCCTCTTAACAGCCATATGATGGTAGACAAAGCAATGATAATGTGGCTCTTTCAAGATTCTTTAATATCCAGTGAAATGATTATTTTATGCCAATGTGTGATTTGGAATTATAATCAGTAGTTTGTGTCCTAATGAAAAGGTATAATATCTTTACAGGATAGTTTGAGAAAGTTTGAAAATTTTGTACCTTATGGGATTAACATTGGGAGCTGTGATTACCCAGAACAAAGCTTCTTCCAAATAAATTGAAACAATGTTTCTTTTTTACCACCATTGAATTAGCCTGTTGTTTCCAAACAATAGCCTTGATATAACTAAAATTGGTTGCTTTCTCTTCTCTATATGTTACTTTGGTAACAGCCAAACATTAAGACCAGTGACCCTGAGTAATCAGCAGGTAAATCAACATGTTGAGACCACAACTATACTGAATACTGACTTTCTGAATTTCGATACAGAAATATTAAATCCACTAATAACTTGCATTCTATTTAAGTTTTTTTAAAGCAAAAATTGTAATTTGACTTTTTAAGATGTCACCTAAAATTGCTTTTTCTTAGTATGCTTGAAAAAAGACACTTTACACTCTGTTTTGGGAGGGAAGGCAGTTCCTTCTGATGTGTCTACATAGCACAACATCCAGTTACTACGTTAAATTGTAAAATTATGAGTGTCATGATTGAGTATGGTAAAGTATTTTTTTTAAGGTTTAAGTTCGTTGATAGTAAAACAAGAGAAACCTTATTGATACTCAAATACATTCTTTAAGTAAAACGAACTAGCCATTCTACCTTAATATGCTTTTTAAATTCTGAAATTCAGTAAATTTGACATAAACTTGTAACATTGATGAAGGCAGATTTCTGCATGATTTGATTTTCAGCATTGTTTCACTTGAGCATTAATGGTGAAACTGTTGAAAAGAGGCAAAGAAGTAAATGGTTTCAGGTGGAATTAGAGCTTTTATTGGGATTATGTTGAAACTTTAGTATTAAAAAGTTGATCGTTTTCTGAAGGGTATGATTATTGGAGAGAAAGAATGATGCAAGATGAATTTGTAAATTCAGTCTTAGGTGGAGTTTAGGGCTCTGTTCGTTGCCATTTAATGAAGCTATGAAACTTTATGTAGATTTTAACATCTCATTATTAATTGCACCTATGTCTAATTTTATTAACATAATGCAAATGAAGACCTGTACAAGCACAGGATGAGTGAAGCAAATTCTGTCCCTTTTTCATTTTTCTTATTAACATCATGTTGAATGTTTTCTCAGAGAAGGGAGGCATAAAGAAGAGATTTTTATTGATTTTCCCCCTTTTTAATGGATACTTTCTTTACTTCCTTTTTCCTCTCCTTCCAGAGTTTCTGTCAGTGTCTTTTTTAACCTGAATGTTTCTGATATTCACTCATAAAACGATTTCTGAATGTTAAAGGAGATTTGCTTTTGGCTCTTTGTTTATCTTTAGCTTTATGATAATCTTTTCCTTTTTTTAAAACCCTGTACTTCTTTATGGCTATATTATTAGTAAAAAAAAAAAACCACAAGGTAAAACACATTGTGTATTCAGGTGTGTCAATTTAGTGTGGAATGACTCCAGTACAGAAATGTGTGATAAGCGTGTGGTCAGATTTTATTGAAATTACTCCTTGTGATGTTTCTTTGGCTATTCCATTATATTTTTATAACTGATAAAATCATTTGTATTATAATGCTGTTTTGGTTTTATCTATTGATGTTACAGATATTTTAGTTAATCTGACCACTTTCAATATTATGTTGACTGTTTATAAATTTCATGAAAGACCTATTCTGAAACATACCTTCCATAAATGTAGCTTAAATGCAAATTGTAATAGTAGTAAAATTCATATGTGTGTAGAGTCACTTTAGGGGCTTTTTGAGATTTTAGTGAAGGAGAGATTGGATCAAAAGGGTTTATTTTAGTATGAGTGGCTAATGTGAAAGAACATCTGTATTAATTGGTTGATTATAAGTCGTAATCCACTCTGACCTGCAGGTGATTGAAATAAGCTAGTTGTTAGGAAATCTTAATTTACGTTGGGTTTAAAATAAGCCTGGGGCATATTTCTTAAAACCCACTTTTTCTTACTTTTAATATCACACCTAATTTTACTGAGCAGTAAGTTCTCATTATGTACTACTATTTATCTGAGCAAATTAAATAGACAAAATACGTTTGTGCCTAATAGCATTTACCCTTCTGAGGAATCCTGGTAATTGTGTAATGCCGTTTTTACAGGTATTTGCCAAATTAATGGGCACTTACTTCCATATTTCTGAGTCAAGGAAAATGTATATTGGTAAATCGTGTTGCAAAAGAATTTTCAAGAAATATTTTGTTGAAGTAAACTATAACTGAAAAAAATCAACTACTTATTGACCTTTATAGAAGTGTTTAAAAGCCCATGCTCTCCTTATTTCTGTAATTTCAGAGAGCCAACTGCTCTCATTTCCTTCTGGCTTGTTCTACTCGTGTTTTGTATTTTCAAGTAAATAAAAATATTCTTATGGGGAACTTCCATTTAGGGGGAAAAAAAAAAGAAAAGATCTGTTAAGTGTTCCTCTCTCTTTGAATTGTGCATAATCATTTTTATGTTAACTTGGATTAGAGTGTGAGTTTTAATGGTAATTTTTGTATTGATTTTACCCAGTAAGTTATATTTTAGAAAGTAAGCAATTTTATAGTGGTTCAAAAATTAGTTGTAGAGAGTGATTTCAACCCCCAAGCACCTAATTTTGACAAGTTGCCTTTTTATTCCTCACTACCGTCACAAATGTCCCTTGAATACGGGTTTCCAGTGGAGTTTGTGAATTAAAGGGTATTGGGGGAAGGGAGGCAAGAGAGGGAGGGGCAGTGGAGATGTGGAAAGGTGGAAGATAAGTTTAGAAACATCAAGAGCAATTCCGAAAACCAACAATTTGGATCAGCTGTCATGAAGTCAGAGGACTAAAAAAAGAAAAATTTAGGGCTGTGTTTATGTGCAAAGGATTGCATTAACCAGGATTACAATTTAGTTTCTTTTATTTAAGGTAAAAATCTAAAGCTAATTGTGGCAATATAACCCTGATGTTTATAGGATTACGTTGTTGTCTTTTGCTATACTTTATTACCAAAAAAATAAAAGATGGAATGGAAATTTTAATTCCTTTTAAATTATTTCAGCTAAGATCAAGTTTATATTTTCCCCATGTTTATAGGCTGCTATTTAATCAATAAAAATTTAATTACTGGCATGTAGTTGAAACAATTATGATGTGTTATGTTGATATAACCACTTTATATTTCCTAGTGCACTTTGACATACACTGTCATCTGACTATGGAGTACAACCCTCTTCTTTAGTAATGTATTTCCATGGGTTGCATATTTTTCTGCTGGAATGTTAAGGAAATAAGTTCTTATTTATGTTACATATATATAATAAATTATGGGATTCTGCAATTGCCAGATGGTCATTTAAACTATTTATATTGCAATATGGTCCTTAAAGCCAATTATTTTGAATGGAAATGTGTCATCACCTAATTTTATCTCTGGGCCAGTTTAAATATTAATGACTTATCTTAGTAGAGCTGCATGCTTAAACATACTTTTCCAGAGTAACTCAAATATTAATTTTGAGTGCTTTAAGACTTTTTTCTTTTGAGCAAGTTTCAGCGAGATTAAAAATGTCTATAATACAACAAATTTAGTGAAAGCCTCTTATTTTAGAATTTTTTTCATTCACGCTGTTAGCGCTCCAAAAATATCTGTGGGGAGAGAAAGGTTTAATGATATGATTCGTTGTAAATGTTTAGCACATTATCTTACATTGAATTTTTATTTTTTTAACAATTTGAGAGTTCAACTTAAGTATGCAGTGTTTAGGACATACAGTTTATTGCAATAAATGTTAACTTTTCTTTTTATAATAAAATTAACCTTTATTCTAGTTGATTTCATAATTATTCTTAATATTTAGCTGTGGCTATTATGAAAGTATATTTGATAGCCAATTTTTTAAAACTATTGTGAAATGACATCTAACTTAGTACATGCTTTATTATTTCATGCTGGTTGGGGCAATGCAATGACTTATGACCTTATGATTGTCACATGTTGAACTTTAAAGCTCTACCGGTTTGCTATGGACACTTTTACTTTGTTGTTTTAATGTTTTTGTGCTTTTGTAATTATTGAGGATAAGGGTTTTCTTAATTTTAAGATGATATAAATTGCAAGTTTGGTGGTGTTTTTTTTTAATCTTCAAATCCCTTCCAAACAATTTAATTTAGTTATTCAATAGTAGAAATAGCAGAAGGAACTAGACTAAAAATTAGAAGACTTGAGTTCTAAGGCTGAGCTGAACCAATCTATGACCTTGAGTAATTAGGTGTTTTAGAGTCAAAATATTTTCTTTACAATTATATATGAATTATTTTCAAAACGTGTGTGTACTTCTGTTTCTAAAATTCTTCAATCTTCTTAACCTATTGTTTTAGTGAAGGAGGCAACTGGGGTAGGGAATGATATACTAAAACTGGGTCTTTGTACATTATCAAGAAGTACAAGACAAGAATGAACACAGATTTGGTATTTTTATGAAATAATAATTTAAAATAATGTAGTTGATGGTACATAGAAAATAATATGTAAACACTGTTGTTGGTAGAGCCAGAGAGGTGGGGCTCTTGGGTTCTCAAAGCTTGCTTTCTATGTTTGGTACAATGATTTTATTTTATTTTATTTTTTTTATAAATTTATTTATTTACTTATATTTTTTTGCGGTACACAGGCCTCTCACTGTTGTGGCCTCTCCCGTTGCGGAGCACAGGCTCCGGACGCGCAGGCTCGGCGGCCATGGCTCACGGGCCCAGCCGCTCTGCGGTATGTGGGATCTTCCCGGCCCGGGGCACGAACCCGCATGGCCTGCATCAGCAGGCGGACTCTCAACCATTGCGCCACCAGGGAAGCCCAGTACAATGATTTTAGATGAGAGCTTAAAGGGAGTTGAGAGCTCATCTACTCCCCACACTCTCATTTCTGAGATGAGGAAATGAGACCTATAGAAAGCGTCTAGAGAAAGATCACAGAATTAGTTAGTGGTATCACACTTTGAATACCTAATTCTCAATAGTCTAAGCTCCTCAGAAGGCTTCTCTCAACATCTAGTCTCTAGTTGTAGAGATCTGAAACATAATACAGATTAGGCAGGTATTCTATGAAAGTTACTTTGATGTTAACTATATTATCCATGTTCTTTCCTATATATTTTTAACCTTAAAAATCTTAGGAAAAAAGATTATTAAAAATCTTTAATATAATTTTGTGGCACCACTATGCTAAGGACTTTGTATGCATTCATCTCATTTAAACCTCTTAACAATCCTATGAAGATTTTTAATTCTAGTTTCTATATTGTTACTGATTCTGTCCATAGCTTTGTAGTATTGAAGGCAGCTGTTATCTACCTTAATTTTATAGGTGGGGAAATTTGAGACATTTAAAGAAAAAGAGAAAAAAGTAGTAATACTTAATAGTGATCTGAAGGGAAATATTTGATATTGTGTTAGAAATCCCTCTTGGATCTTTAATAATTTTTATTTGTCATCAATGAATTTTTAAACACTATACTGACTATAATGAATACCAAAATTTATCCTAAGTTCATAAATTTGGGAGAATTATGAAGCTCATTTGACTTTATTTACTAACTTTTTTCTTTTTGATAAAGTGGTTGAAAAAAAACTGTAGAAAAATTTAGTGGATTAAACCAAAGATATAAATCTCTTTAGATAACAAAGAACTAAGTACAGAAACACGTCAAGTGGCAGTTTCTTATCACTAAACACATACAGTGGGCTGGTGTTGGTGCAGTCTATGGGTACTAGGTTTCTTTGTTTTTTTGTTTTTTTTTACGCGGGCCTCTCACTGTTGTGGCCTCTTCCGTTGCGGAGCACAGGCTCCGGATGCGCAGGCTCAGTGGCCATGGCTCACGGGCCCAGCCGCTCTGCGGCATGTGGGATCTTCCCAGACCGGGGCACGAACCCATGTCCACTGTATCGGCAGGCGGACTCTCAACCACTGTGCCACCAGGGAAGTCCTGGGTACTAGGTTTTGAATATAATCTAAGAAGAAATGTTTTTAAAGGAAAGGTAAGAAAAATAGGTGAAATAATCTCTAATTCAATACGTTAGGGATGAGTGATCCTTTAATTGATAATATTTAACAAGATAATAATCACTTAACAAGACTGTGCAGTGCTTTGGGGGTACCAAAGACATTATTTGAAAGAGAAAAGAGAATCTGGAAGAAAAAGTTAGAACTAAGAAATCCATGGAAGAAGAAAAAGGAAGTTCTAAACGCCAGTTCCAGTGTCTGGTTGAATCTGATTTTTCTAATGCCTAAGTGCTTCTGTATGAATACTGGGAAATATATAAGCAGCCTAGTTACACTGTGTTAATAGGTGGACGAGCCACAAAGGCCTGTCCTAGGAAGGGAATTCTTGAGATGGGTGGAGTGGGAGGTTAACTACAACATCTCAAAGGTCCTTCTAACTGCCTCGGCAGCAGCAAACACTTACTGAGCTAGGCATTGGGCATCCGGAGATAAAGAGAAATATCCCCAACCGCGACTTCACAGATCTTCTCGAGATCTTTATACTTGTTCCACCCTGCCTCCCACTGCACCCCACCCCACAACTTTCCACATCCATTTTGCTTTTTGAAATGTCCACTTACCCCAGAAGGCATAACTGAAACTTCATAGAGGAGGAGAGTGTGTGGATGCATGGAAAACAGGAGTTGATTCAGTTATTTGGAATAAAAAGGCGGTAACAAGGAGTCTGAGACAGATGGAAAGAATGAGCTGATTAAATGAGGAATGAGTAGTTGGGAATGAGCCAGCAGGAGACTTCGTCACCTGTGGAGGAAACTGATATGTACAGTGTTGTCATCCTATACGTTATGTGTTATAAGACAAGGAGAAAACATGATTTGTATGCTTAGTGCATAACCTCAGGTTATGCCCCCTTGGTGTAAGACTTTCTTTTTCTTCTAGTCACTTAAGAATTATCTCCTTACTCTCTAGAAGAAGTATAATCCTCTTTTTAGGTCCCCTGATGCATTTTATGCCTGGGAACATTTTCCTCCCGGATATCTACATGGCTCTTTCTCTCACTTTATTTAGGTCTCCACTTAAACATCAGCTCCTAAGAGAGACCTCTCTGACTGCTTTATCTGAAATAGTAGCATCTTTCACATACTCTTCCCTTCCCCTCAACATTATATACCTAATTGTTTGTGTCTTATCTGCTCACCTGCTGAAATCTAAGTTCCATAAGAGCAGTGATATTGTCTGCCTTGCTTATTCCTATATCCCAGCAAGTCAAAGAGTGTCTAGCACGTAGTAAGACCTCAAAAAATACACGTTGAATGTATGAATAAACAAACTTGACATATAAACTAAGATGTATAAGGATGGATTGCACTCCTGTCTTTCCAGAGAAAGGAAATGTCAGCAGATAGTATCACTGAGAGAGATGATAGCCCAGGTTATCTTCTCCAGATAGGAAACAGGTTTTAAGATGGATAAGTGCTTATGTATCCAGAGACAAAGTGTACATAAAGAATTTTGTTTTTAATTGTTGTCAGCCTTTAAGTTTGCTCTAAGACTTTGAAATGAATTGCTTTTTCACAGTGTTTTACAACAACTCTGGTACATTTACCATTGAACAAATTAGGGTAACCAAAGGTTTGAAATGAAGAGTTTGAGGTTTGGCTTTTTCAAATTTATCCTGCTTAAGCTAGTAACCTTTTGTAGCTTTCATCTTTATGTTTTTCACTTGTTTAAGAATTGAGGTTATGCTTGCAGACATCTAATGTATACATTTGTGTCGATTTATCTAGACAAGTCAGGCAAGAAATCAATTTGCCCCTTTTTCAGATAACTGTGTGTACAATGACTGAATACTCCAAGAGAGGAGGTATCTTATTTTTGCTTGAACTTCCAAATTATCGTTCTTCAGCTTATTTAGATTTGACTTACTCTACCTATAGTTTTGACTTCTTCTATCTATGGTATATAGCAGCAATTCAAAGTTAGTAAGATAAGTTATCTCTTCTACTAAGAGTGGTAGGAGAGTTCAACCTAATATGGTAAAGACGGTCACAGAAAAGAGAAAATGTAAGGTAAGTAGGTATTAGCTAAAGCCAGAAAATCAGATGTGGTCATTTAAGAATGAACTGCTTTAGTATTCAGGAAAAAAAGAGGGGAGGACCAAGGACAGTGCTCTGGAAGGCATCCAAAGAGAGCAGCCACAAAAGATAATGAATAGCTGGAGAATTAGGAGACAACAATTTTAAATTGGGGCGGGAGAGAGCAGTATATGCTGTCAAGTCAACTAGGGTAGAAGAGAGAGAACAGAATATCATAAATATGAGAGACTGTTGTTGAAGCCAGTCTTTAAAATATATAAACATTCTCAAAAGTCAAAGAGAAATCAGTGAAATCCTAAATGGAACAACAACACAACTAGATTTAATTTAGTTATTTAAATTCAGAAAGAAAGGAAGAAACCCTAAGTTTGAGATCTTAATCAGTCTTTCAAGTTTAGATGAAAATATTGAAGTGGATAATAAGAAACATGCTTGTGAAACCACAAAGACCCTGACACTGGGTTGGGAGTAAGAGACAAAGGCAGGAAACCAGGAGGGAATTAAGTTTCTGTTCCTGGAGAAGCCAGCACAACAGAAAAACAAAAACCAAAAAAAACTGGCCATACCCTAGTTCAAATTGACTGCAACACTGCTTTCACTATTATTCCCCTAATCAAAAAATGTCTGTGATTCTGTTATTTATAGCATTGTGGTTTTCCATCTTCTTTCCACCACAACCCATACGCCAAATAGCAGCCACATGGATACTCCAGAACCCTTGGAGCCTGTGGGTTATGCACAATTCATGCAGCTGTATCCTGATCTATCATATCCAGGAAAGCACATCTGAGTGTAACTGAGATCACAGGATAGTCTGTGAATTGGCTCTTTTAAAGATTGTTTTTGTTTATTACTATTTTCACAAATGCCTTTTCAAAATTTACAAAAATAATGTGTTTATTCCCTTCAGCAAAATTATACCAAGAAAATTTAATAAACTTTTCTTCATTGTCTCTCCTTTCCTCTTTCTTCCTTTCCTTTCCTGTTTCCCCTTATCTTCCACATTTCTGTATAATCATGTAAGCATACACACGCACATATAAAGGGTTCTGGGTTGTTTGTTTTTAAATAAGAATAGGATCATCATATGCCAGTTTCTCTGCAGTTTGCTTTTCTAACAGTACACTCTGAACATCCTTCCAGATAAACAGATGTAGATCTCATTCTTTTTAATTAGTTGTACAATGTTCCATTCAGGTTGTTTCATGATTTTTGCCACTACAAACAAGGCTGCAATAAACACCCTTTTCTATGTATCCTTACAAATAGCAACTTTGTTTCTAAACATAGATTCCCCCAAAGTAGGGTTGCTGAGTCAAGGGTATATACACTTATATTTTTGACAGGTATTTCCAAATTACTTTTCACAAGGATTACAGCAAATCAGTCTAAGCTGGCAGTGTTTTTACTTTATAATGAAAATACATAAATCATTATTAATAACAGATTCCTTGCCACAAATCCTGAAATTGATCACAACATACCAGTGTGCCATATGATGTAGCTGAGGACTACTGCAGTCTGAATTCAGCCTCATCCTCTCTGCTTTTAACATTGTGTAACCTTCTAGACCAGTTTGATGCCCACTCACTTTGTACACTTTCCTTTATGTAGCCCAGCCCATAGCAACCTCATCCTTCATCTGATGGTATCCAATGGCAACTACTGACCATACAGATTTTTATACCTAAGTCAGTGCTACAGCACACAGTAGGTGTCCAATAACTATTTGTTGGATTAATACTGTTTTCTTAATTTATTATTTATCTCTTCAACTAGATCCATTCTTTTAAGACAAGCAAAGCTAATGCTACAGCACTTAGCACTTAAGATACTCAATTTAGGTTGGCTTTTTAAACAAAGAACCACAGAGAAGAAGAGCAAATAATGTGGTTTTACCTTTAGTCATATATTTTACCCCTTTTAGGGCAAATTGGAACTGTAAGAATCCAGTACCAGCAATAACAGTAACAACATTTGTGTTCAGCAGTTACTATATGCAAGGCACAAGTCGAGCTGCAAAGGATACAGCAGCGAGCAAGGCCAGTGTTGTTTCTGTCTTTGTGAAGCTTATGGTCTTATGGATGTTACATTTAAAATATTTGTAGGTAGAAAAAAAAAAGATAAAATATGTGTAGGAAATGTTAAAACAATGGTGTCCAATTTCAGGCTCTTTCCAGCAGAGGCTGTGGAATATTTATCTATTCATTCAACATTTAGTGCCAATTCTGCCAGGCACTGAAGAGAAAGCCCAAAGGCAGCCAGACCTTTGCTGGGAGACAGCAAACTAACCAGGGTGACTGCTTGTTGGTGATAGACCTGTTTCCCAAACTAGCTTCACCGTTTCTGTATCTGTGTATAGCAGCAAAGGAATAGACAGAGTAGTTAATGTTAGCGTGTACTCTAGGGGCATTCCTTGTTCAGGAAGGGTGCCAATCCCCATCACTACCTAAAACACAAACCACCAAGGAGTGTGCTCCTGTCATTCACTTCAGCGGAAGCCAGTCTTTCTGTCCAGTCCTCACTTTTCATATGAGGAAACGAAGGCCAAGTACAGTTAGTACAGTACTGTGGGTAAGAATTAGGACTCTGCAGTCAAATTCTCTGGGTATGACTGTTTAACAGTTGTGTGACCTTGAGCAAGTTTGTAACCCTGTAAGCCCTCAGTTCCCTCACCTTTAAAATGGGCACAATGAGATAATGGGTATAAACCTCATAGCACAGCGTCTGGCCGTTGTAAAGCACTTGCGAACTGTTAGCTAATTTTAGTGACATGGCTAAGATTAGACGGCTCCTTAAATGCCAAAGGTTCCTGCTTGAGAACTGTGTCCATTATGCCATACCATTGCTATTCGTAAGCTGTCTTTAATTGAGGTAATTCTTAAACTAGCTTCATTATGATCTTAACTTTCAAACTAAGTAATTATAGTTACGTAATGGAGACTTTCACCTCTGGTACCATTATCAGATTTTTTGGCCATAAGTTTGAAGAGGAACTGAAAAATGCATATGTGATGGATGTTTTGTTAAAATGAGTGCAGAGTGCTTCCTTCCCTTCTGGCTCCCTCTCCACTGCGTCCTCCCTCCCCACCACGCTCCTCCACTCTGAGTCACTCTTCCACTACTTGAACCTCTTAGGAACTCCGTTAAGGTAAATCAGGATAATTGTCTGAAGAAGAGCAATCCTCTCATGTCTTGACCAACTTCTGCGATTTTATAAGTAAGTTCATTGCTTCTATCATCTGATCTCTTCATGTATCTTTAGCTTCTTCTTAAAGAGGATATTAACTCTCTAAAAGTCATATTACAGTATTAAGTTTCTACCTCTTCAGAGAGGGACTTTAAGAAAATAGTTTTTTAATGATTCAAAATGAATTAAATCTCACCATTAAAAGGACTTTTACTTTCTGGATGTAGATTTTCAAATACCTAATTGTTCATGTTGATATCTAAATTTATTATATTTCAACAAGCTTTTCCGTGTTGGAGCCATCTTTCAGGAGCAACTTTGTTTCCCTTTCTCTGCTTTCTCAAAGTGAATTTGTTTGATAGCTGTATCAGGTAGTACTTGCTCTATAACAAACCATCCCCAAATTTAGTGCCTTTAAAATAATAACCATTCTTTTCCCCTCATGAGTCTTCAGGTCAGCTGGGCAGTTCTACCGATCTGGCCGGGCTCAGCTGATTTCAGCTGGGCTCACTCAGTGTGTCTGTGGCAGCTGGCTGGTTGACTGTAGTGATGAAGGCTGACAGCCATGTCTCATTATCCAGCAGGCTCTCCAGAGCTTATTCAGAGTGTACCAGCAGGGCTCCAAAAGAACCAGCAGAAGCATGCAAAGCTTCTTCAGGCCTAGACTTATTTCTACCTATTGTCAAAGGTTCTATTGGTCAAAGCAAGTTATAAGTCCAGGTCAAGATTCAGGCAGGAGGGACAGGAGCCACGAAGTTACACTGCAAAGGGCATGACTAGAGGGAGGGGCCTCTCTTGCGTTGTGTCCCTATAGTTATGGAATTGGGTGGATTTGAAATTGTGATCCTTCGGTTGGTGATATTCTAATTGCTTATGAAACTTGCCCAGGGTAGAAAGGCAGAGTCATTGTGACCAAAAGGATAAAAGCCTGGAATTCAGAGACTGAGGTTCAAATTCCAGCTCTATCACTTATTTCTGCAGTCCTGCACAACTTACTTACCCTTCCTGGTAGGCACTCAGTAATGGTTGATTCACCTGAATTTCATATTCTTTATGTGTAATTTATTAGAAAGAAAGGGTTAGGTTAGGTATCTGCTAAGTACTTAAATAATTGCTTTTATTCATGCAAGATAAAAATTGCTTTTATTCCTGGCTCCCATACTCTACTCAAGGTGTAAGACTCAGTTACTTCTTTGGAATAAAAAGGAAGGAAAGCGTGTTAGGGAAGGGAAGAGGAATATTTGACTAATTGTGGCCTCAAAATGAAGTGACCATTCACTGGGGAATTTCCCTATAAGAAAAGAATGGCTGAGACCCATAGTTAAGAGAGAAAAATCCATAGGTCTCTTTGGGTAGGATTCACTGTGTCGTGGGGTGAGAGTTGTAACATTAGACACAATCCAAATCTACATTTTAAAAAAAGAATTCTGGCCCCTCTTAGACACACTGGGTGCCTTCACATCAGATTGGGGAACTGTCATACCTAAATCAGGTATTACATGAGATAGGGAAAAGAACAGTATCATCCCACATTAACAGTTCTAAGTAGACTGCTTTTAAAAAATTAAAGGAGCCACCTAGAAATAAAATCACATGAATTCTTTTCCTTGTGTTGAAAATAGTTGTCGTATTGGGTAGCAACTAGACACAAATCTCTCTATCCTACTAGTAGGAAATAGAAGAGGTCACACACACACAAACACACATACATATGGTAAAATTAAATTAGCTCAACTCACACAAAGAGCCAGGTATTTCAGAATCCAGACAATCAGAAATGTTAGCTGGAGTTCTTATTGCCTCTTCTAGGAGGGTACCGGGTACATGTTCTCAAAAACTGAAAACTGAGACTGAACCACCTCTGGCATTAGCTAAGGGTGTGAACACAAGTCAGGTGATTTGTTTGGAAGGACAGTTACTTGGAAAGAAGAAAATTTTGTCAGGCTTGTAAAGTTCAGTACTCAGAAGTGGATGGTCATAAAGAGATGGCAGTAGAAGAGTGTTTCTCCCCACTAGTACCTGCTGATCACGTGGGTCACTAAGTGTATTACTGAGGACCTTCCACCTGTTCAGTGTTGCACTTGTGCTTCAGGGAAGGTGGAGAAATCATATTCTTCCTGATCTCAAAGGAGCCTCCATCTAGCTGGGGAGACAGGATGTAGATCCATAAAGTAATTAAGAAACAATGAACTGTAGCAGGTGCTGAAGAGTGTTCCAGGGCAAGACGGAGAAGGTGAGATAGAAAGAATCCTGTAGAAGAGGAGGCTCCCTTAATGTCGTAGATCTGTAGGGCCTCCAAGTCCTTATCTGAGAACTTATCTAAGGTTCCTTACCACTCTTAGCAATCAAATTGCTACTGCATTTGTGAGACATAGAAAGGCTGTGCTTAACCCTTTCAATTTTTCAGTTTATTTCTCCCACTTCTCTTGTGCATCAAGTATGAGAACTTTTTCAGCTTCCTGTAATCATCTAAGTTTACTCTCTTTTTCCTCTACACCTTTCAACTTTCTACTGGGTAATGACTTTACCTATTGTGCCTTAGAAAAATTCTAATTGGCACAGACCTAATTTCAGGAAGCCTCACTTGAAAGCTAAATAACACTGAGGGTTTCCAAAACTGATAGAGCACTGTGCCTCCTTTAAAAGGGGAAAAATAGCGAAAAGTTGCAAAATACCAAACCCTGCCCTGTTTTTGCATCTCTCAAATATTCATCCAGAGACCATTAAGAAATTAACCTGAATTTTTTTGAAATAAGGATTTTTTTCTTAGTTTTTTAAAAAAGCACTTTACACTTTACTCTTTTATTCCTCTTTCATTAATCAATTGGGCAAGTAATGATAGTTCTCAGAGAAGTAGATTGACAGAAATTAAGTGGCGGTGTGCTATTATGATAGATGCTGATCTTTTGATTACTTTTGATATTTTTTGTGCTTTCCAGAAGTTGACAATTTGCTTGTAAATGAAAGTACATGATCTTCAATTCTTTAAAATATTTTAAAAATTGGAGTAACATTCTAATTTGTAAAATATGTGTATATATAAAAATTTTGTCTCTTAAAAATGTATCACAGACATCTTCTATGTCAAACAAATCTTTCTTTTTTCTTAATTTTTATTGGAGTGTAGTTGATTTACAGTGTTGTGTTAGTTTCAGGTGTACAGCAAAGTGAATCAGATACACACACACACACACACACACACACACACTCTTTTTTACATTCTTTCCCCATATAGGCCATTACAGAGCATTGAGTAGAGTTCCCTGTGCTACATAGTAGGTCCTTATTAGTTATCTATTTTATATATAGTGGTATATACATGTCAGTCCCAATCTTCCAATTTATCCCTCTACCCCACTCTTACCTCCTGGTAAGTTTGTTTTCTACATCTGTAACTTTTTCTGTTTTGTAGATAAGTTCATTTGTACCCTTTTTCGATTCCACATATAAGCAATATCATATGATACTCGTCTTTCTCTGTCTGACTTACTTCACTCAGTATGACAATCTCTAGGTCCATCCATGTTGCTGCAAATGGCATTATTTCATTCTTTTTCATGGCTGAGTAATACTCCATTGTAATTACTCCACTTCTCTATCCATTCCTCTGTTGATGGACATTTAGGTTGCTTATGTCCTGGCTATTGTAAATAGTGCTGCAATGAACATTGGGTGCATGTATCTTTTCAGATTATGGTTTGCCCACGCACAGCAACAAAGACCCAACTCAGCCAAAAATAAATAAATTAAATTAAAAAAAAAAAAAAAGAAAAAAGAATAGGTGGGATGACTAGACTTCCTTAGCTGAAAGAGTGAGGGCCTGAGAAGGATTTTGGATAAGTTCAAATATAGCTGCTGACCTGATGTCAGCCTGAAGTCTGGCAAGGTACTGTGTTGAATCTAGCATCTCCCTGCATGATTTAGAATATTGGAAAGTTAAACAACATAAATATTGAGGAGTGAACAAACGTTGGGAAAAGACAATAAAGGCAGTGGCATATTTTATATATTAATAGAGTGGCTTAAATAAGACAGTTGTAGAAGCT
The DNA here is from genome assembly GCF_964341445.2 of Mesoplodon mirus. Lineage (NCBI taxonomy): Eukaryota > Metazoa > Chordata > Mammalia > Artiodactyla > Ziphiidae > Mesoplodon > Mesoplodon mirus. The sequence goes on from NC_138980.1 coordinate 63,987,645, forward strand.
GAAAGACAGGAAAGAAAAAAATGAATCTATGTGATATCTTGAAAACACATTTTTCTGTTTTACCATAGGTACCTTTTTTTTTCTCAAGGTAACAGTAGTGTTTTCTTTTTTTTAATTGCACACGTCTGTAAACCTAATTAATAGGTTTTTTCTATTCTTTTTTTATACAGCAGGTTCTTATTAGTCATCAATTTTATACACATCAGTGTATACATGTCAATCCCAATTGCCCAAGTCAGCACACCACCATCCCCACCCCATCGCGGTTTTCCCCCCTTGATGTCCATACGTTTGTTCTCTACATCTGTGTCTCAACTTCTGCCCTGCAGACTGGTTCAGCTGTACCGTTTTTCTAGGTTCCACATATATGCATTAATATACGATATTTGTTTTTCTTTCTGACTTCACTCTGTATCACAGTCTCTAGATCCATCCACATCTCAACAAATGACCCAGTTTTGTTCCTTTTTATGGCTGAGTAATATTCCGTTGTATATATGTGCCACATCTTCTTTATCCATTCATCTGTTGATGGGTATTTAGGTTGCTTCCATGACCTGGCTATTGTAAGTAGTGCTGCAATGAACATTGGGGTGCATGTGTCTTTTTGAATTGTGGTTTTCTCTGAGTATATGCCCAGTAGTGGGATTGCTGGATCATATGGTAATTCTATTTTTAGTTTTTTAAGAAACCTCTATACTGTTCTCCATAGTGGCTGTATCAATTTACATTCCCACCAACAGTGCAAGAGGGTTCCCTTTTCTCCACTGCCTCTCCAGCATTTGTTATTTGTAGATTTTCTGATGAAGCCCATTCTAACTGGTGTGAGGTGATACCTCATTATAGTTTTGATTTGCATTTCTCTAATAATGAGTGATGTTGAGCAGCTTTTCATGTGCTTCTTGGCCATCTGTATGTCTTCTTTGGAGAAATGTCTATTTAGCTCTTCTGCCCATTTTCGGATTTGTTTGTTTGTTTTTTTAATATTGAGCTGCATGAGCTGTTTATATATTCTGGAAATTAATCCTTTGTCTGTTGATTCATTTGCAAATATTTTCTCTCATTCTGAGGGTTGTCTTTTCGTCTTGTTTATGGTTTCCTTTGCTGTGCAAAAGCTTTTAAGTTTCATTAGGTCCCATTTGTTTATTTTTGTTTTTATTTCCATTACTCTAGGAGATGGATCAAAAAAGATCTTGCTGTGATTTATGTCAAAGAGTGTTCTTCCCATGTTTTCCGCTAAGAGTTTTATAGTGTCTGGTCTTACATTTAGGTCTCTAATCCGTTTTTTTCCATATAATTATAGAGTCTATTTATTTATGGAATAAAGGACCAGCTAACAGTATAATCTACACTAAAGCCATGATAATTCTTCATGAACTTAGTTGGGAGTTATCCAGAGCTCTTCTGGGAGTTATTCTGCAAAGCAACTCCATTATCTTCTGACAGATCAATAATGTGAACCATCATAAAGGGTGTTTCAAGAGTCTGGCTAGTGAACTTCATTTCCATTTTGCTCTGGATCAGTGGTTCTCAAACTTCAGTTGCATCAGAATTACTTGGAGAGTTTGTTAAAACACGGATGCTGGGACTCATCCCCAGAGTTTCTGCTTTAGGAGTCATGGGGTGGGGCCTAAGAATCTCCAGTTCTATTAAGTTCCCAGATGTTGCTGCTGCTGTTGGTTGAGGTCCACACTTTGAAAAACATTGTTCTAGTACACAGTTAACATGCATGGAAGATACCTAGTCTACATTTCTAAGTTGGCCAGCATCCAGGGAATTTCAGGGGTCTTCCAAATGCCATCAACTCTACTGAAGCTCTCTAAAGAACCCATGAAGCTCCAGACATCTCACAAACCCTTTGGACTTCTAGATAAAGATGTAAACATATGAAAAACCCAGAGGTAGCGGGGATTACACTTCTTAAATTTCTAGGAAAGCTTCAGGCCCTTGGAGGCTCTGCTGACTTTTGAGTCCAGATCATAGGGTTATCCTGCAGCCTACCTAATTATATACTTGGTCCAGTTGATTTTGTTTTGACTTAATTCTCCCAAGCAGACCAGACCCTATAATAATTTTAGCATCTCGCCCCTGCCCAATTATGCCTTTCTAATATTACAGGCCTATTACATATACTCCTAAATTCACAGCCGTTTCAGTGAGTTTTATGATGATTATAATTTGCTTTCCAGTCCCTTTTTACACACACACACACACACACACACACACTGTATTTTATTTTTACAAGAGATAACTAAACTGACACCAAGCATTGTAAATGGATGACCACAACAAAAGCAACAATGATTGCAATTACCAAACACGAAACACACTCATACTGTGTCATAATATTGACATTCAGTCCAGTAATCCTTCACTGTAACAGCTCCTTTACTTTGCTGTGAAAATTTATTTGTGTATTTTTTGCCTCTGAGTCCTTATGGTATTTTTTTTTATTCAAACAGAAAGTCACAAATGTTATAATCATCCTCATCAGTTCACTCAGTCCCATGTAATTAACTTTTTTATCTTGATCTTTTGTTAGCACTTTTATGAATTCATCAGTTTTCCGTTAGAGTTCTGAAAATGCTTATTCATTCAGTTCAGCAGTATAGTCAGTTACCAGAAACCTGTACTTGTCAGAGTCTTTTCCATGAATTCCTCGAAGATGAAACCCTTTTATAGGAACATTTTTGAAAAAGCATCAGAGTACACCCAGAACTGTCTGTAAATGACAAAAGACTTTAAAATGACCACGGTTAAAGATTTGATGAAAGTTCATAATAATGCAATTGACAAGGAAATTTAGTTATTTCTGAGATATACATTTTAAAGTAATAACTAGAATTATGACTTATAACATTATACCAGAACATATAAGATTTTTAGAAATTTCATGTAATGTCTGAAACATTTATATTAATAGATTTCCATACAAATAACCCAAAGAAAGTACAGTGTTAGTTGTTTTTGTTTGTTTTTTTATACTGCAGGTTCTTATTAGTCATCAGTTTTATACACATCAGTTATACATGTCAATCCCAATCGCCCAATTCAGCACACCACCATCCCCACCCCACTGTGGTTTTCCCCCCTTGGTGTCCATAGGTTTGTTCTCTACATCTGTGTCTCAACTTTTGCCCTGCAGACCGGTTTAGCTGTACCGTTTTTCTAGGTTCCACATATATGCATTAATATACGATATTGGTTTTTCTCTTTCTGACTTACTTCACTCTGTATGACAGTCTCTAGATCTATCCATGTCTCAACAAATGACTCAATTTCGTTCCTTTTCATGGCTGAGTAATATTCCACTGTATATACGTACCATAACTTCTTTATCCATTCGTCTGTCGATGAGCATGTAGGTTGCTTCCATGACCTAGCTATTGTAAATAGTGCTGCAGTGAACATTGGGGTGCATGTGTCTTTTTGAATTGTGGTTTTCTCTGGGTATATGCCCAGTAGTGGGATTGCTGGGTCATATGATAATTCTATTTTTAGTTTTTTAAGGAACCTACATACTGTTCTCGATAGTGCCTGTATCAATTTACATTCCCACCAACAGTGCAAGAGGGTTCCCTTTTCTCCACTCTCTCTCCAGCATTTGTTGTTTGTAGATTTTCTGATGATGCCCATTCTAACTGGTGTGAGGTGATACCTCATTATAGTTTTGATTTGCATTTCTCTAATAATGAGTGATGTTGAGCAGCTTTTCATGTGCTTCTTGGCCATCTGTATGTCTTCTTTGGAGAAATGTCTATTTAGCTCTTCTGCCCATTTTCGGGTTTGTTTGTTTGTTTTTTTAATATTGAGCTGCATGAGCTGTTTATATATTCTGGAAATTAATCCTTTGTTGATTCATTTGCAAATATTTTCTCTCATTCTGAGGGTTGTCTTTTCGTCTTGTTTATGGTTTCCTTTGCTGTGCAAAAGCTTTTAAGTTTCATTAGGTCCCATTTGTTTATTTTTGTTTTTATTTCCATTACTCTAGGAGATGGATCAAAAAAGATCTTGCTGTGATTTATGTCAAAGAGTGTTCTTCCCATGTTTTCCGCTAAGAGTTTTATAGTGTCCGGTCTTATATTTAGGTCTCGAATCTATTCTGAGTTTATTTTTGTGTATGGTGTTAGGGAGTGTTCTAATTTCATTCTTTTACATCTAGCTGTCCAGTTTTCCCAGCACCACTTGTTGAAGAGACTGTCTTTTCTCCATGGTATATCTTTGCCTCTTTTGTCATAGATTAGTTGACCATAGGTGCGTGGGTTTATCTCTGGGCTTTCTATCTTGTTCCATTGATCTATGTTTCTGTTTTTGTGCCAGTACCATATTGTCTAGATTACTGTAGCTTTGTAGTATAGTCTGAAGTCAGGGAGTCTGATTCCTCCAGCTCCGTTTTCTTCCCTCAAGACTGCTTTGGCTATTCAGGGTCTTTTGTGTCTCCATACAAATTTTAAGATGATTTGTTCTAGTTCCGTAAAAAATGCCATTGGCGGGCTTCCCTGGTGGCGCAGTGGTTGAGAGTCCGCCTGCCAATGCAGGGGACACGGGTTCGTGCCCCGGTCGGGAGGATCCCACATGCCGTGGAGCAGCTGGGCCCGTGAGCCATGGCCGTTGAGCCTGCGTGTACGGAGCCTGTGCTCTGCAATGGGAGAGGCCACAACAGTGAGAGGCCCACATACCGCAAAAAAAAAAAAAAAAAAAAAAAAAAAATGCCATTGGTAATTTTATAGGGATTGCATTCAATCTGTAGATTGCTTTGGGTAGTATAGTCATTTTCACAATACTGATTCTTCCAGTCCAACAATATGGTATATCTCTCCATCTGTTGGTATCATCTTTAATTTCTTTCATCAGTGTCTTAGAGTTTTCTGCATACAGGTCTTTTGTCTCCCTAGGTAGGTTTATTCCTAGGTATTTTATTCTTTTTGTTGGGAGTGTTTCTTTAATTTCTCTTTCAGATTTTTCATCATTAGTGTATAGGAATGCAAGAGATTTCTGTGCATTAATTTTGTATCCTGCAACTTTACCAAGTTCACTGATTAGCTCTAGTAGTTTTCTGGTGGCATCTTTAGGATTCTCTATGTATATAGTATCATGTCATCTGCAAACAGTTTTACTTCTTCTTTTCCAATTTGTATTCCTTTTATTTCTTTTTCTTCTCTGATTACCAAGGCTAGGAGTTCCAAAACTATGTTGAATAATAGCAGTGAGTGTGGACATCCTTGCCTTTTTCCTGATCTTAGAGGAAATGCTTTCAGTTTTTCACCATTGAGAATGATGTTTGCTGTGGGTTTGTCATATATGGCCTTTATTATGTTGAGGTAGGTTCCCTCTATTCCCACCTTCTGGAGAGTTTTTTATCATAAATGGGTGTTGAATTTTGTCAAAAGCTTTTTCTGCATCTATTGAGATGATCATATGGTTTTTATTCTTCAATTTGTTAATATGGTGTATCACACTGACTGATTTGCATATATTGAAGAATCCTTGCATCCCTGGGATAAATCCCTCTTGATCATGGTGTATGATCCTTTTAATGTGTTGCTGGATTCTGTCTGCTAGTATTTTGTTGAGGATTTTTGCATCTATATTCATCAGTGATATTGGTCTGTAATTTTCTTTTTTTGTAGTATCTTTGTCTGGTTTTGGTATCAGGGTGATGGTGGCCTCACAGAATGAGCTTGGGAGTGTTCCTTCCTCTGCAACTTTTCAGAAGAGTTTGAGAAGGACGGGTGTTAGCTCTTCTCTAAATGTTTGATAGAATTCACCTGTGAAGCCATCTGCTCCTGGACTTTTGTTTGTTGGAAGATTTTTAACCACAGTTTCAATTTCATTACTTGTGATTGGTCTGTGCATATTTTCTGTTTCTTCCTGGTTCCGTCTTGGAAGGTTATACCTTTCTAAGAATTTGTCCATTTCTTCCAGGTTGTCCATTTTATTGGCGTAGAGTTGCTTGTAGTAATCTCTCGTGATCTTTTGTATTTCTGCAGTGTCTGTTGTAACTTCTCCTTTTTCATTTCTAATTTTATTGATTTGAGTCCTCTTCTCTTTTTCTTGATGAGTCTGGCTAATGGTTTATCAATTTTGTTTATCTTCTCCAAGAACCAGCTTTTAGTTTTATTGATCTTTGCTATTGTTTTCTTTGTTTCTATTTCATTTATTTCTTCTCTGATCTTTATGATTTCTTTCCTTCTGCTAACTTTGGGTTTTGTTTGTTCTTCTTTCTCTAGATCCTTTAAGGTGTAAGGTTAGATTATTTTCTTGAGATTTTTCTTGTTTCTTGAGGTAGGCTTGTATAGCTATAAACTTTCCTCTTAGAACTGCTTTTGCTACATCCCATAGGTTTTGGATTGTCGTGTTTTCATTGTAATTTGTCTCTAGGTAATTTTTTATTTCCTCTTTGATTTCTTCAGGGATCTCTTGGTTATTTAGTAATGTAGTGTTTAGCCTCCATGTGTTTGTGTTTTTTACCTTTTTTCTCCTGTAATTCATTTCTAATCTCGTAGCGCTGTGGTCAGAAAAGATGCTTGATATGATTTCAATTTTCTTAAATTTACTGAGACTTGATTTGTGACCCAAGATGTGATCTATCCTGGAGAATTTTCTGTGTGCACTTGAGAAGAAAGTGTAATCTGCTGTTTTTGGATGGAATGTCCTATGAATGTTAGTTAAATCTATCTGGTCTATTGTGTCATTTAAAGCTTCTGTTTCCTTATTAATTTCATTTCAGATGATCTGTCCACTGGTGTCAGTGAGGTGTTAAAGTCCCCCACTATTATTGTGTTACTGTCGATTTCCTCTTTTACAGCTGTTAGCAGTTGCCTTATATATTGAGGTGCTCCTATGTTGGGTGCATATATATTTATAATTGTTCTGTCTTCTTTTTGGATTGATCCCTTGATCATTATGTAGTGTCCTGTCCTTCCTTGTCTCTTGTAACATTCTTTATTTTAATGTCTATTTTATCTGATATGAGTATTGCTACTCCATCTTTCTTTTGATTTCCATTTGCATGGAATATATTTTTCCATCCCCTCACTTTCAGTCTGTATGTGTCCCTAGGTCTGAAGTGGGTCTCTTGTAGACAGCATATAGATGGGTCTTGTTTTTGTATCCATTCAGCCTGTGTCTTTTGGTTGGAGCATTTAATCCATTCACATTTAAGGTAATTATCAATATGTATGTTCCTATGACCATTTTCTTAATTTTTTTGTTTTTGTAGGTCCTTTTCTTCTCTTGTGTTTCCCACTTAGAGAAGTTCCTTTAGCATTTGTTGTAGAGCTGGTTTGGTGGTGCTGAATTCTCTTAGCTTTTGCTTCTCTGTAAAGCTCTTGATTTCTCCATCGAATCCGAATGAGATCCTTGCTGGGTGGAGTAATCTTGGTTGAACGTTTTTCCCTTTCATCACTTTAAGTATATCATGCCACTCCTTTCTGGCTTGTACAGTTTCTGCTGATAAATCAGCTGTTAACCTTATGGGAGTTCCCTTGTATGTTATTTGTCATTTTTCCTTTGCTGCTTTCAATAATTTTTGTCTTTAATTTTTGCAAAGTTGATTACTCTATGTCTCAGCGTGTTTCTCCTTGGGTTTATCCTCTATGGGACTTGCTGCGCTTCCTGGATTTGGGTGGCTATTTCCTTTCCCATGTTAGGGAAGTTCTCAACTTTAACCTCTTCAAATATTTTCTCAGGTCTTTGCTCTCTCTCTTTTCCTTCTGGGACCCCTATAATGCGAATGTTGTGCGTTTAATGTTGTCCCAGAGGTCTCTTAGGCTGTCTTCGTTTCTTTTCAGTCTTTTTTCTTTATTCTGTTCTGCAACAGTGAATTCCACCATTCTGTCTTCCAGGTCACTTACCCATTTTTCTGCCTCAGTTATTCTACTATTGATTGCTTCTAGTGTAGTTTTCATTTCAGTTATTGTATTGTTCATCTCTGTTTGTTCTTTAATTCTTCTAGGTCTTTCTTAAACATTTCTTGCATCTTCTCGATCTTTGCCTCCATTCTTTTTCCGAGGTCCTGGATCATCTTCACTATCATTATTCTGAATTCTTTTTCTGGAAGGTTGCCTATCTCCACTTCATTTAGTTGGTTTTCTGGGGTTTTATCTTGTTCCTTCATCTGGTACATAGCCCTCTGCCTTTTCATCTTGTCTTTCTGTGAATGTGGTTTTTGTTCCACAGGCTGCAGGATTGTAGTTCTTCTTGTTTCTGCTGTCTGCCCTCTGGTGGATGAGGCTATCTAAGTGGCTTGTGCTGGTTTCCTGATGGGAGGGACTGGTGGTGGGTAGAGTTGGGTGTTGCTCTGGTGGGCAGAGCTCATTAAAACTTTAATCTGCTTGACTGCTGATGGGTGGGGCTGGGTTCCCTCCCTGTCGGTTGTTTGGCCTGAGGCAACCCAACACTGGAGCCTACCTGGGCTCTTTGCTGGGTCTAATGGCAGATTCTGGGAGGGCTCACACCAAGGAGTACTTCCCAGAACTTCTGCTGCCAGTGTCTTTGTCCCCACGGTGAAACAGAGCCAGCCCCCGCCTCTGGAGGAGACCCTCTAACACTAGCACGTAGGTCTCGTTCAGTCTCCCCTGGGGTCACTGCTCCTCCTCCTGGGTCCTGATGCGCACACTACTTTTTTTTGTTTGCCCTCCAAGAGTGGAGTCTCTGTTTCCCCAGTCCTGTCAAAGTCCTGTAATCAAATCCCACTAGCCTTCAAAGTCTGATTCTCTAGGAATTCCTCCTCCCATTTCCAGACCCCCAGGTTGGGAAGCCTGACATGGGGCTCAGAACCTTCACTCCAGTGGGTGGACTTCTGTGGTATAAGTGTTTTCCAGTTTGTGAGTCACCCACCCAGCAGTTATGGGATTTGATTTTACTGTGATTGCGCCCCTCCTACCGTCTCATTGTGGTTTCTCCTTTGTCTTTGGATGTGGGGTATCTTTTTTGGTGAGTTCCAGTGTCTTCCTGTCAATGACTGTCCAGCAGCTAGTTGTGGTTCTGTTGTTCTTGCAAGAGGGAGTGAGAGCACGTCCTTCTACTCCGCCATCTTGGTTCAGGCTCCCATAGGTACCGTTTTAAATGAATTATTTCATACATATCAAAAGAAGTATGTAACATATGTATGATTTACAGAATAATAAAGCAAACACTTCTTTGTGCTCATCTCCCTAACATAAGGAAGAGATCATTACTGTTACCTTTGAAGCTCACTGCATGCCCCTTCCCAGTCATATCACCTTCCTGCCCAACCTTTGGTAACTATAATACTGAACTTTGTGTTTTTGCTTTCTTTTGCTTTATGATTTTATTACCTATTTATGTATCCCCAAATGATACATTATTTTGTTTTAGATGTTTTTTAACTTCATGTAATGGACTCAGGTTGAATGTGGTCTTTACAACATATTTTTTTAAATTCAATATTGTAAGGTTCATCCATATAATCTGAAGTATATTAATACAGATGTATGTTATGCCTTTGAATAAATATAGTACATTTTTCTGTTCTCCAGTTAATGAACATTTGGGTTTGTTTCCAGTTTTCTGCTATTTTGAACAATGCCACTGTGAAAATGTCTCTTAGTGTACATACTGTAAGAGTGTTTTCCTAGGGAATTATATCTAGAAGTGGAACAACTCAGTGAGAAGGTATACACATCCACAGCTTATAGATAATTCCAGATTGTTTCCAAGCAGTGTTATAAGTATTCTTTTTGCCCCACATGCTCACCAACATGTGGTAGTGCTGGTCTTCTGTGCCAGTTTGGTGTATGTGAAATATTTACATTTTGGTTTTTCATGGTACCATATAAGTAGATTCTTAAAAAATATTTAGAAATCAAGGCAGGGTTTTTTTGTCTGTTTTCTTTTAATGCAGAAATTGAGATTAGGACTTGGAATAAACATCATTTACAAAAGTGCCTAAAAGGAAATCTTTTTGGTATTCTGGAGCTACTCTGTCTCATTGAATAACACTAGTGTGTTAAATTACACATGGATGGTTTAGAAGTCAGAGCAATAATTGTGCTTATGGAACAGAATGATAGTAAGCTGTTTCTGAGTGACTGTACTAAGGACACTTGCTGTGGGTCCTTTTTGGCCTCCCCAACTTATGGCTGCTAAAAGTTCCAATAAGCTTTAAAGACTCATGTTAGATAAGAATGGTGGTGACCACCTGTGTTAGAACATAGGAGCCTACTACAGAAAATTTTGAAACTTACTACAAGTGTTAAATGAAGGCTAAGGAAGAGAGGTGGGAAAAAAAGGTTGGAGAGAATCAGTTGAGCAGTTTATGGGTAGACAAAACAATTCTTTGGGAAAGGAAAGAAAAACGTGATTAGTATTTTACCCTAGCAACAGCGGCATACGTAACTGTAAGTTATAGTAACACGGAATTCTTTTTTTTTTTTTTTTTCTGTGGTACGCGGGTCTGTCACTGTTGTGGCCTCTCCCGTCGCGGAGCACAGGCTCTGGACGCGCAGGCTCAGCGGCCATGGCTCACGGGCCCAGCCACTCCGTGGCATGTGGGATCTTCGCGGACCAGGGCACGAACCCGTGTCCCCTGCATCGGCAGGCGGACTCTCAACCCCTGCGCCACCAGGGAAGCCCCCCGGAGTTCTTAACAATATACAGAACATTCCCATTTTTGATCTCATTTAATGATAATGCTAGGAGAAATGTATCATTTACCACTGCTTTATTGATAAAGAGACAAAAGGTAAGAGAGGTGAAACAAGTTGACACCCATCAGGGCTCTTCTTCTCAAGCTCACAGTTCTTTTGCTTCATACTTTTCTTACTCCTGAGCGTCACAGCTGCAGTTTCTGCTGAGGGTAATGTCTGTCAACAAGCACTGCTCCTCTTGTTTTCTGAGCAGTCTGATGTCCTGGTAAGGACTAAGAAGAAAAAAGCTGAATTCCTGCTCAGGAGCTTACAGTCTTATGGAATGAAGAAAAAGACTGATATGTAACAAGAAGAGATCAAAATGGTTTCTAATTAAATGCTAGACTGTGCAGTACAAATCTGCTCTAGTTGTAAATCAGAAATCAAGGGCACTTTCCAGAATGGAATAAAAGTGTGGAAATTGAAAGTTAAAGTTATTTTCAAAATTCTAATTGAGTTTTCTTTTAAGAAAAACACTTCCATTCTGGTATTTAAGGTATTACTAATTTGTCTGGTAACTTCAAGTAGCCACGTAATGTAACATGGATGTACATATAATGAAAAACCAAAAGCATTTTTAAAGACTACTACCCAAATGTAAAATACAGTTTTTTCCTTTTCGGGTCTTTGGTCAATTAAGGACTCATTTAGTTATGAGTAAGACTCATGGAAAACATTTAGTTTCCTATATTTCTATACTTTTATTAATAGCCCTCCATACTTTTCATTTGATTTTTCATTTGGCTGTGGTCTAAAGAATTCATGGACATTTAAAAAACAAATTTTAACAGTTTTTCTGAATTGATACATCATTAGCGTCAGATTGCCTTCATGATCTCAGATACTAAGCTTCTAACTACTTACAGTTCCTGATAATTTGCTTTTATATAGAGCTAATTCCATTGTATTAGAACTTCAGTTTTCTTTTCTTCAAGGCATTTTATTGATTTCTTGGGAGTCAATAAAAACTTCTAAGTGAGAACTTTGGGGCTTCTGCATCTGTCATGAAACTGTGAGGCGAGTAGGTGTTTGCGTAGGGGTACAACTGATAATAGCCTGAAGCCAGACCAATATAACCTCAGCTAAAGGCCAGTCATTGCTAAAGCCTGGGAAGACCAATGTGTTGTAATACACACATCTGTAGCCAGTGTCCTTAATATACTGGCTTCATGTCTCAAGACTCCCTTCTGTAAATATGCAGCTTAAGAAATTCATTATCATTCTGCCCCAGAAGAGAGAATCTCAAAATTAACTTATTCCCTCATTTTAAGTAAAGTTGGCTAAATAATAATGACATATTTATAATTAGTGGCTTTTTGAGAAGGATGATGATCATGCACATTATACTTCAGAGTTACCATTTTGTAGGTCTTTTAAGAACAAAAAGTCAATAGGCTTCCTCTGCCTGGAGACTGTGCAAGTGGTACCATTTTGTCATTGGCTCCTAGCTGCCAGCCCAAGATGACATCAAGTTAGCCAAAGAGAGTAAACTTAAGTTGATAGCATCTGCAACGTGTTTCAGAGCTATTATTTTTGAATAGATATCAGAAAACATCTTTTTTTGAGGGTTGGGGGAAAAGGGTTTGGAGGGACTATACTATTATGAAGATCCATTGAGCTGCTTTAGCATTGTACTAGTACCAAAGAGCAAGATTCCATTTTAATCTCCTTTTCCATGAATTTTTAACTTTGTTCATTAAAAAAAACCTCTCCATTGAAATACATTCTTTATTAGGCAAGTGAGTATTTATTATAACACCTTTCACAAATTGTATTATTGTTTGATCCTCATAATCTGGTGAGGTACTTAGAGCAAATATAAAATTATTCCTATTCTTTTGAATAAGAAAACAGGTTCAGAGAGATTAAGTGACTTGGATGTTAGTTCAGCAGAGCCACGATTTGAAACTAGGTCATTACTTCTGAGTCTGTGCCTTTTCCCACTATACTTGAGTGCTTTCTGCTTCACAGAATTATAAACATGAATATTTACTTCTCATATTTTTCATTCAAAAGTGCATTGATTTTGTAAATTAAGGCGTTTCTGCCCATATTCATGGTTTTCAAACACTTTCATCCATAAGGAGCTCCCTTTGAAAGCTTTTGTGAACATCTTTTATCTCATCTTTCAAAGAAGAAGAAATGACTAGTGATTGGTCAGATTCCAGTTCCAGGGAAACTGATTAGAGAAGATACACAGGTACCAGTGTGCTCACAGCTTTCTTACAGTTACACACATTATCGTGTAGAGCCTCTTCAGCACGATGCCCAGATGACCTGATCACCAAGCCAAATGTGAAGTCCTGGGTCCCAACCTCAAAACCCATAATCTCGTCTTCTCCAATGAGTAGAGGTAAATGTATAATAGGTAGGAGATTTCTACAGATGAAACATCCTTAAAACAAGTTCTAAAAACACTGAGATGGCTTTCAAATTTCCCAGAATCCTTATATCCAATATGGTTGAACTCTTCTCAGAAAGAGAAACTTATCTGAATTGCAAAATCTTAAAGATGTCTTAAAATAGGTGACCTTTAAGGTACACTCTAAACTTGAAACTGAGACTTGAACACACCTTCACCATCTGATTTTATATTGTCAAAATGTATGAGGAATTAGAGCTCTAGTAAGTTTGGAGTAGTTGTCTCAAAATAATATAATTCTACATGATGGATTATTTTTTCCTATTTAACAGATTAAACTTCACATTACAACAGGATTTTTCAGCCTCAGCACTACTGACATTTTGAACTGGGTAATTCTTTATTGTTGGGGGACGTTCTGTTCATTGTACGCTGTTTAGCAACATCCTTGGCGATCAATCATTAATCCTTTTGTCTCTATGGATTTGCCTATTCTGGAAATTTCACATCAATGGTATGCAATAAGTGGCCTTTTGTGTCTGCCTTCCTGCAATTAGAATGTTTTCAAGGTTCATCTGTGTTGTCACATTTTAACAGTACTCCATTCCTTTTTATGACTAAATAATATTCCACTATATGACTATACCACATTTTGTTTATCCACTCATCAGCTGATAGATATTTAGGCTGTTTCCACTTTCTGGCTATTGTGAATAATGTTGTTACGAACATTCATGTATAAGTTTTTGTGTGGACATATGTTTTTTATTTCTCTTTCATAGACACCTAGGAGGGGCGTTAATAGATATCTGTGTTTAACCTTTTGAGGAACTGCCAAACTTTTGCACAGTGGCTATACCATTTTCCAGTTCTACAAACAACATATTAGAATTCTAATTTCTCTCACATCCTTGCCCATACTTGTTATTCTCTGTCTTTTTTGTAAGGGCCATCTGAGTGTATGTATCTCATTGGGGCTTTGATTTGCATTTCTCAAATGACAAATGAAATTGAACATATTTTCAAGTGCTTCTTGGCCATTTGTATATCTTTGGAGAAATGTCTGTTCAAATCCTTTGCCTGTTTTTTAATTGGGTTGTCTTTTTTTTTTTTTTTTTTTTTTTGGCGGTACGCGGGCCTCTCACTGCTGTGGCCTCTCCCGCTACGGAGCACAGGCTCCAGACGCACAGGCCCAGCAGTCATGGCTCATGGGCCCAGCCACTCCATGGCATGTGGGATCCTCCCAGACTGGGGCACGAACCTGTGTCCCCTGCATCGGCAGGCGGACTCTCAACCACTGCGCCACCAGGGAAGCCCTGGGTTGTCTTTTTATTGTTGTTTGTAAGAGTTGTTTATATGTTCTGAATACTAGACCCTTATCAGATACATGATATGCAGATATTTTCTCCCATTCTGAGGGTTGTCCTTTCATTTTCTTGATCATGTTATTTGAGTCACAGATGTTTTTCATTTTAATGAAGTCCAATTTATTTTTTCTTTGCTTGTGCTTTTGTTGTCATATCTTTAAAAAAAAGTTGCCTAATCCATGGTCACAGATTTTTCACCTGTGTTGCCTTCTAAGAATTTTATAGTTTCAGCACTTACATTTAACTCTTTGATCTGTTTTAAGTTAATTTTTGTATATAGTATGAGGTAGGGATCAAACTTTATTCTTTTACATATGGATACCCAGTTGTCCCACCACTATTTGCTGAAAAGACTAATGTCTCCATTGAATGATTTCAATACCCTGGTTGAAATCAACTGACCAACCACAAATATATGGGTTTATTTCTGGACAGTCAGTTCTATTCCATCAGTCTACATGCCTGATTTTATGCCAGTACCACACAGTTTTTATTAACTATTTTTACACACTAAGTTTTGAAATTGGGAATATGAGCCCTCCAACTTTGTTCTTTTTTCAAAATTATTTTGGCTATTCTGTGTTTCTTGCAAATCCACATGAATTTTAGGATCAGCTTGTCCATCTCCAAAAAATGGCAGTTGGAATTTTGATAGAGATTGCATTGAACCTATAGATCACTTTGGGGTGTATTGCCATCTTAACAATATTAAAGTCTTCCAGCATGAACACATGATATCTTTCCATTTGTGTAGATCTTTAATTTCTTTACAGTGTTCTGTAGTTTTCAGTATAGAACTCTTGTGCTTCTTTGGTTAAATGTATTCTTAAGTATTTTATTCTTTTTGAAGCAGTTGTAAATTTGTTTTTTGTGTTTGTTTTTAGTTTCATTTTCAGATTGTTTATTGCTACGGTATAGCTATGCAACTGATGTGTTATTTTGTATCCTGCAACTGCTGAATTTGTTTATTAGCTCTAGTAAGTGTTTTGGGTAGATTCTTTAAGATTTGCTGTACATAAGATCCTGTCATTTCAAAGTAGAAATAGTTTTGTTTCTTCCTTTCCAATCTGGATGATTTTTACTTCTGTTTCCTGCTTAATTGCCCTAGCTAGAACCTCCAGTGTAATGCTAAATAGCAATGGTGAAAGTGGGCATGTTGTATTGGTTCTGAACTCAGAGGGAAAACTTTCAGTTTCAGTATGTTGTTAGCTGTGGGTTTTTCATAGATATCCTGTATCAGATTGAAAAAGTTCCCTCTTTTCCTAGTTTAAGTATTTTTATCATGAAAGGGTGTTGGATTTTGTCAAACACTTTTTCTGCATCTATTGAGAAGATTATGTGGTTTTTTTTTCAGTCTCTTGTATAGTTTATTATATTAATTGATTTCATACACTGAACGAACCTTGTGTTCCTGGGATTACACTCACTTGGTTATGGTTTATAACAGTTTTTGTAGGCATCTAGATTCAGTTTGCCAGTATTTTGTTGAGGATTTTGCACTTATCTTTATAAGGGATATTGTTCTGTAGTTTCATTGTAATATATCTGTCCGGCTGTGATATCATGATACTGGCCTCAGACTGTTAGGAAGTGTTCCCTCCTCTCCTGTTCCTAATTCTTCTTTAAACAGTTGGTTAAATTCACCAGCTAAGCCATCTGGGCTTTGTTGGAATTTTTTTGATTACTAACTTAATCTCTTTACTTATTATAGGTCTATGATATTTTCTGTTACTTTTCGAGACAGTTTTGGTAGTTTCTAGAAATGTGTCCATTTCATCCAGGTTATCTAATTGGTTGGTATACAGTTGTTCATTGTATTCCTTTATAATCCTTTTTATTTTTCTAAGGTCAGTAGTAATGTTCACACTTTCATTTCTGATTCTAGTCATTTAAGTCTTCTCTCTCTCTTTTTTTTTTCCTTTGGTCAATCTAGCTAAAGTTTTTATTGATTTTTTCACTGAAGCAACTTTGGGTTTTGTTGATCTTTTCTATTGTTTTTCTATTCTCTACTTCATTTATTTCCACTCTAGTCTTTATTATTCCTTTATTTATGCTTCTTCGTTTTCTAGTTTCTTAAGGTGGGAGATACAGCTATTGATTTCAGTTCTTTCTTCTTTATAAGGTAAACATTTACAGCTATAAATTTCCCTCTTAGCACTGCTTTTGCTGCATCCCATAAATTTTGGTATATTTTATATTTTGTTTTCATTTATCTCAAGGTATTTTCTCATTTCCCTTGTGATTTTTTTTCTTTCTTTAACTCACTAATTATTTGGAATGTTTAATTTATATATATCTGTGAATTTTCTGAATTTTCTTCTATTAATTTCTAACTTCATTCTGTTGTGGTCAGAGAACATAATTTGTATGATTTCAGCCTTTTAAATTTTATTTGTTTTATGGCCTAGTGTATAATCTATCCTAGAGAATGTTCCTTGTGCACTTGACAAGAATTAATATTATTCTTTTGTAGTGTTTTTCTTTTGGAGTGTTTTACAGATGTCTCTTAGATTTAATTGTTATAGGGTGGTGTTCAAGTGTCTGTTTCCTTGCTAAATTTCTTTCTAGTTCTATTATTGAAAGTGGGGGTATTAAAATGTCCAGCTAGTATTACTGGGTTATTTCTCTTTTGCTAGGTTTTGCTTTATATTGTTGTTTGGTGCATATATGTTTATATTTGTTATTCACTTTTATCATTATACACTGTCCATCTTTGTCTCTGGAGACAATTTTTGTGTTGTCTCTTTTATCTTATATTAGTATAGCCACTCTTGTGTGTGCTGTTTGAATGGAATATCTTTTTCCATCTCTTTATTTTCAGTTTATATCTGTCTTTAAATCTGAGTCTCTATAGACAGCATATAGTTGGATCATTTTCTTAAATCCATTCTGCCATCCTCTGCCTTTTAATTTGAGAGTTTAATCTGTTGATATTTAATATAGTTACTGGCAAGGAGGACTCTTTTGTTCCTTAGTTCCTCCATTACTATCTTCTTTTGTATTAAAGTTTTCTAGTGTGATAATTTTAATTCGCTTGTCATTTCTTTTTTTTTGTTGTTTTTTTGTTGGTTTTTTTTGTTTTTTTGTTTTTGTTTTTGTTTTTTCTTATTTGACAAACCCTTGTGTCGAGGGCTGACTTTCAATAGATCGCAGCAAGGGAGCTGCTCTGCTACGTACGAAACCCCGACCCAGAAGCAGGTCGTCTACGAATGGTTTAGCACCAGGTTCCCCACAAATGTCATTTCTTTTACTCTATTTTTTGAGTTATTTTCTTACTGGTTGCCCTGGAGATTACATAGTCTCTATATATCTCTATATTAGATTGTCTGTTATTGTTACAGATTTCATCTTTATATATTGTGTGCCTGTCCCCCTAGATTTATAATTACTGTTGATGCAGTTGTCTTTTCAATAAGAAAGGGAAAAGGAGTTATAAACAAAAGATACATTTACACTGTCTTGTGCATTTACTTATGTAGTTACCTTTCCTTGTGTACTTTATTTCTTCATGTGTATTTGAGTTACTGTGTAGTGTCTTTTCATTTCAGCCTGAAGAACTCCCATTAGCGTTTGTTGGAGGGCAGGTTTGCTAATGATGAGCTGCTTCAGTTTTTGTTATTTGGGAATGTATTAATTTCTCCTTCATTTTTGAAGGATTGTATTGCCAGATATAGAATTCTTGAGTAACTCTGAATTCTTATAGCACTTGGAATATGTCATCCTACTGTCTTCTGGCCTGCCTCTGCATAGTTTCTGATGAGAAATCACTTGTTAGTCTTATTAGGAATCACGTGAACATAATGAGTTGCATCTTTCTTGCTGCTTTCAAGATTCTGTCTTTAGCTTTTGATAGTTTATGATGTGCCTATGTGTGGATCTTTTTGCGTCTATTCTTTTGGAGTTTGTTGGGCTTCTTGGATATTTTTCATAAAATTTGGCATATTTTTGGCCACTATTTGTTTAAATATTCTTGCTGCTCCCTTTTCTCCTCCTTATGTGACTCCCATTATGCATATGTTGGTGTATTTCATGGTGTCCCACAGGTCTCTGCGCCTCTGTTTGGTGTTTTTGTTTGTTTGTTTTTCCATTTCAACTTTACTGATTCTTCTGCCTGCTCACATCTGCTTTTGAGCCCCAATAGTGAATTTTTCATTTCAGTTATTATACTTTTCTGCTCCAAAATTTCCATTTGGTTCAGTTTTATAATATCTCTTTATTAATCTACTCAATTTAATGACACATTTTTGTTTTTAACTTTCCTTTAAGTTCTTTAGAGATAATTTACTTTATGTCATAGAACACAGTTAAAATAGCTTTGTCTAGAAAGATCAACATCTAGGCTTCCTCAGTCAGCTTCTATTCTTTTCTCTTGTGCATGTGCCATACTTTATTTCTTTGCATACCTTGTAATTTTTTTTGAAAACTGGATATTTCAAATATTACAATATGGCACCTCTTCCCCCTTTGCAGTGTTTGTTGTTTTCGATGTGTATTGTAGATGTTGTTTGTCTAGTGACTGTTTGAACTAATTCTGTAAAGGTTGTATTCTTTGTCCATTGTGGACCCTGAAGACTCTGTTCCATTTGCTTAGTGTCAATTAATGATTGAATAGTGGTTTTATCAAATATCTGGAAACAATAAAATTTTCCAACCTTTGCCCAGGGGCTCAGTGTGTGTGTCAGGGTGAGCCTTTAACTCTGGAGTTTACAATTCTGCCTTAGCCTTTACTTCCAGCTTCCATAGAGCTTCAAGGTCAATAGAAGGTGAAATCCTAGGGCCTTCTTAGATCTTTCCTGAGGCCATGCATTTGGCCTTCTAGATTTCCAGAATATCTCAGACCTTTTCAAAGCTCCAGACTTTCCTTCTAAGCTTTCTGGTTAGTTTATTGTTTGCCCCCAACTGTTATCCATCACCTCAAGCAACAGCAAACTAAGACATTAGCATGAACATTGCCAACAAATCCTTTACCCCCAGCCACACATTGCAACCATGCCCCCTACTGCTGAAATATAGCACTTTAGCACTGAGCCAGGTCTGAGTTAGGCAAAATAAAGACACTCTTTTTGAGGTGGTCTTCTAGGGAGCCACCAGAATGGTCAGAACAAATAATTAGAATTCTTTGCAAATAAGGTTCATTTTACTACCTCTGGTACTAGGAATGTGGGCTGCTATTTTCATGACTACTGCTAAGCGGGAGAGTAGGGGATGGGACTGGGTAAGTTAAAAAACACCACAAAGTTTGCTATTCTTAACCAAGAATCAGTGGCGGGGCTCGGGGTGGGGTGGGTGTTGGAATAAGCATTGTCTGGGTGCTGCAAGCCTTTGAGGGTTCCAAAAACATTGGTTCTGACCGTTTGTGCCTTCTTATTCTTTGCTCCTATGGGGGGTGGAATCTGGAGTTCCTTATTCCACCATTTTTGCTAAGTTCACTCTCTTTTTAAAAATTTTTATTGGAGTGTAGTTGATTTACAACATTGTGTTAGTATCTGCTGTACAGCAAAGTTAATCAGTTATACATACACATGTATCCACTCCTTTTTAGATTCTTTTTCCATATAGGTCATTACAGAATGCTAATTTCACTCTCTTATATTAAAAGTGCTTTTTGTAAAACCCAAATGTTTTTTCTCTGAAGTCTCTCCAATTCTGAATAATGGAAAATACTATTATGGCCTTTTGGTTTGGAAAATGAATCCATATTCGCCAAAAGCCAGCATTAGAGCTCTTGCAAACTGTTTTACTGTTGGTCTTAACTTTACAATCTATCGTCTTGTATATTGGCTACTACACAAGTGTTCCTGAACTGTCACAAGTTCAACTTTGGAACAAATGAGCTTTTTTGTAAAGAAGTTGCAGTTGTTTGAAAAGTACATATTTATGCCTTTTCCACCAAACTGCTTTTCTTGGGAAACCTAGAAAATTCTTATAGCTGCTGGCAAACATTTCAAGCCACTCTATGGTGGTACTTGCCCACCATCCGAAAGTTTCAGTAGTAGTGTCATCTTTATCTGTATGGTGGTATTTGAGCAACTGATTGATTTAGTAGTGTTTTTCAGACTACTCTGAAGAACTGTCATGAACTATAGTGGTAACTCCAGGAGATGGGGTCTAACACAGAGAAACCTACCCAGGTTTTATTACATACCTTATTTCCATTGAAGCTTTTCTTTGAAGAAAGAGTTCTAGGGTTTTAAAATTTATTTCAAATGCCATTTGTTATATTATATTTTTATGTAAATTTAGTGAAATTAATTGAAAATAGAAAAAATTATGGTGCTGATTTAGGGATTAAAATGTTGGGTTTCTATATTTAATAAAATTAGGGGCCTCCCTGGTGGCGCAGTGGTTGAGAGTCCGCCTGCCGATGCAGGGGATACGGGTTCGTGCCCCGGTCTGGGAGGATCCCATGTGCCGCGGAGCGGCTGGGCCCGTGAGCCATGGCCGCTGGGCCTGCGCATCCGGAGCCTGTGCTCCGCAACGGGGGAGGCCACAACAGTGGGAGGCCCGCATACCGCAAAAAAAAAAAAAAAAAAAAAAAAAAAAAAAAAAAAATTAGGACAGTGATAGAAATTGTGAGTGTGCACCAAATAGTCAATCTCTGGCTTTACCTGCGTGCTCCTTGCACTTAATCAGGTGTACTTTTCGTTCAGTAATAAAGGGGGGAAAAATCAGAGAACATGTGTGAAGTATAGAAATATATCACTGAATATGGTATCTTTAGAATGAAGTACAACTAGGGATTCTGTAGTATACTTCAGCTTTCTTGGAATAGGACATTACCCACCTCATCCCCACACCCCCTTGTAAAACATGTCTTTTCACTTATCACAAATGATTTTTAAAAAGCATTGTGTATAGAAACAGGGAATGCTTGATTTATCACCGAATCAAGACTCTCCATCGGCTTTTCCTGTGGGAGCCGCCGGGTTGAGGGGAGCGTGGCCTTCTCCTCTCCCCACCATGGCGTGTGCTCGTCCACTGATATCAGTGTACTCTGAAAAGGGGGGGTCATCTGGCAAAAATGTCACTTTGCCTGCTATGTTCAAGGCTCCCATTCAACCAGATATTGTGAACTTTGTTCATCAGCTTGCACAAAAACAACAGACAGCTCTATGCTGCCAGTGAATTAGCAGGTCATCAAACCAGTGCTGAGTCTTGGGGTACTGGCAGAGCTGTGGCTCGAATTCCCAGGGTTCGAGGTGACAGCACTCACCGTTCTGGCCAGGGTGCTTTTGGAAATATGTGTCGTGGGGGCCTCGTGTTTGGGCCAACCAAGACCTGGCGACGTTGGCACCACGGAGTGAATACAATGCAGAAGCGATATGCCATCTGCTCTGCGTTGGCTGCCTCGGCTTCACCAGCACTGGTCCTGTCTAAAGGTCAACGTATAGAGGAAGTTGCAGAACTTCCTTTGGTGGTTGAAGATAAAGTTGAAGACTGCAAGAAGACCAAGGAGGCTGTTTTGCTTCTGAAGGAACTTAAGGGCTGGAATGATATCAAAAAGTTCTACGCCTCACAGCGAATGAGAGCTGGCAAAGGCAAAATGAGAAACCGTCGCCGTATCCAGCGCAGGGGACCCTGCATCATCTATAATGAGGACAGTGGTATCATCAAGGCCTTCAGAAACATCCCTGGAATTACTCTGCTTAATGTAAGCAAACTGAACGTTTTGAAACTTGCTCCTAGTGGGCGTGTGGGACGCATTTGGACCGAAAGTGCTTCCCCCAAGTTAGAGGAGCTGTATGGCACTTGGCATAAAGCTGCCTCCTCAAGAGTAGCTACAACCTCCCCACGCACAAGATGCTCAACACACACCTTAGCAGAATCTTGAAAAGCCCAGAGATCCAAAGAGCCCTCTGGGCACCATGCAAGAAAGTTCATCGCAGAGTCCTGAAGAAGAATCCACTGAAAAACCTGAGAATCATGTTGAAGCTAAACCCATATGCAAAGACGATGAGCCGGAACACCATTCTTCGCCAGGCCAAGAACCACAAAATCCAGATGGATAGGGCAGCAGCAGCACTAGAAGCCAAATCAGATGAGAAGGAGGTTCCAGGCCAGAAGCTTGTGGTGGGAAAGGAAAGAAGGCTGTTTGGGTTAAGAAGCTGAAGAAACCAAAGAAGGCTTTGGTGGGGAAAAAAGGCTGCAGTGACCAAGAAACCAGCAGCTGAAAAGAAGCCCACTAAAAAGAAGCCCACAGAAAAGAAACCCACCAAGAGAGGAAAAGAAGGCTGCTGCATAAACTTAAATTTGTTTATTCTGTAAAGGTCAAATCATTTTGGACAGCTGATTTTGAATAAAGACCTGATCAAAGAGGAAGTGAAAAAAAAAGACTCTCCATCATCTGGGAAATAACTGATAGAAGACTTTTGCCAATTAACTTACCTTTCATTTCCTTTTCTAATTCTATTAAAATTTAATATTTTTAATTATGCCATAATCCAAAGGTTTTAATCCAGTGACATTAATTCCTGTATCGCTGCTGCCTAGTTTGTCTTCTGTCATTCAGCAGTGCTTCCTACTTATAGTCAATAAAACTAGCTTAATCTAACCATCAAAAAAGAAAGCGATTGACTGAGTTTAGATAAACAGCTCTAATCTGTTTTCAACATAAATATTCACTACTCTCCAGTTGCTGAAAGGAAAATGGTCCATCCAGAATTGTTCTGCGACACGATTATTTTTCTTCATCCCCATTCCTTCTTCTGTGGGGTATTTAACTTATTTTAAATTGTAATCAGTATGTTGTAACTTCTGTGTGCTTTGTTTGTTTTTATTTTTCACTGGATAGACTCTAGACAAAACTTTTTAGGTGCTGTACAGCAGTAGCTGTCAGTTTATAGTGGAGACAGTTTACAGTAGAGCTAGGCTGTGTGCTTAACTTGGAAGTCACTCTGCTTACTATTTATCAGTTGCTTTACAGGGGTCCCTTAATGAGATAACAGAAACCAAAGAAACATCAGTAGGTGGAGCAATGTCATTAATGTTTCATTGTATGTTACAGGTAAGACAAAGCCTAGTACCACTTTTGGCAACTATGTGATTAAATATGGGTAAATTTCTTTATTCTTATATTGACGTTTTATGTGGCAGTAGTAAATTTTAGATTAGTCTTAAATTAATCAGCAAAGAAAAAGTCTGAGAGTATCCTGAATATTTTGTTTCTAAATAATTTAACAGTGATCTAGTAAGCTACTCCTATAGAAATGTAATTGATGATCTTGAAAACTTCACCCTCTTTAAAATTACCACCTTGAATTTTACCTATCTTTTAAAGGTGATTCAAGTCCTCTCTGAAACAAGGCTGGCATCTTTTACCAATTTTTTAAAAAATAGCTTGATAGTACATAAAATTGCAGAGAAAAAAATCTAAACATCTTTCAAAACCAAATCATATATAATATACTAGAAGTAGTTTTACTAAGTTTGCAACTAGTGGCAGAGATTAGAACTCATGCATTTAGTATATTTCAAAAAATTTTTTATATTCCAAAATTTTGATCCAATATTGTGCTATAAAAAATACCTTGGATAATTATTCTTTAATCACGTATGTGAAAAATGTGGCTTTTCTTTTGCAAGCTAGTAAGCTTTTCACAGTGTCACTGTGGCTTTTAAATTTTTAATTACTCAACAGAGTAAGCTTGAAACCACACATACCACTTAAATTAAACTATGCATTCATGTATGCTTTTTCCTATAAAATATATGAAACTCAAATCTGTAATTTTGAAATTCAAAAGTGGTTTTATTTTCTTTAGTAGAAATAAAAGCTTGATTTTTAAAAATCCAAACCGAGGAAACAATTGTGTACTTTGGTACATTTCTCTATTAGTATTGACTATACACCATGTGGCCCATTAACTAATAAAGGCAATCACTTCAGAATTCATGAGTGGCAGAAGTCACTGAGTACTTTGGGAAATAAGAGGAGAAAGCTTTTGTTGAGGATCATTGAGGAAGATTCTAAGGCAAAAAGGGGCAGAATAAGCAAAAATCTAGAGATTCATTATAGGCACTCAGAACATATACGTTAAGTAAATGAATGAAGGAATTTAAGTTGGCATATTGAGGGACACTGAGAAAACGTACCGACTGGATGACAGTTCCTGCAAGAAATTGGTGAGAGATATGCTACAGTCCAGATTTTGGTGGGCCTTGTTAAAGTTCTGGCTTTATTTTTATAAGGAAAAGAAGGTTTGATAGAGGTTTGGAAATGAGGCTTGGGGCTGATACTGGAGACAATGTGAAGTTTTAGGGCAGTGGTTTCCAAACTCTGTTTAAATACAAATACAAGTTTGATGGTAAGCCTGGCATTCCAATTTTAGTTTTACTGGTTTCAGCAAAACAGCTTCACTGATCTGATTGCTTCCTATATAGATTAGTATTATGATTTTGTATAAAATATGCTTTATCAGTATAATATCACTTCTACCTGTTTTATGTGTTGGGGGTTCAGCATAAGGGTTACTTTTTTAAATGAAGCATTTTGCAGCTAAGGGCTTGAAAACTCTTGTTTTAGGGAAACGGATTAAAGCAGGTAAAACTACAAAGAGCAGAGTTACGAGGTTCTTGTGTTCAGGCTCCTTTGGTAACATTTACACAGTAGTATTCCTTTCAGAAATATTTAATGGTACCAGATATTAGACGGTTGTAATGGCTAAAGTGTTCAGAGGATGCTAGGATATTCATGACTCATGATCAAAATGACATTAAGGCTATCTCTCTTCAAAATTACATCATTTACTCGTGTGGAATACTTGCTGTTAATGCAGGTGTCCCAGAGCCTTTCTTCCTTTCTCATGTCCTCTTGTGACCTGTCCACTGCTGAACTAACATGAGTCTCACTGGATATGATTAAGAAAAAACATCTCTGATGGAGAATTCTCTGTATACTGAATGTTAAATAATAATGTCTTTTGGAAAATGGCAGCAAAATATTTGAAAGGGTGAATAAAGAAGTAAAAAGAACAAAACTTAACAATTCTATAAATGTTTTGTTTATTGGGGTGGGGAATGGGAAGAGCTGCTGGTAAGAGAGGATGCAAAGAGAAGAGATGTCTACTTTCATTTTCTTGTAGCCCAGCCCCATTCAGCCAAATCCTGACATACTTTACTGAAAATAAATTTCCTATTCAGTAGCACATAATAACCTAAAGATCAAGGCATCTTAACTCGGCTGTTTTCAGATGAAAGAACTATTCATTTGGCTTAAAAAGATATTCAAGAAAATATCTGCTTAAAGTTTTTTCTTGCTTACCTCAGGTTTTTTGGTTACCTATTAACCAAAATTTCAGAACTACTTTTAGTTCTGGATGTCTAACAACTATCTAAGGGAAGGAGAGGCTTGGGGGAAGATGAGATGATACTCAGGAATACATACCACCTTAAATATAAGAGACAATTAAATTACAATTATGAAGGTATGTATTTTTCAGTGAGGACAACTAATATATTACCACAGTATTTTCTTTTTTATCGAGTGTTAAAAATGCTAATTTGAAGGTACTACTCTGAAAAACTTATATAAAAAATAGCGGGGGAGGTGAAGAAAAGGAGGAAAAAAAGCCCATGGCATTACCCTATTTGTAGTTCATTACCCTATTTGTAGTGCCTACATTGCCCTTCTTTCGTTCAGCTCTAAAATGAGGATTATAGAATTCATTAAAATTTTTTTAATTATAGAATTATTTTTCACTTAATAGGTAAAATGTACATCTTTTGATTTCCTTCAGTTTCAGCTTTCTCATGCTTTGATGCTCAATTTTGTGTGGAATAGAGTTGTTTTGTTAAACAAAACTTTTTTATTTATGTTTTTTTCATTGGTTAAAATTGAAAGGGAAAGTGAGGTTAGAAATTTATCTGAAAAATGGAACTATTTATAGAAGAATTATATTTAATTATCAACCTATTAAATTTGAATTTTGTCAGTACTATGCATAATCTTATTACCAGGCTACTTATCATTGTGTTGACAAACCAACTTGCTGTCCTGTAGAAAATGTACTAGGAAATACATTACCCATATAAAATAAAACTTTCAACCTATCTAATGAATAGTTGATGATTGTTATTAGCCCTTTGGGTTTAGAAGTGACTGAGGAAGTGAGGAAGTACCACTTTTGCCTCATCATTATTTTGAAATCCTGTTTATAAACTATATAATTCCCAAGGCCATGAATCTGGCACCTTTCCAGGTATTAACTATTGTAACAAAGATAGAATTTGATTTTATTTACCTAGTGAAGTCTAATTCAGACCTCACACCCTAGTGAGATCTTAGAAATAACATGTACTCTGACCTGTAACTAGTCCCAGTACTCTATGTTCTCTCTCTTTTGGGGCTCCTAAAAGAGAAATTTAACCTAAGTATGATGATCATTAACACTAAACCCCCCACCCCTAATTTTTTTTAGAAAGTAGTATAGGATAATTTAGTAAGTTATTTGATAGAATTTGCACATGATTTTTTTTAAAGAAATGGAAATTGAGAAACACAAAAAAGTTAAAGACGTGACAGAAGAATTATTATCATAGGACCAAAGGTTGCAGTAACTAACACTCCGAATTTACTGGGCATAACGGACTTAGAACATGGAGAAACAAAGAGACAAAAAACAACCCATACTAGCTCCAAGGGCCTACATAATCCTACATTTAATAAAATGATTCACTCTGCCATTTGGGCTTGGAAATTAGGTAAAATTACTGAGATAACCAGAAAATGTCTGTCATGAAATGATTTGTTTAGGGTCCTCTAATAGTAAAAGGTGTAAGTAAGTCTCTAGAACCTACTGAAAAATTGACTCAAGAAGCATATAAGGAAGAAGCCAGAGAAGCCAAGTAATAATAGTGCTTTCTGTTTTATAGTAGTTAGCTTTGGATGTTTCTGTGGTCTTACTAGCTTCGTCCTCTTTCCACAGAGGCTGTTGAAGGCATCTATCATTTCTGTGTTTGGTCATCTTTTTGCTCCAGATATGCAGCTTTAAAAGTACTATTGGTTCCTAGGGCCCTTTGAGCTGGGGTTTGTTCAAAATGGTTGGTGACTTGATTCTAGGATTATTTGATGAGACATTCCCTTTTTATGTCTGTCACTCATTTTAACATTCATTGAACACACTGAGTGAAAGATATGTTCTGAACTTTTCAATGGCAGCTGATAACAATGATGGCAGGTAACCTTGGGGAGACATTTAGGGAACAGCGATAGTAGACAAGTTTGGTCCAAAAGAAAAAGGTTTATTATTACTACCTGGTTTTCCCTAAACTAGCCAGTGTGGGTGGGAAGAGGCTCTCCAAGTGCCAAGTAGCAAACATGATTTCTGAGGGCAGACCAGGAATCACTTGTTTGAATCATCGTGTTATTCTTACCCACGTCTCTCTTGTTAATGAGAGTTCATTTTTTCTGTTTTTTACTCCTCCTCTGGACATTCTGTTTCTTTTACTATTCTCAATCTGCATGCTAAAAACACTGTGTATTTAAAGGTTTCCGTCTAATTAAGTTCCAATCCATTTTAAGATATTGTAGCCTTTAAAAGTTATACTTAAAAGGTACTTAAAATGATTAGAGGACACCACTCATTCCACTGATAAACTATTATTTTAAGATTGTCTATTGAGGGGCAATTATTTGACTTTAAAACGCTGAGGTTATGGAAACTGGATTATAATATTTTACAGCAGTATTAAAAGTAATACCTCTAAGAATTTAATAAAGCTTATAAACCTCTCTATTGCTCTGTCTTGAAAAGACAGTCTGACTCTGTCTGTAGGCATTCATTCTTTGTGGCATGACTGGTCGACAACGAGTAAACAACTTACTGTAAATGGGCACCACGCCAGCTGGCTTCAAGCAGCCTCAAGCTTGTGATTTGCAGTCAGGGTTAGGAAAATGCCTTTTAACTTATTCATTTCCGCTTCTTTTAAACAGGGAAAAAAGGCACAACTATACTGATTTAAGTACCTCATAAGATCTTTCAAGGCTTACAAGATCTTTAGGAATCCCATGGAACTTATCAGTACTATTTCACTGGATCTGAATACCTCTCACGTAACAATGATAAGTTTTAAAAGGCAGTTTTAAATATTAAAAGAAATTTTTCGAATTGGCTTGCCCTCACCTTGTCTATTTGGGATTCTATTTGGGAGCTTCTCTGACCTAGTTTCAAAGAATTTAATTTACTGGCCAACACTATTTTGGGGAAAAAATGTTGTATAAAAAACTGAGTTTTTTTATCATTTTATTTTTTTTACTTACATAAGATAAACCCAAAAAATATCTTGGAAAGAGGGAAAGAACTTAACCTTTCCTCTAAAGATGTATTATGCCCAAAGCAATTGTTTGGAGCTGGTGAATAATTTAACCACCTAAGCCAACTGAGGGTCATCCCTGCATGAAAAGTGGAGGCTCCTGAATTCTGTACAATTTTTTATTGAAAAACTAGTCAAGGCCTATGGTCTTCTTGAATATTCTATTATAGTGTATCCACAATTCAAGAAATGCTTGTGGTTAGTTTTTTTTAATTTTCATTAAGGTTAGAGCAGTTTTGTGGAATCAAATTATTAATTTGAAGGTTTCTAAAAGATTTCTGTAGATTTTTATACTGAGAGTCATCCCTGCATGAAAAGTGGAGGCTCCTGAACTCTGTACAATTTTTTATTGAAAAACTAGCCAAGGCCTAATGGTGTTCTTGAATATTCTATTATACTGTATCCACAATTCACGAAATGCTTGTGGTTAGTTTTTTTTTTATTTATTAAGGTTAGAACAGTTTTATGGAATCAAATTATTGATCTGAAGGTTTCTGAAAGATTTTTGTAGATCTTTATTTACTTGGAAATTGGATGAAGGATATTTTGTCTAAATTAAAATTTACTTTAAAAATTAAAGCATTAGGGGGGACCTTCAAGATGGCAGAGGAGCAAGACGTGGAGATCACCTTCGTCCCCACAAATACATCAAAAATATATCTACGTGAGGAACAGCTCCTACATAACGCCTACTGAACGCTGGCAGAAGACCTCAGACTCCCCAAAAGGCAAGAAAATCCCCACGTACCTGGGTAGGGCAAAAGAAGAAAGAAAAAACAGAGACAAAAGAATAGGGACGGGACCTGCACCTTGGAGGGAGCTGTGAAGGAGGAAAAGTTTCCACACACTAGGAAGCCCCTTCGCGGGCAGAGACTGTGGGTGGTGGAGGGGGGAAGCTTCGGAGCCGCGGAGGAGAGCACAGAACAGGGGTGCAGAGAGCAAAGCAGAGAGATTCCCGCACAGAGGATCAGTGCTGACCAGTACTCACCAGCCTGAGAGGCTTGTCTGCTCACCTGCTGGGGCACGCGGGGGCTGGGAGCTGAGGCTCAGGTTTCGGAGGTCAGATCCCAGGGAAAGAACTGGGGTTGGCTGCATGAACACAGCCTGAAGAGGGCTAGTGCGCCACAGCTAGCTGGGAGGGAGTCCAGGAAAAACTCTGAACCTGCCTAAGAGGCAAGAGACCATTGTGCGTGAGAAGAGGGGATTCCTTCCCTGTCTGCCCACAGAAGGCAGAGCACCGCCTAACAAGCTCCAGAAACAGGTGTGAGCCGTGGCTATCACTTCGGACCCCAGAGATGGGCATGAACCACTATTGCTGCTGCTGCAGCCATCAAGAATCCTGTGTGCAAGCACAGGTCACTATCCACTACCCGCCCCAGGAGCCTTTGCAGCCCGCCACTGCCAGGGTTGTGTGATCCAGGGACAGCTTCTCTGGGAGAACACATGGCGCGCCTCAGGCTGTTGCGATGTCGTGTTGGCCTCTGCCACCGCAGGCTCACCCCGCATTCCAATTATAACTACCGTACCCCTCCCTCCCCCTGGCATGAGTGAGCCAGAGCCTCCCAATCAGCCACTGCTTTAACACCATCCTGTCTGGGTGGGAACAGAAGTCTGAGGGCAACCTACATGAGAAGTGGGGCCAAAACCAAAATTTAACCCCAGGAGCTGTGCAAACACAGAAGAGAAAGGGAAATCTCTCCATGCAGCCTCAGGAGCAGCAGATTAAATCCCCACAATCAACTTGAGGTACCCTGCATCTGTGGAATACCTAAATAGACAATCAACCCAAAATTGAGGTGGTGGACTTTGGGAGCAACTGTAGACTTGAGGTTTGCTTTCTGCAACTGACTTGTTTCTGATTTTTATGTTTATCGTAGTATAGTTTTTAGCACTTCTTATCATTAGTGGATTTCTTTATTGGTCTGGTTGCTCTTTTTTTATTATTTTAATTTTTTTATTTTAATAATTTTTTTATTTTAATTATTTTATTTATTAAAAATTTTTTTTCCTTTCTTTTTTACTCCCTTATCTTCTGAGCCATGTGGCTGACAGTGTCTTGGTCCTCTGGCCTGGTGTCAGGCCTGAGCCTCTGAGGTGGGAGGGCAAGTTCAGGACATTGGACCACCAGAGACCTCCCAGCCTCATGTAATATTAGTCAGCGAGAGCTCTCCCAGAGATCTCCATCTCAACACTAAGACCCAGCTCCACCCAACAGCCAGCAAGCTCCAGTGCTGGACACCCCATGCCAAACAACTAACAAAAGACAGGAACACAACCCCATCCATTAGCAGAGAGGCTGCATAAAATCATACTAAGTTCGAAGACACCCCAAAACACATCACCGGACACGGCCCTGCCCACCAGAAAGACAAGGTCCAGGCCCACCCACCAGAACACAGGCACCAGTCCCCTCCACCAGGAAGCCTACACAAGCCACTGAACCAACCTCACCCACTGGGGGCAGACACCAGTAACAATGGGAACTACGAACCTGCAGCCTGTGAAAAGGAAACCCCAAACACAGTAAGTTAAACAAAATGGGAAGACAGAGAAATACACAGAAGATGAAGGCACAAGGAGAAAACCCACCAGACCAAACAAATGAAGAGGAAACAGGCAGTCTATCTGAAAATGAATTCAGAGTAATGACAGTAAAGATGATACAAAATCTTGGAAATAGAATGGAGAAAATACAAGAAACGTTTAACAAGCACCTAGAAGAACTAAAGAGCAAACAAACAATGATGAACAACACAAAAAATGAAATGAAAAATTCTCTAGAAGGGATCAATAGCAGAATAACTGAGGCAGAAGAACGGATAAGTGACCTGGAAGATAAAACAGTGGAAATAACTGATGCAGAGCAGAATAAAGAAAAAAGAATGAAAAGAATTGAGGACAGTCTCAGAGACCTTGGGGACAACATTAAATGCACCAACATTCAAATTATAGGGGTCCCAGAAGAAGAAGAGAGAAAGGGTCTGAGAAAATACTTGAAGAGATTATAGTTGAAAATTTGCCTAACATGGGAAAGGAAATAGTCAATCAAGTCCAGGAGGTGCAGAGAGTCCCATACAGGATAAATCAAAGGAGAAACATGCCAAGACACATATTAATCGAACTATCAAAAATTAAATACAAAGAAAAAATATTAAAAGCAGCAAGGGAAAAACAACAAATAACATAAAAGGGGATCCCCATAAGGTTAACAGCTGATCTTTCAGCAGAAACTCTGCAAGCCAGAAGGGAGTGGCAGGACATATTAAAGTGATGAAAGGGTAAAAACCTACAACCAAGATCACTCTACCGACCAAGGATCTCATTCATATTCCACGGAGAAATTAAAACCTTTACAGACAAGCAAAAGTTAAGAGCATTCAGCATCACCAAACCAGCTTTACAGCAAATGCTAAAGGAACTTCTCTAGGTGGGAAAAACAAGCGAAGGAAAAGACCTACAAAACAAACCCAAAACAATTAAGAAAATGGTAATAGGAACATACATATCAATAATTACCTTAAATGTAAATAGATTAAACACTCCAACCAAAATACATAGACTGGCTGAATGGTTACGAAAACAAGACCTGTATATATGCTGTCTACAAGACACCCACTTCAGACCTAGGGACACATACAGACTGAAAGTGAGAGCATGGAAAAAGATATTCCATGCAAATGGAAATCAAAAGACACCTGGAGCAGCAATTCTCATATCAGATAAAATAGACTTTAAAATAAAGACTATTACAAGAGACAAAGAAGGACACTACATAATGATCAAGGGATCAATCCAAGAAGAAGTTATAACAATTGTAAATATTTATGCACCCAACATAGGAGCGCCTCAATACATAAGGCAAATACTAACAGCCATAAAAGGGGAAATCGACAGCGACCCAATCAGTAATAGTAGGGGACTTTAACACCCCACTTCACCAATGGACAGATCATCCAAAATGAAAATACATAAGGAAACACAAGCTTTACATGACACATTAAACAAGATGGACTTCATTGATATTTATAGGACATTCCATCCAAAAACAACAGAATACACTTTCTTCTCAAGTGCTCATGGAACATTCTCTAGGATAGATCATATCTTCGGTCACAGATCAAGTCTTGGTAAATTTAAGAAAACTTAAATCGTATCACGTATGTTTTCCAACCATAACACTATGAGACTAGATATCAATTATAGAAAAAAAACTAGAAAATACAAACATAGGGAGGCAAACAATACACTACTGAATAACCAAGAGATCACAGAAGAAATCAAAGAGGAAGTCAAAAAATACCTAGAGACAAATGACAATGAAAAGACAACAACCCAAAACCTATGGGATGCAGCAAAAGCAGTTCTTAGAGGAAAGTTTATAGCAATGCAGTCCTACCTCAAGAGACAAGAAAAATCTCAAATAAACAACCTAACCTTACACCTAAAGCAAAAAGTCCCCAAAGTTAGCAGAAGGAAAGAAATCATAAAGATCAGATCAGAAATAAATGAAAAAGAAATGAAGGAAACAATAGCAAAGATCAATAAAATTAAAAGCTGGTTCTTTGAGAAGATAAACAAAATTGATAAACCACTAGCCAGACTCATCAAGAAAAAAAGGGAGAAGACGCAAATCAATAGAATTAGAAATGAAAAAGGAGAAGTAACAACTAACCCTGCAGAAATACAAAGAATCATGAGGGATTACTACAAGCAACTATATGCCAATAAAATGGACAACCTGGAAGAAATGCATAAATTCTTAGAAAAGCACAACCTTCCGAGACTGAACTAGGAAGAAATAGAAAATATAAACGGACCAGTCACAAGCACTGAAATTGAAACTGATTAAAAAATCTTCCAACAAACAGAAGCCCAGGACCAGATGGCTTCACAGGCAAAGTCTATGAAACATTTAGAGAAGAGCTAAGACCTATCCTTCTCAAACTCTTCCATAATATAGCAGAGGGAGGAACACTCCCAAATTCATTCTACGAGGCCACCATCACCCTGATACCAAAACCAGACAGAGATGTCACAAAAAAACTACCGACCAATATCACTGATGAACATAGATACAAAAATCTTCAGCAAAATACTAACAAACAGAATCCAGCAGTGCATTAAAAGGATCATACACCATGATAAAGTGGGGTTTGTCCCAGGAATGGGATGTACATAGCTACAATAATCAAGACAGTATGGTACTGGCATAGAAACAGAAATATAGATCAGTGGAATAGGATAGAAAGCCCAGAGGTAAACCCGTGCACATATGTTCACCTTATCTTTGATAAAGGAGGCAAGCATATACAATGGAGAAAAGACAGCCTCTTCAGGAAGTGGTGTTGGGAAAACCGGACAGCTACATGTAAAAGAATGAAATTAGAACACTCCCTAACACCATACACAAAAATAAACTCAAAATGGATTAAAGACCTAAACGTAAGGCCAGACACCATAGAATTCTTAGAGGAAAACATAGGCAGAACACTCTTTGACATAAATCACAGCAAGATCGTTTTTAACCCACATCCTAGAGAAATGGAAATAAAAACAACAATAAACAAATGGGACCTAATGAAACTTCAAAGCTTTTGCACAGCAAAGGAAACCATAAACAAGATCAAAAGACAACCCTCAGAAGGGGAGAAAGTATCTGCAAACGAAGCAACTGACAAAGGATTACTCTCCAAAATATACAAGCAGCTCATGCAGCTCAATAGCAAAAAACCAAACAACCCAATCCAAAAATGGGCAGAAGATCTAAATAGACATTTCTCCCAAGAATATGTACAGATTGTCAACAAACACATAAAAGGATGCTCAACATCACTAATCATTAGAGAAATGCAAATCAAAACTATAATGAGGTATCACCTCACACCAGTCAAAGTGGCCATCATCAAAAAGTCTACAAACAGTAAATGCTGGAGAGGGTGTGGAGAAAAGGGAGCCCTCTTGCACTGTTGTTCGGAATGTAAGTTGATACAGCCACTGTGAACGGTATGGGGGTTCCTTAAAAAACTAAAAATAGAACTACCATATGACCCAGCAATCCCACTACTGGGCATATACCCTGAGAAAACCATAATTCAAAAAGAGTCATGTACCACAATGTTCATTGCAGCTCTATTTACAATAGCCAGGACATGGAAGCAACCTAAGTGTCCATTGACAGATGAATGGATAAAAAAGATGTGGCAAATATATACAATGGAATGTTACTCAGCCATAAAAAGAAATGAAACTGAGTTATTTGTAGTGAGGTGGATGGACCTAGAGTCTGTCATGCAGAGTGAAGTAAGTCAGAAAAACAAATACCATATGCTAACACATATATATGGAATCTAAAAAAAAAAAAGGGTTCTGATGAACCTAGGGGCAGGACAGGAATAAAGACGCAGACCTCGATAATGGACTTGAGGACATGCGCAGGGGTAAGGGTAAGCTGGGACGAAGTGGGAGAGTGGCACTGACATATTTACACTACCAGATGCAAAATAGACAGCTAGTGGGAAGCAGGTACATAGCACAGGGAGATCAGCTCCGTGCTTTGTGACCACCTAGAGGGGTGGGATAGGGAGGGTTGGGAGGGAGATGCAAAAGTGAGGGGATATGGGGATATATGTATACATGTAGCTGATTCACTTTGTTATATTGCAGAAACTAACACAACATTGTAAAGCAATTATATTCCAATAAAGATGTTAAGAAAAAATTAGAGCATTAAAATCTAAGAAAAATATGTGTCTTTTGACAGTAAAATCTTATATTATCACTTAAGAATAAAGTAGTACATTCGTTTGTATCTTTCACCCTTAAATAGTTTAAAACCTCTTTCATACCTGAAAGTCTTTCAGGTAGGATTTAACTGCGTGGCGTAATCCCTGATTATTAAAACAAATCAGTAAGTTTTCTTTCGGTGAAGAGACATTTATTGAGGTGGCATATGTTTCCCTTTCTAAGATCACTTAAATTCCTGTCTGTTCTTTCAATGCATTTAAAACTAATATAACTACAAGCTGTAAACAGAAAGACATTTGATTTTAGATAGCCTGTCCTTCTTTCATTGTTAAAATATCAAAATAATTTTTTTAGAGCATATAGTGTACTTTAGTGAATGTTTCAGTTCTCCCTGAATCAGTATTTTTAAGTTTTCTTGGGCCATAAACCCTCTTGAGAATCTGATGAAAGTAACTGACCTGCTCCCAAAGAAAAACTTCACGAGGCACAGATACATACAATATTTTATCATTTTACCAATGACGAAATTCTTGGAACTAGCTAAAGCTCATTCATGAAACTGAAGTTAATAAATAAGCCCTATGGTTCTGTCAACATTTCAGAAAGAATAAAATCTAGGAGGGTTAGGTTTGAACATCTCTGTTGTTACCAAAGTTTATGGAACTCAAATAATGTGAAACTCCTTTCCTCTTAAAAACTAAGAAAGCAGGTCAGTACTGGGATTAGCATTTGCCATTTCGTACAATAATGCTTTACTTATTTTGAATTGTAATAATGGGTTAAAAATTAGGATATTTGATGATGTAAACAGTACTAAGAAATTGGCCGTTATCTCTAAAAAGTATCCATGGCAATTTACCAAAAAAACGTGAAGTCGGGACATTTATCTTAATTTGAATTAAACTAGAAATTAGCAGTGACAGAGGCACCAAACAAATTATTTTGATTGTGTGCCCCCAAAATGTAACATATAAATTATATGTTCTATCACTTCTAACTGGTGCAAAGACTGTGATGAGTAAAAAGTAGCTAATCACCAAATTAGAATCCTGTGGGAAATTCTCGGGCTGCTGAGAAAATAGCAGATTTAATAAATTTGAATTTGGGGGCTCAGGATTGGTTATTTATATATTGATAAAGCCTTCTAAATGCTTCAGATATTTCTTCTGAGAATTGCTGGTAACATGATAGCGGTGGCCATTATAGGAGTATTCTGTCATAATTAGGTATTAACAATATTTTGTGACTGAAAAATTAACCCGGCATGTAAAAAAGGACACGTTATAGAAGATATTGAGATTTTCAGCAATGAATGAAAATGTTTTTTCTCTAATTGAGAACATGATAAATTACAATTACAGAAGGGGAACAGACTTCATGGCATTCCTCTATAAACCAAGAAGATATGTCCATGATAATCAATTCATGCTAGTAAGTGAAATTTTAAGTTCACAATAATAAATTTTTGCTGTACCAATCTCAGAAAAAGTTTTTCATAAATATTATTTGTTTGGGATATTGGATTTATAAAGTGCACAGTAATCTTCTGATTGATCCTAGGATCATTTCATTTATATATCTATATATATGTGAACTTATATATGCATTTATATTTGTGTATCATTTATTTCATTCACCACGTAATGTAGTACCAAGGCAAGCAGCACAAATTATAAAAGGGCAACATTTTGCTAAGCATTTTTATCATCACTGCATTGCATCAAGTGTGTGTTTACCCACGTGTGTCATTGTGCAAAATCTTAGAAAGCCACAAAAGAAAACCCCAAAATTAAGGGAATGGGAATGTTGTGAGGGATTCAGCTATGCCTAAAATTACATAACAAAACCCACTGACCTGTTAGGTCATCTTTAATATCTCTTTTAGATGTGTCCCAGGCCTCTGATCTGTTTGGAGTAAAATTGGTCTGAAAGTCTTAAATGGTTTTTGACCCATATAATTATTTCCTAATAAGCATGTGGTATAACTGGAAAGTTATGAAGCTATGACACTTGCTGGTCTAGTGCAGTATGTACAAACTACTGTCTTCCAATTACAAACCATTGGACAGCTTCTGCAAGATTGGTAGGGGGAAACCTTTAAAAAGAAAGCCATTATTTCTTGTCATTTTACTTAGCTGAGAATGTAGTAGAACGAGTGAACTGATAAGAGGGTGGAAATATTTTCTACAAACAGTTTAGTATTTATAAAATTCATTTTTAAGTGTTTAAATCACCATTTCCAAAAAATAAAATAAAATAATGAAAAAAAAAAACACCATTTCCCCTCTTTAAGCTATATGTTTCATGCCATAACACAACAGGGAGTATCTGAGTTATATGACAATTCTGCTCTGTCAGATGTTTTTGTTCATGGTGGCGGGGTAAATATAGCCCCGGACCCATCCATCCCCCTTTTTTGTAATAAAAGAAAAAATTACTCTCACCTACATGCTTATAATTAAAATCTTGACTTTTTTAAAATGTTAAAAAAATTTTAAGATCATTTTTTACAAAGTCAAGTGTGTGGAGTGTGGGCTGTTAAGAGTGTGGGCAAAATGACTGGACACAGATTGGTACAAAATAATGGAAGTCTTTCAGTGTCACTGTAAGGAGTTCGGATTTTATTCTGAAGGCAGTAGAGAACCATTATGTTTTTGACCCAGGATTGATTTGCTCTAAGCTGTATCTTAAAAAAATTACTCTGGCAGTCACCTGTAGGATTAGTTATATATTTATTGCTTTGTTTTATTTGAGGAAGGGAGAGCTGCAGAAGAGAGACCATATAGAAAGGTGGTTATATGAGCCATTAACAAAGGTCAGGCAAGTAGTAGTAAAAGCATGAACTGGAGTGGTGGCAGTGGAGAAGGAAATACATGGACAGACGTTGAGAGTCACTTGGAAGATATGATGAGGCAACCGATTGACCTTGGAGAATCACTGGTTTTTGTCTACACTATTGACATCTTTCCAAAGTTACCAATTACCTTCTTGCTCTTAAATCTAGTGGACACTTTCCAGGAACCTACTGTGTACCAGCCCTATGCCAGATACCAGGATCCTATTTGTAAAGGCTTCTTCCTATGGTTTTTGTAACATAGTTACTCTTTCTAGTTTTCCTCCTTCTACCTCTCTGTCCTCCTCTTTGCAAGTTCCTCTTCCTTTTAGAGTTTCTCAGAGCTCTGAACTAGGCCTTCATCTCACTTTCTCCCTCTTCCTGAATAATCTTATCTCTTCTGTTGCTTTGGCTACAACCTGTCCATATGCAGTGGACCTGTATTTTCTGTATCTCCAGCTCAGATGCATTCTCTCGACCTCCTGACACTTATTTCCAACTACCTACTGACTGTCTTCTCTTGGATGAGTTGTAGTCCTCTCAAGCTCAACATGTCCAAAATAATTCATCAACTTATTCCAAGCCATGCTTCCTTTTGCTTCCTTTTTTGATCTTATACTCTGTCCTGCAGCTAGAGCATTCAAACATACAGATAATGATCAGATCACTCCCCTGTTTATAATGCCTTAAGGTCTTCATTGCTTCAGGACAGTCTAACAGTTTACCGTGATTTCAAGGATTTTTAGGATCTGGCAATAAGCTTTTTATTGTGTAACCTTTCCAAACTGCTATTATTTCCCTCTTTCTTGCCTCTGTGCCTTTGCATAATGCTGTTGTGTGTACATCACCCCACCTCTAACCCCATATCCTTTCCACCTGGCTAGCCAGCTCCTCCTCCTGGGTAGCCAAAGGCAGCTAAAACTCACATCCTCAAGCAAGCCCGTTCCTGATCCCCCACATCTGGGTGAGATGTCCCTCCTTAGTACCAGGCATTTTCTCTATCCTAGCATTTATCCCATTGTATTACAGCTACCTGTTTACTTATCTCTGTCTCCCATTAGTCTAAAAGTTCTGTGAGGGTAGAGGAGTGTGTCTGTCTTTTTCACTGTGATGTACCCAGTGCCTGGTACATGATGGGTGCTCAATAAATATTCATAAATATTCAAAGTATTTATGCAAAAAATAAATGTGAAAAAGTGAGCAGGAAGAGAGAGGAAGTTGGAAGGCAAGGAAACAAGACTATGAAAGATGTGGGAAAGGAGCAGGATAAGAGGTAGAAGAGTTGAATTTGTTTTAGGAAATACTGTGTTTTAGACCACTGTAACTGAAGCAAAAAACTGAGGCCTGGGTGTGGGCAGACTCATCAAACAATGGGTCGTGGTAGGTGACAGAATGGAAGGATATCCAAGCTCCAAAGTAGACCTAGAAGAAGGAGTAAAGTCCTCTAAAATGATAAATACTAGCAAGGAGGATTAGGGGATGGAAAGATAAGCCTATTCCACATACAGCTCTGGCATATAAAGGATTACTGAGTCATGGTAAAGAGAGTCACAGCAGTGGTAGAGGGAAGGAAGAGATTTCTAATTCCTCTTCCTGGCCTTTTATCTCAGATTGAAGCTGTGAGGGGAGGAGTAGCCATGGTCAGACAGTGTCGTAAGGAAAATGGTGTCAACGGGGAAGCTTGGGTGTTTTGTAAAGCAGTGCAGCTAAGGAAGATTGTGCTAACATTTTTTAACCACCACCACCACCAAAAAAAGACAGTATGATCATCTTTGACTCTCCATCCTTTCTCAGGGACTTGGGAGGGCTAAGAAGAGAAGAATTCTTCTGAGTGTAAGAAGCTTCTACCCTCCACTCATTCCTTATTTCAGTTTTTACCACATGTTACTCAGCAATAATTAGGAATTTGTATAAAATTTCACTAGGATGGCATGCATGGAGAGAATAGTAATTATTTGGATGTTTCCCTCTGCCAATCCAAGGAGTATTTGTGGAAAAATATTTACAATATAGTAAAACCCATTCTCTTTCTATATTCATATACAAACTTTAAATTGAGCCCTTAGATTTTTTTAAAAAGGAGAAGCAATTAATATTCTGACAAAAAAAGTATATTCATATAATAATTGTTGAATGAAGGAGTGATTCAGTGGATAAATGCATGAACGTATTTATGGAAAGATGGATGGATATGCATAATGATAAGGATAATGGATGGGTATGGATAATGCATCTAGATCTACATCAGGGGTTGGCAGGCCTACAGCCCACAAGCCAAACCTGGCCCTTCAAAAGCCATGAGCCAAGAATGGTTTTTACATATTTAAAAGAATTGTAAAAACAAGTAAACAAAGAGTACGTGACACACGGTCCACAGAGCGTATAATATTTACTGTCTAGTCCTTTACAGAAAAAAATTGCTGACCCTTCATCTAATCATTCTTTTCAGTGGGTGTATGGTATTCACCATATGGATATATATAGTCTGTTCTCATTATTCACTCTAGTTATGTTCCAGAGTACTCTCAATGAACATCGAATTAGCAAATACTGAGAGCCAGATACTACCAGGACAAATACAGGGTTAGGTTTCTATGATCCTTTGTTCACAGTGTTTTTGCCAACCTATCAATATGTAACCTTGTTTCATGTGTGTTCCTATTTAAAGATGCCTTATTTAGTAAGTACCACTGATTCATTTACATTGAACTCATGGCCAATAGCACTGTAAATCAGGCCTGATCAAAGCCTTTCTGATACTATATCACTCCTCTTAAGGTACATCACAACCTTCTTGTGCTTAGGAATACTAAACAGTTCATTTTAAACAGGGAAGTCACCAGCAAAAAACACAGAAATGCAAAAACATGGCATTAAATATACCACAAAAAGGACACTTGTTTACAGTATGAGATCTGAAACATAGGGTTTCATAGTGTCATTTTGTTTGACATCAGCTGGGAACATGTGCATTAACTCAAATTTTTCACCATTCTGTGCTTATCCACAAAAGGCCAGGAAAGCACTGTGAGCAGTTGATTTTGGAGTTAAAAATAAATTTCAGCAAGTAGGCGAACTTGCAAATAAGGAAGCTGCAAATACTGAGAATCACCTATACCAGTTTATCTGATCATTAAATCAGTTTTTAAAAGTAGTTTTACAGTACCTTAGAACCTGCCCTGATTTTTAGTCAATGTTGTAGCTTATAGTTTCAGTGGGCATTTTCAGTAGTTTTATCAGAAGTCACGTTTCATATCTTATAATTGAAGTCCCAAAGTATGCTATACGAAAGGTAAGTTGAGAATGTGAGGCAAAATCAACAGATATCTATCATCATAACTTTGAGCTGGAAAAAATTTTAAACCTTCATGGAGGTCCTGAGATTTGAGATGAATACTAAAGAATCGTGTGCAGGGTAACTCTATCAGGCTACCTGTATTTTGAGGGTCTAGGCCTCAGACCAAAACGACACAAATGGACAGGAATTCAGATAATGTGGTCAGAGGACAGAGTCTGAAAGCTGACACTGGAGTGTGTACTTAAAGGGGCAAGAGCTCAACCTGGAAAGGCAGACTGCGCACAGGCAGTGGAGAGCTGTACTTGCTAACTGAAGAAACTTGGCCTCTATCTTCTACAAAGCAAAGCTATTATCTTTTGAGGGACTGCATAAAAGCTGCATTTTAAAAAAATTATTTATTTT
Source organism: Mesoplodon mirus (assembly GCF_964341445.2). Classification (NCBI taxonomy): domain Eukaryota; kingdom Metazoa; phylum Chordata; class Mammalia; order Artiodactyla; family Ziphiidae; genus Mesoplodon; species Mesoplodon mirus. The sequence continues at coordinate 64,029,613 of NC_138980.1, forward strand.
TGGCTGCGTTCGGTCTTCGTTGCTGCACGCGGGCTTTCTCTAGTTGCGGTGAGCGGGGGCTACTCTTTGTTGTGGTGCACAGGCTTCTCATTGCGGTGGCTTCCCTTTGTTGCAGAGCATGGGCTCTAGGCGCGTGGGCTTCAGTAGTTGTGGCTTGTGGGCTCAGTTGTTGTGGCTCATGGGCTCTAGAGTGCAGGCTCAGTAGTTGTGGTGCACGGGCTTCATTGCTCCGCAGCATGTGGGATCTTCCCGGATCAGGGTTGGAACCCATGTCCCCTGCCTTGGCAGGCGGATTCTTAACCAGTGCGCCACCAGGGAAGCCCCAGAAGCTGCAAGTTGATAGAGCTTTTACCTGCCTGAAAGTATCGATGTCATTTCACCAAATGATATTCCTCTGTGTACAGTTTGGTCTAAGTTTCTACCATGGGAGTGCGATTGCACATTCTTGACTAGGGAGAGGTGGTGGCCTTTTTGAGCTGAAGTTCGTGGGTACCAAAAGTTCCTACCTAATTAAGCTCTTGGCAATCTCCATTTCTATGCATAGTAAAATGGGTTTCCCAAAAAGTCATTGTGTATGCCCTCTCATGTCTATGACAGATATCAGAAATGTCATGTAATTTAAGTGGAATTTACAAGAGAAGAAGGTGGCCTTTAATTCTTTAACAGTGTGATAACCCTGTAAAAATAATTAACATAAGATTTGGGGCACAGAGGTAGTGGCACTGGCTTAAGTTGCAAGTTTTCGTGTGCAAGTTTTTTTCTCTTTGTTTTTTTTTTGGGGGGGTGGTTCGCAGGCCTCTCACTGTTGTGGCCTCTCCCGTTGCGGAGCACAGGCTCCAGACGCGCAGGCTCAGCGGCCATGGCTCACGGGCCCAGCCACTCCACGGCATGTGGGATCTTTCCGGACCGGGGCACGAACCCGTGTCCCCTGCATCGGCAGGTGGACTCTCAACCACTGCGCCACCAGGGAAGCCCTTCTGTTTGTTTTTTAATAGAAGTAAGGGGGAAATGCCAGTACTAATTCCAGTTTCATTTCTTACAAATGGTAGTGACTGCAATTTATAAAAATGTTACAGGTTTTATTCCCTTTTGTAACAGATGAGAATATTTTGAACTTTAGTCTCTACTTTCTTACCACTTTAATAAAAGACAATTAGAATAAATTGCAGTTAAAGATAATTGCAAAAGATTTTTATATTTATGGATATGTGATATTTGGCATTTTCTGTATCAAATATACATTTTATATACTGTTACATCTAAGCATCAGGAAAAGATTGAGGGGGGACTTCTTATTAAGAGGAGCTTCTCCTCTGAAAAGGGATGTCTTTTACAGTGCTACTTACTGAAGCCTGTATTGTAAATCATAAGACACTGAGCACATACAAGGTCACCCTCTTACTGCTGCTTTGGTAACATTAGAAACCAGTTTTCAGTAACCTTTGTAACATGTACTGTGTTTCTGCCAAGCAACCTTTAATTATAAAAGAATCTTATTTGATTTTCTGATTCTAATTTTTTTCTCCCTAAATTTAAAAACTGCTTGCTACATTTTTAGTTTTTAAAAGTATGATTAAGTTTTGAAGTTTCTGGTCATTTCAGTTTTGCTGCTATACTTTATTAACATCTTTTAAATGTTTCATTTTAACCACTCCTGGGATCTGAAAGTTATTTTGGTGGCAGTCTTTTCCTTGTAATCCTGAGAGTATCCAAATTTGGGAAATTTTAATTTTCTAGATTTATAATTTTATTTTAGAAACACAAAAATCCAGTTTCCTATATATTGTTCAAGGCCCTAGGCCTTTTGTCAAATTATTTTAATGTATTGATGGTATAGTAGATGGAAAAATCATAAACTGATGCTGACTTTTTAAGTAGCTGGATAGAGACCTATTTTCCTCTTCCATCCTGTCTCATCTTTTCTTTGGGAGACCACTCTGTATGGATTGAAGATTTGAGGTCTGTGGGTGGGACCTAGGTGGGAACAAATTAGGAGACTGTGCCATACTTAAAATGGCAAATGCCCAAAATTTTAAGTTTGTTGTGAGGAAGGGGGAAAAAAGGAAACAGTGGAACAGTGACCCTGACATAGCCCCTTGGCTGGCCACAGCCACTGCTCATTTAACCAAGTGGATATCAGCTCAGTCGCTTGCCAGTTGTCTCTAGCTTTTCAGTAACTTACTTTGATAACCTAGATTTAGGATTCTGACAGCATGCAATGTATGCCTCTTAATAATCTGCCCTTTATTAAAGGTATAACATTGTATGTTTAGCATAGTGGTTAAGAGAGTGGCATCTGGAGTGGTCTACCTCATCTGGGATCCAGATACAGATATTTTATAGTTGTGTCACTTTCTTTGGGAAAATTACCTAACCTTTCTGAGCCGAAATTTCTTCATCCATAACATGGGGCTAATAATAATGCATGTGCAAGATGAGAAATTTGACACCACTAATTGCCAGTTATGACCTTGGGCAGGTAACTTCTCTGAGTGCATTTTCCTTGGCTATTTGGGGATAATAATAGTATCTACCTCATATGGTTGTAGTGAGGATTGAATAAGGTAAGGTTTTTGTAAGGGTTAGAAAGAGCTAATATTTATAAAATACTTAGACCAGTGTTTAGTACATAGTAATTACTCAATATTAATTGTTATCATTGCTATTATTTTGATATGGCTCTATTTGGTTGACTTGTGTGCTAACAGGATACACTGAAATAAAGTTTAAGAACTGACTTCATGTTAGAGAAAAGCAAACTTTTACACAAAATGATGATAAGTAGTGGAAGACTGTTGGGAGTCTATTTTTCTCTCTTTTGTGTCTAATTTATCCTAGTCCTTTTAAAATCTGGATTCCCCAAACTAGATATAGTAATATATAATATTTAAATGCTAAGTACTGTATCAGAGTAAAGTAACTTAAAGACTGCTCCATGTTATACCTTACAGGAACATAATTAATAAAACTGTAATTCAGAAAAAATGCTAGCCTAAAATTGATTTATAAAAGTAAATACTTTTTATTAACTGTCCTTTTATAAATTATCCACAAACAGTTGAATGAGAACATATGCAATTCATCTCTCTGTAATGTTAGCTTTTTAAATCTGTATTACTTGCTGTATTTGGAAGAGCACAGAAATGGAGGTCGTAAAACCTGGATTTTAGTCCTAGTGCCATCACTAAATCCCTCAGGACCTTGCAGAGCTTCAGCTACCTCATCTCTAAATAGGGATAATAATACTGTTTACCTTCCAAGAATATTATGAAAATAAGACCAATTTCTAATGTGAAAACACTTTGAAAAGGTTAAGTATTATCAGTCTACACAGGATGACAGTACTGGGACTATTGCTAGCTACTAACAGTGCGTAAAAGAGAGGCAGCATAGAGCACATGCTGCTAGTTAAGGGCATGGGCTCTGTGTAGCTGGAATGCCTAGAAGAGAAATCTGGCTCCACTAATTGCTAGTTACATGACCTTGGACAGGTAACTTCTCTGAGTTTGCATTTTCCTCGTCTGTTTGGGGATAGTAATAGTACCTACCTCATATGGCAGTGGTGAAGACTGATTAAGGTAAGGAAGGTCGAGTTCACTCACATTGCTTGGTCCTTAATACACACCTGCTATTACTGGTTCTAAGACAGTGTTATTGTTGTTGTTCATCTCTGGTTGTTTGCCATTACATGTCTGAGTTAGAGAATCATGGATATTAGAACTGAAAGAATCCTGAGAAAAGTATCAGGTCCAGCTCCTGCCACCTGCAAGATAAGTGGCTTTATCTGTGAGTCACAGAAAAGGGAGCTTGAAATTCCAGGGAAGCTAAATGAGTTACTGATGGTCACTCAGTGAGTTGGTGGTAAGACATCTGGAATTTCTCTGGTTGCCCATTTCTGGGAATGGGGGGTACAGGGATCTGCTTTGCACTAAAATGCTGTGCCTTTCTAAATATGAAAGTGCACTATGGCCATTTGTTACTAAAATTTCTGTCTTACCACCTTTCCCTAGATGCTATCTAACGTTTGTACTTCATGGCTTCCAGATCTCTTGGGACCTTGGTTAGACAGTATTTTCTACTGTTCTTTAGTATTTTTCTTGGTCCTGTTCTGTTGTCTTTGAGGTTCCCAAAAGAGCCATACTCTGTATCAAAAGACCCTCTGCACATGCTGTCTTTTCTCCCTTGACCTCACTCCCTCTTCTCCTTACCTTTCCAACTTTTAGCATTGAAGTCATCTCCTCCACGAATACTTCCCTGACACCTCTCTCTACCTAAAGGTCCTTCCATATTCTCCCATGGCAGCATGAATCATAGAATATTATAACTGCCCATCTCCTTGCATGTCTCTTATAGTGGGCTATAGAAGCTTCATGAAAACAGAATCTGTGTCTAACTTCTCATTGTAATCCTAAGTACATAGCACGTTTCCTATCTCCTATAGCTCCTGGTTAAGAATTCGGTCATCCTTCCTTCCTTGCTCAGGACTTTCTGGTTCCATCTCAAAACATTTTGGGGCATGTCTTTCTCTTGGTTTTGCTAACATTTTTCTCTAACTGCCTTTTGATGGCTTTTCCAACTTCTCCTAAAAATTGATTCTTCAAATGTGTATGCATAGTAAATGTTATTGATCTGTCATCAAAATGCAGAGGAGCACAGAACTCAGTAAACAAACTCCTCAGCAAGAGGTCTGAGAATCTAGATTCCAGTTCTCAAAGAGCTCACCTTGGTGGCCTTGGACAATTGACCCTCTGAGCCTGTTTCTTTATTCTTTTTTTGGGGGGGGGCTGTGGTGGGTCTTGGTTGCTGCGTGCGGGCTTTCTCTAGTTGAAGCAAGTGGGGGCTACTCTGTTGCGGTGCGAGGGCTTCTCATTGTGGTGGCTTCTCTTGTTGCAGAGCACGGGCTCTAGGTGTGCAGGCTTCAGTAGTTGTGGCACGTGAGCTCAGTAGTTGTGGCTCACGGGCTCTAGAGCACAGGCTTAGTAGTTGTGGCGCACGGGCTTAGTTGCTCCATGGCACGTGGGATCTTCGTGGACCAGGGCTTGAACCCGTGTCCCCTGCATTGGCAGGAGGATTCTTAACCACTGCGCAACCAGGGAAGCCCTGTTTCTTTATTCTTAAAGTGAGGATAGTAGTAGAGCCCATTCCGAAAGATGTCACCAAGATGAAAATAATCAAGATAATTCCTGTGCTGCATTTGGCACAGTGCCTAACACATATTAAGTGAAAATTAACAATAATTAATTGTAGATTAAATTAGCAAATTAACAGATTAAATGAGGTAACCAAAAGGAAAGAAATTCTGTTAGAACATGTTTCAGAGCCTTTTTTTCTGTGCAACACCTGCAAGGCACCTCTTTGTTATTCATACTGTTTTGACTGTGGCTGTCCTGGATTCCTGTTGAAAGTCTGAGAGACCAATTTGTCATTTTGAACGTGGCATCAGTAGAAGAGCTTATGACTCATCAATCACGTCATCCTGGACAAGCATCAAATGGGTGTGAGCCAGGACATGATGTGATGAAAGACATTCATTTCTCCTCTCTTCCTTCTTTGTGTTTTCTTTGCCACAAAACTCTAGTCATGTCAAGCCCAAATGTTCCATAGTAAGAACATTTCAGCTCAATTCATAATGAAAATTGAGGGCATTTGTGTATATTATCTGTTGTAAATTGAATAATGCTATATTCAGTCATAATTTATTTCAAATAGGTCTTTTCTTTCCCAAGGATTCTACTTTAATAATGAAAGAATAATAATTCTCTAAGAATATTTAAGAGCAGGTTTATATTAAATATTTAATGTCATTTCACTTTGAACTTTCTGGTTGTAAAGCAAAATAACTATATTAATACTAAAGGATATGAAGCATATGTCCTGTTAAAAGAGTTTTGGCAGTTAGAAGACTTGTCTTCTGGCGTTGAAAAGGCATGTTCCTTAGGGCAGCTGTGAACAGTATATACAGATGTCCCTGAAAAGACCAATGGTGGATGTAGTTCTTTGTACTTTTATACAGATTGGCATTCTGGTTGCTGAGTGATTGACTTCTGTTTTCAGTTCTTCTGTTCAAACTCACTATTGTTCTAATGACTTTGCTTAAGTAGAGCACCTCCTTTTACTATAAGCCATCAGAGCACTTACCTTTAATTTTTTAAAGTGCTCAAATGAGAACCTCATAAATTAGAGAACAACTATAATTCGGAGTCAACACATCCAACCAAGCCTTTGGCAAAAGGAACTTTCCTTTAAGTTGATTTGCTTTCCTTTAACTTTCCACTGTCAATTTTTGCTGATTTTTTTTCTTTGGAGCCATGACTTGTTTAATATATTTCAGGCTTTTGACTAAACCAAGTAATATAGGTTAATATTTTGAAACTACAAGAGCTTATAAAACATCTGAAAGAAGAGTTTGCATATGCCCACAGATTGAAAAATTGTTTCATTTTTAATGGATGAGCTGCCTTCAATATGTATACTTAATGGCTGGCACTCAAAAATATTTGGTAAATGAATGATACCATCTTTCAAAATATTTAACCCTCCCAGAAGGCAGAACCAAGGTTTGGATCTTCGAAATTTTTGCATTTCCATGTAAATTGTGAGAGTCGGCTTGTCAGTTTCTACACACACACAAAAAGCCTGCTGAGATTATGATTGGTATTGCATTCAATTTATAAATCAGTATGGTGAGAATACACATAACATTTTATATCCTTCCATTTAATTAGATCTTCTTTAGTTTCTTTCAACAATGTTTTCTAATTTTTCTTTAGAGCTCTTACCTTTTTTTCCCATTTATTTTTGTTTTGTGTGTATATATATGTATTTGTTTTGCTGTAATCGTTACGTGACGTTAATTTTAAATTTCATTTTTGAATTGTTTGTTGCAATATATAGAAAGAGGGTTGATGTTTATATATTGTGCTCTGTCACCATACTAAATTTATTGATTTATTCCAATTTCTTTTTAGCCAGTATTTCTTTGAATATCTTTCTGCTTCGTTCTCACTGTCTTCCACTTCGGAGACTTCATTTACATGTATGTTAGGCCATTTGATATCGTCTCTCAGGTCCCTTAAGTACTATTAATTTTTCATCAAGTCTTTTTTACCTCTCTGTTCTTCAGACCATATGCAAATTCCATGGATATTGGGTATGTAACAGTTCACTTAATCCTCCTGTTTTTTGTAAGGTACCTCTTCCCTCAGCTCTGTCTGGAATCCTTCATTCCAGAGCCCTTTTATTTTGCTCTTTACAGAGAAAGGCCTTCAATCTTCTGTCTAGGAGGGGATAGATAGGGTGAAAGGAAGGATGATAACTTCTAGTTTCAAAAACTGGGATCAAAATAACAGAGGAATCCACCTTGGAGGAAACAGAAAATGTGCAGAGAGAAGGGACTTTCCAAAAACCTATCATCTATATGCTCAGAGATAAGAAAAATATTGCATTCATCAAATAAGAGTAAGGGGTTTTAAAAAAGGGAAGACGTTTTGGAGAATAAAAGCAAACTCTTGGACATTAAAAAGATGACAGCATAGATGCAAAGCTCAGTAGAAGGATCGGGATATTAACCCAGAAATAAGAGCAAAGAGACAAAGAAATGGAAAATAGGAGAGAAAATGAGAGGACCAAAGAGTTCCAGAAAAAGAAAATGTAGACAACAAAAGGAAAGAAATCATCAGGGATTGGAATAGGAGATGTAATATAGGAATTAAGTTATTTGTGCCTTTCCCTATTTATTTTATTTAGAGTTTAAAAAAGAATTTACTATAAAACAAAGCATACATAAGAATAAACAAAACACACGTATGTACAATTTATTGAATAATTATAAAGCTAGCACTTGTGTCAGTATCATGCAGGAAAAGAAAAAGAACATTGCCAGTACCCTGGAAGCCTGCAGTGTGACCTTCCCAGATCACAGTCCCATTTTGCTCCCCCTCCCTAGAGGTAACCACTATCCTGACACTTATATTTTCTTGCTTTCCTTACTACCTATACATACACCCTTAAACAATATCTTAGTTTGCATCTTTTTGAACTTTAATTAATAGAATAATATTACATGTATTATTTTGTGTCTAGTTTCTTTCACTCTACATTACATAATTCATCCATGTTACTATATTGAACTGTAGTTCACTGCTGTTTAGAATTGTACCACAGTTTATATATCCATTCCATTATTATGAACATTTGAGTAGTTTCTAGTTTTGGTTTATTACAAAAAATGCTGCTGTCAGCATTGGTATACATTTTACTGTATCTGCACATTAATGTCTTGATGAATATTAATTTCTTGGTATATGTCAGGTGGTGCAGTTGCTGGATCTTAGGATGTTCTTGTCTTCATCTTTACTGGGTAATGCCAAACTGCCTTTAAAAGTAATGTACCATTTAAACTCAGTTCCTTCTTATTGTTAAATGTTTAATTTTTGGCAATCTGGTGTGTGTGTATAATGGTATTTCATAGTGGTTCTAATTTACATTTCCCTGATTACTAACAAGGCTGATAAAATTTTGGAATTCCTATTTTATAAAGTACCTGTGTACATTTTTTGTCCATTTTTTCTAGCAGGTTTTCTGTCCTTTTAGTTGAAACCTAAATTTGTAAATATTCTCAGAGGACAAGTGGCTAAGGTGCTTTTCCTTAGATTTTAGCCTAAATCCTGTATCATTTTGTCAGCTCACTAGTGCTTTTAAGGTGATTTTTCAAAAAATTTTTTATCCAGCATTTTGTTTTTGTCAGGCAAGTTGGCCCCATAACCTGGCCTGCCATTTCTAAAAAAGAAAGCTGTAAATGCTCAACGGACTTTGAACCAATCTTCCTGATTTTGACCCTACCTTTAACCCAAGTTTCTGAGCTTTTTGGAAGTTCTGTCATACTAATTAGGTTGCTTCTTAGCTTTCCCCACTGGTAACTTAACAGACCCCAGAACACCCAATCCAATATAAAATATTGCTGGTATTGTCTCTTCTCTTTTTCCCCCCAGCGCTATTGTGGTATAATTGACAAAAAAATCACTTCTCTTATCTTTATTCTTAGAGGTTTATGCCTTTTAAAACAAATGTCATTACTCTCATTTTACTGGGCTCCAGAGGGAGCTGAAATAAAAGCTTGCGTTAAAAATATCATCTTTGGGCTTCCCTGGTGGCGCAGCGGTTGAGAGTCCGCCTGCCGATGCAGGGGACATGGGTTTGCGCCCCGGTCCAGGAAGATCCCACATGCCGTGGAGCGGCTAGGCCCGTGAGCCATGGCCGCTGAGCCTGCGTGTCCGGAGCCTGTGCTCCGCAATGGGAGAGGCCACAACAGTGAGAGGCCCGCGTACCACAAAAAAAAAAAAAAAAAAAAAAAAAAAATCATCTTTAACCAGAACTGTAGATGGCTGGACATTTTATTTTCAAGCTCACAGACACTTCAAACAATAATATGGCTAAAAGAAGTATCAAGTGAGCAATAGTACAGGCTCTGATCATCATAGACTGTACCATCAGACTTGAAATATTTTTAAATTGATTTAAAGTTAGGGCTTTATAGATACATCCTCAATGGACTAAGTGTTGAAATACTTAACGTCTAAAACATTATTATAAATCAAGGGAAGACAAACACCCCAGTAGAGAAATAGGCAGTGATCATCACTTGACAGCTGACCAGATTTGTTTTCTATTTGGAATGGATGTAGGGACATGCATGTGCCTGCTTTCCTGGAACAAGGGGAGGGTAGGCAGTTTAACACCATGTGTGAAAAGCCCTAAATTGTCCATTGGCTTTCCTTGCCCTTCTAGGTATTTAACTTAAGTATATAATCAAAGATGTTTGGAAAGGTTTATGCAGTGGTATTTCTAATAGTGAAAAAATCAAAAACAAAGAATGACCAATAATGAGGGACTGGCTAAGTTAAAACTTTGCCACCATCAGAGAATCATGTAATAAAAGATTATCTATTGACATATAGGACGTTTTCTCAAAATGCTAAATAACGAACAACAAATGAACCATGTCTCACATAAAATGCTGAGCCATCTATAGTGTTATCCCCAAAATAAATAAGATGAAGTATTTGTATAGAAGTGTTTGCTGGGTTTTCTCTGACAAAAGTAAGATGGCATTTTTTCTAATTTAAACTTTTTGGTGTTTTCCAAATTTCTTAACTAAATATTATTTTTATAATTTTAAAAAGTATCCTCCAGTTTAGCTTTATTTGGCAAATTACTTTTTTAATGTATCTACTTGTATATTTCTAAATGAATGTAAAGCAATAATCTTGGAGTAGATTATGGATTAGATATAAAGAAATAAACAAGGAAAAAATAGTTTGGGCTTTTTATGGACATAGTAACAAGTTTTCCTCAGTGTGGCGATCATAGTTGTATTGAGTTTATTCAGTTTTCCTTTCTCACATGAATGAAAAATGGGGCAAGTCCACACCTAGAACCGCCTTAGCAAGTAACACTCTACTGCACATGATGCTTGCAGGGAGAAAAGCAATTTTCTATTCCAAGTGAGACCTTCAAGCCCACAAATAGAGTCAACGAGTTATTTCAGCTACCCACTGCAGTGGCAAGAAAAGTGTGAGCCTTTCATGTTCTCTATCGTAAAACTGTTTCTCATTCTTTTCAGGCTTACACTACATTTCAAAAATAAAAATTTTCCTTTATATTACTCTTTTTGGGGACTATGAGAAAAATTGAAATTTCAAACAGGGATGTCAGATCTGCACTGGTATTCAGCACGTTCTGTTTCCTGAATACAGAACTAACTGCTTACATAAGAACTCAATTTTAAAACACTAATGGCTATTCACGTTCTTATTCTCTTAAGGACGGGATGTGGTTTAGTTAAAAACAATTTTTGTAATACTTTTGATAAAGTGTTTAAGATAAGTTTGTGAGAATACAGCGTTCATTTCGTTTTTAAATCTTCTGCAAATTATTTTAGAAAAAGAATTACTATTATTTGATCATAATTGCATATCAAGTTCAGAGCTTGCAGATTGCAAGTTTCCCACTGCAACAGTAGCTACCATTTATCTGTTCTCAAAAAAGTGCTGCTCGTGCCCTTGAAATTTTTATACTCCTAGGAATATCCCCAAAACTTTTTAAAGCAAAAATCATGTCATCACTTGCTTTCAAAGCTTCTTTTCCATTCCCATATGGTTTCTGAAATGTTAGCAGACACCATTTTAGAAGAAACAAGTTACTTGTGTAATATTCTAAATTGAACTGCAGTAATCTACAGAAAAATTAAAGCTTGCTTGTTCTTTATTGTTAAGTTCAGCAAAGTGAAACTATATGATAGCTTACGTTGCTTATCACTGTTATTTATGAAATTTTATTGAGAAAATCTGTACACAGACAAACATTGAAGTCATAGTACATTATATTTTCAGTATGTTTTGACTGATATTTAATTATATAATTTAGCAAAGGAATTTTAGAACAATTCACATGTGTTTTCAAAATGTAGTCAGCCTTTTTTATCTATGTCTGGAGAATGCACAGTAAATAGATAATAAATGAGTATTGGTGAAAAGTAGTAATTCTAGATCTATGGTAACTGTTACTTTGGGTATCACTTGACCTTAGTTTCTCTGAAATAGGAGCTCTTAACATCCTATTATCACTATAATGTTGTACTAATTTAATCTACCATATAGTTAGCCAGAAGTCTATTACTGTATGTGCTAAAAATTTAAAAAGCAGTAGACTTTTCAAATAAACTAAAAATACATCTAAATAATTTTTTTTAATTTGAATTTTGATTCAGATTTAGACATTGCCTCTCAATAGTATTTTTTATTTTATATTGGAGTATAGTTGATTAACAATGTTGTGTCAGTTTTGGGTGTACAGCAAAGTGATTCAGTTATATATATATACATGTATCTATTCTTTTTCAAACTCTTTTCCCATTTAGGTTATTACAGAGTATTCAGCAGAGTTCCCTGTGCTATACAGTAGGTCCTTGTTGTTAATCTGTTTTAAATATAGCGGTGTGCACATGTCAATCCCAAACTCCTAATCTATCCCCTCTGCCCCCAACCATAAGTTCGTTCTCTAAGTATGTGAGTCTGTTTCTGTTTTGTAAATAAGTTCATTTACATCTTTTTTTTTTTTTTTTTTTTAGATTCCACATATAAGTGATGTCATATTTGTCTTTCTCTGACTGACTTACTTCACTTAGTATGATAATCTCTAGGTCCGTCCATTGAGTGGGATTGCAGGGTCATATGGTAGCTCTATTTTTAGTTTTTTAAGGAACTTCCACACTGTTCTCCATAGTGGCTGCACCAATTTACTTTCCCACCAACATTGTAGGAGGGATCCCTTCTCTCCACACCCTCTCCAGCATTTATTGTTTGTGGATTTTTTGATGATAGCCATTTTGACTGCTGTGAGGTGATAACCTCATTGTAGTTTTGATTTGCATTTCTCTAATAATTAATGATGTTGAGCATCTTTTCATGTGCCTCTTGGCCATCTGTATGTCTTCTTTGGAGAAATGCCTATTTAGGTCTTCTACCCATTTTTCGATTGGAATGTTTGTTTTTTTGATATTGAGCCTCATGAGCTGTTTGTAAATTTTGGAAATTAATCCCTTGTCGGTCACGTCATTTTCAAATATTTTCTCTCATTCTGTGGGTTGTCTTTTCATTTTGTTTATGGCTGTGCAAAAGCTTTTGATTTTAATTAGGGCCCATTTGTTTGTTTTTGTTATTTCCATTACTCTAGGAAATGGATCGAAAAACATCTTGGTGCAATTTATGTCAAAGACTGTTCTGCCTATGTTTCCCTCTAAGAGTTTTACAGTATCCAGTCTTACATTTAGGTCTTTAATCCATTTTGAGTTTATTTTTGCATATGGTGTTAAAGAATGTTCTAGTTTCATTCTTTTACATGTAGCTGTCCAGTTTTCCCAGCACCACTTATTGAAGAGACTGTCTTTTCTCCATTGTATAGTCTTGCCTCCTTTGTCATAGATCAATTGACCATAGGTGCGTGGGTTTATTTCTGGGCTTTCTATCTTGTACCACTGATGTATATTTCTGTTTTTGTGCCAGTACCACACTGTTTTGGTGACTGTCACTTTGTAGTATAGTCTGAAGTCAGGGTGCCTGATTCCTCCAGCTGTTTTTCTTTCTCTAGATTGCTTTGGCTATTTAGGGTCTTTCATATCTCCACACAAATTTTTAAAGTTTTTTTTGTTCTAGTTCTGTGAAAAAGGCCATTGGTAATTTGATAGGGATTGTACTGAATCTGTAGATTGCCTTGGGTAGTAGAGTCATTTTGACAACATTAATTCGTCCAGGTTAAGACCATGGTGTATCTTTCCATCTGTGTCATCTTTGATCTCTTTCATCAGCGTCTTATTGTTTTCCAAGTATGGGGCTTTTGCCTTCTTAGGTAGGTTTTATTCCTAGGTATTTTATTCTTTTCGATGTGATGGTAAATGGGATAGTTTCTTGAATTTCCCTTTCTGATCTTTCATTGTTAGTGTATAGAAATGCAACAGATTTCTGTGTTTCTGTGTATTGATTTTGTATAAAGCGTCCTGGGACTAGTTCTCTAACTAGTTGAGCTTTAATTTCTAAGTTCTGAGTTTCAATTTATGCTTCTATGCAACGGGATTAGTAACATCTGCTTTCAGGATATTAATAAGGATTACAGAATATATCAGGTGCCTAAGACATAAGAAGTGCTAAATGGTAGCGGTTATTATATAGTCCAGTTGAATATATAATTCTACTACCTTAGCACCTTTTTTTAAATTAAATAACTACAGTTTTTTTTTTTTTTGGCTCTATCAGTCTTCTTGACATCAGTGGACATGTTAATTTATGTCCATGATTTTCTTCTAGTCAATAGACGTAAATCTTCCATCTATAAAACTGGTAGTGTGGCTAGACAGCTCCTTTCTAGTTAAGGCTGTATCCTATTAAGTGTTATGAATTTTTCAAACTAATACAGAAATTATTCACATCATTGTATATCCCCAGCTGGATACTTTGGTGGAGCAGTATATTTCATAAAAATTAAATGCATTTCAAAAAATTCTAAGGTCTAGGGCTTCCCTGGTGGCGCAGTGGTTGAGAGTCTGCCTGCCGATGCAGGGGACACAGGTTCGTGCCCCGGTCCGGGAAGATCCCACATGCCGCAGAGCGGCTGGGCCCGTGAGCCATGGCCGCTAAGCCTGCGCGTCCAGAGCCTGTGCTCCGCGACGGGAGAGGCCACAACAGTGAGAGGCCCGCGTACGCAAAAAAAAAAAAAAAAAAAATCTAAGGTCTAATATGGTAGTCAGGCATAACTGCTTCAAAGCTCCTCTAAGGGCAAAAATGGTGTTTTGAATATGCAAAACACTCCTATTTCTATTTTTGTATTTTTGATTCGAGGTCTCCGTGTTATTAACTCGGTATTTAATGGCTCGTGTGACATTGTCTTAATAATGTAGAATGTGAATATGCTAATTTAAGATTTAAGTCAGTAAAACAAGAATCTAAAGGAAAAATGGAAGTGACTAGGATACTTTTGTATCTTTTTAATTATAGATAATTTCTACTTCATTGTGATAACAAGGACAGTCAGAAGAGGGAAAAACAAATTATTTTTGATGTTTACCTTTACCTCAGGACTATCTACTTGATGACTCACACACTCTTTTAAAAACTCTGTCAAGCTGAACAGATATTAACCTGTGGGTCCCTGCCAGATAACACAGTGATGAGGGTAAGGAGCCTGGATTTTGGAATCAGACAGTGCTGAATTCAAATCCAGATTGTGCTAATGCGACTTTGGCCAAACACCTGACTTAATTTCTGTATTCTCATTTGTAAAATGGACTAGTGGTAAGGATTATTTGAGATAATACATTTATTAAAGTACTTAGCCATGGATCTTGGTTTGTAGAACTAAAAGTCAACCAGTTAGTGTCCAATATGATTATTACTATGATGGGAGTGTTTTGTTCCACCTACCTGAAAACCTTCCTAGTCTTAAATTTTTCATCTAACTGCCTGCATTGCAGACGTTCCTAGAAGAGGAAGGAAGAAAGGAATAAGTAACTTTTACATCATTCCAGAGACTAATTTCTTATTCCTTTCTTCCTTCCTCTTCTAGGGACAAGTTCACCAGTGTTCTCACTGTATATAAATACTTTAAATTATTCCTTTAAATTGTTTCAGTGGGTATCTAAGAATCAGGGTGTGAAGTGAGAGCATCATCATCAAAACCTGAGGAAAATGTATATAAGTAAGGAAATTCTCATACTAATTTAAGAATCTAATCTAATTTAGGAATCAAGTCTTGGCTTTTGACTGAAGGTGGGAGTATGTGGCTTTAGACCAAGTTCAGGTTGGTTTTGAGGGGTTTGTTCTTTCCTTTATACTAAAATAAATATGAATGTAGACACAGCTGTTCTGCATTTTGTTTGATTTTATAAACATCTTAGTAGGAATTGTGCTAATTGTACAGTATGAGATATACATTAGTTTGACTAAATTTTCAAATGATACACAGACTGTCGCACAGTTATAAGGCAATTGTTTTTACCTATTTGACCTGCTCTGGCAATCCTTATTTGGGCAAAAATCTTTTTCAGATCATGTTTGGAAGCAGGTACAGGGAATTTGCTTCCTTTTGCTGTATATCACTGAGACATCAAACCACAGCCCTCAAAGGAGAAGGCAATTCATTCCTCAATTTGAAGACCTAGATCTACCTCGTCTTCTCAGTTTTGCCACTTTATTGTAGTGAGGGAGGTGGAATACTGGTTAAGAACGCTGATTTTGGTGTCAGAAAGATAGGCATTTGAATCCTGACTTTGCTAGTTACTGTGTCACTGTAGGCAAGTCAGCTTCTCTAAATCTGCTTCCTCATCTGTAAAACACTGAAAACAGTACCCACCTCGTACGTTTGTGGAGAGGATTAAAGGGGATAATGTATATAAAGAAAGAGCTTGCAGAGTAGCTCCTAGTAGTAGTGAGGTGATAGATGTTTATGAGATTGTACCCATAATACAGTTAACATGTTAGCTGCCTCAAATTCTTTTGCAGAATATAAAAAGATGTAACATATAAATAAGCTAAATAAAATAACATATACTGGACACTGTAACAAGATGCTGGTGATATAAGAGGCCTAAGACGTGGACCCTACCTAAAAGGAATTATTGATGGAAATATAAATCAAAAGGTATCATGTGTAAAGTGCTACATGGCAGTGTTTAAGGGAGTCTAGAGGTTGTCTTGGATCAGAAAGGCCACGGCAGACACTCCAGGCTGGAAGAAGAGATCTTAGGACAAGCTTCGAGGGAAATGAGGCACATAGTAGTCAACTTCATAAATATTTGTAGAGGGACTTCCCTGGTGGTCCAGTGGATGGGACTCTGCGCTCCCAACGCAGGGGCCCTGGGTTTGATCTGTAGTCAGGGAACTAGATCCCTCATGCCACAACTGAAAAAGATCCCGTACATGATGAGGATCCCATGTGCCACAACTAAGACCCGGCACAGCCAAATAAATAAATAAAATAAATATTAAATAAAAAATAAATATTTGTAGAATACAGGATCCCTAAGGTGATAAAGAAACCAAATGGTTCGTGTAGAGGAGTGGGAAGACATATAATTGGAGAAAGAAAGGTGAACCAGATTGTGGACCATGTTGGGCTTGTACTGCTTATTACATGGAAGAGCCTAAGAGATTTTTAATTATGATGAGAAAAATGAGTTTTAGCATTGTAGGGGACATAATGGAAAGAGAAGCAGCCAGAGCCAGGAGGACTACTTAGTATAAACCACTGCAGGGGTTAAGGCAAGAGGTGAGGGAAGACATGCATTAAGATGGAGGCAGAGTGGATGGAAAGGGAAAGGTACATCATAGGGAATAATAAATAGGATGTGGAAAAGGGTTGGGACTGGCAACTAAGTACTAAGGGTTACTAAGTATAGTGAGAGGAAGTCAGGTCTCTCTGAGAACAGAGTAAGATATTTAGAAATATGTGGTGGTTGTAGTTGAGGTGGAAATGCACAGCGTTTTTTTCTTGTCAAGCATTTCACAGCAGTTATATTACAAATTACAGTAAATGATCAAAATTCCAGAATCTGAAAATTAAATAATTTACTTCAAACTAATGTAAAATGAAATAAAATACAAACCACCAACTTAACACTATTCTAAATTAAAGTACAAACCCAAAATAGACCACAGTTGGTGAAATCTACAAAGTAACACACATGACTAAAACCAAAGAGGACTCCCAAATTCCAAATAACTGAATGTACAAAATACAAAAGATGCAGGTACAAGCCCCAATTAAAGCTTATAATGGAATTACAAATAATTATAATAACAACAGCATTCAGCTATGGGACTTGACTCCTAAGTTACCTACTGAATAGCACTGTAGGAAGACAAGGTATTACTGCCCCACTCCGTAAAAATAAAACCCAAGTAAAACTACAAATACATTAGTATATGAGAAAAAACAAGTCATG
Source organism: Mesoplodon mirus (assembly GCF_964341445.2). Lineage (NCBI taxonomy): Eukaryota > Metazoa > Chordata > Mammalia > Artiodactyla > Ziphiidae > Mesoplodon > Mesoplodon mirus. Next base: position 64,047,104 of record NC_138980.1, read on the forward strand.
AAAGGACATTTTAAAAAATTAATCACAAGTGAGATTCAAGCTCAAAAATATAACTCCACAGCCATCAACCCTAGATATATAAATATATACATTAGAAGAAGGCAGTAAGTGTAACATTGTCTCAAACCTGTTCTTGCCTTATTTGAAGATGTCACATTCATAATTCTGCATGTACTAAACCATAGTTATTCTTGTGTGCTCTTAAGAAGCAAGAAAGCATCAGATAGAACGAAATCAGGTCTTCATTCTAGAAATAACCATGTAATGAAAAAAGTTTTTTCCTCACTGTGCTTGCTACTTACTCTTGGTCTTAGTGTTCTGTTACTAGAACATCATTACTCCTCCTTTCATTGAAACTCATGTCCCTCAGTGCAGGCCTGAGCAAATGGAACTGAAAACACGAAACAAGATTTCATCTCTTAGGAACTAAGTTACCCAGCACCATCACTAGACTGAGGACTGACCCTTCCAGAGAGAAAGAAAAACAGAGGAAAACATGTTAGATTAGACTTTAAGAAAGGAGCATATAGATAGGGTGACCATATTCTCTCTTCATATAAATAAAAATACAGGTCCAAAGAAGTCTTTCACAGACCCAAGTATATTCTTGCCTACTTCCTACCCCTCCCTTGGGAAATAGTGACAGCTTCTTTGGAGTTTATTGATTCAACACCTTCATTTTACAGACAGGGAAACTAAGTGCGGAGATGTTAAATGACAGGCCATTGGTGTCTCAGAGATCTAAAAAAAGACATCTCCAACAGTCATCCTTTACTGAAAATGTTCCTGGACACTACAGTACAGGTTTACAGTACAGGTTTTGTTGCTCTAACCTCCTCCCTAAGATGAGTGAGTATAAATGATGCATAGTTTGACGAAACTGTCTTAGTAGGCACCTAAAGTTAAAACCAATAGAAACCTCTCTCAACAAATGCAAAGCAAAGAGATTAATCAGTCTTTTTTCTTTTTTTGGCTTGCTAAGTAAGATAAAATGCACTCTGCTAAAACCATTTAACAGAAATATTGTGAAAGCCTTACCCCAGAGTATTTTTCTATTTGATTTGAAAACTATTCCATAGCTTATTATCAAACAAATCAGTAATCCTTTAGCTAATGCAGGGATAAATGGGCAGTCAGAAAACATAATCACCGGTGTGTGCAGCTGAGTATTTACATTTTTCCTAACGAACAAAGATAAGAAAAGTGCAGGTGACTTTAATGTGTAAAAATCACCTCTTAGTGCTAGTGCTAGAGGGAAAAATAGAAGTAAATTACTAACTCAAGCTAATCACTAAACTTGTGTAGTCCCTGGCCTCAGCTCTGTTTTGAATCTCTTTCTGGACTTGTCTTGAATCAAAGAATATTTACAGCTACCTCAGTAGGGCAGTTGCTCCAGTTTAAAAGATAGTTTAGAAGGTTTTACAATAAGTTTCTGGTCCTTGTTGAATTTTTTTTTCCACTTTATGTTGCTTAAAGATTTATAGCAAGGATTTCTTAACCTCAGCACTATTGACATTGAAGCTGGATAATTATTTGTTGTGGAAGACTGTCTGCTGTGCATTGTGGGAGGTTTAACAGCGCCCTAGCCTCTTCTCACTAGATACCAGTAGCATTTCCCGAGTTGTGACAACCAAAAATGTCTCCAGAGGTAGCCAGATGTCCCCTGTGGAGTAAAACTGCTCCCAATTGAGAACCACTGCTTTATGGTATTAGGACAAAAACTAGTAAGCCAGTGAGAATATACCTATTCCGTTTGTAGTTGGTAAAAATGAATCGAGTTGTAGCAGCTTTATTTCCAGGAGTTTTTCCCATGTTAATATTTGCTCTCTGAGATAATATCAGTTTTCCTTTTTTCCAAAATGAATTTCTTGCATTTTATTGAAAAATTGTTGATTAAATTCACTTAAATTGAAGGCTAAGCCAACCACACCATTTGGGTTTATAGTAGTTTATCATCTCTCTTCCTCTGTGGGGGAAAGCCTCTCACTTAGTAGCAATACTGTATCATTTTGCCAAGTACATTACAGTCCCCATTTAGAAATAAGGCAGTTGAGATTTAGAGACATTACACGCTACTACACTGCAGTTAGGTTATGAATTCTAGCATGTCTCACTTAAAGTCCTCACTGTCCTCTTTAACAGCAGTTCTCAACATGTGATCTATGGACCCCTGGGAGTCCCCGTTCTTTTCAAAACTATTTTCATGATAATACATAGTCTTTATTTGCATTTTTCACTCTGTTAACATTTGCACTGATGGTACCAAAACCAATGATGAGTAAAACTGCTGGTGTCTTAGGGTACAGTAGTCATTGTATTTAACTGCAGTATACTCACAGTTAAAGAAGAAAGCAAGCCAGTTCCACTTAAAGATACCTTTGAGGAAGCAACATACTAATTCACTTAAATCTCCACCCTTTAATATATGTGTCTTCTTAATATCCATTTTATGTAAAGCACTTATGCTGCATATAGTATTTGATGGTTGTCTCAAACAGTCTTACATGTGCTTTTCTTTAAGTTGTGAGTTGAACAAACTACTTTTTTCATGGTATAGAATGGATAAACTATGGGTTTTCAGCCTTGGGAATTTGGCAAATGTTTTCTCAAAAATGACTGAAGTGAACTTATCACTTCAAGGAAGACAACTGACAGTACTTGTTGCCAATCAATAAAAATTAGAGTTTTCCAAACAAAATTCAGAATTTTGGAAACCTTGTATCTGCCACTGTGAGCTTGACAAATACAACTCATATATTGTATAATGAACTGTGTCAACATTTGGAAGATCTGCATAACTTAGTGAACCAGTATTTTCCAAATGACTAATGCATGATAGTTCAAAATCATGCATGGGTAAAAGATCCATTCAAAGTACAAGACAGACCAGTGGATTTTAATGTAACATAGATACAAAAAAGTGCACTGATATGGTTTTAGATTCCTCATTGCAACACTAACCTTTACAAAACTGAATTGTCGATTTTTGGTGCAGAATCAAGAAAGACTATCTACAATTACCTGAACTTAAGTTTTCTGGAGGACCATTAACCTCCCCTGGCTCACAGAGAAGGTTCTTCAAAGCACTTCTCATTCCTTGGGATCCTCCAGAAAGGAAGGAGAAGTTGGGAGGAGGGAGAAAAAAGAAGTTAATGCCTGAGGGTTAAGGAGAAACATATTGTTTGATGATCGCCAAGTGTGTGCCAGTACTTTATGTAACTCAAATATATAACCTACACAGAAAGCCCTAAAATGGTACTAATAAGGAAGAAGAGTCAAGGGTTTATCAGCTAGCCACTGTCACACAGTTGTTAAAGCTCTGGAGCTAGGATGTAAGTCCAGATTTGTCTCTATATATAGCTGAATCACTTCCTAGTAGTACTACCATGACACTGAAGCAGCCAAAAATATTCTGCTACTCCTACCTAGATCAAAGTTTCTAGGTCCACTATCATTTCAGTAACACATTTTCATGTACGATATGACCTCTCTATCCTCACAGTGCCTGGCATTCAGATGCCAGGAATCATGTGCTGAAAGGGTGTAATTTACCTGCACATTTTACATGTTTCTCAAGGTGAGTAACTTCCATCCATCCGTGATCCTCCTTTCATCAACTGCCTTTCTTGCAAGAAAATTAAATAGAAAAACCTGCTTTATACGTGTCTTTTCTCTCTCTAATGTAAACTCAGTAGCCTCAGGAATAACTTGATGTCCAGCACACTTTCCATTTTGAGTGGGAGACAGCATTCAAGTATTCACCTGAAACAACACATTTTGTTATTTCCACTCTTCACTTAAAAGAAAGCACTCTGGCTACAGTCAGTTCATAATAGAACCTCTTAGCATCTTCAGAATGTTTGTTTGACACAGCTGTAAACACACTGAGCAAAAGACCGGGACAATTCAGCTTTTCTGTTCAAAAGGGGGTGTAGGGCTTCCCTGGTGGCGCAATGGTTGAGAGTCCGCCTGCCGATGCAGGGGACACGTGTTCGTGCCCCAGTCTGGGAAGATCCCACATGCCGCGGAGCGGCTGGGCCCGTGAGCCATGGCCGCTGAGCCTGCGCGTCCGGAGCCTGTGCTTCGCAACGGGAGAGGCCACAACAGTGGGAGGCCCGTGTACCACAAAAAAAAAAGGGGGGGGGTGTAATATGCAGTCTTATTATGGTGTGCTTTTTCTTTCTTGTTTTCGTGTATCCTTATTAAAAGATGATGATTCCATATGGTTCTCCTTTGAGTTCTAACCATTTTGTTGAATCCCCGCCCTTTTAGCAGTATCATAGGGTCACGTTTGCAATTGAATAACATTTTGTGGTCGTTCATTTCTCCCAATGGTGTTCACTATAGGCCATTATAGTGCTCATATTTGTGTGACAGAAACTGATTTTTTTCCATTGGTCAGTGGTACACTTAGCAGCTTTCCACGTATTTAGTTTTTATCTGATGTAGCCTAGACTGACTGCCAGAAGGGATGCTGAAGGCCTGACTTAAGTTCCAGATTCTTTTTTTTTTTTTAATTTATTTTTACATCTTTATTGGAGTATAATTGCTTTACAATGGTGTGTTAGTTTCTGCTTTATAACAAAGTGAATCAGTTATACATATACATATGTCCCCATATCTCCTCCCTCTTGCGTCTCCCTCACTCCCACCTCCCTATCCCACCCATCCAGGTGGTCACAAACCACTGAGCTGATCTCCCTGTGCTATGCGGCTGCTTCCCACTAGCTATCTATTTTATGTTTGGTAGTGTATATATGTCCATGCCACTCTCTCGCTTTGTCACAGCTTACCCTTCCCCCTCCCCATATCCTCAAGTCCATTCTCTAGTAGGTCTGTGTCTTTATTCCTGTCTTACCCCTAGGTTCTTCATGACATTTTTTTTTCTTAAATTCCATATATATCTGTTAGCATACGGTATTTGTCTTTCTCTTTCTGACTTACTTCACTCTGTATGACAGACTCTAGGTCCATCCACCTCATTACAAATAGTTCAATTTTGTTTCTTTTTATGGCTGAGTAATATTCCATTGTATATATGTGCCACATCTTCTTTATCCATTCATCTGATGATGGACACTTAGGTTGTTTCCATCTCTGGGCTATTGTAAATAGAGCTGCAATGAACATTGTGCTACATGACTCTTTTTGAATTATGGTTTTCTCAGGGTATATGCCCAGTAGTGGGACTGCTGGGTCATATGGTAGTTCTATTTGTAGTTTTTTAAGGAACCGCCATACTGTTCTCCATAGTGGCTGTAGCAATTCACATTCCCACCAGCAGTGCAAGAGTGTTCCCTTTTCTCCACACCCTCTCCAGCATTTATTGTTTCTAGATTTTTTTGATGATGGCCATTCTGACCGGTGTGAGATGATATCTCATTGTAGTTTTGATTTGCATTTCTCTAATGATTAATGATGTTGAGCATTCTTTCATGTGTTTGTTGGCAGTCTCTATATCTTCTTTGGAGAAATGTCTATTTAGGTCTTCTGCCCATTTTTGGATTGGGTTGTTTGGTTTTTTGTTATTTAGCTGCATGAGCTGCTTATAAATTCTGGAGATTAATCCTTTGTCAGTTGCTTCATTTGCAAATATTTTCTCCCATTCTGAAGTTTGTCCTTTTGTCTTGTTTATGGTTTCCTTTGCTGTGCAAAAGCTTTGAAGTTTCATTAGGTCCCATTTGTTTATTTTTGTTTTTATCTCCATTTCTCTAGGAGGTGGGTCAAAAAGTTGCAGTTTGATCAGTCCATTTGTTCATGTAGTTTTTTTTTTTCTTTATGTCTGCGTTGGGTCTTCATTGCTGCGTGCGAGCCATCTCTAGTTGAGGCGAGCAGGGGCTACTCTTCATTGCAGTGCACAGGCTTCTCATTGTGGTGGCTTCTCTTGTTGCAGAGCATGGGCTCTAGGTGCATGGGCTTCAGTAGTTGTGGCTCACAGGCTCTAGAGTGCAGGCTCAGCAGTTGTGGCACGTGGGCTTAGTTGCTCCGCGGCTTGTGAGATCTTCTCGGACCAGGGCTCAAACCTGTGTCCCCTGCATTGGCAGGAGGACTCAACCACTGTGCCACCAGGGAAGCCCTGTTCATTTAGTTTTTAACTTTCTCTTTTGTTTGCCATCTCTAGCTCACAGTTGAGTGGCCTGAACGTGTTTTGCATGTGCTCTAATTATAACTGAGAATTTGGGAATACTGTCCTAGATTTTAGACTTAATACTACTTACATAATACTTATATCAGGCTTTCTCATAAAATCTCATTTTCCTGATGGAGAAAAGAATGAACATTTATCAGGTGCCTGCTGGAGGGAGGAACTATGTGCTAGACTTTCTGTGTGTTCTCTTGTTTTCACAACACACACACAGGTGATGTCCTTCCAGTTTACTTGTGAGAAAACAGAGGTTCAAAGTAGTAGATACCTATCCAAGGTCACATAAGCTTTGAAATGGTAGAACTGGGATCTGAAACATGTCAATTTGACCACAAACAGGCTCCCTGATCAACCTCTGACAACTACGTGACCTCATCCAGAGGTGATGGCATCCTTTTCACAGGGTTGTTGAGAGGACAGATGAGATTCTATTCATGAAAGTGTTTTAAAACTATAAACTACTACCAAAGTACTGTTTAAAAATTTTTAATATATATTTCTTTGTGTGTGTGTGTGTGTGTGTGTGTGTATAAAATTAGTTGAGGAAACATTGTAGAGTTAACCTTTCAAATCAATAAATATTGCACTTATTTTCCATAAACTAAATATACAAACAACTGGTTGGTCCCTAAAAATAGATGTCAGATGACAGAGTTTGGCTGAACAGGAATAGGAGCATCTTCAGAACAGGAGCCAAGGAATTTTTTGCTTCCCTAACACATTGCTCTGTTCACTCACTCCAAGACCTTCCTACTTCTCTGTAAAACTCTGGCCCAGAGCAGCTCTGCTACATTAGTCACAAGTTTCCATTAATCAAGGATGGTTCGTGCCAGACCTACAGCAGAGTCATTTCAGGTTATTCTCTTCCATTGTACGCTTTCAATATGCACTCAGTACACTCTCCCAAATCTAGCAGGGGATCAATGCCTTATGATACGGAAGCATCCAGAAATTCTCCTTGACACAGTGTTCAGAGAACAATATGAAACCCTGGGGCCTATTCCCAGAACTGGAGTGGTGGGAATGCTGTCAATCGCTGAGCCTCTAGATAAATATAGGGTTGGCTAGCTTCGTTTGAGGACAGAATTCAGGGGGAGCTCTGGAGTTTATCGACCTAATTATTTAAAGTGACATTTACAAAAGAAATTGTCATTCTACAATTAACTTTAACTTTTTTTATATTTATTTATTTAAAATTTTTGGCTGTGTTGGGTCTTCGTTGCAGTGCACGGGCTTCTCATTGCGGTGGCTTCTCTTGTTGCAGGGCGTGGGCTCTAGGCACGCGGGCTTCAGTAGTTGTGGCGCACAGGCTCAGTAGTTGTGGCGCATGGGCTTAGTTGCTCCACGGCATGTGGGATCTTCCTGGACCAGGGCTCAAACCCGTGTCCCCTGCATTGGCAGGCAGATGCTTAACCACTATGCCACCAGGGAAGTCCAACTTTTAACTTTATTCCAAAAACAGAATAACAAAAAGATGTTACTTAATAAATATAATTTCTAACCATGTTAATAACCCAAACAATTTCTTAAGTCAGTTTGCTCTGTGATTTAGTTTAAGCATATTTGTAATTGAGATTTAATAATAATGTATTATTTATGAATAATTTATCCCTAAATGCCAACTCTTTTAGAGAATAGGCAGATAAAGAAAATCTCAGAGAGAGATTTCTTATATAGGTGATGAACAATACACTTTAATGTGTAAAGTTCCAAAATCAACAGATTGCTACCATCCATATTTTTGAAGAACACATAACCAGAGAAGGAATTAGCAGTCTCTAGAAACTATTTTCAGGGACTCTTTTTAGTTACACAAGGTTAGAAAGGTTAGGAACTCTTTTGAGTTATACAATACACAATACAGTTTTGGTTCTAAAGTTAGCATGTAAGATGAACATTCCTTAGAAATATACAACACTGGAAACCACTGTATCATCTATAATGAAAGTTTTATAGTTAATTTTTCCTCTAGCATTAAAGGGATCACTGTTTCGTTGGGTTATAAAAATATATCTTTATAAGCAAACGTGGCAAAATGTTGAGAATTGGTGAGTATAAGTAAAGGCTATATATCCATTGCACAATACTTTCAACTTTTGAGTGTTTGAAAATTCTCAAAACAACAAGTTAGAAAAAGAATATCTTTTGTGGTGAGAAATCTATAAAATGAAAACAAGACCTAGCAGGAGAAGCAGATTCCCATTTTCCATCTTTTTCTCCAGGGCATATGTACACAGAGTGGGGAGGGCAGCATAGTCCTTACTGTTGAAAGCCCAGTGCTGGAAAAAAGTCTTACTTGCTGCAAGCCAGACTAGAAAGTTATAGGAGGTAATGTTTCTGCATCATTCTCTTCTAAGTCATAAAAAACTGTCATTTCAGCTAGGATGACATTGGGAATGAGAGATGCTGGACCAAACTTTAATACAGTCATACCTCAGAGATACTGCTGGTTTGGTTCCAGACCACAGCAAGAAAGAAAATGTTGCAATAAAGCAAGTCACTTTCCAGTGCATGTAAAAGTTATGTTTACACTATACTATAGTCTGTTAAGTGTGTAGTGTGTCTGAAAAACAATGTACATACCTTAATTTTAAAATACTTTTTTGGACATATACCCAGAGAAAACCATAATTCAGAAAGACACATGCACCCCAATGTTCATTGCAGCACCATTTACAATAGCCAGGTCATGGAAGCAACCTAAATGCCCATTGACAGACGAATGGATAAAGAAGATGTGGTACGTATATACAATGGAATATTACTCAGCCATAAATAGGAACAAAATTGGGTCATTTGTAGAGATGTGGATGGATCTAGAGACTGTCATACAGAGTGAAGTAAGTCAGAAAGAGAAAAATATCATATATTAATGCATATGTGTGGAACCTAGAAAAATGGTACAGATGAACCGGTTTGCAGGGCTGAAACAGAGACACAGATGTAGAGAACAAACCTATGGGCACCAAGGGGGGAAAGTGGTGGTGGGGGTGGTGTGATGAACTGGGAGATTGGGATTGACATGTATACACTAATGTGGATGAAATAGATAACTAATAAGAATGTGCTGTATAAAAAATAAAATTCAAAAAAAAATACTTTGTTGCTAAAAAATACTAACCATCTGACAATTTTGCAGCATCTGTTAAGTGCAATAAAGTGAAGCACAATAGAGCAAATTATGTGTATACTGTAAGAAATATTAACTCAAGCAGAGGAATGGGTAGAATTGTAATGAGACTTGAATGAAATTAGAAAGATCCCTGTACAATATCTTAAAATTAGAGGGAAAGAAATGATGTCCTAAGGAATCTTTGGTGGTTGATGGATATATACTATATCTCTTGATCATGGTGGTAGTTACACAATTATCCATTTAACAAAACTCATCAATTGTAGACTTATAAATGGTTAATGTTATTGTACGTAAATGATACTTTAGTAAAGGTGATTATAAACAACTCCCAAGCAACTAAAAATTATAATATCTAAGTCCATTCTTTTTAAGGGATACTTTTCTTTTTTTTTTTTTTTTTGCCACGCCACATGGCTTCTGGGATTTCAGTTCCCCGACCAAGGATTGAACCTGGACTACGGCAGTGAAAGTACCAAATCCTAACCACCAGACTGCCAGGGAACTCCCAGGGAATACTTAAAAAGAAATTACCTCACTCTTAATTTTGTATAGAAGAATAAAATATTATTTGACTATATCTAGGTAGGATATTTTAATGCTTGCTAGTACTTGAGGCCAGAGTTCAGTGTGAACATGCTCACTGTGGAGTGAGAAGGTAAGAGAACTGTATTTTGATACTTCTGTGACAATCATGACAGTTAAATCGTCACACTGCTTTCTTCCTTTTTTAGCCCTGGAATGAGACCAGATGTAAGCTCTCCTCCATCCAGCTCCTCAGCAGCAGCGGGACCACCTCCCAAACTCTGCCTAGTGTGCTCTGATGAAGCTTCGGGATGTCATTACGGGGTCTTAACTTGTGGAAGCTGTAAAGTATTCTTCAAAAGAGCAGTGGAAGGTAGTGTGTGTTTTGAAGAGTTTTATTATTCCTCTGTTTGGTTCCTATTTCTCAGAGTGGATTCTGAAATTTCTATTATATGCAAAGCCCATTAAGGCTAGAAGTCAGTAAAAGCAGGGAGAGGTGGGTAGCTCCTAAGTGCTCTAGTGGGGAAGAAATACTTTAAAAAACAGACGAATAAAATAGAAAACTATAAACTGAAGGGAGGGAGTATGGTCAGAGAACAGAAGATAACTAAGGAAGTGCTATCATGTGAAATGATGGTGTTAGGTTTCAGCAGTAACTAGTGCTCACTGTGTTAGTATTATGGGCTTTAATTCCCATGAATTAGCTGGTTTTAAAGCCACCAACTGGCAAAAATTAGTGATAATGAGAACTGTGAGGGGGAAAAGTGTTTTGTTTTGTTTTCCAATAAGCCAGGGCCGTGCTTTGTGATATAAATGTGGTGTAAGACCTGATCCCTGCTCTCTGGGAGGTCACAGTGTACTTGGAAGTGAAAGATGAGTTAACAGTTACAAGGTACAGAGATTATAATACAGAGGAGCAAGTGACAAACTGCCTGAGGAGGTCAGGAAAGAAGGTGTTTTAGAGAAGGTGATTTCACTTGACAAATATTATATTCATATAAATTTTACCCTTGTTACAGATTCAGCCTGCACGTCAGCTCCTTAAAGAAGGAAAAATTGATTCCATAAGCGAATTATTGGAAGTCACACTAAAATTTTTTAATATTACCAGTGAATCCTCTTAGAAAAAACTGTTTTGTAATTTAGTTATTTGTAAAGCATTTGGAAGGCAGTGTGGCCTGAATGGATTACCTAAAGCTCTGATTAGATAATTATATTTTTTAAAAGTTAACATATTCATTCACAGTATGAGAAAGATTATTATTATTATCTGGCTTCAGTTGAGTTTGCATGTCCTTAAGAGTTAGATGAGTCATTTTCTTTTGTTTGGATTGCTTTTAATATATCAACAAACTATAAAATTACTTGTGTTATCCCGCAGAGAGCACAGAGATGCAGGCTTTAACCAGTTTGGTATCATCCAACTACTGAGTAGAGTCATTAAGTAAAGCCCACCCCTAATTAATGCAATGTCTCTAACAAAGTAGATGTTATTTACCACAGACAGAAGCTTCTTCTTGTCCTTACTTTATTCAGCACTTTCTTCGCTGTTTATTCAGCACTTTCTTCGCTGATTAGTTCTTTCCATGGTATATATAAATGCAGTGATAACAGTATTACAGTATTCCTGTATATCAAAATAATTTGACAAATTTTAATTCTGAAAGTGAAATTCAGAATGAGACAGTGGAGCCTTAAGAGAAATACAGGAATTAAAAAACATTTTTTTTTCATTTGTCCTCATTTTAACTAAAATCATTCCTTAAAACAGGGCTACAAATTCCAATTCCAATGCCTACAGGGACTGAGTGTGGGTCATTCTGGCCAAATATAATACAACTGGGCAAAAAGGGCAGTTATTTATGTTAGAGAGTGCAAGCATGCCCTACCTAAAAGCATCCAAATGCAATTTTAAAAAAAATAAGCTAAACATACTACAAATAAGACATCACTGCAGGGCCTCCCTGGTGGCGCAGTGGTTGAGAGTCCGCCTGCCGATGCAGGGGATACGGGTTCGTGCCCCGGTCTGGGAGGATCCCATATGCCGCGGAGCGGCTGGGCCCGTGAGCCATGGCCGCTGGGCCTGCGCATCCGGAGCCTGTGCTCCGCAACGGGGGAGGCCACAACAGTGAGAGGCCCGCATACCGCAAAAAAAAAAAAAAAAAGACATCACTGCAGGCCATATGCTCTCTGGGCTTAATCTCTGCTTTAGAATTAAATTCTTATACTTGTTTTAAGGTAAACTTTCATTGAATATTAGCTATACTATTTCAAAATGTATATCATATAAGTATTTAAGTTAAATATGATAGCTAGATTACATGATTAATAAGAAAAGGTTAAAATGTGAACTGTGTTAAGTAAATCCTTTATTTGGACTTAAATTTTCTCCAGGGTCACTTCCAGCTCTAAAATTCTGTAATCACTTGCTAACCTAACTCATGGCCGTTCTACTTTTCCTTTCTAGACATGATGGAAATCTGTTTTTAAGTCCAGGTACATATTTTGGAGCACTTTCTTGAACAGTTACAAAGATGAAGCTTGTATGATTTTCATTATACCACATTCATTCCATTTTTAACACCTGCTAGAAATTATAGGTTGTCCACCAAACTGGCAAAGTATTGTAAATACCCAAACATTTAAATATTTTTAAGAAATTTGCAGAAGTTTTACTTATTTATTATCCATACAACCCAGATCGAGGATTGATACTTTGAATTTTTTTATTCATTATTCTGGGAGTTGCTTTTTTGCATACAGAGAAGAATTTGGGTAGCTCCATTTCTTTAGATGTATACTAGCTGAATGATCTTTTTTTTCGCTGAGTCCCTTTTTCTTATGTTCCCTTTGCACAAATTGCATATAATCTTTGTTGGTGGGTCATAATGGAGATGGATATCAGCTACCCTTAATTTAAGATGTACTAAGCACTATGTTTTATATGTCATACCACTTAATTAACAGCTCTGTGAGATCTTAGATGCTATTATGATCCATATTTGATAGACTAGAAAACTGAAGCTCACACAGTTTGACAGGGCTAGGATTCAAACATAGCTGTCTCCACACAGGCTCTTAATCTCAATGCTATACTGACTTCCTGAAAGGATAAAAATCACATCTCCTGGCCATTTATAATCTAGTTAAATACTGAGATGAAAGCAATAACAAGGGAATTATTTACTAGCTAGTGTTTATTGAGTGCTTACAATGTGCTAGGCACTATTTTAAGAACCTTCTACACAACTGCCTTTAACCCTTGCAGAAGCACAGCAAGGTAGGTGCTAATTTTCCAACTTTACAGATGGAGAAACAGGGGGTTCAGAGAGGTTCATAAACATTACTGAGATCACACAGCTAGGCGGTAGAGCTGCAAATCAGACCAAGGGCTTCCTGGCCCTTTGCCGAGTGCACTTTGCACTATACCACACTGTTTTTGAGAGCAGTAAAGAAAGATGCTCAAGCTGACAGTCACAGTTCACATTTGAAACTTGGATACTTCCAATAGAGTATACAAACTACAGAAAACCCTAGGACATGCCCTTTGCTGTGTGGCCCATTTCCTATACCACTTTCATTATCTTGATCATGTCCAAGCATCACTGTTCTATTTACTACCTAATATTTTTTTTGGATCACTCTTCTTTATAACTTCATTTTAAAACAACTTCACTATCCCTACTATATTAGTTATCTATTGATGTGTAACAAATTACCCCCAAAATTAGTAGCTTAAAACAAGAGATGTTTATTATATCACGCAGCTTCTGAGAGTCAGGAATTTGGGAGCAGCTTATTAGCTGGGTAGTCTTGGGACTCTCATGAAGTTACATTCAGACTGTTGGTGGAAGCTGCAGTAATCTGAAGGCTTAAGTGGGGCTAGAGGATCCACTTCTCAGCCCATTAACATTGCTTTTCGCAGGAAGCTTCAGTTCCTCAATATGTGCACCTCCTCTAGTTCTGCTCTCAACATAGCAGCAGGCCTCCCCTAGAACAAGTGATCCACAAGAGAGGCTGTGATGAATATGGGAACATAGTATCTTTATAACTTAATCTCAGATGTGACATACTTGTCACTTGTGCCGTATTTTATTGGTCACACAGACCAGTGCTGGTATAGTTTGGGAAGGGACTATCTAAGAGTGTGAATACCTGGAGACAGAGACCACTGGGGGCCATCTTGGAGGCTGGCTACCACACCTACCAGCAATAGAACTAGAATCAATTGCCAAAAATAGGTTTTTACCATAAAAATAAATACAATGAAAACAAAACAATGTTGAGAAATTCCAGCTGGCCCGAAGGCTCTTCTCCTGACATCTACTCTCTCTTTTACTTAGAAAGGGAATTTACCAAGTGGTAGAAGACACAGGAATTCCAAACTAAGATGTCTTATTGTCTTATCAAAATGATTGACAGGGAGTGACTATTGGTGGTACATGTCCATGCCTTGTAAACAGTGACCACTATTCGAAACTCCTCTTTTTATAGATAAGACACCCAAAGGCTTGTCCAACTTCATACTAATAACCAGAAAGAGCTGATTTGAACTTATGAAGGTACAATGCCCCCTGATCGTGTAGCTCACATTCTTAATTGTGCTCAAGACATGCCTGGGATAAAGAAATCATTATTAGCATAACATGCACATTCTCATCTTTTGGTTAGATATAAATAACACACTGAAACTTTTTCTGTGTTTAGCAATGAGTAATTTTTTCAATTAACTACAGGACAGTGATTCAGGGATATTCTTATGGGGTAGAACTTCTTTGTAGTATAACTGCTTCAATTATGATGGCATCTGTTGTTCCTACTTAAACTGTATAGAGGATAGAATTATTGCACTAGTGCCTTCATTTCATGTCCAAGTAAAGAAGTAGCAAACTTACACAATACAGAAAGGAATTGAAACAGCTCGTACACACATTTGGCATCGGAGAACAACTCTGGAACAAAGCTGAATTGTAGACCATTAGTCAATTCTGTGGCCTAATTCTTCCAAAGAATTGAACCTGATACAGTTAACCATCTACCCCAAACTAATGCTCAACAAGCACTGTGATTTAACATGTTAGGAAGAAATGAATATAGTTTGTTTTCATCCAAGTCAAGTAGATTATGCTATGCATAAGGTATCTTTTCCCAGAAATTAGACTAGGTATATTCAACCTAATGAATTGATGATTATGATTTTTTCTTTTTTCTTTGAATATGATTTATTTTTGAGAAGACAAATGTCCTGTAGTCTTCTGAAGACCATCCCCTCTAGTGTAAAGACACAGACTCTTAATTATCTAGTGTATCTATTTAGATATGCTGGTCTTGTGTAGGAGGATCCTTTCAGTTTTTGCCAGGCTAGCAAATCTTCAGATAGTTTTCTTCAACAAAAGAGGGTACAGTTGAGGGGAGGGAGAGGGTAGGAAGACTTTCTGTCTGTCCCCCCACCCTTTTTTAATTAATTAATTTTTGGCTGCATTGGGTCTTCGTTGCTGTGTGCGGGTTGCGGTGCACGGGCTTCTCATCGTGGTGGCTTCTCTTGCTGCAGAGCACAGGCTCTAGGCGCGCAGGCTCAGTAGCTATGGTCCGCAGGCTTAGTTGCTCCACAGCATGTGGGATCTTCCCGGACCAGGGCTCGAACCTGTGTCCCCTGCTTTGGCAGGTGGATTCTTAACCACTGCGCCACCAATTTTTGACAGGTGAAAACTGCATTTCTACCTCTTAGCACATTTAATACTGGGTGGCAGAAGATTTTAGACAGTAACGATCCTTAGTATTTGGAGTCACAAAGCATGTGAAATAATGAACAAATCTCCCTAAGTCCTATATACAGTAGCTTAGTTTGCCAAGTCTGTGATACACCTAACTAATTGCTGGCAACCTTAACATAATTTAAGTGTTTACCTATCACTTTATTTAAAAATTTGGAAGGGGAGCACACTTTATTTGCATACGGTGGTGCAATGCTGAATTAAAGTCATTTTCCCTTTGCGACTCTCACAGTATTTTTAAACCAGTTTCCTCTTTCTCTAGTCCTCCTTAGCATTAAGTTAGAAGTCATAATAAAATAGTGAGATCTTCTATAAATAGAATAAATAAAATACAGAGATCTTCTGTAATTGTTAGAAGAAACAACTCTTTAAAGCACAGTTTAAAGAACAGCTTATCAAGAAGGAGGTTACCCCTGGTAAGTAGTGACTGAAAGGGGGCGACAAGAGGGTTTGTGGGGGAACTGTTCTGCTTCTTGATATGAGAGCTGATTACATGGAAGTGTTTGGCTTATGAAAATTTATTAGGTTAGGTGGTACACTTAGGATTTGTGAGCTTTTCTGTATGTATACTGCAGTAAAGTTTTTTTTAATGAACTATGTCAAACAGAATACGAAAGGCTTTTTATTTTAAGTTGACCTCTCAACTTTGTAATGAATGTAAGAAAGTACACTATATGTTCCTTAATCAATGCCTTTGGTCCTTGGCTATGTTCCCCCCAAAACAACAACAACAGCAAAGAGCCTCTCCATAAAAATATCCTTTAAGGCCTGTGAAATTTTAATAGTGCCTTTATTTTCCATATAGGACAGCACAATTATCTTTGTGCTGGAAGAAATGATTGCATCATTGATAAAATTCGAAGAAAAAACTGCCCAGCATGCCGCTATAGAAAATGTCTTCAAGCAGGAATGAACCTGGAAGGTAATGTAAATATCTAAAATGAACTGTCTCTGCATCATATAAAAATTTATTGTTTTACTTTTTAAAATATACATAAGCAGATGTAATAATTAAAAGGATTTTTTAATGAGTATTTCATATTCTGCTTAAGTTTATTCACCAACTTTTACTGTACACACTGAATTCGGCGTAGCCAGACTAAATGCTAAGAAAGAAAATTATGTAATAATGAAACTTATAAGACTTGAAGAAACATTACTTTGATCTTTCGTATTTCTTTTTTCAACCTTAAAACTATTTGCTAGGGTTAGAAATGTTTTTATACCAGGTATAGTTACATGTCCATTATTCTGTTATTTACCTTTTACTTGGCACATATGTATATATATAAATCTTTTGTTACAAACCTGCAGGGGGGGAAAACTCCTCAAGGAGGCATTGGATGGGTTTTGTTTGTTTTGTTTTTCAAGCAAAGAAGAAATCTGAAACTAGTTATAAGTTTCATATCCTGGTTTATATAACAAGCTGTATAATTAAAACTGATCTCATTATTCAAAATCTTTCCTCTGGAAAAAAGTTTGGAATTTTGCCTTAGTTGAAACTGCAAGTTCCATGAAGGTGGTAGTGGTGATCTAATAACCCCTGTGCACTTTGATTCAGCAAGTACTCACCAAGGCAAGCACTAGACATAAAACTGTGTCTGCATTCAACATCAGTAAAATAGTGCCTGTATTCAAGTACTTTACTGTCTAGTTAGGTTGCACAGTCAATGACAAAATGGTACAGCACACTACAGAAGGAATAGAGAGCTACAGGAGCAAGAGGAAGGTCACCTAATTCTGTCCTAAAAGGCAGGGAAAGCTTCCTAGAAGAAGCAACATTGAATTTTAAATCTAGAGAAGTTGAGTAGGAGTAGGTGGAAAATAAGGGCAGAGACATGATCAGACTTGTATTTTGGAAAGACTAATCTTGTCTAATATGGTGATATTAGAGGGAGAATGGAAACCATGTGGTTCTTTCGACAGAAGAGAGACTGTTGATGCTATCTAGTACACACTGTGTGTATATGTTTTTAAATATAAAGTAGATTTATGGATGTGACTGTAGTCTGATTCCGCAAACCAGACACACAACATTATCTCCTCAGTTCCTTCATATTACTTCGATAGCAAAAAAGACAGATTAAATTAGTCTTTTCTTCACCATGTTTACAGACCTTCATGACACACCAAACACTTTATTATAGAGTGTCAACATGTTAAACATTGCTTTAAAGAAAATGATAACTGGGACTTCCCTGGCGATCCAGCGGTTCTCTGCGCTCCTAATGCAGGGGGCATGGGTTCAATCCCTGGTTGGGGAACTAAGATCCCGCATGCTGCATGGTGCGACCAAAAAAACAAAACCCCAAAAATACTTAAAAAAAAAAAAAGAAAATGATAAATGCCCATCTTCTTGTAGGTGTTACAAAAGCTACAAAGATTGATTACACATTCATGTAGAAGTTCACTTTCAGTACCACAAGGATAATTTCTTCTTGTTACAAAAAAACCCCAGATAGTTATTCCTAACTTTCTTACATATCACATCTCTGTGCATATTTTAGTTTCATGTTCTCTCACCATTTAAATAAATATGTATTAACGCATGTCAGGTTTTAGTGCTTGGTTTATACATTTTTTTCTCCAGCCCCAGTTTTACTACTTTCCTTTAATACCCATGTTTTCATCTCAGCTATTTTATATTTAGAAATAAGTTTACTCAAAGGACAAGCTCAAATAAAATTCTGTCATATCACTAATATAGTGTGGTTGCTTACCCAGTAACATTTTAGATGCTTTCCCAAATACACATCAAGCTTAACTTTGATCTTTGGAGCTTAAGCATATAATGTTCTTTTGAGCAATTCCTCCCCTATCCCAAGTATAAGGGAATTTTTTTATTCAAAAGAAATAAGATATATCACCTATAAAATAATGATTCTGGTGGACCAGGTTAGTAAGTTTGTCCCATTTCTCCTCCTTCTTACAATTTAGTAACAGCTGTAGTGCCCTTTGCCTTTACCTCACCAGAAGACCAAGGCAGCGAGTGACATCTCATTTTCTCTGTATTATCAAATATACCATCACTGCCATTTCTAATCAGGTCTTCCGTTGAAAAGTCAACTTTTTTGAATGAGTAAAATTTAAACGTACAATTAAACTAAGCTGCAATTTCTCAAAACACTGAAATAAAAAACAACCACACTGCATGCTTCTATAAGTTGTCATATAAAATATCAGAATAGTGGGGAAACTAGCCTTTGTCAAGAGCTACTACATGCTAGTCTTTGATATACATTCTTCTACTCAAAGAGGTTATTTTGGACCCTCATATTAAAACCACCTTCAGGTAGGACCAAGGTTAACCGTATGTCCACTTACACTACACAGTTCTAGTTTGTTATTTAATAATATATTAGCTATTAGGTAGCACATACCATGCAGTTGATCATGTAACTCGTAGAAGAATTTAAAGAAAGGCTTTCAAAACTCTAATAGAGTTTTTGTGTATATGTGGTTTTAGTGCGAAAGCCTCACTTTCGTTTTTAATTATTCCAGTCTATATAACAACTTCTATTTGGAGTAGGTATGTGTGTGTCCCGGAAGTATTTGGTGGGCAATAATACTTACTACTACATGGCTGAACTACAGCGTTGTTCTGTGTTTTTAAACAATCTTTACCAGTGTTCTCTGGTTCATCGGAGTGTTTCCCCTGAGCAAGGCGGTCACCATAGCCCCAGAGCAGCCTTGCAGAAGCAGTCACTCTCCAGAGCCCGGTGCTCTCCCCACATGTGATGTCGTGCTGCAAGTGCTGTACTTTGATACTGCTGCTCCACACCGAGTGACTCTCAAGGTTTAGTTTAAGGCAACCTTCTTCACTGCTTAAAGTGCCTGGCCTTTGAGTACAGTAAGGTTCTTAATGGTGATCCTAAATGTGTTTCCATTTTAAGGTGTATTGTAATCATTCCTAATTTTAGTTTTATTTTTGTCATAAGGGTCAAGTGGGACTCATAGGCAAGGAGGCTTATGGTATCAGATTTCGTAACTAAATTTTTAAGCTAAGTTTTAAGCTAAGTAAGATTTCTTTACTTAAGAATGAAATGGAGCTATCACAGACTCATGAACACTTCTGTAGAGATCATATATTGACTGCTCATCTCCTGTATGCCCCAAGGGGTCAGGAACTTCACTTAGAGAAAAATCTTATTAACTAAATTGTGATTAAAAATAGTGATTGCTTAACTAATTCAATGAACGATTCCTTGCCACAGTTACGTGAAAATAGTACATATTCAGCACAACACAGTTGGGCTCAATTGGCCTTTCTGAGCTTTATTCACAAGCATCAGTTCTCTCTTAGGACTGTAGATAAGCAGTAAGAAATTAAACTGATTATATATTGAGTATAGACGATGATTTTTTAATTTTTTTCCTTTGATCTTTATTTTTTTACGTTTTAAATTTATTTTTTATTGAAGTATAGTTGAATTACAATGTTGTGGTAATTACTGCTGTACAGCAGAGTGACTCAGTTATACATATATATGCATTCTTTTCATATTCTTTTCTGTCATACTTTATCACAGGATACTGAATATAGTTCCCTGTGCTATAAATTAGGGCCTTGTTATCTATCCATTCTTTATGTACCAGTTCGCATCTGCTAATCCCAAACTCCCAATCCAGCCCTCTCCCACCACACTCTCCCTTGGTAGCCAACAGTCTGTTCTCTGTGTCCGTGAGTCTGTTTCTGTTCTGTAGATAGGTTCATTTGTGTCCTATTTCAGATTCCACATATAAATGATATCATATGGTATTTGTCTTTCTCTTTCTGACTTACTTTACTTAGTATGCTAATCTCTAGTTGCATCCATGTTGCTGCAAATGGCATTATTTGGGGGGTTTTTTATGTCTGAGTAGCACTCCACTGTGTACATGTACCACATCTTCTTTATCCATTCATCTGTTGATGGACACTTAGGTTGTTATTGTGAACAGTGCTGCTATGAACATAGGGATGCATGTATCTTTTTGAATTATAGTTTTGTGTGGATATATGCCCAGGAGTGGGATTGCTGGATCATATGGTAACTCTATTTTTAATTTTCTGAGGAACCTCCATACTGTTTTCCACAGTGGTTATACCAACTTAAATTCCCACCAACAGTGCAGAAGGGTTCCCTTTTCTCCACACCCTCTCCAGCACTTGTTATTTGCAGACTTCTTAATGATGGCCATTCTGACTGGCACGAGGTGGTACCTCATTGTAGTTTTAATTTGCATTTCTCTGATAATTAGCAATGTTGAGCATCTTTTCATGTGCCTATTGGCCATCTGTACTTCTTTGGAGAAATGTCTATTTAGGTCTTCTGCCTATTTTTCGAATGGGTTGTTTGTTTCTTGTTGTTGAGTTGTATAAGCTGTTTGTATATTTTGGAAATTAAGCCCTTGTCAGTAACATCATTTACAAATATTTTCTCCCAGTCTGTAGATTGTCTTTTCGTTGTTTTTTTTTTTTTTTTTTATGGTTTCCTTTGCTGTGCAAGAGCTTGTAAGTTTGATTAAGTCTCATTTGTTTATTTTGGTTTTCATTTCTGTTGCCTTGGGAGACAGACTTAAGAGAACACTGATATGATTTATATCAGAATGTTTTGCCTATGTTCTCTTATAGGAGTTTTTATGGTGAGAAGACTTTAAAATCCTCCAGTTTGTCATTGTCCTTTCTTCTTTGTTCTAATGTGGAGTGTAGGAACACATATTCTAGACAAATTTAAAGTTATGGTTAATTGAAGTTTTTACCGTACTGTTTCAGTGTATTGACTGGGGATATGCATGTTCTTGTTTACTTTGTCAACAAAGTACATTCCACGATTTGGAGATCTGGGTGTCAGTGAGAACCTTTGGTTGTTTAAAGGGTTTCCTTACGTGTAGGAGCTCTTCCTTTTTTAAAACTTCATCACTCCTCTGTAGACTTGGACTATGTGAATTCAAAATATTCTACAACTGTATTTTACCACCAGTTGTGGCAATGATCATTCTTATATAGTGCTTAATATGCGCCAAGAACTGTTTTACGTGTTTTATATATTTTAACTGACTTAATTATCAACAAGACGGTATGAGGTAGGTACTAATATTATCCTCATTTTATAGAAGAGGAAACTAAGGCCCAGGGAATAACTTGCACAGATACCCAACTACTCAGTGGCAGAGCCCGGATTATATTCAAACATGCTGGTTTCATATTTATGCTGTCTCTACTACTACAGCATACTGTATCTTCAATAGAGCGTGGTAAAATAAATTAGAACAGATCTATCGTGATCCTGTTTCTCTGTTTTGAAATGTTAACTAAAAATTCTTAAATGTCTCAGCACAGAGCACAATAAGAAATGGGACCATTCTATTCAATGTAAACAACAGGGTTTTTTTCCTTTCTAACACTGTACATTGAGATACATAGCTCTCGCCACCACATCTGTCCTCCACAAACTAGGTACTTTGGCATTTTAGGGACAGGGGATCTAATAATTATTTTAAAATGTGATTAGCATTTACTTTTCCCTTAGCAAAATGGTTCGCATACCTGACAACTGAGACAGGTACATTTCTTCTTTCATGCAAATTACATTCCTTGCCCTTCCTTGGAGTTCTGAGTACTTTCTCTTTAGGAATACTAAAATTCTTTTCTTGCCTAATATTTTTATTTGTCACTAGAACAAGTAACTTCAAGAGTATGAATACTAAAAAATCTATAGAATCCATGCTGTAATTTGATTATACTGTTCCAAACTAAGCCAAAAATAAAAGATGGTTTTAGTTACTTTATATATTACATGAAAATGGATACTTTAGGCTTATAGAGTCATGAATATAAATCTCTTATAAAAAGGAAATTACCCACTGGTAATTTATGTAAAGAAATTTAAAGTTTTTCTCTTCATTTCCACAAAGGTTTTTAAGTCCCATATAGTATCCATCATATAAAGGTAAAAAGTGGATTTTTCTGCTGTTAGAACTAATACTATTTTTAGTGTGTGATCTCCTATGTAATCTTACTATCTTGATAAGAAGGGGACTTCGTGCAAACGTATAAACAGTATCACTCTCTTCATTACATATACCCATAATTAGATTAACCGTAAGCCACAGTTACTAGTCTGGGATTACAAACTGAGATTCTTTCTTTCAGTTGATAATAAAAGTAATTTGCCTTGTATAACTAGTGAAAATTTTTACTTTGGAGTGAAACTGAGACAGAAATTACTTTATGGAAGAATCTAGGTGAGTGATTTGTTTATATTGTTTTAACATAGTGTTGTAAGACAATTTGATATAAAGTATAACTATAATGAAGAATGGCTTATCTGTAGAGGAAATTGATAAATGAAAGGGTTCCTCTTGATCCTTTGCTTTCAGGCAAAAATATGTTTTTCTCTTATCATAATTGCTAAATAAAAGATTTCTCCTCTTTCAAATTAAATAGTTGCAGAAATTAAAATACCTCTTTAATTAACTGTGCTGCCCAGATTTTCCCATTACAGCTGATTTCTGTTTTTTTTGTTTTTTTTTTAATATACCCACAGCTCGAAAAACAAAGAAAAAGATAAAGGGAATTCAGCAGGCCACTACAGGAGTCTCACAAGAAACTTCTGAAAATTCTGCTAACAAAACAATAGTCCCTGCAACATTACCACAGCTCACCCCTACCCTGGTGTCACTGCTGGAGGTCATTGAGCCGGAGGTGATATATGCGGGCTACGACAGCTCCATTCCAGATACAACTTGGCGGATCATGACTACACTCAACATGTTAGGTGGGCGGCAGGTGATCGCAGCGGTGAAGTGGGCGAAGGCAATACCAGGTAAGATGCAAAGATAATGCAGCTAAGGCACAAGTCTTAGACTCTTTTAAATAAAACATTTGGGCTTTCTATCGCCCTGGTCCCATGGCCTCCTGCCATCCCCACTCCATCAAGGGGGAAAGAGGTATAAATATCAGGGGAAATTTTTTAACTTAAATTCACTGAATGAGTAACATCCCAGGACAGGACTCTTGGCTTTCTATTTTACTATTTAGTATATAGCATTTTACTATTTAGTCCATGTTTACTCCCATAGGCAAAAGGTGACAAAAACTGGCAACTCTTAAGTTTTCTTACATTGAATGCTATTAAAAAGTACTGAGGGCTTTGGTCTTAACATGTCAGATGACAAAGGAAAACTGTGCCCACTTTGTGCTTCATTTCCTCTATCTGTTAAGAGTCCTCCAAAACTGTCTTTGGCAGCTCCCAGAGAGATGATCTTCTCTTTGGCAACTAGAATTCTTCCTCATACCTTTATTCCTCTTAATTCAGGATTCAGGAACTTACATCTGGATGACCAAATGACCCTACTGCAATATTCATGGATGTTCCTCATGTCATTCGCCCTGGGGTGGAGATCATATAGACAATCAAGTTCAAACTTGCTGTGCTTTGCTCCTGATCTGATTATTAATGAGTAAGTCATTTGTGAGTCATTTTCCCTGTATTCATATTCCTTCAGGACTGAATCAATCCTACCAGGTATCTTGGAACTGGGCAAACTTGAAATAGAGTTTATGAATGCTTAAGGCAGGCCAAGTGTAATGCAGACCAAATTACATGTGGCATTATTACTGTAATTTAAGGATTTTTTTAAAATAGTGAGCATCGCTTTGGGTCAGTAAAGTCTACAGCAAGTAAAAAGGAATCTTACTGTGGCGTTGTTTTAATTATGTAACCCTATTTCAGAAAGGAAACAGATGCAGTGTTTGCATTGCATGATGCAATTCATACTGATCTTGCTTTCAGCAGGGACAATTACAGATGGGGATGACAGGTATGGACCCAGAGACAAGAGGTATCTCTTTGCATGGCAAGGCTCACTCAATCAATGTCTGTGACTTGGAAAGAACATGGGAACAAGATTTTATTTTTAAATTCGGGAGGGAACCAGCCACACTTTAAGATTTGATAAATCAGCTGTTCTCTAGTCCTCTAGGCCTGTGACATACTTCAGATATCCATTCCCCCTTACCCATTGCAGCTGTTTTCTAACTAGTTTTCCACCTCCAATTTATCCTCCATCATTATCCTCTAAGTTTTTCTTCCTAACGCAGTTTGATCATATAATGTATCACCCAACACACAGGTGTCTTCAGTAAGCACTCAGTGCATACTCAGCATGGTTTCTGGCTTTCCAGAATCCAGCCTCATTTTATCTCTCATTGTTCTCCTTCACATACTCTTTGTTCCCACTCAGAGCGATCTATTCTTCAAACATACCCCTAGCTCATAATGTTCATACCACCATGTAAAACCTCTCTGCTGTACATCCCTAGCTCTTATCACTTTCTACCTTTTTATTACTACTTTTTCGTACTCACAGCTTATTTCCTTTATTAGAATGCAAACAGGAGAGTCACACACTCACATATACATACCCATTGGTCTGGGCACAGTGAAAACTGAAGGAGATTTGTGTCCATGTGAAAAAAGATAGAGATTTTAAAATTGTGAGCTCTGGGTGCTACTGACTAAGGATTCCAAAAAAATTAATGAAATCTTAAACCACATTATTAGACTCATTGACTCTATGTGAGTTAACCCATCATTAGTAGTTTGTGTTTAGGATGCCATATTAAAAGTAACAGTGACTGATAATTGTAAATATGTCCAGAGTGGCAAGGAGTTTGGAAATTAACATCAACTGATGAACAGAGGATGAATGGAGGAAGGAGAAAAGGACACTTGAGAACAATGAGGACAGCCTAAAAAGATATCCTGTGAAGATAAAGCAAACATATTGTTTTATCTGTTGGGTATGCCAGGCACAAAAATAACAGGTGGAAGTTATAGAAGAGCATCTATTAGAGCTGAACTGAGTGTGAAGTGGGAGGGGGCTTGCCTTATGTAATAAGCTCAAATTATTGTATCTATTTTAGTAGAGACTGAATGATGCTAGCTCTAAATATTTTAAAAGAGGCTGAATTATTGAGTTAAACATGGTGTTGTTGCTCTATTGGTAATACTTATTTTCCAGCATAGTATTCATTTAATCATATTTGAGTACTTACCAAGTGCCAGACACTATTTAAGAGCTTGAGCTATAGTAGATGAGGCCCCTGCTAACATACTGATGAGGAAAATCAAATAAATGACCAAAATTATTTCAGAGAGCCATGATAGAATAGTGTGGGGGGGAGGGGAAGGGAGAGGGGTATAGGCTACTTTAGATTTGGGGACCATAGAAGGCCTCTCTAAATAGCTGAGTGCTAAATAGTACAAAAGAACAAGTTTATAGGAAAGGTAGGGCAGCTCAGGCAGAAAAGATGAGTACAAAGGCTGGAAACAACCTTGGCATGTGTAAGGAACTGAGAGAAAGTCACTGAGGATGTTCTATGAGTTTAGAGAAGTGGACAGGGACCAAGTCAAGCAGCATCTTGTAGGCCATGAAATAGAGTTTAGATTTTATTCTTGGAGCATGAAGAAGCCAGTGCGTGGGGGAGGGGGGGTTCAAACAGAGGAAAACATGATGGAAAGTGGATTACAGGGTAACATCAAATACTTACCACACTCTTAATTTGTACCTGGTACAGTATTAGCAAAGAACTACAGCAGAGAACAAGAAAAACAAAGTTCCTGACCTTTATTGCTTACACTCTAGTTGAGGAGACACAGATAACCATCAAATAAATAAAATAATCTCAGACTGTGATGGAGTTTTTACTAGAGAGAGGTCTTTTTCAGATAGGGTGGCTAATAGCTTGTTGGAGGAGGTGTCATTCATTTGAGCTGAGTGAGACCTGAAGGAGAAGATCAGTCTTCATAGTGAGAAGAAACATGACAAGAGGCATGTGAAATATGTACTATAATCAGACTCTTTGTATTCCAAGAAGGGGCCATATCTCTGCCATCAGTTGGTAGGCACTGCCATGTGGTTCACCAGACCAGATCTCCACACATACTCTTAGGTATCTACTTCAAAGAAAGAAGTCACCTTGACTATCTATTGCCAAAAAAAAAGACTCCTCAAACCACTGCATCACAATTTGACAAGATTTTAAGTTGTTTGAATATACATATAAGCTACATATTTTTATCAGTTAAATTTGATCAAAGACATTCTTAGTACTTGCTCCTCATTTCAGAATCTGACCATGCTTGCTTAAAAAGTTAAAAACATGTTGACAGGGACTTCCCTGGCGGTCCAGTGGTTAAGACTTCGCCTTCCAACACAAGGGGTGTAGGTTCGATCCCTGGTTGGGGAGCTAAGATCCCACATGCCTCGCAGCCAAAAATCCAAAACATAATCAATGTTGTAACAAATTCAATAAAGAGTTTAAAAATGGTCCACGTCAAAAAAAAATCTTTAAACCAAAACAACACGTTGACTATATTTACTCTTCATAGTCACTTTCTAAAAGGCAATTTGAAGTCATTTAATTGGGATTAAAACTGTGAACAGATTTATATGAAACATCAACATATCCTCTTTTATAAAATTAATCTAATTCAGTTTTTATTTGGGGGGCACTCAAATTTAGACTTAAACAGTTATAGCATAACCTTATAGCATAACCTGGTATTTCTTATATAAAGTAGGAGTTAACAGAAATTTTTTCTCAGTGTTCAACTTTATTGGAGGGATAAATGGGTTACAGAAACAATAGCTTTAAGTGGGCATTCTTATTTCCCATTCTTGTATCCTTATGCTGTTGTGATAATCATCTTTTTTTTTTTTTCTGTTAAGTCCAAGATCACATTCTGTCAGAAAATTTAAAAAAAAACAGATCTTGAAGTATTTTTAAAAGCATGAATGAGGCTCAGTTTCAGGCTCTTAGTGTCATTTAAAAAGTTTGAGAGTCT
This sequence comes from Mesoplodon mirus, assembly GCF_964341445.2. Lineage (NCBI taxonomy): Eukaryota > Metazoa > Chordata > Mammalia > Artiodactyla > Ziphiidae > Mesoplodon > Mesoplodon mirus. The sequence goes on from NC_138980.1 coordinate 64,074,515, forward strand.
ATTTGAAAATCATAGATGTGATACTAACTGTTGAGAATCCTAACTGAGAATTCATTTGGGGTACCTTTAGTTGGAAGAATATTCAGTTTCATAATGCCTCATAGTCAGAGGCAGATTTTGGGTATCAGAAAGCCTAGAGTCAAGTTCTAATTCTGACCCTCTACGTAACTGTAAACAGAACACATATAGTTAGTTGTCTTTAGAATGGAATGCTGTGAGAAAAAATACCATTTGATTTTCAAATGGGTAGGATTTAAAACTGTGTTGTCTAACTGGACATATTCAGATACTACCATAAAACCTTTATTTAAATGAATAACTGGTAATAAATTCTGTAGAAATAAATTCTAAAATACTTAAATAAAACAAATGTAGAACAATAATTTCTCCACTATATTAAGGAAAGTTTACCAAAATTCTAATCCAGAGAGAGTTAGCATTAATTGCAATAGTTAGATGAGTTCATGGCTTTGCAAAATAGAACAAAAAAGTACTTTTTTGGGGAACAAGAATTATTTCTTCCTAACTCAAACACTGATATTTGTCTTTCACAGGCAGAGAATGGCTTTACCCTGCATGTATGACCAATGTAAACATATGCTATATGTTTCCTCTGAGTTAAACAGACTTCAGGTATCTTATGAAGAGTATCTCTGTATGAAAACCTTACTGCTTCTCTCTTCAGGTTGGTAGAACACCTACTCTAATATTCACCTAAATATTCAAAAGCATAAAATATAGAAGTCTAGAAACAAAGGTTTATTTGTATACAAAGCACTAATAATTATACCAAGTCTACTATTTCCTGCTAGTCAGGTACCTTAGATTTTCATAAATGTAAAATTTTAGAAAGGTACAGCCAGTGATACCAAGATTAATAAGATAGATAGGTATCATGGAGAAATGGAGAGGTATATGAGAATCACATGGCAGGGAGGAGGAGGTCTCTACCGATCTGGAATATCTACAGCCTTCTTCCTTCCTGCAACCTTTGACAATGCCACTATAGAAGACACAGAGAAGGAATGCCAACAAGAATGATTTTTGTTTCTCTACTACACTGTTATTTGGTGAAAAATTTTAGTTATACAATGAGTACTACTGTGTATAAGAAATTACAGATGAGACCTAATAAAACTTAAAAGCTTTTGCACAGCAAAGGAAGCCATAAACAAAATGAAAAGAACCCACAGAATGGGAGAAAATATTTGCAAACAAAGTGACCAACAAGGGATTAATCTCTAAAATACACAAACAGTTAATGCAGCTCAATATCAAAAAAACAAACAACCCAATCAAAAATGGGCAGAAGATCTAAACAGACATTTCTCCAAAGAAATACCGACAAAGAAATGGCCAAGCTGCTCAACATCACTGATTATTAGAGAAATGCAAATCAAAACTACAATGAGACATCACCTCACACCAGTCAGAATGGCTATCACCACAAAATCTACAAACAGTAAATGCTGGAGAGGGTGTGAAGAAAAGGGAACCCTCTTGCACTGTTGGTGGCAATGTAAATTGATACACCCACTATGGAGGACAGTATAAAAAGTTTCTTGAAAAACTAAAAGTAGAACTACCATATGATCCAGCAATCCTGCTCCAGGACATATATCTGTAGAAAACCATAATTCGAAAAGATACATGCACCCCAATGTTCTCTGCAGCACTATTTACAATAGCCAAGACATGGAAGCCACCTAAATGTCCATCGACAGAGGAATGGATAAAGAAGATGTGGTAATACACAACAGAGTATTAGCCATAAAAAAGAACAAAATAATGTCATTTGCAGCAACATGGATGGACCTAGAGATTGTCATACTGAGTGAAATAAGTCAGACAGAGAAAGGCAAATATCATATGATATTGCTTATACGTGAAATCTTAAAAAAAATGATACAAATGAACTTACTTACAAAACAGAAATAGAGTCACAGATGTAGAAAAACTTATGGTTGCCAAGGGGGAAGCGGGGGGAGGGATAAATTGGGAGACTGGAATTGACATATACACACTACTATATATAAAACAGATAACTAATAAGAACCTACCATATAGCACAGGGAACTCTACTCAATACTCTGTAATGGCCTATAGAGGAAAAGAATCTAAAAAGAGTGGGTATATGTGTATATACAATATAGCTGATTCACTTTGCTGTACAGCAGAAAGTAACACAACATTGTGAATCAACTATACTCCAATAAAAATTAATTTAAAAAAATTATGGGAGAAAAAGATATAACCTACAAAAGGTGTGCTTGATTACTATTAGAAGGTTGGTTAATGCAGCACTGGAGCTGGACTGCTGGACAGAGGTATTCTATCTAAAGTTTATAGAACAATCTTCAAAGTTTAGATGAAGTTATTGGTATATGAACTTCAGTGAGACTACTTTCAGTTAGCAAAGGCATACTAGAAAACTTTTGAAAAATACAAAGTATCTTTATCTTAGTAAAAATGTGGCATTTTCAACAACTAATAAAAGAAGGCTTCATTCCATTAGTAACTGTGGTTTCAAAGTTGCTAAATAACTGTAAGCTATGGATGCTGCACATGACTATATCTAAGCTTTTCCAAAGCACACATCAATATTAATGCTTTCATACTATCTTCATTTTACAAAAGGTTGCTTAATGTCACTAGATTTAAGGAATATTAATATTTCAATCAAAGTAAGAAAAATTTCCACAACCCATTAAAAATACTAATTTTTAAGGTTACCTGTAGCAGTACTCTTGTTAAAGAAGTGAGCTTGATGTTGTTTGAGGAAACAATTAAATTTCTGATCATGAATCATTTTGATTGGTAATATCCAGGTACAGGTCAGTGCTAAGATACCGACTAACCTTACTGGTAAAAAATGATGCTTTAAGTTTTATACATTCCAGACTCACTGAGCTATATGTTTTTTTTTTTCATTGTAGATGATAAGAAAAAGTAAATTGAACCAGTATATAACACTGGTTCTTTAAAAATAAAATCAAATCAGAAGAATGAAAATACATACCTTAAGATATAATTAGACATCTACTCTGATAGAACACTGATAGGTATCCTTACCTCCTGCTAAAAATGCTGGACTAAAACTTTGTGCAGGCAGGTACTGAAAGAGGTAAGCTGCATTCTGAAGCTAGCTTTCTCTTAGAGGATATTTGCAACGCCTGGTAAATTAGTATACTTAGTAAGTTTAAAGACAAGTGCAATTGTAAAAACAAACAAACAAACAAAAAACAATGATGGCTCTAAAGGCAGATTAGACACATTTGAAGAGGCTTTAAACTGAAATACATATCTGAAGAAATCAGCCAGAATACAATTTTTAAGATGCATATATATGTGTGTATACATGTGCATGTATTCATATTTATATGTGTGTTATGTATGTATGTAAATGAACAACAATAAGAGGCATGATTGAGGGAGGTCTAAAACAGTGCTTCACAACTCTTTTCGTGTCATAATGAACATAAAAAATAGCATTCATACATAGCACAATGAGGTAAATGAATAAGGCTACTTGCAACCAGTGGTGACCAGCATAACAGACATTATCAACACATTCGTAACCCATTCATAGCACACCAGTTGAAAAAAGCTCTGGTCTTATTATAATCATCAGAGATCCAGAATGAAAGGTGAAAAGATATAATGGCTGAAAACTTTCCCGAACAGCAGCAATTGAAGAAAGTGGAGTAAGTTTTTTCAAAAAGCTAAGGAAAAAAAACTGAAAAATGAGAGTGGCTTTCCAGTTTCAGCTCTCACAATTAAACAGCTTGGCAGTTATCACTCCCAACCTCACAAATAATTAAAAGCTGAGCAAACTGACAGTCAATGACTTTTTTTTTTTTTTAGATCCATCAGTGAAGTAAGGTCACAGGGCAAACCACTACCTGAAAATCTGGAGAAACAGGCAAATACAGAGAAGCTCAGCCAAGATCAGCTTTCTGGAAACAGAAGCTACCGGAGCCAGTAACATAGGAACACTTACAGTATTTTTGATGAATTTCTGGAGATCAAGTGAGGAATAGCTGGCATGTTAAAAACTCTGGGGACCCAGTCTTAGGGGGGTGTCCCCCACAGTTTTCTGGGGTTTACCAGGTTTTCAAGGTGAAGATCAGAGAAAGATTCCCTCATGTTTCTGACCTGGAGAAAAGGGCAAATAGATAATTCCAGCCCCCTTTACCTTCGTATCTCATGTAAGGGAGGAGAAGGAGGGGAAAAAAGGTTCAGAAGCACATCTAAAGGTCAGAGCCTAGGGACTCAGGCCTACTATAATTAATTTTAAAAAAAGAAAAAAGAAAAACCTGAGATTTAACCATAAAAGTTATAAAACACTCCACATCCCCAGCACCTTACAACCATATTAACAGAGTTCCAGTATAATCCAGAATTACAACTGGGAGAGCTACAGAACACAGCTGTTTAAGAAGGTGTTCTTAGGGAAACTCAAAGACAACAGGGGGAAAAAAATAAGAACAAGGAAATTAGAGGAAACTGAAACCTCTTAACGCCTGTAGCTTCAGCAAGCCTTAAACACAATCTGCTCCTAGCCAGATTAAAAGCCTAATTAATTACCTCAGTTCTGATATGTCATATCCAGCTTTCAGCAAAAAATTTAAAACTACAATCTGGAGAGAAAAGCATCAAAACCAGACTCAGACATGACACTGATGTTATAATTATCAGACAGGGAATTTAAAATAACAACAATTAATATATTAAGGGCTCTAATGGAAAAAGTAAACATACAAGAATATATGGGTTTTGTAAGCAGAGAGGTAGAAACTCTAAGAAAGAATTAAAACGAAATGCTAGAAATTAAAAATACTGTAATGAAAATGAAGAATGCTGGGCTCATCAGATTTGACACAGCCAAGGAAAAGAATCACTGAGCTTGAAAATCCCTCAGTGGAAACTTCCCAGACTCAAATGCAAAGAGAAAAAGAAATGAAAAAAAATGCAACAAAATATTCAAGAACTGTGAGGACAATTACAGAAGGTGTAACCTACAAGTAATGGGAATATCAAAAGTAAAAGAAAGGGAGGAACAGAAGAAATATTTGAAGCAATAAAGGCCAATAAATTTCCAAAATTAATGACAGACGCCAAAGCACAGATCCAGGAAGCTCGGAAAATACCCAGAAAGATAAATAAATAGCAAAAAATCTACACCTAGGCATATTTTACTCAAATTACAGAAAACCAAAGACAATAACCAAAGTTATTGGTTACTGGCCTCTTGAAAGAGGCCAGAGGAAAAAACAGCTTAGTTGTTCCTTATAAAGGAATAAGGATAAAAATTACATTCGAATTCTCATTAGAAACCATGCAAGCAAGAAGGTAGTGAACTATTTAGTGTTGAAAGAAAGAAAAAGATCACCCATGTAAGATTTGGTGTCCAGTGAAAGTACCCTTCATAAGTGAAGGCAAAAGGAAGACTTTCTCAGAAAAGAATCTGGGAGAATTAGTCGCTAGAAGACCTTCCTTGCATAAAATGTTAAAATAACTTCTGCTGAGGAAAGGAGATTAATTTAGTTCAGAAACACAGATCTACTTAAAGGAAGAGCTCTAGAGAAGGAATAGATGAAAATAAAATTTCATTTTTCTTCTTAATCTAATAACTGTTTAATAATAGCAACAGTGTATGGGATAATTATAACATATGGATAAGTGAAATGAATGTTAGCAATGTTAAAAGGATGGGGGTGAAGAATTGGGAATACTCTGTTTTAAGGACACCTGCACTACCTATAAAATAGTACAGTGCTATTTGAAAGGAGATGTAGATTAGTTGTAAATGTACATTGCAAACTCTAGGGCAGCCACTAAACACAATTTTAAAAAGAAGTAATGATATACTGAGAGGAGAGAAAAATAGAATCATATGAAACACAATAAAAACTAGAAAAGGAAGAAAAAAGGAAATAACAAGAGTGAGTAGAAAACAGTCACAGACATGTAGATATTAATCCAGATATCTCAACCACTTTAAATTTGAAAGGCCTAAGTATACCAATAGTCCTTTTTTTCTTTTCTTTTTTTTTTTGGTACGCGGGCCTCTCACCGTTGTGGCCTCTCCCGTTGCGGAGCACAGGCTCTGGATGCGCAGGCTCAGCGGCCATGGCTCACGGGCCTAGCCGCTCCACAGCATGTGGGATCTTCCCGGACCGGGGCACGAACCCACGTCCCCTGCATTGGCAGGCGGACTCTCAACCACTGTGCCACCAGGGAAGCCCAGTCCTTTTTTTTTTAAATGAAGGTCAAAAGAAAATGTGCCACCACAGATCCTCAGTAAAGTAATATACTTAGGCTAAGGAAAGTAATCCCATCTTTAAAGAGAGAAAAAAGAACAAAGAAAGTGGTAAATATTTAGATACATTTAAACTAACACTGTATAACAGTAATAGTGTCTTTGGGGAGTTAAAAAATAGAACTAAAGTACACAATAATTACATACATGCAAGAAGGCAAGAAGGTGGGCTTCCCTGGTGGCACAGTGGTTAAGAATCCCCCTGCCAATGCAGAGACACGGGTTTGAGCCCTGGTCCGGGAAGATCCCACATGCTGTGGAGCAGCTAAGCCTGTGCACCACAACTACTGAGCCTGCACTCTAGAGCCTGCGAGCCACAACTAATAAGCCCACGTGCCACAACTACTGAAGCCCACGCACCTAGAGCCCCTGCTCCGCAACAAGAGAAGCCCGCGCACCGCTACAGGATAGCCCCCACTCGCCCCAACTACAGAAAGCCTGCACGTAGCAACAAAGAGCCACTGCAGCCAAAGATAAATAAATAAAATAAATACATTTATTTTTTTAAAAAGGCAAGTTTGATAAGTTAAAAATGAGTTTAAATTTCAAGGATGACAACAAGAAATAGAGTGTACAGAGTATACAAAGTACATACCAAACCATGAGGGGTTGGAGGGAGAACATGGTAAGAAAAACCAATCCAAAAGAATAAAAGAAATGAGAGGCAGTGGGTGGGGAAGCATAAACAAAGGCATGATAAGAGGAAGTAACAAATAGATAGTACAAATAAATTCAAAGATATCAGCAATTTCATTAAATATAGATGAATTAAATGCTCCAAGGCTCCAAGATGAAAAGATATAGAAAGTGCAAGACTGGATTAAGAAAACAGTCCAACTTTGTGCTATTTATAAGAGATATACCTAAATAAAGATGTTGAGTGGCTGATACACTATGCATAGTGTAACCCAGTGGTGGCAAACCTTCTGTAAAAGGCCAGATGGTAAATGTTTTCAGCTTTGCATACAGTCTCTGTCAGTAGTACTCAAACTCTGCCCCTTGTGATGTGACCACAGTCATCAACAATACTTAAGGAGAACAGGTATGGCTGTGTTTCAGTAAAACTTTATTTACAAAAACAGGCTGCATGTAGTAGGTCATTGCTGACCACTGCTTCACCCAAAAGAAAGCTGAAGCAGCTACATTATTATCAAAATAGACTCTAAGGCCCCCCAAAACAGTTCTATATTTAAAGATACTCATTAGATAAAGCATTCTACTCACCAGGAAAATAATTCTGAATATATGGCCCTGAACTACATAAAGCAAAAATCCCAAGGATTATTGGGGGTAATTTAGAATGGATGAAATTCTTTTAAATATAAATACTGAATAGGATTTCTCCCCTAATTATTTTTAGAAGAGGACAACCAGCAGGGAAAAAAAATTATAAATAAGCAGTCATTATTTTAAAAATTAGCAATAACTAGATTATTTATAATAATGTGTAAAAATTAACCCACTTTAAACATGGCAGTGATAAGAGTATCACTCCTGATTAAGTAGCCTTCATTTTCACACTAATACTGACATCTCAGAAGTGTCAACTTTGCTTTATGGAATCAAGATGTTTTCATATGTATTCTTTGGTCTAATCCTAACCAAAATCCTATGAGAGTGATATACCACATTAAAAAAATGAAGGATAAAAACGTATGATCATCTCAATAAATGTAGAAAAAGCATTTGACAAAATTCAACATCCATGGGAGGGAGACGCAAGAGGGAAGAGATATGGGGATATATGTATAGCTGATTCGCTTTGTAACACAGCAGAAACTAACACACTATTGTAAAGCAATTATACTCCAATAGAGATGTTAAAAAAAAATTCAACATCCATTTATGATAAAAACTCTCAACAAACCCAGTATAGAGATAGGGTACCTGAACATAATAAAGGCCATATATGACAAGCCCACAGCTAATGTCATACTCAGTGGTGAAAAGCTGAAAGCTTTTCCTCTGAAATAAGGAATGAGAGACAAGGATGCCCACTCTAGCCACTTCTAGTCAACCTCGTACTGGAAGTTCTAGCCAGAGCAGTTAAGCAAGAAAAAGAAATAAAAGGCATCCAAATCAAAAAGGAAGAAGTAAAACTCTAACTGGGGTCTGCACATCCTGGGTGGTCTAATTATTACTGCCTGTTTAATTGTAATCAATAAAACTATTTGAAAAAAAAATTTTTTAAGAGGTAAAACCCTCACTATTTGCAGATTATCTGATTTTATAAATAGAAAACCCTAAAGATGCCATCAAAAAAACTGTTTGAACTAATAAATTCAGTGAAGTTGCAGGATACAAATTCAATTTACAAAAAATTAAGAAAATAATTCCATTTACAGTTGCATCAAAAAGAATAAAAAACATAGGAATAAATTTAACCACAGAGGTAAAAGACTTGTACGCTGAAAACTAAGACGTTTCAGTGAAAGAAACTGAAGGAAATAAAAAATAAATGGACATTCTGTGCTTACGTATTGGAAGAATTAATATTGTTAAAATGTCCATACTGTTCAAAGCAATCAACGGATTCAGTGCAATCCCTATCAAAATTCCTATGGCATTTGTCACAGATACAGAACAAACAATCCTAAAATTTGTATGGAAGCATAAAAGACCCAGAATAGCCAAAGCAATCTTGAGAAAGAAGAGCAAAGCTGAACACACGCCCTGGTTTCAAACTATATTATAAAGCTGTAGTCACTAAACAGTATGGTACTGGCATAAAACCATTCACATAGATCAATGGAACATAATTGAGAGCCAAGAAATACAGCAGTGCGTATACCGACAAAGGAGCCAGCAGTATACAATGGGGAAACGACGGTCTCTTCAGTAAAGATGTTGGGAAAACTGGACACCTACATGCAAAAGAATGAAACTGGACCACTATCTTACACCATACACAAAAATTAACTCAAAATACATCAGACTTGAACATAAGTCCTGAAATCATAAAAGTTCTAGAAGAAAACATAGGCCGTAAGCTCCTTGATGTCCGTCTTGGGGTTGATTTTTCGGATTGGACACCATAAGCCAAGGCAACAAAAAGCGAAATAAACAAATGAGGCTATATCAAACTAAAGAGCTTCTACACAGCAAAGGGAACCATCAACAGAATGAAGAGGCAACCTACCAAATGAGAGGAAATATTTGCAAATCATATATCTGATTAGGGGTTAATATCCACAACATATAAAGAACTCATACAACTCAATAGCAAAAAAACAAATACCCTGGTTTTTAAAATGGGCGAAGGACCTGAACAGACATCTCACAAAGACATACAAACAGTCCACAAGTACTAAGAAGGTGCTTAACATCATTAGTCATCAGGGAAATGCGTGCAACTCAAAACCACACCTTACATCTGTTAGAATGACTATTACCAAAAAGCCCAAAGATAACAAGTGTTGGCAAGGGTGTGGAGAAAAAGGGGACCTTTGTGCACTCTTCAGGTAATGTAAATTGGTGCAGCCACTATAGAAAACAGTATGGAGGTTTTTCAGCAAATTAAAAGTAGAACTACTGTATGATCCAGCAATTCCATTTTGGGGTATTTAACCATAGGAAAAAAGATATGGAAAAGAGAAGTGCACCCTCACGTTCACTGCAGATTAATTTATGATAGCCAAGATATGGAAACAGCCTAAGTGTCTGCTGATGGATGACTGCATAAAGAAAATGTGGTATATATATTCGCTGGAATATTACTCAGCCATAAGAAAGAATGAAATCTCATCATTTGCAACAACGTGGATGGACCTTGAGGGCATTATGCTAAGTGAAATAAGTGAGAGAAGACAAATACCATATAATCTTACTTGTATGTGGAATCTAAAAAGCTCATGGGCACAGAGTACAAACTGGCGGATACCAGAGTTGTGTGTGTGTTGGGGGTGGTGGTGTTGGGGGATGGGAGAAATGGGTGAAGGGTTTAGAGAGTACAAACTTCTAGCTATAAAATAAATAATTCATGGAGATGTACAGCAGGGTGCCTACAGTTAATAATATGATACTGTATATTTGAAAATTGCTAAGGGTAAAATCTTAAAAAGTTGATCACAAGAAAAGTTTTGTAACAATTTATGGTGATGGATGTTAACTAGACTTACTGTGGTGATCATTTTGCAGTATATACAAATATTGAATCATTGTGTTATACACCTGAAATTAATGTAATGTTATATACTAATTATATCTAAATTTTTTTAAATAAAAAAATTTTTTTAATTCACTGAGAAAGAGTAGGAAACGGGCTCAGGGAGGTTATACTCAAGTCCACAGGGCAAGTAAGAATGAAAAAGACTTCCTTCTCCTGAACCCACTGCTTTTCCTCTGTTCCAGCATTTTCTAAGATGTCAGCAGCAATGAAGTTTAAGTTGGGGAAACAATGTGTTCCCCTCCCTAGAGAGTGTGTAATTATAGCTCTGAGCAGTCCTGAAATCCAGAAATCTGCCTAACTTTGTATTACACACTTAGTTTTGCTAAATTCTGACCATCAAATCCTTTTTTCCCTAATCATCATTAACACAGAACTGGAGCACACTTTAAGAAATGTAGCATCCACATAAGTCATAATCTCTGCAAGACTAAGTGAAACCATGGTTAACACTCTGTTCACAGTCCTTACTGGCATCATTTTTTGAAGAATAGTATAAAAAACTGATTTTATACCAACTTTATGGTCCATGAGGTATTTTCTATATTTCTATACATAAGGGAAGGCAGATATTTGCTCCCCAGTAAGGCATATATATAAGCCACATAAAAAATCAAGTTTCTTTTTAGATTGGAATTATACCAACTCAGTATGTTAACACATTGATTAATAAAATGTACTGCATGCTGATTTTAAGGTCCTAATTGACTGGTGATATCACAGACATTCCAAGATGTAATTGGAAGAATAAACACTGTTTTGTTGAAACCGTCTATGTCTGTACTAGAATTAAACTCAAGGGCAGAATGACAGCCAATGTATTATTTATTTGGTCTTCAAATTAGCTTTGTGAACTAGGGAGGAAGGTGTTTACCAGCTCCATTCATAGATGAGAAACAAAGTGATAAACCCAAAGTTAAGTCCTCCAACTTTCTATTATCCCATATTCTCTCATGGCTGTAGTTTCATAATCCTTCAAAAATGCTTATGTTTTAATGGAGTGCATTAAGAACAGATAAGACTATGTAAATCATGAAATGTGCTACTACTAATAAATAGCCTACTTGTATAAATGAAAAGTTATCACAAGAAAATTCTTTAATTGATTACATCTTAACCTTTTAGTTCCTAAGGAAGGTTTGAAGAGTCAAGAGCTATTTGATGAAATTAGAATGACCTACATCAAAGAGCTAGGAAAAGCCATTGTCAAGAGGGAAGGAAACTCCAGTCAGAACTGGCAGCGGTTTTACCAACTGACAAAACTCTTGGACTCCATGCATGATGTAAGTGTCAAAAATCCAAATATCAAAAGAATTTTCTGAGACATAAAGTATGTCCTGATTAGTGTATATAATTATATACCAGTAGTTGTTGGGTTTTTTTTTTTTCCCATTTATGGACTTTTGTGATGGTTTGATTTCAACCTGTAAAGTTCAGCTTGGCACACATTTCTCCTAAGACCAATTATGAAATACTGTTTCATCTAGTTATGTGCATCTAACATCATGATGCTAGTACAGAATTTAACAGCACTATTTTTTTTAAAGGTAGAATTCCTTATTTTTGTATGCATTTATCCAGTAAGTTCGAATGTGTCCTTCATATACTATGGTGCTGCAATTCTTCACAAAATACTTAATTCCATATAATTCTATATACAACTAAAGAAATTCAAAGATTTTTGGTACCTGAGTGCTCATTTTATTTAGGTAAACTTCTTTTTCACCTGGGGAATTCCAGCAGAGATTGGTATATTCTAAGTCAGAAATTTAAAAAAAGAGGCCAACAACAAGCATGAGATATCCCTACTGCTAATTTTTTGACTGTTCATTACTATATATTCTCTTGCAGGTGGTTGAAAATCTCCTTAACTATTGCTTCCAAACATTTTTGGATAAGACCATGAGTATTGAATTCCCAGAGATGTTAGCTGAAATCATCACCAATCAGATACCAAAATATTCAAGTGGAAATATCAAAAAACTTCTGTTTCATCAAAAGTGACTGCCTTAATAAGAAAGGTTGCCTTAAAGAAAGTTGAATTTATAGCTTTTATTGTACACACTGTCAATCTGTCCTGTAGCAGTTTTTTCTTTTTTTTGTTTTTGTCTGGTTTTGGTTTTGGTTTTGTTTTAAATACGCACTACATGTGGTTTATAGAGGGCCAAGACTTGGCAACAGAAGCAGTTGAGCCATCACTTTTCAGTGATGGGAAAAGTAGAAAGTGATAGTTGGTGGATCCCAGAAATTAGAAACAATAACATGGGGGTAAGCTCCACTTTCAGAGAAGGATGGCACCTAAACCACCAGTGCCTGAAGTCTGCGTGATGAACTTTCTGCTCATACTTTTCACAGTTGGCTGGACAAAATTTTCTAGACTTTTTGTTGGTGTATTTTCCCCTGTATAGTTAGGATAGCATTTTTTGATTTATGCATGGAAACCTGAAAAAAGTTTACAAGTGTATATCAGAAAAGGGAAGTTGTGCCTTTTATAGCTATTACTGTCTGGTTTTAACAATTTCCTTTATATTCAGTGAACTATGCTTGCTCATTTTTTCTTACATAATTTTTGTATTCAAGTTATTGTACAGCTGTTTAAGATGGGCAGCTAGTTCATAGCTTTCCTAAATAAACTCTAAACATTAATCTTCTGTGTGAAAATGGGTTGGTGCTTCTAACCTGATGGCACTTAGCTATCAGAAGACCACAAAAATTGACTCAAATCTCCAGTTTTCTTGTCAAAAAAGCTCATATTTTGTACATATCTGCTTCAGTGGAGAATTATATAGATTGTGCAAATGAACCGTCCTAACTGGTGTAGAGCCCCTAGTCCAGTGACCTGCTGGGTAAACCATGGATTACAAAAGACTAATTAAAAAAATAAAAACATAAAAAATAAAAATAATAAAACTACCAAGAGGCCCTGTTTGTACCTAATGCCCTATCTCTGCAATGGTTAGATGGCAAGAAAGTTGGTAAACTGTCTTTCAGGACCTTTTGTTGTAGTTTGTATAACTTCTTAAAAGTTATGATTCCAGATAACCAGCGGAAACACAGCTGAGAAGATTTTAATCTGTCCAAGTAATTTCCCCCACTAAACTTTACGCACCCCCCCCCAAAATCTGTAATATGGCAAAAGTGGCTAGACACCCATTTTCACATTCCCATTTGTCACCAATTGGTCTTTCTTTCCTGGGGGTATAGGAAAGCTCAGCTACTGATTTTTTCTGATTTAGGACTATATGTCAGACTTCCATGTTCGTAAAACTATACATCCCTCACATCCTTATGTGTGCCATGGAGTTCAACAAAAGTCATGTGAATTTCTCCTCCTCACTGTTGAAAATTATCATTTTAAACAAGATAGAAGCTGTAGTAGCCCTTTCTGTGTGCACCTTACCAACTTTCTGTAAACTCAAAACTTGTATTTACTAAGCCACAAGAAATTTGATTTCTATTCAAGGTGGCCAAATTATTTGTGTAATAGAAAACTGAAAATCTAATATTAAAAATATGAAACTTCTAATATATTTTTATATTTAGTTATAGTTTCAGATATATATCATATTGGTATTCACTAATCTGGGAAGGGAAGGGCTACTGCAGCTTTACATGCAATTTATTAAAATGATTGTAAAATAGCTTGTATAGTGTAAAATAAGAATGATTTTTAGATGAGATTGTTTTATCATGACATGTTATATATTTTTTGTAGGGGTCAAAGAAATGTTGACGGATAACCTCTATGATTTATAATGTGTGCGAGCATTCATACAGGCAGCAGTGGGCTCAGAAACCAAACAGGTCTGCTCTAGAGGAAGAGGGAAATGGAGACTGGCCCTGTGTGCTGTGAAGGTTCTCGAGGCTCCGTCCCATTGAGGTCAGAGAGGAAGTAACCCTCTGCCTCCCAGAATGGCCACCCTTCTCATTCCAACAGTGAGTCTGTCCGCGCAGGTTTAGTTTACTGAACCTCCCCTTGCACTAAAGTGTGTAATCAGGGGACAGAAAGGCGGTGCTTACACACCTACAGGCACCATCACGTACAGCCTCTCCAACAGTTTAATAAAAACAGAGGCTTTAGAAGTTTGGCAATAATATGCATAGAGGTACCAGCAATATGTAAATAGTGCAGAATCTCATAGGTTGCCAATAATACACTAATTCCTTTCTTTCCTACAAGAGTTCATTTCCAAATGAGGACATGTTTATGTTTTCTTTGAATGCTTTTTGAATGTTCTTATTTTTCGGTATTTTAGAGAAATTATTTAATAAAAAATGTAATCATTTGCTTTTTGAATGCTCTCTAAAAGGGGCTATTCCTTTGTAATTGTTTAAATTGATCTCAAAGTATTTTAAAATGGTTTGTAACCCAGCTGGATGTGAAATTTTTGGTGCCTAAGAAATACCGCTTGAATATTATCATCAGCGACAGTGTTACGTTTCAGAAAGAGCTTCTGAAAGATAAATTATTATTCATTTATAGAACGCTGCAGAATGCACATCACACGGGAATCTGGACTTTAGCCCCAACGACCTTGGCTCCCCAAAAATAGAGCTCAGTGAATAAAAGATATGTGCACTTTGTGGTTAAAAGGAAATGGACTGACACTCATAAAACTATAGGAGGCTGTACATTAAATGAAAAAAGAAGCTGTGACAATTTAGGATATGTGGGAAAGAAGAAATTTACCTGAATTATATGTGAGTATAATTATGGATTTAAGTGAAGAAAGCTATGGTGCTATTTGAAAGCAGCTTCATCTTCTATGTATGTGGTATCTTGCCATCCCAAACTGTTGACATTTGTAGTAATTTCAGCGAGAGGTGACGTGCCTAGGTGACTCACAACAAATCCTGAAAAGTATTTTTAATTACTGGTGGAAAAAAGTGACCCTCTCTGTATTTTTAGGCCTTGCTATGGGATACTATATAAGTGCTTTGGGATATGTATACCCAACTGTCTAAAACTATGAGGGGACCCTAAAAAGAGCACCTTCCTTCTCCTGAAAAAAAAAAAAAAAAAGACACCCAAGAAGGAAAACTAGCATGATTAGTGTTTATGAAGAGCTTAATATTTAGCATAGGATGAGCTCTGGATATGCATATAAAGGAAAGCCAGCCTCATTTCAGAACTGGGGGATGGGAGAATGAGCAATTCCAATTTCACTTATCTATCTACACAACCTATTATCGTTAAGTCTTATCATTTTAGTTCTCTGTTAAGTATCCTAAAACTACATCACCATGAGATAAACAATATTATTATACTTTGATCTGATAGAAGTCAAGAACTGTGGCAGCCCTCAGTGAGATTTTGATCTTGGTGGATCACCCAAAAGACTGTAGCTGTAGAAGAAAGTGTTTTTCTGTGCCTGGTTTGAGAATTGGAAGAGAAAATAAGAGTGTAAGGAGGACATGTTAACCACTTGGAATGGAAGTTCATCGTTTTCAGTCAGCCTGGTCCACCAAGGATTAGTTACCAGGTTTTTGGGAAAGGATTACCTTCTCTCTAGAAAATGCCTGAAAGAAGGATTTTATTTTCTGATGAAAGGCTGTATGAAAATACCCTCCTCGAATAACTTGCTTAACTACACATAGATTCAAGTGTGTCAATATTCTATTTTGTATATTAAACAAATGCTATATAATGGGGACAAATCTATATTATACTGTGTATGGCATTATTAAGAAGCTTTTTCATTATTTTTTATCACAGTAATTTTAAAATGTGTAAAAATTAAAACCAGTGACTCCTGTTTAAAAATAAAAGTTGTAGTTTTTTATTCATGCTGAATAATAATCTGTAGTTTAAAAAAAAAAGTGTCTTTTTACCTACGCAGTGAAATGTCAGACTGTAAAATCTTGTGTGGAAATGTTTAACTTTTATTTTTCATTTAAATTTGCTGTTCTGGTATTACCAAACCACACATTTGTACTGAATTGGCAGTAAATGTTAGTTAGCCATTTACAGCAATGCCAAATATGGAGAAACATAATAAAAAAAAATCTGCTTTTTCATTATATGACTCCAACATGCTTTTGTAGAACTCATGCAGTTCCAATTTTCCTGCTTTTTCCCTCCCTCTTCTACTGAAGGTGGAGTTACCACTTCAGGAAGACGTAAGATGCTAAAGTGGACATTTCAATGTCCATGTGGCAATGGTTACATGTTAATATGGCAGAAATTCAAAATGAGCTTAACCCTGGCTTCAAAGACCCAAAGACTGTCCCATCTATGCCTCAAATGGTCATGTACCAACTACTGCAAAGGCTATTAAGGGAAGGAAGAACTCACTCACTCCTAAGCCTTCTCCAACTGTAACAGTCTTTCTTTATCATGAAAATTGATATTTTATGTAAATAAATGTATTATCTAGTCAAAATTCTTATCTTAATTTAAAATCAGCTCTTTCTCCAGAAAAGGACATAAACATTTAGTAAATATAGCAATGTTGCACATTATAGACAATAAAAGCAGAAGGGGTAAAATGGTAAGCCAGCTATTCTATACAATCTATATAGTATTTCCAAAAGCAGCATATTGTGTTCAGGTCATATCCATGAACTGGATGATCTAACAAACTTTCCTATCAATACTCTTCTCTCCACAAGTGACCTCCATCCCTAAGGGTATTATGATTTTAAAACCAAGTTTGCCTTACCCATCATATGTGGACCACGTATTTGCTATGTACCCACTATATGATAAATACTGAAGCTAGAATATGAACAAGAAAAATACTATTGCTACCCTCAGTCACTTGCAAAAGTGTATACAACAAACCTCCTTTCCCAGTGTCTTAAGGTGCAATGCAGAAGTGCCAGATGATATGGCAGTAGTATGTATACACATTATTGCTTTACCATTCACTTCAAGTATTAACCTTACATTTGTAGAACACTTTCACATACATTATACTAGTTAATCCTCGCCTACCCAATAAATGAATGAAATAAAAACAAATTCTGAGGAAGATATTAACTCTATTTTATAAAAAAGGGGAAAAGCTCAGAGTTTAAACTGATTCATACCTGCTAACTAACTCCCATTTTATTGAAGTTTGAATGAAAAATCTTTGTAATGAGGCCACATTTATCCCATGTCAGAGAACATGCCTCTAGTCTACAAGCTCCCAGGGAACTGGTGTTGCTTTTCTGTTGTTAAACTAAGCTAGTGTTTCACATTTACTGAGCACTTACTTTGTGCCAGGCATCATGTTTCAATATATTATCTCATTTAAACTTAGCAACCCTATAAAGTGCTACTATAAAGTAGTACTATTAACCTCATTGTATTTATATGAGGAGACTGTGGCTTAAACAACTAACTTGCCTAGGTCACAAAGCTTGGAAGCAGTTAAGTACAACTTTTTTTTTTTTTTTAAACAAACACTGGGCATCTGGCTCAAAAGTCCATGTTCTTAAGCACTACTGAGAAATTATTAATACAAAGCTCCTAACTAGATTAAATGAACCCATATTGACCATTCTATATCAGCTTTTTGACATTATCTCATTTAATCTAATCATTTTTACTACCATATCGATTTTGACTTAGACATTTAACAATGATAATTCCTTCTCTTAAAAACATGTGTCCTGGGCTTCCCTGGTGGCACAGTGGTTAAGAATCCGCCTGACAATGCAGGGGACACAGGTTTGAGCCCTGGTCTGGGAAGATCCCACATGCCACGGGGCAACTAAGCCTGTGCGCCACAACTACTGAGCCTGCGCTCTAGAGCCAGTGAGCCACAACTACTGAAGCATGCGCGCCTAGAGCCTGGGCTCCGCAACAAAGAGAAGCCACCGCAGTGAGAAGCCTGTGCACCGCAACAAAGAGGAGCGCCTGCTCGCCGCAACTAGAGAAAGCCCGTGTGCAGCAACAAAGACCCAACGCAGCCATAAATAAATAAATTTTTAAATAAACATGTGTCCTATCCCTTGGGGATGTTGATGGTAAAAACAGCTGCCCAGAGATGACAATACCCTTTGGTTTGTCAAATATACAAGGAACCTGTCTCACTAACACCTAAAGGAAAATCAACAAACTTACTTCTTCAAGCTATAGAGGGCACATAGGCTACACGCAAAGTGAGGAAGACAGTTGTTTATAAATGAAAATTGATGCAAAATTTATTTAGTTTGGCAAGTAAGAGCCTGATTTGGGGTGTTGAAAATACAGAGGCATTTACACTAGTTGAATATTTTTTTAGACCTTCAGCTGATCTCTATTAACTGGCAGTAAGTGGCTCTTAAGAGCACTAGTAACTATAGCACTCTCCTTTTCTTTTATCAAGCTTCTGTTTCGCAGTTAAAATGAAACAGTATTTTGCTAGGGAAACATTTTTTACTTTATTCGGTTACAGACATGCTAATCTCAGAACAGTTCATACAGATCAGGGGTCCCCAACCCCCAGGCCGCAGACTGATAGTCCGCGTTAGGAACCGGACAGCAGGAGGTGAGTGACAGCAGGCGAGGTGAGCGACAGCGGGCGAGCAAGCAAAGCTGCTTCTGCTGCTCCCCATTGCTTCCCATCGCTCGCACTACCTCCTGAACCTTCCCTCCTCTCAAGTCTGTGGAAAAATTGTCTTCCACAAAACCGGTCCCTGGTGCCAAAAAGGTTGGGGACCGCTGATATAGACCATATCAGAAACCCAAAAAACTTTCCTAACTCTATCCAACCCACTTAAATAAAAGACAGTTTATACTGTTCACCTTCTATACCCTCACCATAAATCGTCAATATGTGTACACAATGTAAATAAGCCATAGCTTTTCTATTAATGTGGCAACGTCTTGGAAAGAACTGTCTTTGAGTATACACGGGATTATGCTGGAAATAAGAATCTAGGTCATCCAAAACCATTAGGGTTGTTTACTAGCATTGCAGGGAATGGAGATAAAAATAAAATGCTTGGCAGGGGGGAAGATGGTGGAAGAGTAAGACGCTGAGATCACCTTCCTCCCCACAGATACACCAGAAATACATCTACACGTGGAACAACTCCTACAGAACACCTACTGAACGCTGGAAGAAGACCTCAGGCCTCCCAAAAGGAGAGGGGATTAAGAGCGCTGCTTAAACAAGCTCCAGAGACAGCTGCGAGCTGCAGCTAACAGCGTGGACCCCAGAGATGGGCATGAGACACTAAGGCTGCTGCTGCCGCCACCAAGAAGCCTGTGTGCAAGCACAGGTCACTATCCACACCTCCCTTCCGGGAAGCCTGTGCAGCCCGCCACTGCCAGGGTCCCAGGATCCAGGGACAACTTCCCCGGGAGAACGCATGGTGTGCCTCAGGCTGGTACAACGTCCCGCCAGCCTTTGCCGCCGCGAGCTCGCCCTGCATCCGCACCCCTCCCTCTCCCAGGACTGAAT
Organism: Mesoplodon mirus; assembly: GCF_964341445.2. Lineage (NCBI taxonomy): Eukaryota > Metazoa > Chordata > Mammalia > Artiodactyla > Ziphiidae > Mesoplodon > Mesoplodon mirus. Next base: position 64,094,379 of record NC_138980.1, read on the forward strand.
GAGCCAGAGCCCCCGAGTCAGCTGCTCCTTTAACCCCGTCCTGTCTGAGCGAAGAACAGACAACCTCCGGTGACGTACACACAGAGGCGGGGCCAAATCCAAAGCTGAGCCCCAGGAGCTGTGCGAACAAAGAAGAGAAAGGGAAATCTCTCCCAGCAGCCTCAGGAGCAGTGGATTAAATCTCCACAATCAACTTGATGTACCCTGCATCTGTGGAATACATGAATAGACCAAATCATCCCAAATTGAGGAGGTGGACTTTGAGAGCAAGATTCATTATTTTTTCCCCTCTCCCTCTTTTTGTGAGTGTGTATGTGTATGCTTCTGTGTGAGATTTTGTCTGTATAGCTTTGCTTTCACCATTTGTCCTAGGGTTTCATCCGTCCGTTTTTTGTTTTTTTTTTTTACTTAAAAAATTTTTTTTCTTAATAATTATTTTTTATTTTAATAACTATTTTATTTTATCTTACTTTATTTTATTTTACCCTCTTTCTTTCTTTCTACTTTTTCTCCCTTTTATTCTGAGCCATGTGGATGAAAGGCTCTTGGTGCTGAAGCCAGGAGTCAGTGCTGTGCCTCTGAGGTGGGAGAGCCAACTTCAGGACACTGGTCCACAAGAGACCTCCCAGCTCCACATAACATCAAACGGCAAAAATCTCCCAGAGATCTCCATTTCAACACCACCACCCAGCTTCACTCAACGAACAGCAAGCTACAGTGCTGGACACCCTATGCCAAACAACTAGCAAGACAGGAACACAACCCCACCTATTAGCAGAGAGGCTGCCTAAAATCATAATAAGTCCACAGACACCCCAAAACACACCACCAGACATGGGCCTGCCCACCAGAAAGACAAGATCCAGCCTCATCCACCAGAACACAGGCACTAGTCCCCTCCACCAGGAAGCCTACACAACCCAATGAACCAACTTTAGCCACTGGGGACAGACACCAAAAGCAACAGGAACTACGAACCTGCAGCCTGCAAAAAGGAGACCCCAAACACAGTAAGATAAGCAAAATGAGAAGAAAGAAAAACACACAGGAGATAAAGGAGTAAGATAAAAACCCACCAGACCTAACAAATGAAGAGGAAATAGGCAGTCTACCTGAAAAAGAGTTCAGAATGATAGTAAAGATGACCCAAAATCTTGGAAATAGAATAGAGAAAATGCAAGACACAGTTAACAAGGACCTAGAAGAACTAAAGATGAATCAAGCAATGATGAACAACACAATAAATGAAATTAAAAATACTCTAGATGGGATCAATAGCAGAATAACTGAGGCAGAAGAATGGATAAGTGACCTAGAAGATAAAACAGTGGAAATAACTACTGCAGAGCAGAATAAAGAGAAAAGAATGAAAAGAACTGAGGACACTCTCAGAGACCTCTGGGACAACATTAAATGCACCAACATTTGAATTATAGGGGTTCCAGAAGAAGAAGAGAAAAAGAAAGGGACTGAGAAAATATTTGAAGAGATTATAGTTGAAAACTTCCCTAATATGGGAAAGGAAATAGTTAATCAAGTCCAGGAAGCACAGAAAGTCCCATACAGGATAAATCCAAGGAGAAACACACCAAGACACATATTAATCAAACTCTCAAAAATTAAATACAAAGAAAACATACTAAAAGCAGCAAGGGAAAAACAACAAATAACACACAAGGGAATCCCCATAAGGTTAACGGCTGATCTTTCAGCAGAAACTCTGCAAGCCAGAAGGGACTGGCAGGACATATTTAAGTGATGAAGGAAAAAAACCTACAACCAGGCTTCCCTGGTGGTGCAGTGGTTGAGAGTCCGCCTGCCGATGCAGTGGACGCGGGTTCGTGCCCCGGTCCAGGAAGATCCCACATGCCGTGGAGCGGCTGGGCCCGTAAGCCATGGCCGTTGGGCCTGCGCGTCTGGAGCCTGTGCTCCGCAACGGGAGAGGCCACAACAGTGAGAGGCCCGCGTACCAAAAAAAAAACAAAAAAAACCTACAACCAAGATTACTCTACCCAGCAAAGATCTCATTCAGATTTGATGGAGAAATTAAAACCTTTACAGACAAGCAAAAGCTGAGAGAGTTCAGCACCACCAAACTAGCTTTACAACAAATGCTAAAGGAACTTATCTAAGCAAGAAACACAAGAGAAGGAAAAGACCTACAATAACAAACTCAAAACAATTAAGAAAATGGGAATAGGAACATACATATCGATAATTACCTTAAATGTAAATGGATTAAATGCTCCCACCAAAAGACACAGAATGGCTGAATGGATACAAAAACAAGACCCATATATATGCTGTCTACAAGAGACCCACTTCAGACCTAGAGACACATACAGACTGACAGTAAGGGGATGGAAAAAGATATTCCATGCAAATGGAAACCAAAAGAAAGCTGGAGTAGCAATTCTCATATCAGACAACATAAACTTTAAAATAAAGACTATCAGAAGAGACAAAGAAGGACACTACATAATGATCAAGGGATCAATCCAAGAAGAAGATATAACAATTGTAAATATTTATGCACCCAACATAGGAGCACCTCAATACATAAGGCAAATACTAACAGCCATAAAAGGGGAAATCGACAGTAACACATTCATAGTAGGGGACTTTAACACCCCACTTTCACCAATGGACAGATCATCCAAAATGAAAATAAATAAGGAAACACAAGCTTTAAATGATACATTAAACACGATGGACTTAATTGATATTTATAGGACATTCCATCCAAAAACAACAGAATACACATTTTTCTCAAGTGCTCATGGAACATTCTCCAGAATAGATGATATCTTGGGTCACAAATCAAGCCTTGGTAAATTTAAGAAAATTGAAATTGTATCAAGTATCTTTTCCGACCACAACACTATGAGACTAGTTATCAATTACAGGAAAATATCTGTAAAAAATACAAACACATGGAGGCTAAACAATACACTACTTAATAACAAAGTGATCACTGAAGAAATCAAAGAGGAAATTAAAAAATACCTAGAAACAAATGACAATGGAGACACCACGACCCAAAACCTATGGGATGCAACAAAAGCAGTTCTAAGAGGGAAGTTTACAGCAATACAATCCCACCTTAAGAAACAGGAAACATCTCGAATAAACAACCTAACCTTGCACCTAAAGCAATTAGAGAAAGAACAAAAAACCCCCAAAGTTAGCAGAAGGAAAGAAAATCAGATCAGAAATAAATGAAAAAGAAATGAAGGAAACGATAGCAAAGGTCAATAAAACTAAAAGCTGGTTCTTTGAGAAGATAAACAAAATTGATAAACCCTTAGCCAGACTCATCAAGAAAAAAAGGGAGAAGACTCAAATCAATAGAATTAGAAATGAAAAAGGAGAAGTAACAACTGACACTGCAGAAATACAAAAGATCATGAGAGATTACTACAAGCAACTCTATGCCAATAAAATGGACAACCTGGAAGAAATGGACAAATTCTTAGAAATGCACAACCTGCCAAGACTGAATCAGGAAGAAATAGAAAATATGAATAGACCAATCACAAGCACTGAAATTGAAACTGTGATAAAAAATCTTCCAACAAACAAAAGCCCAGGACCAGATGGCTTCACAGGCGAATTCTATCAAGCATTTAGAGAAGAGCTAACACCTATCCTTCTCAAACTCTTCCAAAATACAGCAGAGGGGGCAACACTCCCAAACTCATTCTACGAGGCCACCATCACCCTGATACCAAAACCAGACAAAGATGTCACAAAGAGAGAAAACTACAGGCCAACATCACTGATGAACATAGATGCAAAAATCCTCACCAAAATACTAGCAAACAGAATCCAACAGCACATTAAAAGGATCACACACCATGATCAAGTGCGGTTTATCCCAGGAATGCAAGGATTCTTCAATATATGCAAATCAATCAATGTGATACACCATATTAACAAACTGAAGGAGAAAAACCATATGATCATCTCAACAGATACAGAGAAAGCTTTCGACAAAATTCAACACCCATTCATGATAAAAACCCTGCAGAAAGTAGGCATAGAGAGAACTTTCCTCAACATAATAAAGGCCATATATGACAAACCCACAGCCAACATCATCCTCAATGGTGAAAAACTGAAACCATTTCCACCAAGATCAGGAACAAGACAAGGTTGCCCACTCTCACCACTCTTATTCAACATAGTTTTGGAAGTTTTAGCCACAGAAATCAGAAGAAAAGGAAATAAAAGGAATCCAAATCGGAAAAGAAGAAGTAAAGCTGTCACTGTTTGCAGATGACATGATACTATACATAGAGAATCCTAAAGATGCTACCAGAAAACTATTAGAGCTAATCAATGAATTTGGTAAAGTAGCAGGATACAAAATTAATGCACAGAAATCTCTGGCATTCCCATACACAAATGATGAAAAATCTGAAAGTGAAATCAAGAAAACACCCCCATTTACCATTGCAACAAAAAGAATAAAATATCTAGGAATAAACCTACCTAAGGAGACAAAAGACCTGTATGCAGAAAATTATAAGACACTGATGAAAGAAATTGAAGATGATACGAACAGATGGAGAGATATAACATGTTCTTGGATTGGAAGAATCAACATTGTGAAAATGACTCTACTACCCAAAGCAATCTACAGATTCAATGCAATCCCTATCAAACTACCAATGTCATTCTTCACAGAACTAGAACCAAAAATTTCACAATTTGTATGGAAACACAAAAGACCCCAAATAGCCAAAGCAATCTTGAGAACGAAAAACGGAGCTGGAGGAATCAAGGCTCCTGGACTTCAGGCTATACTACAAAGCTACAATAATCAAGACAGTATGGTACTGGCACAAAAACAGAAATATACATCAATGGAACAGGATAGAAAGCCCAGAGATAAACCCACGCACATATAGTCACCTTATCTTTGATAAAGGAGGAAGGAATGTACAGTGGAGAAAGGACAGCCTCTTCAATAAGTGGTGCTGGGAAACTGGACAGGGACATGTAAAAGTATGAGATTAGATCACTCCCTAACACCATACACAAAAATAAACCCAAAATGGATTAAAGACCTAAATGTAAGGCCAGAAACTATCAAACTCTTAGAGGAAAACATAGGCAGAACTCTCTATGACATAAATCACAGCAAGATCCTTTTTGACCCACCTCCTAGAGAAATGGAAATAAAAACAAAAATAAACAAATAAGACCTAATGAAACTTCAAAGCTTTTCCACAGCAAAGGAAACCATAAACAAGACCAAAAGACAACCCTTAGAATGGGAGAAAATATTTGCAAATGAAGCAACTGACAAGGGGTTAATCTCCAAAATTTACAAGCAGCTCATGCAGCTCAATAACAAAAAAAACAACAACCCAATCCAAAAATGGGCAGAAGACCTAAATAGACATTTCTCCAAGGAAGATATACAGGTTGCCAACAAACACATGAAAGAATGCTCAACATCATTAATCATTAGAGAAATGCAAAACTACAGTGAGATATCATCTCACACTGGTCAGAATGGCCATCATCAAAAAATCTAGAAAGAATAAATGCTGGAGAGGGTGTGGAGAAAAGGGAACCCTCTTGCACTGCTGGTGGGAATGTGAATCGGTACAGCCACTATGGAGAACAGGATGGAGGTTCCTTCAAAAACTACAAATAGAACTACCATATGACCCAGCAATCCCACTACTGGGTATATACCCTGAGAAAACCATAATTCAAAAAGAGTCATGTACCAAAATGTTCACTTCAGCTCTATTTACAATAGCCCGGAGATGGAAACAACCTAAGTGTCCATCATCAGATGAATGGATAAAGAAGATGTGGCACATATATACAATGGAATATTACTCAGCCATAAAAAGAAACGAAATTGAGTTATTTGTAGTGAGGTGGATGGATCTAGAGTCTGTCATACAGAGTGAAGTAAGTCAGAAAGAGAAAGACAAATACCGTGTGCTAACACATATATATGGAATCTAAGAGGAAAAAAAAAAAGGATGTCATGAAGAACCTAGGGGTAAGACAGGAATAAAGACACAGACCTACTACAGATGGACTTGAGGATGTGGGGAGGGAGAAGGGTAAGCTGGGACGAAGTGAGAGAGTGACATGGACATATATACACTACCAAATGTAAAATGGATAGCTAGTGGGAAGCAGCCGCATAGCACAGGGAGATCAGCTCAGTGCTTTGTGACCACCTGGATGGGTGGGATAGGGAGGGTGGGAGGGAGGGAGACGCAAGGAGGAGGAGATATGGGAACATATGTATATGTATAACTGATTCACTTTGTTATAAAGCAGAAACTAACACACCATTGTAAAGCAATTACACTCCAATAAAGATGCAAAGAAATAAAAATTAAAATAAAATAAATAAATAAAACTTTCCAAGTGGCGGTAATAGGTGATAGTGTGCATAAAAACCAAACAAAGATTCACAGAACATGAAACTATATCATAAATACCTCTTTATCAGTTTCCCTACCAACTATGTGGCAGGCGTGCTAGAGGAGTCAATTAAAAGACCACTAAGCCAATACTAAAACTTCAGCGTGATATTCCTGCCCTCAAGGAATCAAAGATGAGACACGTGGCTCATCAATTCCATTGCTCTGTGTCTATTTGAAAGGAAAAAAACACGGGCACACAACGACTTGCATGCAGATATTCAGAGCACCATTATTCATAATAGCCAAGAGGGGGAAAGAACTCAAATGTCCATTAACATAAACACAACATTAATGAATGAACACATACACAAAATGTAGCAGAGCCGTACAATAAAATACTACACAGCAATAAAAAAAAAAGATAATGAGGGCTTCCTTGGTGGCACAGTGGTTGAGAGTCCGCCTGCTGATGCAGGGGACGTGGGTTCATGCCCCGGTCCGGGAAGATCCCACATGCCGCGGAGTGGCTGGGCCCGTGAGCCATGGCCGCTGAGCCTGCGCGTCCGGAGCCTGTGCTCTGCAATGGGAGAGGCCACGACAGTGAGAGGCCCACGTACAGGAAAAAATAAAATAAAATAAAGATAATGATGAATGCTATAATATGGATGAACCTCAAAAACATTATGCTAAGTAAAGGAAGTCATACAAAAAAGACCACATATTGCTTGATTTCACTTATATGAGATGTCCAGAGAAGGCAAAGCTATAGAGTCAGAAAGCAGATCAATGGCTTCCTATGGCTGGGGATGGCATCAGGGCCTAAGTGAAAATAGGTATGAGGGAACTGTATGGGAAGATGGAAATGTTCTAAAATTGCATTATAATGATGATTTTGCAACTCAGTAAATTTAATAAAAATCATTAACATGTACATTTAAAGTGAGTAAATTTTATGGTATGTAAATTATATATAGATATATAGATATAGATATATATAAAATATCTAAGAGTGGACAAGCAAAGTATTATTGCCATTCACTGTATCAGAGGCTGGTACAAAATACTTTGAATACATAGTGCAGCTGTTTTTGAGGAAAGCCTATGAAAAGGTGTTTTCATTGTGCTGGGTGCTAAAGGAAGAGTTGAAGTTCAGCACAGACAAGGACTTACTCATTTAATATTAACAGATTTCTCTCCCAGTCTTTTATATGTTGTACTCACCCTGAGATAGCAACCATGCACAAATAGATTGCCAATGTGACAGATAAAAAACTCATAGCATACACATGACTGCTCATTTTAAATACAAAAGAATATGTGGCACAAATACTGTTAATAATTTAAGACCTTAACAGTTACAACTTCATAATGAGACTAATGTGGGTTCAAGCCTTACTTTTGTTCTTCACTAAATCTGTGATCTTGGAAAGTTCTACAGTCACTTTAAGCCTACTTCCACATCTGAAAAATTGAACTAATGCCGACATCTTAAAGGAATGAGAATTAAATGAGATACGACATATTTAAGCTGCTTTAGTTCAGTTATTACCACATAGCAAGTGCTCAAGACGTTAGATTTCAAGGAAATATAAGAGAAAAATCTAAGACATCTAAGGAAATCTAAAAGAAAAGGGGAATTTTGTTTTTAATGCTCTCCCAAAAAACATACATAAAGGGTCAAGGTGAATCAGATGAAGAGTGATGTGAACACCAGAACTGCATACAAATTTCCAACCTCACATATCCTAATTAATAAAAGTCACACTGTTCTGTTACTGGCCTGCATTTTCATTATCCTGTACATTCCCAACTACCAGAACTTGGCAGGTGTCATCCAGAGGCACTCAACATTCCTTCAGAGAGGGTCTTCCATTTCCAACCCATATCTGAAAGCGTGAGAAGAGCAGTGCCAAGGCAATAAGATCAAAGGAGAAGTGGGAAGTTATAGACTTGATCTAAGTCTTCTGTGCAGAATTTTTCTTGGTCAGTGAGAAGCCTGGCAAAGAAAGGGAACCAGCCTGTTTACCCCACATGGAGAGTTTCCCAAAGCTATCACTGTAACTGATACATATAAATATGAACTAAATTTCATTAACTGTTACTAATGAGAGGGAGAACAATCTGAGCTAAAAATCAAGATTGTAAATTTTACATAGCCCAGGGAATAGAAAACATATCCACACAAAAAACTTCTACACAAATATTCACAGCACCATTATTCATAATGCCCAAAAAGTGGAAACAATCTAAATGTCCATCAACTGATAAATGGATAAATAACATGGTATATTCATACAATGAAATATTATTTAGCAATGAAAAGAAATGAAATATTGATACATACATTTTTTGGATGAACTTTGCAAATACTATGCTAAGTAAAAGAAGCCAGTCACAAAAGATCACATATTTTATAAACCAATTTACATTAAATGTCCAGAATAAACAAATCTGGACATTTAATGTAAATGGATTATGGACAGAAAGTAGATTTGAGATTCCCAGGGGCTGGGGGAGGAGGAGGGGATATTAAAGAGTGACTGCTTAATGGGTACCAACCTTCTTTTTAAGGTAACGAAAATGTTCTAAAAGAAACTTGTATTGATGATAGCACAGCTCTGAGCATACAAAAAGCCTTTGAATTGTACATTTTAACTGGGTACGTTTTTTGGTATCTGAATTGTAGCTCAAAAAAGATGTTTAAAAAAGAGGAAAGAGGGACTTCCCTGGTGGCACAGTGGTTAAGAATCCGCCTGCCAATGCAGCGGACACAGGTTCGAGCCCTGGTCCGGGAAGATCCCACATGCCCCAGAGCAACTAAGCCCGTGCACCACAACTACTGAGCCCGTGCGCCTAGAGCCTGTGCTCCGGAACAAGAGAAGCCACTGCAATGAGAAGCCCACGCACCACAACAAAGAGTAGTCCCCACTCAGCCCCTGCTCACTGCAGCTAGAGAAAGCCCACACACAGCAACGAAGACCCAATGCAGCCAAAAATAAATAAATAAATTTATAAAAAAATAAAAAAGGAAAGAAATAGATAACCTAGTTAGCCCTTTATCTAGTAAATTGAATTTGCAGTTAAAAACCTTTCCATAAAGAAAACTCTAGGCCCACATGGTTTCACTGGTGATTTCTACCAAACACTTAAGGAGAAATAATACCAATTCTACAGAAACTCCTCCAAAAACAAAACTGCACAGGAGGGAATACTTCTCAATCCATTCTAATCCATTATGCTGATACGAAAATAAGACAAAAATTACAAGAAAAGAAAACTACAGACTAATATCCCCTGTGAACATAAATGGAAAAATTCTACACAAAACTTTACCAAATAGTATTTAACAATCAATTACAAGGATGACACATCATGATCAAAGGGTTACACCAGGAATACAAGATTGGATTCACATTTCAAAATCAACCAATGCAATTCACAACAGTGAAAAACTGAAAATGAAAAATCCATATGATTATCCAAATAGATACAGACAAAGCATTTGACAAAACCCAACATACACTCTTAATTTAAAACAAACTCTTAGCAAACTAGGAATAGAAGGAAACTTCCTCAACTTTATAAAGGGTATTTTAAAAACACCTTCTGCTAGTATCATACTTAATAGGAAAATACTGAATATTTTCCTCCTAATTTCAGTAAAAAAACAAAAACAATAAAAACAGGGATGTATATGCTCTTACAACTTCCATTTACCACTGTACTGGAGGCTTTAGCAAATACAATTAGGCAAGAAAGAAATAAGATGCAATGAGATTAGCAGGAACAAGTAAAACTATCTTTACTCATAGACAATATGATCATCTATCTAGGAAATCTACAAAAAAGCTACTAGACTTCAAAAAGTTGAACACAGGGGCTTCCCTGGTGGCGCAGTGGTTGACAGTCCGCCTGCCGATGCAGGGGACACAGGTTCGTGCCCCGGTCCGGGAAGATCCCACATGCCGTGGAGCGGCTGGGCCCGTGAGCCATGGCCACTGGGCCTGCGCGTCCGGAGCCTGTGCCCCGCAACGGGAAAGCAGTGAGAGGCCCGCGTACCGCAAAAAAAAAAAAAAAAAGTTAAACACAGAATTAACCACATGACCCTGTAATTCCACTCCTAGGTATAAACCCAAAAGAATGGAAAACAGGTACTCAAGCAAATACATTTACACATGTTCATAATAGCAGCACTATCCACCACAGCCAAAAGAGGGAAATAGCACACATGACCATCAATGGGTGAATGGTTAAATAAATTGTAGTATGTATAAACAATGGAATAGTATTCGGCCATAAAAAGAAATGAAGTACGAATTCATGCTACCATGTGGATTAACCTCCAAAACATTACTTCAAGTGAAAAAAGCCAGACACAAAGGGTGACACACTGTATAATTTCATTCACATGAAATACCTAGGATAGACAAATCTACTGATATAGAAAGAAGGCTGTTGGTTGGCTGGCTCTGGGGGAAGAGAATAATGGGGAGAAATTATGAGTAAGGGTTTTACTTGGGGTTATTAAAATATTTTGGAACTAGACAGAGATGGTGGTTGCACAACACTGAGAATATACTAAATGCCACTGAATTAAATGGTTAATTTTATGTTTTATTAATTTCATCTCAATAAATTACTAGTTTTAAAAAAGCTACTAGAACTAATAAGTGAGTTTAGCAAGGTTGCAGGATACAACAGGGGTTAGCAAACTATGTCATATAGCCAAACTCAGCCCACTGTCTATTTTTGTTAAAAAAAAAAAAAAGTTTCTGAAACAGAGACATGCATTTTATGGGTTGTCTATGTTGCTTTCGTATGGCAAAGGCAGAGCTGAGTAATTGTGTAAGAGACATACGGCCTGCAAAGCCTACAATATTTACTATCTGGCCCTTTACAAAAAAAGTTTGCTGACACCTGGGATACCAGATCAACATACAAAAATTAACTGTACTTCTATGCACTAGCAACAAACAACTAGAAATTGACTTTTTAAAATACTGTTTACAATAGCTTCAAAAACCGTGAAAACCTTAGAGACAAACCTGACAAAAATATGTGACAAACCTATACACTGAAAGCTATAAAATACCATTGAGAAAAGTCAGATCTATATACATGGAGTAATATATCTGTTCACGTGATTAAGGACATTATCATTAAGATGTCATTTCTCAAGCTGATCCATAGTTTCAATGTAATCCAATTATAATTTGAATTTCTGTAGAAATTTACAAGCACTTTCTCAAATTCATATGGAAATGAAAGGACCTAGAATAACCAAAATATCTGAAATAAAACAACAAAGTTGGAGAGCTAACTACCTGATTTCAAAGAATATTATAAAACAATAGTAATCAAAACATCATGGCATACAAACAGACAAACAGATCAATGGAACAGACTACAGAGTCCAGATGTAAACTCACATTTATAATAGACACTGATATTTTTTTAACAAAGGTGCAAAGGCAATGCAATAGAGAAAGGAGCTTTTCTACAAATGTGCTGGAATAATTGGCCACGCATGTTTTAAAAATAACTTGGGGGCTTCCCTGGTGGTGCAGTGGTTGAGAGTCCGCCGGCCGATGCAGGGGACACGGGTTCGTGCCCCAGTCTGGGAAGATCCCACATGCCGTGGAGCGGCTGGGCCCGTGAGCGATGGCCGCTGAGCCTGCGCGTCTGGAGCCTGTGCTCCGCAACGGAAGAGGCCACAACAGTGAGAGGCCCGTGTACCACAAAAAAAAATAAATAAATAAAATAAAAATAACTTGGATCCATACCTTGTACCATATGCAAAAATTAACTTAAAATGAAACACAGACATAAATAATCTAAAACTGTAAAATTTGTGAAATAAACATAGGAGAAAACCTATGTGACCTTGGGTTAGTCAAAGATTTCTTAGATGTGCACCAGAAGCACACTCTATTAAAAAACAAATTGATAAACTGGATTTCACCAAACTTTAAAACGTCTGCTCTTCAAAACACACTTTTAAGAATATGAAAAGACGAAGCACAAATTGAGAAAAAAATTTTTGCAAAGCATAAATCTGATAAAGAACTGTTACCCAGAATATATAAAGAACACTCAGAGCTCAACAATAAAAAACAAAAGTGGGGGGCAAAATATCTGAGTAGATGCTTCACCAAAGAAGAAATATGAATGGAAAATAAACACATAAAAAATGATCATTAGTCATTAGGAATATACAAAATAAAACCACAGTAAGATAACACCACACACCTATGAGAATGCTAAATAAAAATGAATGAATAATTAACACGTGCATTAACATGGATGAATCTCAAAACCATTGCACTAAGTGAAAAAAGTCACAAACAAAAGTATTCATACTGCATGGTTCCATTTTTATGTCATTCTGTAACTGCAAATCCATAGGAACAGAAATCAGATCATGGTGGCCAGGGGATGGGGATAAGAGGGAAATGACCACAAAGGTAAAGGAGGGAACTTTATGGAGTAGTACCTTGATTGTGGTGGTGGTTACATATTTACATGACCATACATGTCTATCAAAACTCTGAACTGTACACTAAATAGGGTGAACGTTACTGTATGTAAACTATGCCTCAAAAAATCTGAAGTTCAAAAAGCAAAACCCTTAATATAACTACTCTTAAAAAAATAAGACATAGATTTAAATGTCCTTATTTCTTAAAGAATATTAGGCACTGAAAAAGAGTTCAAATAAAGGTTCTCAGATTAGAAATTGTGGGGGATGGAAGAAGGTATTCCACAAAAATGGAAATCAAAAGCAAGCTGGAGCAGCAGTACTCATAACAGACAAAAGAGACATTAAAATAAAGACTGTTACAAGAGACAAAGGACACTACATAACGATCAAGGGATCATTCCAAGAAGATATAACAATTGTAAATATATATGCACCCAACAGAGGAGCACCTCAATATATAAGGCAAATACTAACAACCATAAAGGAAGAAATCGATAGTAACACAATAATAGTGGGGAACTTTAATACCCCACTTTCATCAATGGACAGATCAAACAGGACTTAATTGATATTTATAGAGCATTCCATCCAAAAGCAGCAGAATACATATTCTTCTCAAGTGCACACAGAACATTCTCCAGGATTGACTCCATGCTGGGCAACAAGGCAAGCCTTGGTAAATTTAAGAAAATGGAAATCATATCAAGCATCTTTTCTGATCACAACTCTACGAGATTAGAAATAAACTACAAGAAAAAAACTATAAAAAACACAAACACGTGGAGACTAAACAATATGCTACTAAACAGCCAATGGATCACAGAAGAAAGCAAAGAGGAAATCAAAAAATACCTAGAAACAAATGAAAATGAAAGCACAATGACCTAAAACGTATGGGATGCAGCAAAAGCAGTTCTAAAAGGGAACTTTATAGCAATACAATCTTATCTCAGAAAACAAGAAAAATCTCAAATAAATAACCTAACCTTACATCTAAAGCAACTAGAGGAAGAAGAACAAACAAAACCTGAAGTTAATAGAAGGAAAGAAATGGTAAACATCAGAGCAGAAATAAAGGAAATAGAAACAAAGGAAACAATAGCAAAGATCAATGAAACTAAAAGCTGGTTCCTTGATAAACAAAATTGATAAACCTTTAGCCAGACTCAACAAGAAAAAAAGGGAGAGGACTCAAATCCATCAAATTAGAAATGAAAAAGGAGAAGTTACAACTGACATCACAGAAATACAAAGCACCATAAGCAACTACTACAAGCAACTGTATGCCAATAAAATGGACAACCTGAAAGAAATGGACAAATTCTTAGAAAGTTGCAGACTCCCAAGACTGAATCAGGAAAAAATAGAAAATATGAACAGACTAATCACAAGCACTGAAATTGAAACTGATTTAAAAACTCCCAACAAACAAAAGTCCAGAACCTGATGGCTTCACAGGTGAATTCTACCAAACATTTAGAGAAGAGCTACCCCTATCCTTCGGAAACTGTTTCAAAAAATCACAGAGGAAGGAAAACTCCCAAACTCATTCTACGAGGCCACCATCACCCTGATACCAAAACCAGACAAAGATACCACAAAAAAAAATTATAAGTCAATATCACTGATGAACATAGACGCAAAAATCCTCAACAAAATACTAGCAATCTGAATCCAATGATACATTAAAAGGATCATACACCACAATCAAGTGACATTTATCCCAGGGATGCAAGGATGTTTCAATATCCACAAATCAATCAGTGTGATACACATCAACAAACTGAAGAATAAAAACCATATGATCATCTCAATAGATGCAGAAAAAGCTTCTGACAAAATTCAACACCCATTTATGATACAAAACTCTCCAGATAGTGGGCACAGAGGGAATATACCTCAACACAATAAAGTCCATGTACAACAAACCTACAGCTAACATCATACTCAATGGTGAAAAGCTGAAAGCATTTCCTCTAAGATCAGGAACAAGGCAAGGATGTCCACTCTCACCACTTTCATTCAACATAGTTTTTGGAAGTCCTAGCTTCCAAATCAGAGAAGAAAAAGAAATAAAAGAAAACAAATTGGAAAAGAAGAAGTAAAACTGGCAATGTTTGCAGATGACATGATACTATACATAGAAAATCCTAAACATGCCACCAGAAAACTACTAGAATTAATCAATGGATTTGGTAAGGCTGCAGAAATAAGAACGCACAGAAATCTCTTGCATTCCCTATACACTAACAACAAAAGATCAGGAAGAGAAATTAAGGAAACAATCCCATTCATCACTGCAACAAAAAGAATAAAATACCTAGGAGTAATCTTACCTAAGCAGGTAAAAGACCTGTACTCAGAAAACTGTAAGACACTAGTGAAAGAAATCAAAGAAGACACAAACAGATGGAAAGATATACCGTGTTTGTGGATTGGAAGAATCAATATTGTCAAAATGATTATACTACCCAAGGCATTCTACAAATTCAAATGCAATCCCTATGAAATTACCAATGACATTTTTCACAGAAAAATGAATTTTTCAAAATCTTAAAATTTGTATGGAGACATAAAAGACCCCCAATAGCAAAAGCAATCTTGAGAAAGAAAAATGGAGCTGGAGGAATCAGGCTCCCTGACTTCTTTAGACTATACTACAAAGCCATAGTCATCAAAACAGTATGGTACTGGCACAAAAATAAATATAGATCAATGGAACAGGATAGAAAGCCCAGCAATAAACCCACGCACCTATGGTCAATTAATCTACAACAAAGGAGGCAACACTACACAGCTGGTGGAAAGACAGTCTCTTCAACAAACAATGCTGGGGAAACTGGACAGCTACATGTAGAAAAATGAAATTAGACGATTTCTTAACACCATACACACACAAAAAAACTCAAAATGTTTTAAAGACCTAAATGTAAGACCGGACACTATAAAACTCTCAGAGGAAAACATAGGAAGAACACTCTCTAACATAAATCACAGCAAGATCTTTTTTGACTCACCTCCTAGAGTAATGGAAATAAAAACAACAATAAACAAATGGGACCTAATGAAACTTACAAGCTTTTGCACAGCAAAGGAAACCATAAACAACACGAAAAGACAACCCTCAGAATGGGAGAAAATATTTGCAAATGAATCAACAGACAAAGGATTAATTTCCAGAATATATAAACATCTCATGCAGCTCAATATTAAAAAAACAAACAAACAAATCCAAAAATGGGCAGAAGAGTTAATAAACATTTCTCCAAAGAAGACATGCAGATGGCCAACAAACACATGAAAAGATGCTCAACATCACTAATTATTAAAGAAATGCAAATCAGAACTACAATGAGGTATGACCTCACACTAGTTAGAATGGTCATCATTAGACAATCTACAAACAATAAATGCTGCAGAGGGTGTGGAGAGAAGGGAACCCTCTTGCACTGTTGGTAGGAATGTTAATTTATACAGCCACTATGGAGAACAGTATGGTTAAAAAACTAAAAATAGAATTACCATATGACCCAGCAATCCCACGACCGGGCATATACCCAGAGAAAACCGTAATTCAAAAAGATACATGCACCCCAATGTTCACTGCAGCACTATTTACAATAGCCGGGTCATGGGAGCAACCTAAATGTCCATTGACAGACGAATGGATAAAGAAGATGTGGTACATATATACAATGCAATATTACTCAGCCATAAAAAGGAACGAAATTGGGTCATTTGCAGAGACATGGATGGACCTAGAGACTGTCATACAGAGTGAAGTTAAGTCAGAAAGAGAAAAACAAATATCGTATATTAATGCATATTTGTGGAATCTAAAAAAATGGTAGAGATGAACTGGTTTTCAAAGCAGAAATAGAGACAAAGATGTAGAGAACAAACGTATGGACACCAAGCAGGTAAAGGGGTGGTTGGATGAAATGGGAGATTGGGATTAATATATACACTAATATGTATAAACTAGATAACTAATGAGAATCTGCTCTATAGCACAGGAAACTCCACTTTGCTGTGCAGTAGAAACTCACACAACATTGTAAAACAACTATACCCCAATTTAAAAAAAAAATGGGCTGAAGACTTAAATAGGCATTTCTCCAAAGAAGATACACAAATGGCCCACATGAATATGAAAAGATGGCTCAGCTTCACTCATCATTAGGGAAACACAAATTAAGACCACAAAGCTTCTACCTGTTAGGATGGCTATTACCAAAAAGTCAAAATACAACAAGTGTTGGTGAGGATGTGGGTAAACAGGAACCCTTGTATACTGTTGGTAGGAATGCAAAACGGTGGAGTTGCTATGGAAAACAGCATGGAGCCTCCTCAAAAAAATTAAAAATTTAAGTACCATATGATCCAGCAATCTCACTTCTGGGTATATATCCAAAAGAATGGAAATCGGGATCTTGAAGAGATATCTGCACCCCCAAGTTCACAGCAGCCACTATTCACAACAGCCAAGATGTGGAAACAATGTAAATGTCCATCAGGGGATGAAGAGGTAAAGAAAATGTGGTATACCTATACAATGGAAAGTTATTTAGGCATTAAAAAGAAGAAAATTCTGGGCTTCCCTGGTGGCGCAGTGGTTGGGAGTCCGCC
Source organism: Mesoplodon mirus (assembly GCF_964341445.2). Taxonomy (NCBI): domain Eukaryota; kingdom Metazoa; phylum Chordata; class Mammalia; order Artiodactyla; family Ziphiidae; genus Mesoplodon; species Mesoplodon mirus. The sequence continues at coordinate 64,111,893 of NC_138980.1, forward strand.
TGCCGATGCAGGGGACGCGGGTTCATGCCCCGGTCCGGGAGGATCCCACATGCCGTGGAGTGGCTGGGCCCGTGAGCCATGGCTGCTGAGCCTGTGTGTCCGGAGCCTGTGCTCTGCGGCAGGAGAGGCCACAGCAGTGAGAGGCCCGCGTACCGCAAAAAAAAAAAAAAAAAAAAAGAAGAAAATTCTGCAATGTGCAACAACATAGATGAACCCAGAGGACATTATGCTAAGGGAAATAAGCTAGTCATAGAATAATAAATAATGCATGATACCACTTACATGAGACATCTAAAATAGTCAAACTCATAGAATCACAGAGTGGAATGTTGGTTGCCAGGGGCTGGGGGGAGGAGGTTAAGGTCAGGAAGTTGCTAATCAATAGGCATAAAATTTCAGTTATGCAAGATGAAGATCTGCTGAACAACACCGTGCCTAGTTAACCATATTGTATTGTACACTTAAAAATTTGTTATGAGGGTAGGAAAAATTTACTATTTTTCTGGCTCATAGAGCCCTCCTTGAAGAAAGAGCTTAATGTACAATGTCAATAAATAATTTGGAAATACCTTCAAAGTCAATGGTGAGGGTGACTTATAAAGCAAAGAAGAAAGTTTTGTTACTGCATGTGTTTAGTAATGCCTTTGAAAATCCGTGTTTAGCAGTTGTTTCAATAAGATTATTTAACAGTCTGAAGCATTAAAAACAGACTGGGGCAGAGGAATGTAGTCAAAAGACTAAAAATAATTTTTAATTTTTATCTAAATTATGAGCTTTTTCAAATATAGCTGGTACTTTCAATAAAGTCCACAAGAGAGCTGGCAAATCTCAAGCTATAATTCAGAATTTTCAAAGATTAATCTGTACATGAAAGCAAATAACACAATAACAGAATTATTCAAATTGCAGCCTTCAGGAGGTCAAAAATAAAACAAAGATTTAGATAAAAATGTTGATTTTGTAGTGAATAGACCTCTAATCCTAAAAATGTGAAAATATACTTTCTACCATCAAAATACAGTGTGTCAGCATCTTCCAGGATTGTTACAATTAAAAAGACAGACAATAAAAAGTGTTGGCAAGGATGTGGAGAAATTGGTATCCCTATACATTGCTGTTGGGAATGTAAAATGGTGCACCCACTGTGTAAAAGTTTGGTACTTCCTCACATAGTTAAACCTAGAATTACCATATGTCCCCGATATTCCACTCCTAGGTATATATTCAAGAGAATATTTTTTCTTAAAAAATAGTTTTTCTGGGCTTCCCTGGTGGCGCAGTGGTTGAGAGTCCGCCTGCCGATGCAGGGGACATGGGTTCGTGCCCCGGTCCGGGAGGGTCCCACGTGCCGCGGAGCGGCTGGGCCCGTGAGCCATGGCCGCTGAGCCTGCGCGTCCGGAGCCTGTGCTCCGCAACGGGAGAGGGCACAACAGGGAGAGGCCCGCGTACCGCAAAAAAAAAAAAAAAAAAAATAGTTTTTCTTGGGCTTCCCTGGTGGCGCAGTGATTGGGAGTCCGCCTGCCGATGCAGGGGACACGGGTTCATGCCCCGGTCCGGGAAGATCCCACATGCCGCAGAGCGACTGGGCCCGTGAGCCATGGCTGCTGAGCCTGCGCGTCTGGAGCCTGTGCTGCGCAAAGAGAGAGGCCACAACAGTGAGAGGCCTGTGTACCGCAAAAAAAAAAAAAAAAAAAGTTTTTCTTACACAAAAACTTGTACACGAATGTTCACAGCAGCATTATTCACAATAGCCAAAAGGTGTAAACACCCAAACGTCCATCAACTGACAAGTGGATAAATAAAATGTAGTATATGCATACAATGCAGCATTATTCAGCCATAAAAAAAGAACGAAGTACCGTTACATGCTACAACATGGACAAACCTTAAATACATGTTAAGTAAAAGAAACCAGTCACATAAGACCACATATTGTATGATTCCATTTATAAGAGATATCCAGAGTAGGCAAATCCAGAGATAGAGAGTAGGTTAGCGGTTACCAGAGCAAGGGAACCAGGGGGAGAGGAAATAACTGCTAATGGGCATAAAGTTTCTTTTTCAGGTGATAACAATGTTCTGGAATTAGTGCTAATGACTGCAGAACTTTGTGAATATACTAAAAATCACTGAATTGTACACTTTGAAAGATACAGTGCATCAGAGCAGGGTGATACATCTGATTAAACAAGGCATAATCTCTGTGACCTGGGGGCCATGAACAGTTTAGCTGTTTCCCACTTAAATATATCACAAATTACATACCTTCTTGTGGCCAAGAATCAAATACAGACACTGTCAAATCACAAACATGAACCAAAAGCTGATATGACACCACCTCTCATGTACAAAGCTGCCAGAGATTCAGCTGAAAGACTGGATTTGCTGAAACCTCTTTTATGGTTGATGTGTTCCAAGAATTCATCAATAAATACACATTTGGGCTTCCCTGGTGGCGCAGTGGTTGAGACTCCGCCTGCCGATGCAGGGAACACAGGTTCGTGCCCCGGTGCGGGAAGATCCCACATGCCGCGGAGCAGTTAGGCCCGTGAGCCATGGCCGCTGAGCCTGCGCGTACGGAGCCTGTGCTCCGCAACGGGAGAGGCCACAACAGTGAGAGGCCCGCGTACCGCAAAAAAAAATTTAAAAATAAATAAATAAATAAATAAATACACATTTAAGTACAGAGCTGAGAAAATATTTTTCCCAAGCACTTCTTGCTCTAGCCAGATCCATCTTTTGGTCTTCAGAACCACAGGAAGAAAGTCTCAGCATTATTTTTACCTTGAATACGAATGTTTCCAGAATATACTAAATTCCTGACTGAGTAAAGTGTTTTATAAGAAACTGTGTTCTGTGTCTACAACATGGGAATAAGGCACTGTAATAAATATGATCCTAAAAGGACCCATTTCCCCTAGCAGTTATGGGTAGATGGGAAGAAATTTGTCCCAAGTAAAGTAAGTAATATCACCAATGATATTCAATAACCTGGAAAAGAGCTGCTGACTACAGCAGAGGTTGACCTTCAATTATAATGAGGGTCAATAAAGGGCCAATTACCCACAACATTAGAATTCACTGACAACAGCTTTTAGCACTCCATTTTTAAAGAAAAAGGATTATGCCTTTAGTGTTTACACTCCAAATCCAAAATTGTAGGATGTTATCAGGGGCTCTTATAGTCAACACAGACACTCAAACCAAGCTTGTAGTACCACAGATTCCATGTGCTTCAGAGCAAAGGCCTACGTTTGTGTTGATCACCTACCCCCAGAGCTTAGCACAGTGATTAGCATTTTATTAGTAATATTTCTTAAACTAATGTTTAATGAAATCTAATCTAAAATAATGACCTTAAGCCACTGTAAAATGGGAATTCAAAAAAAATATAACATATCCCTCTTATATCTCTACTTACGAAAGCAGTAGAGGAAGAGAACTTTTAGAGGGATTTTTCAAGTTCCCTTTTAAAGCACATACTGACTACAGTCACTCTTCCAAGAGCAAATTAAATAAGTACAAAGAAATACTGTACAATAGAAGTCTACCATCATTTTTGCATCTGGGGCAAAGGATAAGCTCGGATAAGTTAAATACTTTATTAGCCAGGCTGCCCACAGGAAGGGACTGATTATTCTCTTTTGACCCCATGATAAAGGATTAAAATGATGTCATTTGTTCTCAGGTTCTAGGGACAAGCTAGCCACACGTGTTTACAATGGACCTCCCGTACAAACACAAAAAGAGAGAGAGCAGAGGACAAATCCTAGGTGTTTCGTTAATGGATTACACCTGCAGTGAAAAGGGTTTCCTCTGGTTTGGGGCCACCACCCACTTTCCGATAATGAAGGCTCTATAGGCAGCACTACAGTATCCTGTGATAACTGTGTTGCGTGAACAGACAGCAGGCTCTAACCTCCACCGCCTACGAGTTACGTGAGCTTAAAACTCGTCTAGGCTTTAGGCTCTTCATCGATACAACACGTAGTCATCACCGCAGCTGGCTCTTGGGATTTGCTCAAGGAAGAAATTAGCTTCTGTATATGTAAAACAGCTGGCACAGAGAGCAGATACTCAAAAACGTAAATCCCCTCCCTGAACTTGTCACTGCTATCAGAGGTAAACACAGACACACACACACACTCCACAAAGGTTTTCCACGGCAGTTTTCCAGCACGTGCATCCAGGATGCCAAAAAGAATTAGGGTGTCCTTGCCCTCGGGGAACGTACAGTCAGGCTCAGGAGACGAGCAGCTTGAGTGGCTATACAGACCTATCACTGGGCAGGCCCGGCTGCGGCTGAACGCCTGCCTAGCCAGTGTGAGGCAGACACCCTACACACCTGGGCAGGTACTTCAAAAGCTGGGCCGCAAGTGCTAGAAACTCGACTCAAACCAGCTTAAGCAATACTACAGAAAAAAAAGCCGTACCTCAGAAAGTACGATGTTGAAGCTCAAAATCGGCTTCTGGCAGCACTCACCTCTGCACGCGTCCGCCTCAGGCCGAGATGGGTTTCTCCCTCGGGCTGCAACATGGCGCCGACCACCGGTTTGCCTGCGGCAGAGAGGCAGGGCTTCCTTCCAGACGGCCTTAAGAGCCCGTACTCACTTCTCATTGGCCCAAACTGCCTTGGGCCTGCCTACCCTTCAACCAATCAGTAGCAAGAGAGAGCTGACTAATCATGACTGACTTAAAGCCTAAGCAATGGGTGGAAGGGACGCTTCAGAGTCAATCGCACTATTTACAAAGCACCCAGTAAATGAATATTTGGTGAAGGAATGGATGGAGTAATGAATGGCTGAATCTATAATATAATGGAATATGTGCTCTTTTTGAAGGATTTTTTTTCCAGGGAAGGACGTGGGTGGGGGGGGGGCGGTGCTGCTTTTGATTTGAGTTCCATATAATTACAGTCACCTGAGTATACCCGAAATGACTTCATTGGAAAGCTATCAGCAATTAGGCAGACCACCATTAGTATTACCAATCAAGTAGTACGAGTCAGGCAGTATGTGGAGTGTAACTTGGGCTTAAGAGCACAGGATTTGGAGACAGGTCTGTGTTCAAATCCTGTCTCTACCATTTACTAGGTATGATAAGTCAGTATATTCCATCCCAGTAGATTAGAGGTGGTCATGGGACCCAAGTGGTCCAGGGTAAAACCTAGAAGTTTTGCTGAAATTCTGGGGACAGAGGGACTCTCTGAGGTACTTTAGCAGATAGAATGCCCACCCGGAGCTATGCCCACCTGGTGGCTATGTTGGTACTGTGAGAAAGCCTGCCTGAAAATGAAATAAAGCTGAGGGAAGAGACGGAGGGGGCAACTCTCTGATGACATCATTGAGCATCTGGATACAACCATTTCTGAATGCAACTGCATCTCCTGGTCTCTTCACTTATGTGGGCCAACAAAATCCTTTCTTATTTAAGCCATTCTGAGTTTGGTTTCTATCACTACCAACCAAAAGAGCCTCATTCAGGGACTTCCCTGGCAGTCCAGTGGTTAAGAGTTCACCTTCCAATTCAGGGGGTGAGGGTTTGATCCCTAGTCAGGAAGCTAAGATCCCACATGACTCTTGGCCAAAAAAAAACAAAAAACCAAAAACATAAAACAGAAGCAATATTGTAACAAATTCAATAAAGACTTTAAAAATGGTTCACATAAAAAATCGTTTTTAAATTAGTTATCTATTTTATACACATCAGTGTACACATGTCAATCCCAATCTCCCAATTCACCACACCACCACCACCCCCGCCCCCCACTTCCCCCCTTGGTGTCCATACGTTTGTTCTCTACATCTGTGTCTCTATTTCTGCCTTGAAAACCGGTTCATCTTAAAAAAAAAACAGTCTCATTCAGTGGCGTACCAAGAGGAGGGTGGTATGAACAGAACACCTTGCAGGGAGGAATATTTTATCATGACCTGGTTTAGAATCGCCAGCTCAGTAAAAAAGCACACCAGCTCTTAGCTGTTTGAATTCTCTATAGACAATGTATCTCCTTATTGGTGGCCCCAGGCACACTGCTCCCACTGTCCCCTCCCACCCCATCCTCACTCCCCATCTCTGCCCTGGTCCCATACAGTCAATGAAGAGGAATCATAGATTTTGAAATGCGTATGATCTCAGAAAGGCTCTAATTCAATCACTCCATTTATCAATAAGGAACTAAGACTTGGAGAGCGAATAAGGTCTGACTTGCGTTGGTTCAGAGAAGCGTTAAGAAGGGGCAGCAGTGCCCGAGTAACCCATGAAACAGATGAGCAACATAAAATAAAAATCCTCCGTGGGCTTGGGGCGTTTCTGTTCCCGTGCCCTCTGCTATCCACCGGGTGTGGGTATGAGTGGGGAGTTTTTTTCAGTCTACTGCTTTCATGCTCAAGGATTCAGCCACAGCCATCAGCTCAAAAGACTAGTCTATTTTTATCCAGGCAGAGATTCTGGCACTTGGATCACGTCTTTGTTTCAAACACAGCTGAAGAGCTGGGTTGGTAGAGCAGAGATCCCACCAAATGCCTTGTACCTCCTCACACTGGCACACACCATCTTAAGATCAGGAGTTCTCGGAAGGGCTTTTGTGGATGAAAAGCTGGGAAACTGTCCCTAAAACAGTTTATGGACATCTCTGGATTAGGGGTCCACCAGCAGTTATAGTTTCACATATGTTGATGAGGGATAAGATTGAGACCCTAGACCCGCCCCTCCCTGATCAAAGTTAGATGACTGTTCTGGAAACAACAAAATCCCCACTGCATTTCCCATCCCCCCACCCCCACCCCAAACATCTTTCCCTTTAGTCACTCTTACCCTGGGTTAGTTGTAAAACGAAACAGAAAGGCTGCTCTCTCCATTTCTGCCTACACCCTTAATTTGGTCCTACTGGGCAGTGAAACAAGTACCCTGACGAGAAAGAAGGGGTAGAGAAGGACAAAAGTACTGTTATTAGATTGATTTTCTGTTGGGCATTTGGCCCTAGACGACTGTTTATAAGCAAGGTCCAGTGTCTGAAGATCTGGGTTCAAACACCAGCTCCAGCAGTTACAGGCTTTGTGAACTTGGATGAATCATTCTGTGCCTCAGTCTTCTCATCTGTAAAACAGAGCCCATCGTACCAGCTTCACAGGGTGCTAAAGTGAAAGGGAGTCAAGTAAGTTCTCTCTTTAGTGTTCATGGATGACAGTTACCAGGTCAGATTACTGCCTGCCAAGTTCCTTTCCCACATCTCCACACTCATACAATCCAGCAACAGAGGCCCGTGGGGCACTTGCTGAGTCATTGACCTGATCAGCGGTCCTGCTCGAGCTCAACTCCAGACATCCTGGGTCTCAGACCTGTACTAATGTCTTTAATGGCTCCGAGCTACACTCATATTTACCAGAAATACATAAATTAGGTAATTATGGTTGGCACAAAACAAAACAGGGCCCAAGGAAGGTCAGGCTGACGAGCACAGAGAAAAACTCCCCTCCAGCGCTGTTCCCACCCTGCCCCGGGGCGGAGGCCAGCAGGCCCTCATCTGTCAAGTGGGAAGCATCAGCTGGGCCTGAAGAGTTAGCAGCTGTTTTGCCTGGCTGTGGCCTCCCACCTCCACACAAACCTGGTTGCTTTCTTTTTTAACAATAAGGTAGAGGCAAGGTATTCTAAGTCCCTTCCCAGAAGGGAGGCATGAGCGCTCTATCCTGCAGCAAACGATCCATTATCCATCCTGAAAGAATCTTCCAAACTCTTCCTAGGCCAGCTAATTCCCTATAGAAGGCTTCTGCAGTGGAAGCAGCCAACTGTCTTCAGAGGGAATTTTCTCCTTTATGGTTGAAGTCTGCAGTGGCCCGTGAGAGGAATGGTTTCTGTCCTACTTTGCTGGTCCCGACAGGATGACCATGGGACAAGGCCCTTTCAGCAGCTCTGTTCTTCACAGATGGAGCCTTCTTTGAGTCACAGCTTAAATGTTACCTCCTGCTTGGAGCTGTCCCTGACCCCATACACCCTTCTGGTACCAGGAATGTCTCCTTCACAACCCTCACATCTTTCATTTTTGTTCATTTCTTTATTTGTGCACATTTGACTAATGCAAATCATTTGTTCGTGGCTGTCTTCTCTACAGGGCTGTGAGGAGAGGAGGGGTCAAGTCTGTCTTAATCATACCTGCAACTCCAGGATTTAGCATTGTGCCTGGGCCCCAGTGGGTGGGTGTTGAGTGGGTCTTACCCATGTCACTTCTTTGGGCTTCAGCTTCTCCAACAACAAAGGACAAGCTTCTGGATTACCTGACAATATTAAAAACCCTGTGATTCTGTGAGGAGAGGGCTACAAAGAGCCCGGACAAGTTCACCTCCATGAGTCAGGCTCCCACATATAAGCAAAAACTGAGGGAGGGCTTACAAGTTTCCAGCTGGCAGTTATGTTCAAAAGCTGTGCCATGCCGTTGTCGGATGACTGACTGCAGATGCCCTCACACCCTCAGCAAGGTTAGAGACCTCATCGGAATGGGGATTCCTGGCCAAAATGCAACTGGAGGTTTAGCATGCCACAGCAGCTGAACAGGAAGGGTACCAGGGAGAAAGAATAAAGGCGATTGGACCACACTAGGCCTGGTCTTCAGCTGAAGCATCTTCTTCTGTGTTTGGGGCTCTACCCTCCACCCTCCAGTCCCCCAAGCCTCTCACCCCTCCCCCCAGAGCCCTGGACTGAAAGCTCAGGCAGACAGGAGTCCCTGGACCCAGCTCCAGTCTCTGGGCTCAGAGGGAGGAGATAGTCTTACTGCAGACTCAGAGAAGTGCCTGTCCATGGCACAGACTAAGGATGTCATTTCCAGTTGGGGGTTCACAGGTGCCAGTTTTAGAAAGGTCCTCCTCCCTCCTTCTGTGGGCTCTTTCTAGTCCTGTATTTTAACCCGAAAGGGATCCACTGTGGCAATTAGCTAATCAGATAAACCCCTCTTCTCTGCCTTTTCTCTTGGCAATTAAGAGCAGTTTACACGCATATTGAAATCAAAGTGCACTTACCCTTTGAATTGTGTAAGAATCTCTATTACAGCTACATTTGCATTCAAAGTGTGAAAGGACATGTTCAAGGACATTCAGGAAAAACTTGTTGTAATAGCAAAAGGTTGAAAGGAGCTTAATGTGCATCACTAAGAGATGTTGAATAAATAAATAACTACATCCCCATGTGATGCAGCCCTACATAGCCATTAAAAAGGAAGGTCTCTATGTATTGATACAGAAATATTCCCAAGAATATTAAAGAAAGCAAGATGCAGAAGAGTGTTTAGAGCATGCTATCATTTACTTAAAAATCAGCATATACCTAAATGCATGTTACATGTGTTGAATTATGTCATCCCCAAATTCTTACGTTGAGGACCTAACCCCCAGTACCTCCAAATATGATCTTACTTGGAAGATAAGGTCTTTACAGAGGTAATTAATTAAAATAAGGTCATGAGATTGGACCCTAATTAAATATGACTGGTATCCCTATAAAAAGGTGATATTTGGACACACATGTGCAGAGTGAGAACGCCTTGTGAACACAAAGGCAGAGATTGGGGTGATGCATCTACAAGCCAAGGAATGTCAAAGATTGCCAGCAAGACACCAGAAACTAGTAGAGAGGCATGGGACATACTCTCTTTCACAGACTTCAGAAGAAACCAACCCTACAAACACCTTGTTCTTAGACTTCTAGCCTGCAGCAGCCTTGGTAAGCTAATACAGCCTCTGTGTGTGTGTGTGTGTGTGTGTGTGTGTGTGTGTGTACAAAAACACACACAAAAAGCCCAATGATATGGATTGCCTCCATGGAGGGAAATAGAAGTGGGAAAGAAAATTTTCACTTTTCTTTTATACCTTTTGAATTTTGGACTCAGTGTGTGTATGTATGTATTACCTTCCGAGTTCCTCCAAGCTCCCCACCCCAACCCCCAATAAATCATTATATATACAAGCAAATAAAAGTAGCCTTCAGGAGACTACACTCCTCACCCAGAAAATAACCAAATCTTCCCAATCTAACCTTCAGGTATCAATATGCTTTAATCTCTGGTGCCAAGTCCGACCGATTGTGAGGGTTTGTTTCTAGGAGTGCTGTCTTGACAATGATGCCAAAGTCCCTGCTGGGCTCAGAGGAGGAGAGTTCATCAATCAATTAGCATGTCTGCCATGTGCAGGGAGGGACTGAGGGGCGGGAGCTACAACATCGGCCAGCCCTGATCTATCCCATTACTGGCCCAGGCTGGGAATTTCAGGTTGGTTTGGGAGTGTAGAGGGTAGTACACAAGTAATACTCATCTTCATGTAATGGGAAGGCTTATTATTATGGAGATCTACTACAGTGTATGGGTCAGACAGGTGGCTCCAGAATATGTGACAGGATGACTCAGCTCATGTCTGAATCTGGGCCAACTGTGTGTGAAGAAATCCTTCTTCCTTTCTGGAGTAGATGGGCAGATGGATAGTCATTGTGTGAATCACAAAGCCCAAGGCCCCAAATGGTTGTACAGATGGAGAAAAATGAGATCCTGTGCAGGAGGCGCCCATCTCCTCAGACTGTGGGGTCTGCCCCCTGCATGTACTGCATCTGCCAGAATGCATGCACTGCAAGAGGCAGACCAAGCCCCCGGCGTGGAGGGACGCAGAGCCTTGGCGTGACTGCAAGTACTTCCTGGACCTTGGCCACCTCCCAAAGTAGAAATGACCAGAAAGTTGGAACAAAACTCAATGTGGAAGAAATTAGAACAGAGGCTGTTAAGTGAATGCCAGGGTCAGTCTAACCCTGCTTCTAAATATCATAGGAAAACATGACCATGTGTGCAAATGGACACCTCACATGTCAGCATTTTATGCTGTTTACATATTATTCTATCTCTGAGGGATAATAGCTAAAGCCTTTTAACAAGATCAGCTCTTTCTCTGATCCCATAGAAAGTAAATTACCCCAGCCAGCAAATCCAGGATACATTTTTTTTTTTTAATGGCCAGAGACATCCCCTCAGAGATCTGCTGAGAAGGCAGGAGATCAGGGAGACAGGTAAAGAAAGAATACAAGTTCACCTGGAAGAAGGTTGAGATAAAGGTGAATTTGGAGCCTTGAACTCTACCTTGCATAAGAACCAACATTCTAGTACTTAGGCAAGATTATAAAGCTACAGCAAAAGGGCGATGCTTCTAGGGCACAGTGGTGCTCTGTGGTACTCTAGGCATGTTATACATGGCTTTTCCCCAAGACAGGCAAGTTCAGCGCTGGGAGTACAGAAGTCAACAGCACAGAATCCTTGATCATGAAGAGGATGCAGTATAAACATAGAAATAACCAACGACAAGGCAGACTCGCGGGTTATACTAACAAAGGCATGGAAAACATGCTCTGGGAGCAGAGAAGAGGGAGAGACAAGGAGACTTCCTTTCCAGAGAAGGTGACTTTGAACTGAGTTTGAAAGGTAAGTAGGGATCTTCTGGGTTAAAAAATGGAGGAGAAAGGAGAGTCCAAACAGAAGGAAGACCTCGTTCAAAGGCTCACTAGTGAATGAATAAGGAGGACTCAGGGAACCAGCAAGCAGCCTGGTATGCTGGAGGGTGGGGATTTGGGGAAAGATGAAGCTGGAGAGATGGGCTGAGCCTTGCATGCCCATTCGAGAGTCCACACTCCATCCTTGAGTCGCTGGGGGAGCCAGCACATGCTTCACCATGGTGGGAGAATCATCACATTTCCTACTCCAGAGGTAACTTTGCCCTTAACGTGAAGAGTGGACCAGACTTGTGGGACGTGGTAGAAGGGAAACTAGGTAGGAGGCTGCTGAAATAGTCCAAGGGAGAGAGAGATCATAAAGACCTGAAAGTCAACATGTGACATGAAGAGGGAGAATCAGGTCTGGGCCGTTTGGGATTTGGAATGGACAGGACCTTCCTAAAGGAACAGCTCAGGGGAGGATGATTTTGAGATTTCCAACTTGGCTTGTGACATCGCCCAAAAGAGAGGGCATAGGAGAAAGGGGGGGCGAGGTGTCATTTTGGACATGCCGAGGCTGAGGTGCCTGCGGGTCATCTAGCGATGTCCAGCAAGCAGGCAGAAATATGGGTGTGGAGCCCGGGAGAGAGGAGTCCGGAGGAATATCTTTCTTATGACACATTCCTGTTAAGCCTCCATTCCTGGGGTTTGGCTAAGGTCACTGTGGACAGATTGGTCGGGGGAGTGCTATTCTGAGATCCTGACTGTAGAGTCTCCCAGTCCTAAGAGCGAGACAGGTTTCTTCCTCTACCTCTGTGTGGGGACCAGAATTTGCACAGGCTCGTGTGCCTGGCAGAGAGTGGAAGTGAAAACATATTCCACTGTTCCAGGGGCCTAGCACTGAAGTTCCATCTTCAGCCACATGTTTTCCAGGTAAACTTCTCACACAAGATGAATTTCTTGCAGAATCACAGAAGTCTCCGGAACCCCAGGGCTCAGCTAGCAAACTGGGACCTTGAGATGGGAGAGGAAGAGGCAGGAAGAAGTTCTCTCCCTCACCCCACCTGCCCCCCGCCATTCCCAGGAGTCCAGTAGGAACTGAAGTCAGAAGAAAATCAACACTAAAAGCAGTTGGTGATTGGTGTTATCAGAAGATGGGCTGGCCAGGGCAGGTAAAGGAGAAGGAAAGAAGTTCCAGCATATTTTAATGGAATGGCTCTGATTCTAGATAATTTCAGAATAACATCATAATAACATTAGTTTATACCTGAAGATACGTCAGGATGCATGAGCATAAAAGCTATGTCATTTGCATTATCTCACTTACTAAACACCATCCCTGCGAGTTTGGCTCTGTATTAAAGTTATTACCCCCATTTTGTGGATGAGGAAAATTGGAGGCATAGAGGTTTAATGACCTACCCCAAATTGTCTATCTGATAAGTGGTGTATCTGAGTTTTGGAAGCAGTCTGTCTGACTCCAGAGGTGCCCTCTTAACCACAAAGCCACAGGCTCCCCAGCATATGTGTGTAATTGATGTATTTTATGGCACTTTGTGCTGCTAAAAGTACTGCCACATATTTATGTCCTCCAAACTGACAGCGACAGGGCCAGGACTAAACTTTTAACCTGAAACGGCTTTCTGTGGAGTTCACTGGGGCTGGAAGGGAGACCCAGGATTTGGTACACTGCTGTCCCTTCCAGGCATACGAGCCTGAGACATAGCATCAGTCAACCCCACTGGCCTCCACCTTATACAGGATGCACTTCATAAAACCTGCATTTCCTATAAGACCACACAGGGACCCCAATCCTTGGACCACAGCTTCCAAGAGGAACTGAAACAAAGTGAGTCACAGAAGGCAGACGGAGAGTCACATTTTGTACTGCAAACCCAAAACGCACTCTCTAGCAAATCCTCATGTTGGTTTTGTACTCGTTTTCCTCTTGGCTTCTAAACTCTTTAGACTACACCCAGAGTTTCATTATTGTTGTTAATTGATTAACAACAGAAACAGCTGTCAGTTACTTTGTGCACTGGATATTTAAAAAAAAAAACCAACCCACATAATTTCAGACTTACAAAATGTTGCTAAAATAGTGAAGAATTCCTGGACACTCTTTCCCCCCAACACCTCAAATGTTAGCATTTGCTCTATTTACTTTATCTATCAATCAAATTTTTCTTTTAACATTTAAGATGTTGTAGATCCGATGCCCTTTATCCCTCAGTACTTGTGTACATTTCCAAAAAGTCTGCCTACAAATCCTGCCTCTCAAAACCACAATGCAATTATCTAAATCATATTAACACAGATGCAATACGTTAGTTATCTAACCAATAAACCTCACTCAGATGTCGCCAAGTGTCCCTGTAATGTTCTTTTTAGCCCAAGAAAATCCACGATTAGGTGTTGCATTCCCATTGTCACGTGTCTTGACATCTGGAACAATTCCTGAATCCTTCTATTTCATGACATTGACATTTTTGAAAGGAACACACCTCCATTTGGTTTGTCCTCATGGTGAGATTCAGGTTATGTACTTTTTTTAGGAATTCCACTGAAGACATGATGAGTTCTTCTCAATGCCACACAGAAGAGACATGCTGTCAATTAGTCCTAGTAAAAGGTAGTGTCCGCTGGTTTTCTGTGCTGGTTTTCTCCACTGTAAAGTCACTCTTTTTTGTGTGTTGGGGGGTGCTCTCACTGTTGTGGTCTCTCCCGTTGCGGAGCACAGGCTCCGGACGTGCAGGCTCAGCGGCCATGGCTCACGGGCCCAGCCGCTCCGCGGCATGTGGGATCTTCCCGGACCAGGGCACGTACCCGTGTCCCCTGCATCAGCAGGTGGACTGTCAACCACTGCGCCACCAGGGAAGCCCTGTAAAGTCACTCTTTTATCCTTGTGATCAATGGGTCTCTTGTGAGGAGATACTCTGAGACTAGGCAAATATCCTGTGATGAATCATCCATTGATGATTCTCGACTGACTCAAATACTATTATGGTTGCCAAATGGTGGCATTTTAATTCAGTCATTCCTTCTACCATCATGAGTTGGCTCTCAAGTATAAGGAGGAGCTTTCTTGTTCGCCTTATTTATTTATATTGGCATGGACTCGTGAATTCTTACTTTATTCAGTTTGTTATAATTCTTTACTACCATCTTTTATTTTGACACTCAAATTGTCCCAGATGTCCGCCAGGTACTTTATGTAAGATATTTCATATAATTCTCAAAGCAACTCTATGTAGTGGGGATTATGATTATCCCTATTTTGCAGACAAAGAAGTTGAAACTCAGAGAGATTAACTTCTGTAGTGTTTAATTGGTGGAGTTTCCAAATTTTGATGCCAAATGCTTGATATATATGTACATATACAGGTATATGAATTTCCCCCCCAATCCTCCTGATGTCCCCGCCATACAGGAATTATCCCCTCCCCTCCTATTTTAAGATGGGAAAATAAGCTCAGAGAGGTTAAGTAATCAGTCACAAAAGCTGTGATGAGAATTCAGAGGCCTGTTTGAAATCCTATGTTGTTTTTCAGCAGACCACGTTGCCCCTTTAAGCTGTTTTTCCTTTTGTAGATAGGATCCGTAAGCATCTAGTCTTATTTAATTCTACTCAGGACAGAGGAGGTAAAACTGTGGCTTTTTTACTCATAGCCTGCATTTGTAACTATTTTTGCTTTGGCTAAAAGCTACCCTGATTCTAATCAGCACCAAAGCTAGGAAGTTGTGGTGTTTTAGATCTTGCCAGAATCCATGGTGTTCTTGGAAGTTCATGGCAATTGAGTTACTAAAAAATTTAATCTCTCAAGGTGAATGTGTTCATTCCAGTTTTTAAGGAAGACTTTGGTAAGGTCATTCATCATATGGTCACCCTTGGATTTACTGTCTATGTAAATATGGATTTTTCCATTACTACGCTTGTGTTAATCACAGCACAGTGAAGCAACTTCTCATTCATGAATCTGTAGGCCAAGGAGAGTTGCTAATAGCTACCTAAGGAGAACCCAGACATTTTTGATATTTAATTGAAAAGGAAATGCGTGTATTAAAGCATCAATCATGTCCAGCTTTGACCCCAGGTGACCTCAAAATGAGGTTTGAGGACCACCAGACTTACAATCACCCCAGATGCCCATTACAAACAGAGTCTGTTACTCTAGGAGGTGGATCGAAAAAGATCTTGCTGCAATTTATGTCAAAGAGTGTTCTGCCTATGTTCCCCTCTAAGAGTTTTATAGTGTCCAGCTTTACACTTAGGTCTTTGATCCATTTTGAGTTTATTTCTGTGTATGGTGTTAGAGGATATTCTAATTTCATTCTTTTACATGTAGCTGTCCAGTTTTCCCAGTGCCATTTGTTGAAGAGACTGTCTTTTCTTCATTGTATATTCTTACCTCCCTTGTCATAGATTAATTGACCATAGGTATGTGGGTTTATTTCTGGGCATTCTATTCTGCTCCATTGATCTATATTTCTGTTTTTGTGCCAGTACTAAAGTGTTTTGATTACTGTAGCTTTGTAGTGTAGTCTGAAGTCAGGGAGCCTGATTCTTCCAGCTCTGTTTTCAAATGGGACCTAATTAAACTTAAAAGCTTTTGCACAGCAAAGGAAACCATAAAGCCCACAGAATAGGAAAAATTACTTGCAAACAAAGCGACTGACAAGGGATTAATCTCCAAAATATATAAACAGCTCATGTAGCTCTATGTCAAAAAAACAAACACCCCAATCAAAAAATGGGCAGAAGATCTAAATAGACGTTTCTCCAAAGACGACAAACAGATGGCCAAAAAGCACATGAAAAGATGCTCCACATCACTAATTATCAGAGAAATGCAAATCAAAACTACCATGAGGTATCACCTCACACCAGTCACAATGGCCATCATCAAAATGTCTACAAACAATAAATGCTCAAGAGGGTGTGGAGAAAAGGGAACCCTCCTACACTGTTCATAGAAATGTAAATTGGTACAGCCTCTGTGGAGAACAGTATGGAGGCTCCTTTAAAAACTAAAAACAGAACTACCATATATGATCCAGCAATCCCACTCCTGGGCATATATCTGGAGGAAACCATAATCCGAAAAGATACATGCACCCCAATGTTCATTGCAGCATTATTTACAATAGCCAAGACGTGGAAGGAACCTAAATGTCCATCGACAGAGGAATGGATAAAGAAGATATGGTACATATATACAATGGAATATTAATCAGTCATAAAAAAGAATGAAATAGTGCCATTTGCAGCAACATGGATGGACCTAGAGATTACCATGCTAAGAGAAGTAAGTCAGACAGAGAAAGACAAATATCATATGATATCACTCATATGTGGAATCTAATTAAAAATGATATAACTGAACTTATTTACAAAACAGAAACAGACTTACACATTTTGAAAACAAACTTACGGTTACCAAAGGGGAAACATGGGGAGAAGGGATAAATTAGGAGCTTGGGATTGACATACACACAGTGCTATATGTAAGATAGATAACCAACAAGGACTACTGTAGAGCACAGGAAACTCTACCCAATATTCTGTAATAACCTATATGGGAAAAGAATCTGAAAAAGAATGAATATACGTGTAACTGAATCACGTTGCCGTATACTGAAACTAACACAACATTGTAAACCAGCTATACTCCAATAAAATTATAAAAACAACAACAACACAAACACAGAGTCTGGGGCCTTGTCCCAGAGCCATTGAATCAAAATTCTTCAGCTTTAGCAAGCTTCCCAGAGACCCCTGACGCTCACTAAAGTGGAAACGGATACTAGGGCCTCTGACCCAGCGTGGTTCCTGCGTACTCACAATGATGCTGGCTTTATACCAGCAAAGTCAGCCTTTAGGCTACTTGACCTCTGCCTTGCCTCTTGCCCACAGCAGTTATCAAGGGAAGGGTAATTCGCCAGTTTCACTGCCCTTGGGGAATGAGTCTGGGGTGGGCTCCCATCTCCTCCCTCCTGCAGGAAGCAGGCAGCAGAGGGAATGCATCATCCCTCAAGTACTCTGATCAACATCAAGAGTTCTCATCTTCTAAGGGCAACTTCCCTTGGAGATCAAATTTACAGGAGTGAAAATCGAATTGACCTACATCATGTGTTTAAGCCAAGCCATGTGAGTCACAGGACACTGCATTCTGACAAGTTATGGCTTTGGTGTCTGCCCAGGTGTGTTCATTTTGGTCATGACTGGAGACGAAAGTGGGGAGAAACACATGATACGCAGGGCTGTCCTTTACGGGGGCAATGGGCAGAGCCCACACAGCCCTAGGTGCTTCCCAAGCCTGGTAGACTGGACACACTAATGAATATGAAACAATGCAACAAACGTCTAGAAACTACCAACTTTTTCCAAGGTATAGAAGAAATCCATATTGTAATACTATATTATTGATTTTTGAGGATGGCAAATTTTATAAAGTACATTAGTAAGTGTCATTTCATTTAATGGAAACAACCTTAGAAGTATTCTTAGGTCCATTTTACAGATGAGGACACTGATACTCAGAGAACATAAGTGATTACCTCAAGGTCCAGCTGTTTGGAAATGGCAGTACCAGACTTCATGTCAGGTTTTCTGACTCCAAATCCAGTGCTCTTTCCTCCTGGGAAAGGATCAGACAATCAAAGGGGAGAAGACTGCACAGAAACCACTCTGAAGCTTTGTCTAGAGCTCAGGACTTCAGCTGTAAGTGAAAGAATTCAATTCCAACTTTGGAGCAAAATGAGAGTTTATTGGCTTATGTAACAGAAGAGCTCAGGTACGTCTGGACTCGACACGGAGTGCTGGTATTCTTTTTTATTTTATTTTATTTTTATTTTTTGATTGAAGTATAGTTGATTTACAGTGTTGTGCTAATTTCTGCTGTACAGCAAAGTGATTGTTATACATATATATATACACATTCTTTCTGTTTTTAATATTCTTTTCCATCATGGTTAATCATAGGCTATTGAATATAGTTCCCTGTGCTATACAGTAGGACCTTGTTGTTTACCCATTCTATATATAATAGCTTACATCTGCTAACCCCAAACTCCCACTCCATCCCTCTCCCAACCCCCCTCCCCTTTGGCAACCACAAGTCTGTTCCCTATGCCCGTGAGTCTGTTTCTGTTTCATAGATAGGTTCATTTGTGTCATATTTCAGATCTCACATGTAAGTGATATCATATGGTATTTGTCTTTCTCTTTCTGACTCCACTTAGTATGATAATCTCTAGTTGCGTCCATGTTGCTGCAAATGGCATTATTTCATTCTTTTTTATGGCTGAGTAGTATTCCACTGTATACATGTACCACATCTTTATCCATTCATCTGTCATGGACCTTTAGGTTGTTTCCATGCCTTGGCTACTGTGAACAGGGAGTGCTGGTATCATCTCTCTTGGCACCACTTCGAGGCTTTCCAATTTGTAGGCAGACTTCCCCAACAAGGAGACAAGAGGGTCGCCAGCAGTCCTCACAGCTTCAAATCCAGAAAGAGAAAGTCTCTCATCACGACAGTCTAAGAAATTCAGAAGTTGGTTCTCAGACTTCATTAGGTCCTGGGCCCATTCCTGGATCAACTCATTACTTTGGCTGGGTGGATTTGATGATCTCATAGGCCTGGCTAGGGTCACAGGTTCACCACTGGATCCAGGGTAGGTTGGTGTCAGTCTACCCAAAATCCTGGGACCTGAGAGTAAGGGAGGGGTGCCTCCCCAGAGGAAAACTGAGGTGCTGTTAGCAGAAGAAGGGGTAATGGCTGCCAAACAGGCAAAAAACAACAGCTATTCCCCTTGGGGTGGAAAAGGTGAAGAGCATTTGAGCCTGAGAGAACCCTGGGGGGCACAAGTGGGAGACAGCACCTTGCACTTGGGTGTGGACAGAGTAGGTGCCCCATAAATATTGATAAATGAATGAATGAATGTTGGTTCAGACTGTTGTAGAATAATGAAGAGTGGGGGCCTCTGGGGCATAGGACACATAAAGGAACATTGGAGAAAAGATGCTGGAGCCATACTGAGAAGCACCCTGTGTGCCATGCTTTTTTTCAGGCCATGAGAGCTTCTGAAGGTTTTTTGATCAGGGGTGTGCCATGGTCAAAATTTGGAGGAGGAAAAAAACCTTGAAAATTTTGAAGTGCTATACTAAGCGAGAGCATTATCTTCTGTGGGCCAGGAGTGCCCTGCTTGCCTGTGAAGGTTTTCCTGTAAGATCTGGAATCCCTTTATCTGAAAGTCCTTGATACAAGAAAACTGTGAGCACGTCATGGGGAAGAGTATCAGCAGGCTATCCGAGTCTGATTAGATACACCCGCACCCTTTCAGGGCCTCCAAGTATGTAGTCCCACCCAGATGAAGGTGAAGGTCTGAACTCCAAGACACCGGAGTTTCTCAGACTCACATTCGTGGGATGGTTGAACAGGTCTGGGTGTGGCCCTCAGGGTGTGTGAACATCTTTCTTAACCAAGGAGCACTTGATGCCATGCAATTCCATGTCATGATTAGGCGTGATTTATGGGCATTCTCTATCACAACTGACTGGGGGTCCTTGACGAGAATTCCAGGATGAAATGTCTCAACACTAATGTATCCCCGGGATGAGCTAAGTCGTCAAGAGACGACTTGTATCAACTGGGGTTGGAAGCGTATGGGTAGAGGGCTCTGAACGACACGATTCCTCCCTATTCTTATGAGCAGTCATGGCTTCTTCTGGTCCAGAATGGAGAACAAATGTCAGAATTATTAAAAAAAAAAAAAAAAAAAAGTTGTGCTTGCTGAGTTCAGGCATCAAGGCTCCTCTTTTGCTGAACTCATTCCAGGAGTGATCACACTAGAGCAGTGCTTGCCCATTTTATATTGCAATGAATATTTCAGATCTTCTGCTTGTTTTCTGAAGCAACTTTTCTAAGAGGTGCACTACTAAAATCTCAACAAATAAATACTCAACATAAAGTACGAGGTCTCTCAAATAAAGAGAAGGAGCAGACAGAGTTCATGCTAAGAAGTCATTTGAGGATGGGGGGAGGGGACGGCACTTACCATGCTTCCCTGATATGACAAATTCACCTGCTGTGACCTGGATACCTTGTCCCAGGATGAAGCCCTGGCACTGTGGATTTCACTAGGTCCCGGGCCTGTTCATGAACCAACCAATCACTTTTGTTGGGTGGATGTGATGATCTCATAGCCCCAACCAGGGTCACAGGTTCACCACTGAATCAAGGATGGATGCCACCCCACCCAACCCCATGGAACCTGAGGGTGGGGCTCCCCAAAGAAAAAATGAGGTGCTGTTAGCAGAAGAAGGGGTACTGGCTGCCAAACAGGTAAAAACAACAAGGATTCCCTCCTCCCACCAAAGGGTGAGGGAAGTGAAGGACATTTGAGGGCTGGAGCTCCTGAAATCTTACCCAGAGTTGGGACAGTGTAGGAGTTAAGAGCATCTGCCCACTGGGGTTGAATTTCTGCTCTGTTACTCATTAGCTCAGGGACTTTGAACAGGTTACCCAACCTAATATTTGGCTTCCTCCTCTGCAGGATAGGATACCAACAGTACCTATTTCATAGGATTGATCTGAGGATTAAATGAGATGATGCACGTAAGGCAATTAGTATAATGGAAGTGCTCCATAAATGAAACTGACTAGGTCACTGTCATCGACATGCAACAGTTCAACCCCACTCCCTGGGGGAGACCTGGGTGAGAACCTCACTCTATAAGCAGACCCTAGTGGAAGTCAGTTGTTTTCTGTGTCCTAAAAGCACCCACCCACCGTCTGCTTTGAGTTCTCATGCTCTTTCCTCAAGCTCTGAATTTTTAAGATCTCATGAAGCTCAAGAGGTGTGTTAAAATGCCAAAATTCTCTATTTTGGAGCATCAATAGATCACGCTAGAAACCCTGGCTCTCCCACAAGAAGACACATGCTTGTGGGACTTCTCTGGCAGTCTCATAACAGCCTGAAGGTCTGTCGTCGGCAGCTGGATTGGGGTGGGGAAAGGGACCATTTTCAAATTGTTAAATTTTTAAAAATTTGCACATTATATATTGCCAGCCAGAAAAACATGGCTGAGCCCTCTGCAGGGACTGCCTCCTTGCTGTGTCCTCAAGGATGCTGGGACTGGCCAAAGATTGCAGCTGGAGTCCCTGGGGCTACCCAGAGAACCAGCAGTGTCTGCACAGAGCTCCAGAAGCGGGGAGCTTTCCTCCCAAGATGAGGGAGCAAAGGGCTCCTTGGAGAAAAGAAAGTTTTTAATCAAAAACTGCCTGTTCTTACTCCAGCCACTGTAAAACCAAGCTGTTTGTCAGAAATTGTAGTTTCTGAAGGGCTCACTACTGCAAAGGCTGTAAGGAGGTGGTTGATATAGTTCCAAGGAGGGAGGAGGCTGATGTGGGGGACTGAAGAACCAAGTCAAAAATGGAAGGAAAAACTTCCACCCAATTAAAAAAGTTTACCCATTTACGTAAAATCACGTGTGTATATCTATAAAGAAAAATTTTTTTAAAAAACGTAAGAGCATATGGGCTCTAGAATCAGACAGACCTATGTTGGAATTTCAGTTTCACCACTTCTTAGCTTGTGTGACCTCCCTGATCCTCAGTTTCCTCATCTATGAAATTATAGTATTTCCTTCACATGTTTTGAGGATTCAGTGAGTTAAGGCATGTATAGTAGTGTCTGGTACCTAGTAAGATAGTGATAAATGTTAGCTGATATTGTCATTTATTGAGAGAAGACAGAAGGCTAAAGGCTAAGGGAGTAGGGGTACAATTCTCAGAAAGACCTTATCTCTTCATGTTCCAATCATAGTGAACTCACCTCTCTTTCTTTCTTTTTCTCTCTTTCCCCTTCATGCCTCAGTCCTTGCTGTCCTGGTGCTTTCTCTCCATCTTTCAAGACCTCCAATGTCACTTCTTTGTGAAGCTTTCTCTGGTACCTGCCTCCCAAAGAGAAAGGATCATTCTTCCCTGGAGCCCGGGACTACCCACCACACACAGTAAGTGTAGCAAATCGCACATAGTAAACTCTGGTTCTTGTAGACCTGCCATCACTGAGGCCAACTGTGAGTTCCGTGGGGACGGAGATCATGTCTTATACTTCCTGGTTTAAACAGCTCCTGGCACACAAGAGGTCATCACGAAGTGTTTGCTGAATGGAAGCATGAAAATAGAGGGTGACTGCTCTAAAAAGATGATGGCTCCACTCTAAGGAAAAACAGAAAGGAAATGCACAGAAGCTGCATCCTGGGAAACTTCAGTTAGACACAAAGAATTCCCTTGGTGAGAGTGTTAGATACCAGACCAAGTTCCCATGGGACAGTGTGGAATTTCCTTTAAGGGTCTTGAAAAAGGAATACTTCTTATTTTGTGGGTGATTCTGATGTGGGTTTGCTTGAAGGCAGGTCTCCAGCCTGGTTTGAAGTTCATAAAACCACCCGTAAGTAATTTAGATGACAGAGAAGGGTCTGGGCTCTTGGTCAGCTGGCCATCCAGATGGTTTCTTGCACCAAGTGCTAGCAAGGAGGCTGGGCAAGAACGTGGCTGTGTGTGCCTGAACAGAGGCTGGGAAGTCTCTCCCACAAGCCTGAATCCCGGGACGCGAGTGAATAGAGTAGCTTGCCAAGGACCACAACGTCGTCACTGTGTGTTCAAGCACCCACGTCTGATGATCCCATTTCTTTCTTTCAACCAGAAGTGTAGAGGAAGACAGGAAGGAAGAACTGGAGTCCAGAGCAGTGCTCTCCCGCCTCCTGTCACATGGTCAGCCCCCCAGGGGCCATGTGGCCCCTGCCACATGCCAGGCCCTGTCCTGATGGAGGTATTAAGAGGGCGACATAAAATGTCAAACATCTGATGACAAATAATGAGTTAATTATAGGTAGAAAGCACTATGAAAGGGCAGAGTGGCGTGATCAGGAGAAAAGGTGGAAAAAGAAAGATGGTTCCCCTTCACTGTCATTCCTCCATCTAACATAGGCAAGGCAAGCATTACTCTCCCACATCTCTTTCACAGATAAAGGTTCAGAAAAGGCAGAAAATCATTTAATAATTAAAAAAAAAGTCTTTCCAATAATCCACACCCCCAAATGCAAAAAGGACATACAGCCACTGTGT
Organism: Mesoplodon mirus; assembly: GCF_964341445.2. Lineage (NCBI taxonomy): Eukaryota > Metazoa > Chordata > Mammalia > Artiodactyla > Ziphiidae > Mesoplodon > Mesoplodon mirus. Next base: position 64,135,478 of record NC_138980.1, read on the forward strand.
CAAGAGGAACCTTTTAGTTTTAGGTTACACACAAGACCAAGAGGTCGCCAAATGTGATTTGGTGCCTAGAGAAAGGACCTATGAATTCAAGTCTTGACTAAATTTGCTGGTTGGTCTTGGGAAGGCATATCGGCTACCTGGGTTTTAGCAAACAGAGCCTGGGGCAGGCCTCCTGGGGTCAATGTCACAATACACAGTGTGACAGGAGTTGCCAAGTGCTGTGGGATACATGAGTCAAGGCTTTAATCATTTCAGACGAAAACCATCCTGCTTTGGTCCCCACTGGCTGACACCGGCTAGGTAACGCAGGGTGGTGGTTGTGAAGGATGCAGCCTGGCTGGGTACCGCTGCAGACTCTCCCATGCGCTGAGCCTCACCCACCCCGAGCAGGAACCACGTTGGTTAGAGGCTCCCTTGGCTGCTGTGCAGGCTGAACTCAGGCAATCCTGACTAGCCCAGCACAGTTAATTAGCTGCAGCTTAGCACAGTGCTATTAAAAGCAGGGCGAGCCAAAGACACTGTCACATCTGGGTAAGAGAGACATGTGGTATCCGAGCAGAGGTTGAGAAAGAATTAAGAAAAGAATGAAGACCCTGATTTAATTCCCAAAAGAGCAAATGTGTTTGAGGTCTGAGAAAATCTTTCATTTACGTGGTTTCAAGTGTGAATCAAGTCCATGTCTAACCAAGGTGCTCTTAGGACCAATCATGCGGCCGGAGCTAATAAGCGAAAAACACCAAACCAACCACATGATGTGACACAATTTGAGCTCTGCTCTGGCTGCTAAAAGCAACAAGAAAATGAAAACCTTTCCCATTAGAAAAACCATAAGAGTAGAAGTGATGGGGGAGTGATGGGGAGTCTGGTGGAAAGGGCAAGGACATAGATAAGATACAAATCCGTACATATATTTCATTCTCCACACGATGGGCACCAGTTATACACGTGTGCCACTCAGGAGGTCTCACCTAGGTACCGTATGACCCCACACATCTATAATGCTTCAGATGCTGGGACAATCTTCCAGCACAGGGTGTAAGCTCGGTGAAGGCAGAGGTGCTGTGAATCCGTGCTGTTCATAGGGGTAAACAGCCCTTATTAAGTGGCAAACGAGGACAGTATAAACAGTTCACATGTGACCCACATATTCAAATAGTCATCCCTCAGAACGAGGCACCAGGGGATACTCACTCGCCTTCTGCTTGCCCAGGGCAAGCTTCTGGAGCCAGAAGCCTTGCCCTCCATCCCCAGAGTCCAGGCTCCCCTGCCCTCTCCTTCTGGCTCCTCTGTTCTCACAGCAGAAGCTGGGAGTGAATTGTAAACCTGGGTCCCAGGCTGCAACTCAGGATGTACCTGGAGGGGATATGATGAATGAGACAACTCAATAACATGAGCTGGCCTGGGACAGCATGTTACAAGTGACTGATTTACAACCCTGGGGGACACGCCCAGCTGTGTGGTAGGACTGTCTGTATTTTGGCTCTTTGATTATTCCATCCTGTGTTAATGAAGTTCCATAAAATGGTTGATTTGACAATCAAATTTAGGGAGAATAAAATGTGTATTGTAGGAGATAAAGTCAGAAACATTCATTGGAATGTGACTCTTTGGGGCTTAACTGTCTAACATGTATGACAGCTTCTCCTCAAGTTCACGAGCAGTTGACCTCTCCCTAAAGGAAACCAGAGCTCCCCAGAGCACATCAGAAATCAGCACTGTGGTTGTCACCAGTGACCTCAGGAGCCCAGACTAGTGATCTTTGATCATGGTCTTTGCTTATTTGAAAAAAATATTAAAATATGCATCATGTCAAAACTTTATCAGAAACTCAAGAAACAAACATACCACCAAATGGAAAAGTCATTTAATTCAAAAATCATACTTCCACTAGTTTCACAGGGATTGTCACATAAACCAACCAAAAGTAAGAAAGCCAAGTTTCAGAGGCCACCCAACAGAAACTGTATTTTCTTTACAGATATGCTTAGTGACACAAAAGCACATTATTTTTCTTTTCAAGCCTGAACATGGCAACACTGTTTTATGAATAACAGGGAAAAAGTTCTATTCTAGTCACAAGTTACTTTTTAATTACGAAATAGGATTCTAAACACCAGTCGATATTCAATACTGAATCGAAGTTTAAAACAGTGCATTTATGTTTTTCAAAAAAAACATTAAAGTGCCATTTTTAAGTAGTTTATTGATATTATATCACACAGCACTTTATAATATACTCAAAGGTAGCCTAAGTTGTGAATTAAACATGCAAATATTTTCTTCTCCAAAATATGGACAAAATGTCTTTTAGAGTGCTTGTGCACATTAGCCTACTATGAACCACTAATTGTTTATGAGTTTGATCTTTTCAACATGACTCTTAATAAGTTAATAAGGAATATAGCTATAGATAGTAATCATCTGATAAATATGAACAAAGTTTTCAAATGGCACTTAAGTTACATCTTTGATCATTCTGATAGTCAATCAATAGCCTCTCTTGTTTCTCTGATTCTCAAACCTCAAATCTTAAAGGCTGTCAAGGCTCAGCAACTGCCAGCTTATGTGGGTTTCTAGAAGACAGTCTGTATCTTTACATATGTAAATGTGAGCTGTACACATACATACACAAACACATACTAATACGTATACACTTAAGAATCATCAGATGAACCTCTTTTCACAGGTTCAAGGTTGACCCTGGCATCTGGATACCCAAGGAAGCTGCGTGTAGGGTCTGTTTGGACAATTCTGTAGAAATGGTTGATGTAGAAATGATTGATGTCAAATGTCTTGGCCTCTCCAGGTAATTCTGACACTTTATCACTACTCTTGGTTCTCACTGACTACACTAAATAGAATTTTGACGTAATAGTAATTCCTATACTTACATGGGTCCAGGACTGTGCTAAGCCTTTGCCCTCTGAGGCATTCTGCCTTGAAACATGTTTTCATCTTGTAGTGTCCTGTAAAACTTCTGTAAAAAAAATTAGCTGTGAACTTTTTATGTGATAGATTTTCCCCCCTATTAAGAACTATATTTATCCCTCTTTAAAAAAATCCAAAGTTCTTCAGTATGGTTTGCCTTTCTCTTTCTGCTCTTAGCATTACTTTATACCCAATCCTTTTTCTCCTAAGAATACAAGTGCTTCCATTAGGAGGTCACATTTTAGCCAGGGCTGGCTCTGAATGACGTCTGAATTCTCTATATGGCCTCTCCCTGTGCTTTGGGAAGCTCTTTAGTTAGACGAGTACTGTAGACAGTGAAAGGAAACAAGCTAATTATGACCTGGTGGAGTCTGGTCTCAGGCATGCTGTAGGTTTGTGCAAGGTCCATTATGCTATGGCTGTTGTCATTTGGAGGCTACATTTAAAGAAAAGTGGTTCAGCACCCAGCACACCAGCCTGGCTGCCAAACACATTTGAGCATGATAAGATACATTTTTTAAACGCCGGCACAGGGTGTGTGAGAGGACACCCAGTTGACTTAAAAGAGATGTGGGGCAGGGCTGTCTAGGTAAATGATTACTGTCAAGTTTACCAGTTATGACAGATTAACTCCCTAGACAGTATACCCAGGACATTCCTTTTAAAGTCAGGTAGCTAAGTGGCTGTTTAGTTTCTTCAGGGCTGGCTACCTACTTGGGTAACACGGTTGCTCATAAAACATTCGCTGCTAGGGCGAACTGTGGGTGCCATGATGGCCACTGTTGTATGGGAGTCCTGGGTCTATAAAACTGGGTGGTCCAGACTTGCTTCTTTTGAAAACAGAAGCCAGAGGATGAAAGGTGCCAATAGACAGTCATGAGTGGTTGATCATGTTATGTTCAGTCGATTATTTCTGTCTCCCTACTCCAGAATCATGGATGTTTTTAGAGTCTACACAGTCAAGACAGAGCTTTTGGTGTGACAGGGGTTGCTGTTTTCAAGAGAGACAAACTCTGATGGTAGAAGGACTTTCCTTTGAGCTACAGGTATGGCACACATAACTGCAGAGTCCTGGCAAACAGTGAAATCACCTTGTCACTAGCATGACTCTGTGCTGCTAATGCCGGTTGGCCAAAACCTGATTGTTCATTTATTCTCTTTCTCTTTGCCTTTCTATCCAAAGAGCACTCAGCAAGAGGACATGAACTGGAATTACGTTGAAAAAACAAACAAACCCCAGTTTGGTGTGACAGAAGAAAACACACATTGGCTGTAGAAATACTAAAACACTAAGCTAAAAACTGGCTCCAATCCTAGGATACAAAGGCCAGCAGTGCTATACAGGGTCCATCCCTCTATGTTCAGATTTGAAAACAGAAGAGAATATCATCAGTCTTGAGCAAGTCAGGACTTTACTTGCCTGGGGGGCGGGGGAAGAATGTGAAACGAGTTGTCTTCTCAAGGCATGGCATTCTGTAACTACAGAACTCTGCTGAGTACCTGGAGGAGGCGTGAGAGACTGATCTTGATGCCCCCAAAAGACTCAGGCTATGTCTGCCTACCTGATCCCAGGGCCTTCCAAAAGCAACACGAGGCTCCTGGGAAAGCTCAGGGATTTTGTTCCATAGTATTCCACTCTGATACCCAGTTCACTCTCCTAATGTGCCCTAAGGTTCCCTATTCCAGAAGACAGAGTTAGAGGTGGGGAGCAAAGATAGTGGAGGGTAAAACCCATTTTCAGCCTTCAAGTTCCTTCTTATTTGTCGGCTCATATTCTGAACAGTGTCTCCAGTTCTGTAGATGATGGGGAGGAGGGGAGCCTGGCCAGGGAAAGGAAGCAGAGCAGCCATCTGTCAGGGCCCAGCACGGCCAGAGAAGCTGGGAAGGGGTCTACCTGAAATTCCCCTTGGCAGTAGCTCCATTTCCCTCGGCTTTGGATCAGAGCCAAATGAGGAGGGAGGCACATGCTTCCAAGTGGTCAAGCTGGGGCCAAGTGTTGGCAGGTAAGCTTCAGAGAAACTCCCAAAGCCGGGGCCTGGGACTTCTGGCCGTCCCCACATTAGCTCTAGTTAAGGTTCCAATGGGGCAGGTGGTGATTTCAAACATCCAATGTGTTAAAAGCATTATGTTGCTCTCTTTCTATTTGGAAAGCACAGTGGTATAGAGTGTGCTTGTCCCTCTAGCCCCTCTGAACAGGTCCCCAAGCTGTTCAAAGTCCGCAGGGAGTAGGTAAAGCCTGCTCATATAGCCTGCTCATATGTGCCCTTTCTTCTTGGGTTTTCAATGATAGCTTTCCTGAGTCCTATCTCGGTCTTCTCCATCTTAATTCTTGTTCCCTGATTCAGTGGTGGTGTCTGGCTCACTGCCGGGTGAGCTCCTGGGTAATAGCTGTGTCATCCTTGAGCTGATGGAATGAATCACAATGACAAACTCCTATTAACTTTAAAGTCATCTAGAAAGCTATAACAGCACAATCTCCACCCCTCTTTGGAGGTTTTTCTTTGTCTTATTTTGGAGCTATAGGGAATCTGAGATGAATAAACATGTATAGGGAAAGGGGAAGAAGCAGCATGTCAGGAATTAAAGATCCTAAGAAGCCAGTTTTTCTTGGAACTTAGACACACACATTTGCAAACTAGCTTGGACTCGTTTATAAAGCCTTAGAAGATGCGCAGAAGAGTAAGATACAAGGAGCATGCAATTATCCCATCTTCTGTCCTGGTACCTTGGCGTACCAAGAAATACACCTGAGAAGAAAAATGAAAAAAAAAAAAATCTAACCCCTGGCCTCACCTGTTTAAATCCTGAGCTTCATCTTACTACAGGGTAGGAGTTCTCGGAAAAGTTCATTGCCTGAAGATGCTCCTTCCATCTCCAAATCCAAAGCCCAAGAAATGCTCAAAAAACCACATCTGGATAAAGAAGACTGAACACCATTAACGTGTCATGCCCACCAACAAGAGCCAGCAGAGTGTGTGGAAATATCTCCTCCTTCCTCAAGGCCAGAGAAGGGATGACCTTCACTCTCTTCAACCTTGTATCCCCTCTCCCCCTCGTATACACACCTGTTCAGCAATCAAAGCTTAAATGTGTGAAGCAACTAGCTTATAGAATATCAAATATAAAACTTTGCCATATAGTATTTCAAATCACTCTATTTACATGTTTATCTTTTCAAAAAAAATGTAAAAGATACAGTAATTCAACACAATTCAAGTTTTTCTTTTCCTCTTTAAAGTTCCCTCAAGAGGAATTCCAGAAGCAGGACACACTCTGGAACAACGCCACCATCCCGAGGGGCTCCTGTCCTGGAGAGCTTGACAGTCCCTCACTTCGGAGTTTGTCTGCCCAGAATCACTCTTGCAAGGACATTCAAGTGTGGAAATACTGGGACTCTCTTCTTTGGAAAGCCAACTGAATTTGAAATGTCCAGGCCAAACTTCCCCACCCAAGGCGGTCTTCCACATGACCCAGCCCCTTCTGGACCAGGAAATTCTCTTTCTCAGAAGGTACCCATCCCACCTTCCACGCCCCAACCTTCTGGCATCCTCCTAAATCACAATGGCTTATTATATTAGTCTCATGCCTCAAAAGCCTGAGAAACAATTCCCTTTTTCTGAGTGGCAGTGAACATGTATGTCCTTTTAAACTAGAAGCCATGGGGTTAGTCCAGGAATCATGCCTGAAAACTGCCAGGGCACCAGTGCTTAGCAGCCCAGGGCACTGCCAGGGGGCTAGTCAGTGAAGGGCTACAGGCAGGCAAGGACAGGGGAAGGGACAGGTGAACGGGAGGGAATGAGTCAGAGGGAGGGTATTCCCCTTTGGGAGGCAGCATGTTGCCCTCTAGAAAGCAGACACTAGTTGCATGGAAGAACAGAAATATTAAGCCTGGATGTAATTTAATCTCAAGAGGTTACTAGAGTTTGTTCCAAATATATCCTGGTGCTGCTGAAATTCATCAGAAAGGGAGCAGTTCCCAGCTGCTATTCTATCTGCCCCCAAGTAGACCTTGATCTTCGGCTCAGGTTGTTGGGAAACCATTCAAAAAACGGCCAAAAAGCAGGGAGAAAAAAATACGTCATGCAAAGAGTGTGTTATTTTTTGGTTTGGTTTTAGAGTAGGTTGGGTTGCCGTGGTTACGAGGCAATGGCAGCCCTCGGTGGCAGAGAAGTTCCTAGCTTGGGATATTATGTTCCTAGCTTGGGAGGGGGGCCTTGGGGGGTGTGTACTCCCCTGCGTGAGAGGACTGGACAGAATTCTGCTGGTGCTGGGCCAGTGGCTGCTTGAGAGATGGTGAGAGACTGGATCTTATGTAAACAGCGCCATAACCCTTCTCCATCCTGCATGCAAACAAACAGACCCAGCCGCCTATAGCACGGCAGGTCTCAAGTATTTAGAGGTGGGGTAGAGAGAGTGTCTACTGTAAACAACAGCTGTGGATCCAGACTGGATCTCAGGCCACTGCCCAGCCCTGTCAGAGCCAGCTATACTACAAGCTCCTGGGGACTGCTTATATCTCACTTACTTCCTTTTTCACAAGGTTGGGGTTTGGATGACTACTGAAACAAAATGAGCACCCCACGTAGGGTGCTAAATGAGAGAAATGGCTTTGTAAGCCTTTCTTGTTATCAAAATCAAACGGCCTCCTCCGCTGATTTACTTCTGTTTCTTGCAGTATCACCGCACGTCAGCTGAGATGACCATGGGGATGGGTGACACCAGAGTTCACAGAAACATTCGTGTTGACAGGTAGCAGCAGAGTCAGTCACCCTGCACTTCTCAGCGGTGAAGAGCAATGGCCCACAACAATGGAATCAGCAGTTGTCATGGACACCGTGAAAAGCTCAGCAGTTCTGCCAGGGCCCATGGTTAGAGGAACTCCACGTAGTTCTCGGGGATGAGGCCCGTCTTTCCATTCAGAGTCCCCTCCAACCAGCCAGGCTCCTGAGATGGATGCACTGTATAGGAAGCGGGGAGAGAGCGACAAGAAATGACGTTACAGATAGGGTAGGAGGTGGATGCGTACTGTGCATGTGTGAAGGAAGTTTAGAGATTGGGTGCAGTCGCTCGTTAAGTTACGTAATTCTCAAATTTGTTTAAACCAGAGTTTCTCAACCCACTGGGGGACCTGGTAAAGGTCATTCTGAACTTTCTCCATAATTAAAAGGGGAAGAGACACAGGCATTCAAAATTCTGCATACAGTTTTAGGAGTTTCATGGACTTTCTGAAGTTCCTGGTTTAAACTATAAAGAAGTAACAGATTTCTGCATTTTAGGTGAGAGGTCACAGTTATGATATTCCACCTATATATTTACGTAGGTATCCATCCATCCATCCCTGCACTCATTTACCTACCCAGTGTTGACTATGTACCAGATAAAGTACCTATGGAGGACTGTTAAGAACTAGTCCCTAAAGATATGTAGCTCCTAATCATGCATTTTACTTCCCTCCGAATCCATACCCTCTGCTTCTAATTTCCTTGCAAATTCCCTCTGCATTTTTTTTTTTTTTTTTGTATTTTATAGTCTTCAAACAGCCCTCTCGTGGTTCCAACCATACCCTTCTTTAGTTTTCTTTCCTGTTCTCTGGAGTTTTCCTCCTTCCTATACACAAGTCTGAAAGCTGTCTTCCCCCTCTCTCTATTGCAATTTTAAAAATTTCTACCCTTTTGATTTTTCCATATCTAAAGAATATATACCCAATGTTCTGTGATGTCACAAGCCATCTCCATGGAAACTACTGTGATACTGTAAAAATTATATACCATCCAGCTTAGTCTGCAAAGCAGCCAACAGCAGGAAGGAAGAGAGAAGGAATCCTGGACTTGGAGAGGAGGCGTGTTCATGTTTTTTGAACTGGGAATATACAAATCACTCTTGGGCGAGGCAGGACATTTGTTCTTACTGTTTTAGGAAAACTCCAATTCTCCGAGATTGTTTGGAGAGAATGAATTTTCCTCTATTCCCTTCCTAGGCCAATTAAATGACTTCCTGAGCTTGTTTTAGAAAAGCATTTCCGCCCCCAACACTACTATAAAACTCTAGTTTCAGTTTGTAGGGAAATAAGAAAGAACAGAAACCAAAGAAAGTAAATGGAGAAGCAACAGAAGGACACACACTGAGGCTCATAGAAGAGCAATGTCAACCTTGGCTAGATCTTGAAGGCTTCTTCAGGAAAAGACAAGGTCAAACATCTATGAGGTGGCCCCCAACATGTTTGCCTGATTTCATATCTCTAGGCCTCAGGAATAAACCCAAGTAGCAAGGGTACTTTGGATTCATGACACCACACAAGGAGGAGTCTGGGGGAGAAGTGCCATGGAAGAAAGAACACAACACAACTTAAAAGCAACCTGGTCTCTCCAGTGACCAAGATCTCCCAGCCTACTGTTAAAATGCTAGCACCCAAACACCCCTGCCTTCTGCCCATCCATCCAGCTGATACTGCCAAGATCACTTCAGTTTCTTCAACCTATCAAGTGATAATAAAACTCTCTCCCCCTCAGTGGGTTCTTGTGAGAGTTCAGGAACCAATATGGAGAAAGCACAGTAAATGCTCAGTACAGATGAGTCAGTAGGAGACCCTGTGTCATTTGATCAGTCATTCAGAATGGTCAGCAGGACCCTCCTGGTAAAAACCAAGTAAGGACCTGGTCTCAACAACCACCTAAACTTGGGGAAATCTCAGATGTTCAGAACCAAAACCAAACAAATCAAACTCACTCCCCAAAACAAAAGACATAGAAAGAAGAAACCAACCAAACACACAAAATGAAAAACAACAAAAAAAGACAAACCCTCCTTCCCCATTTGACAGCAAAGCTCCTAGTTGAGTTGTTCTACTGGATGCACCGAGTCCATCTCTTTCAGACTTTCTCTCTTCCTGGCCAGCTGTTCAAACACAGCTCAGGTGCAGAGGTGGTAATCTCTGCAAACATTAGAAATGGAATTTGCAGAATAAGGGGAGAATCAGAGGGGACAAAGGAGGCCCTCCAAACTAGAGAACAAGAGATATGTCATGGGAGACGGCAGAGGACAGTGCAGCCTTTGGGTCAGATTGCTGACTCAGAGGAGTCAGCAAGTCAGGCTTTAGTAAGGGATGGTACCAGACCAGGCGCAACAGAACCACCTGAATGCTTATTAAAACTGCAGATCCCTAGGCCCCAGCACACATCAGTTACAGTAGAATCTCTAGGAGTGGGGCTCAGGGATCTGCATTTTAACTAATTCACAGAAAGTTAAGTTATAACTCTTCTGTGCCAAAATGCCTCTGTAATGAGGGTGATAATAAGAATTAACTGATGGAGGACAGAGGCAGCCCCAGATGCCTCTGGCTTTCTGTTTTCTTTTGTTTCCCTTCCTCACACTTGAAGGCTTAGCTGAAGCCCTACCTCCTCCATAAATATCATCATGGAACGCCATCTACCTGCTCCCTCCCTTCCCCTGGCTCCTGGAATGCTCATAGTACATTCCACATATTATTCATAGGTCCTTTTTTTTTTTTTTAAAGAAGATGTTGGGGGTTGGAGTTTATTAATTAATTAATTTATTTTTGCTGTGTTGCGTCTTCGTTTCTGTGCAAGGGCTTTCTCTAGTTGTGGCAAGCGGGGGCCACTCTTCATGGCGGTGCATGGGCCTCTCACTATGGCGGCCTCTCTTGTCGCACAGGCTCTTGGAGCACAGGCTCCAGACGTGCAGGCTCAGTAGTTGTGGCTCATGGGCCTAGCTGCTCCGCGGCATGTGGGATCTTCCCGGACCGGGGCACGAACCCGTGTCCCCTGCATCGGCAGGCGGACTCTCAACCACTGCGCCACCTAACGAGTTTTTTAGTGCATTTAATTTTGTATTCTATCACTCAACATTCTTCACTGACTCCCCTCTGGTGAATTATAACAATAGAAGCGAACACGCTACAAATGATGACTGGGAAACAGCCGTGGACTCAGAGAGTTAAATATTTATTGACTCATTTGGACCTAAGGATCCTAGCTTGTATTATTATTATCCCTATTTTACAGATGAGAAAATTAAGGCTCAGAGAGGTAAATTAATTTATTCAGGCTCCCAACGGTAGACCCAGAATTTGAATCCAGCTTGTTTGATACCAGAGACTGAGCCCTTTTCCACTACTTTATGCCTCTATCCAGCCAGAGAATGTGATCCTTGAGGATAAGAAAGGTGATGCTCATGGTGAGCACACACCAAGCAGTGGGCCCTTGGCTAAGTGCTTCCTCTGCATCACCTCTTTCCATCTTCAGAAGGACTATGGAGTTGGTTCTATTATCCTCATCTTACTGATGAGAAACTGAGGCTCAGAGAAGTTAAGCATCTTGCCCCAAATTACACAGCTGGTAGATGATGGAGGTGGATCTGAACTCAGGACATCAGACCCTAGGGTCTGTGGTCTTAAGCACTACCACTTTGGCCTAGCCTAATGCTCTGGACATCGAGGATGCTCATCATAAGTACTGGTTGGGTTGAATTGCACCAATGGCCAACCTTCTGAATTGCACCAGTGTCCCATGTGCTATATAAACACACAAGGTGTTGCAGTGAGCTGCCTGGGCAGCTCTCCAGCCCAGCAGGCATATAATAAATATAAGCTGCTGCTGACATGGGCGTGCTTCCTGCCAACTACTCTCTCTCAGCTCAATCCATATACACTCCATACACCCCTGCACAGGCAACTCATGCTCTCCCCGCTCCTTCGCTCATGGTGGACAAGGAGCAAGTGTGTGACTAAGATCTCTAACGGCTGGCTGCCCCACAGGGAAGCAGCACTGGCTGGAACAGGTGCAGACCCCTGTGTAGTTGAATGCATGGACTCATTTAACAAACGTTCATTCGGCACCTACCACAAGCCACACACTGTGCTAGGTCCCTGCACGTAGGATAGAACAAGCAGATGAGATTCTGCTCTTGGGGAGGGACCATCTATATAGTAAGTAAGCACGTAATTGTAGGTAGTGATGAGGGGAGGGAAAGAGACTGCGATAGGGAAATGGGTGGGTGGCCAAGAGTTCGAAAAGCTAAAACCCAAATCATCCACAGGAGCCAGCCAGGCAGTGGGTAATGCAAGTGTAAAGGCCCCAAGATGGGGAGAAGCTTGTTGTGATTTCAGAACACTGGTGTGTAAGTTTTTCTTAAAAAGCCAGCTCGTCAATGTGTAACTGCTCAACTCTGCCACTGTCTTGCTATAGATAATATGTAAACACAAAGGCGTGAGTGGCTGTGGTCCAATGAAGCTCTATCTACAAAAGCAGGCAGCGGGCTGGATTTCACTGGCTGGTCATAGTTTGCCAGCCTTATTCGAGAACATAAAGAAGGCCTGGGAGGCTGCTTTGTATCAAGGGAGGGTGAGAGGGGGCCAGACAGCAGGGGCGGGACCTGCAGGTCCTTGTCAATAATTCTAAGAACAACAGGAGGCAAAATAACATGATGTGACTTCCATTTTTCAAAGATCAATCTGGCTGCTGTGTAGAGCCTGGATAATGGGGTAAGAGTGGACGCAGCAAGACCAGTGAAGCAGCTGGTGGAAACGCCTGGGGGAGACATGGAGAGGCTGGGGAGGCTGAAAGATTCCACCGAGGAACTCTCTGGGAACCCCACTGCCTGAGATATCCTTTATCAGCAAAGGAAACCCAGGGCAGCCCTGCTGTGCACTCACACTGCACCCGGTACCCCAGCAATGAAGGATCCAGCCCATGCCAGACCTTGATAAAAGTATCCCAAGAACCCAATTTTAGTGAACGCCATGTGAATATTCCAGGTATCACTAATCATGTTGCTTCTAGATGACTAATGTTCCTGAGAACGTGAGTTATTTTTCTTTCCAGTTACTGTATGAGGTGCTCTTGGTGAAATGGCCAGTTTCCTAGTATATTGGCAAGGGCTGACACTGGAGTTATTTCTGAGTATTGCACAGCCACTGCCCACTGCACAAAGTCCAAGAGCTGACTGAGCAGCCTCTCCAGATTCACAGTGGGCCCCTGGAATCCAGAGGCTTGGAGATTAATCATTACAAACAACAGACTTTCCCCTCAAGGTGCCCCTCCCTCTTCCTCCTCCTCCTTTCTTCTTCTTGATCCTGAAAAAAGACAGACAGACAGACAGACACAGACACAGACACAGACATACACACACACACACTCACTCACTCTAACTCTGTCATTAGGAAACTTTCTTCTGATTGGTCTGATGATTTAATCTGACAGCTACAGAGCATCCAACTTACATTGTCCTTACCTGGGATCTTCAGCAACAAATTACCAAGACAGAGAACAAGGAAAAAGATCTAACACGTGAATAGTGCTTTCCCCCTTTAATGCCCGATTACTCCTAAAGAGGCGAAGGGATGGGGAAAGTAGGGTCGAGGTAGCATTTTCTAAAAATTGGACGTCATAAAATATTACCATCCAACCAGTCTAAAATCTGGATCGACATTTTGTCAGATCCTTCTTCGACTGCAGCTCAGTCAACACTGTGAGGTGTTGTCTTTGGGGCTTAATTTGGCCTTTTGCTCTTCAGGGAATTGGAAAGGTCACTGGCATTCCTAGTTAAAAAGAAACTAGTGTCAATGAACGCTGCCCCTGGAGACCACAGGAAGGCGGGGCAAGGCCTCTGACTCTCTCCTGCTCTCATCTGTCCTTGTAGGATTTATGACAATTACTGAGCGGAGGGGCGGGAGTAGTAACAGAACCTGCTGGGAAGGAAAGGACTTGGCAGTTAAAAATCAAGTGTCTTTTAATTTCTTTTTTTGGTTAGCTAGTTAAACTACTTCAAAAAGGAGACTTAAAAACTGAAGAAGGTGGGAATGCCAAATGGTGCAACCCCCTCTAGAAATCAGTTGGGCAGTTCCTCCAACAGTTAAACCTAGAGTTACCATATGACCCAGCAAGCCCATGCCTTCGTGTATCACGAAGAGAACGGAAAACCTATGTCCCCACAAAAACTTGTATGCATGTGTCTATAGCAGCATTACTTATAACAGCCAAAAAGTGGAAACAATCAATATGTCCATCAATCGGTGAATGGAGAGACAAAACGTGGTATATCCATACAATGGAATATTACTCATCAATAAAAAGGAATGAGGTTCTGAGGCCTACGACAGCATGGATGACACTGAATATAGTGCAAAGCAAAATAAGTCCGTTACAAAGACCATGTACTGTATAATTCCACTCACATGAAACACCCAGAGCGGGCAAATTTACAGTGACAGAAAGTAGACTAGTGGTTGCCTAGGTGGCACATGGAGTAGGGTTGGGGTAAATGGGGCATGACTGCTAAAGGGAATAGGGTTTCTTTGGGGGTGATGAAGATATTGTGGAATTAGATAGTGATGATGGTTGCACAACTTTAAATATACTAAAACCCACTGAACTGTACATTTTAAATGGGTAACTTGTATGGTATGTGGCTACCTCAATAAAGCTCTTTAAAAAATGGAAGAAGGCTGCGCTCAGGAAGAGGAGTCCCAAACAAGACACACACACACACACATACAGACCTTTTGAGAGCTTAAACCAACTCTTCCCCCGGGATCAGGGGTCCTTTATGTTGTCAGAGTGAAGAGCTGATAGGAACAAGGCAGTCCCTTGCCCATGGGAGTAGTGGACTGTGGTTTAGAGGACAGACCTTTAAGCTCTGGACTCACCTGTAGATGTAGGCATCTCTCAAATCTTGCTCACTGGTAGGCAGAAGGCCCTCCCCTGTCGACAGCATAGGACACAGAGCCTGTGCATGCACCCACTCTGATTCGTCTGCCGTGCAAACTGTGTCATGTTATGGCTGGGCTGTGACTCCCCCACATGGGCCTGTTCAGGGGACACTCTCCAAGGACATGGCCCTGGACAGCCTTCAGGGGACCCACTCCTACAGGTGTGCCAGGACCTAAAAGCTCTAGCTGCTGAAAGGAGAAGCAGTAGAGCTGGCTGTTTGTATGCTTTGATTTTGAAAGGACCCAGATGAAAGTTAGTGGAACAAAGGTTTAAGGACAGTGCTTTAGAGGCTTTGAGAACCCTAAGTGAGGATGCAGTCCCAGAAGGCCACGTGCAGTTGTAGGCTCATCCCCAGCCCTGCTGGCTCAGAAGATCGAGGTCTGCCGAGTGTGACCTAGGAATCCCCCAGGTGCTCTGTGACCTCTTTCCCATTCTGTCTACCCATACCTGATTACTGTCTCTGCCATGCTGATGCAGGGGCTGGCCACACAGCGGGGCAGTCCTTTTGCATATGGATGCAGTCAAGGCTGTCCCCCAGGAGCCCACCTCTGCTCCGGCTGGGACCTCAGGGCCCTTACAAATAATCAGGACCCAGGGTGTCTAGGTGCAGTACCTACTGCCCAGCTGGGCTGTAGCAGCTAAAAAGGAAAAACTGTCATTGTGAACGATCAGAGCATCAGGGTCTTTTTCTGAGATGGACATAACGAAATGATGATCATCGTCGTAACAATAACAACATACTGAAAGCTTAATATGTGTTGAGTACTATTTTAAACGTGTGATGCACACTATCTCAATTTTCTCTCAAAACTATCTGGTATCTTTCTATGACAGAGGAGAGGACTGAGGCACAGAGAGGTTAAGTCACTGCTTGAGGTCACACAGAATCAAGTGGTCAAGCCAGGGCCTGCGCTACAGTGGCCTGAATCTAGGGTTCAGGCTCTCCAGTGCTACGTGGTAGCCTTGGCTGCCCTGCATTTCTGGGTCTCAGGAGGGTGGTAGGAGGCCATGGTCCCAACCTGGGTGGGACCACGCAGCCATGATGGGAAAGGAACACTGGGTAGTGAGCACTCACCCCTGCCAGGGAACCCTGCCCCACCCCACCTGAGGTCAAGAAGGGAGGCCCAGAAAATGTCCAGTTCCTGAAACCAGACAGCTGGTTTTTGCTTCCTCCTTTGAGCAAAACAAACAGACCCTTTCGCCCAGGGATCCAGAAGGATTAACCCCAAAGGAGAACTACATCTGGAGGAAATCTCAACTGTAACAGAAACTTGGGCCTTTCCCCAGAATCCTGATTTTTCTTGTAGGCAGATAATAAGTTATGACAAATTATAACAACAATTCCATCAATTTGCATTTTGAAAAATATTCTTTTTTTTTTTTTAAGGAAGGAAAACAAACAAATGAAACAAGGAAATGGTGCATCAAGCAAGTCCCAGGCCCATGGGGCAAGTGCTCCGAATCCATTTTCCCACCAGGATGCCTGTGCAGGCCAGCTGGTGCTTGGCAGGGCTGGTTTCACTGTGGGATCATCTACCCGCTCCTGGCAGCTGGGGGAGGACGAGCAGGAATGCAGCGCAGCTTATCTGCCCGGAGCTCACCCAATGCCCCACCATCTCAGAAACAGGCCTCTCCTGCCATGGACAGTGAATCCCACTGAACCCAAGGATGGGCATAGACCCTGCGGCTTTAGCCCCCTCCCTGAGCTTCTGACCACTTGCAGGATCCCCGTTCTCCACTCCTTCGTCTCCTCCGTCCGTCCAGCCCCAGACGCTCAAAGCCTGTGCAGGTACCATCCCATTTAATGCCCACGACACCTCGATGACACTGGCTCTGTCACAGTGAGGAGGTGATTCCACCCATCCTCTTTTGATAGTGGTTCCTAAACTCTGCCGCTGCTCTGTTATTTTGGGAAAAGACACCCCATTCCACCCCATGCTCTTTTTTAGTCTTACCTGTTCTGTTGAGATTTTCCTTAGGTAGAAAGGAACTTTGACAACTCCAGTGATTTATTTGAAAAACTCACCGTTATCGAAGACCGTCCCTGCTGTGAACGAGAGCTCTGAGTCGTGTTCTGCTTTGCAGGCATATAAGGCTTTTGCCTTCCGGAACGGTGTGCTGGGGGAAAGCAGTTTATTTAGTATTTTTAAAAAACCCTCTGAAAGATATTTAATCTCTCTTCCTCCCCCTTCCCTGCAAGCCACCGAGCCTTCTCTCACGGGAAGAGCCTGACAAGGCAGTCAGATGGCAAAACACGAGGTGGAAAAGTTGCAAAGGTCACCAGAGCAGAAACGAGAAATATGCAGAGAACAGCCATAAGCCTGGAAAAACCACACTTCTCGTGGGCTCACCTTGTGCCAAGTTTAAACCTGACTTTTAAGAGCTGAACAGTGGGAGGGCAGGCTGGACCCCATTTCTGGAGCAGGACTAGCTGGGGGGGGCACAGTGGAGGCAGGAAAGAAACCCTAACTTGCTCTGGAGAACACTCACAGCAGACGCTGCTGAAAGTGGCCAATGCTCAGTGAGTCAAAAGGAGAAATTCTAGCAAAGCCAGGTTTCAGCTCCAGGCCCCGGGCTGACGTTGGCTCTCCCACATGTTCCTTATTTCTCATTGGGCTGGTGGGGCAGGATTCCAGAGCTGCAACTCCTGGAACCCCAGGGTAGGGCAGGGAGAAGACAAGGTGTGGGTGTGAGCAGTTACACACGTGTGCGTATGAGCATACGTGTGCACTCGTGTGGGGAGGAAGAAGGGAGAGGGGGCATGATGCAATTTTTTTGTGTCTTTCTCATCCCAGGAGTGCTGAGAGCCACGCTCACTGCGAATCAGAATCACTTTAAAAAACGCAGATGTCTGGGTTCTACCCTGACTTGCAGATATCAGTATTTTTATAAAGCTCTCCAAGTGACTCTCATGAGCAACCAGGGCTGAGAACCATCCTTCCAGAGCAGGGGTTGGCAAACTCCTTCTGTAAAGGGCCAGACAGTAAATATTTTAGGCTTCATGGGCCGTATGGTCTCTGTTGCATTTACTCAACTCTGCATTGTAGCACGAAAGCAGCCACAGGCAACATGTAAATGAAGGAGTGTGGCTGCGTTCCACCAAAACTTTACTTACAAAACACAGGGGGCAGGCTGGATTTGACCTAATGGCTGCAGATTGCTAACCCACATTCTAGAGTGCAAGTCGCAAGTACTGGTAAATCAACTTTTGCTTTGATATCCAACCAGTCCCAAATGAGCTATGGACTTCTCAAGGGTCACAAGAAAAATGACATTTAGCAGTCAAAAGTTGGCTCTTTATTTGCTGAAAGCAATCTCTCTCTCCCTCAAAGCCAGCATATTTAGGGGCTCTAGGGCAGAGTAACAAAAGAGCAAGGAGGTCCTCTGGGTTAGACAATTATTCAAGGGATATATATTATTTGCTTTCTCTTTATTTGGCTAATGGAGAGCCTCAACGACTCAGGGACGCTAAACCTTCATGGCGCATTTATTTCTAGTGGCTGAATGAGTTTTAGCTGAGGCATGGTTGGTCTCAGGTAAATCCAGAGAGGATCAGAAGAGGCAGGGCACTTTGGATCCTTATGGAACTGTTGCTCTTGGAGTCACCAAGTCCAGCTTCCCTCTGGGAAAGAGGAGCCATGGATGTTTGGAAACCTATACCAGGGCCAGAAATCTAAAACTTTTAGTCTTGGTTCCATGAAAATTGAAGGAAAGATGACTTAAAGGGTCTGTTGTACAGATAAATGGTTATCCAGAATTTGTTGCCAGGGTACAGTTTACTGCTGTTCTCTCTGGTCTTCTAGTAGCCAGGAAATGATAACTGGGTGGGAGAAAACTGGGAAAGTGGGAGAACACGAAGTGGGTTCGCTGGTAGTGAAGGGAAAAAGAGCCTTTAGGATGTAACAGCTCCAACTAGAAATCAGCTCCTCCTGTGTAATTATCATTAATGTCACAATCAAGTTCAGGACAAGGGGCACATTCTGTGATCTAACTAAACCAAGTCTGTGTGTTGGCCAGCAAGGGCCAAACAGCCAATGCGCTGCTAAAATTTTGTTTTTGTTTTTGGAGAGAGTAGGGAACAGAGAGGAGGAGTCATCTGGCTGTGAAACGTGTTAAAACAGCCAGAACTCCATATGGACAGGCAAGTGGAGCCTGTGATGACATGGAAGGTGGAAGGAGAATCCAGTAGCCACGAGCCAGGGTCATTGTCCCTTGAGGATGGGGAGAGAGCACAGGGACCAGGGACAGGGAGATAAAAGGTGAGGTGAAAATCATCTGAGGCAAGGCTCCTCTGGCTGGATTTTCACAGAGGTTACTTATTAACCTCCTCAAATAAAGGGAATGGGACAAAACAGGGACAAGCCAGGGAAATCAACTGGGGTATCTGGCAGGAAGTAAGCAGATGGAATGGCTCAAGTGCCCAAGATTATCATTCAAGAGAAGTAATTTTCCACTAATATCCGGTTTTAGGAATTTAATAATGATAACATTCAATAAAACAGTACATTAAAAATGAAAACAAAGGTCAGGAAAGAGCTTTTCTTTTTTTTCTTTTTTCTTGCTTTTCTCTCAAATTGAGAGGTGACAGACAGTCTACAAGGAGGTCTTTTCCTCCGAGACGTCCTCCTGCCCCCTTGGGATGTGCACAGGAATGGGAGGGATGATAGAGGGGTGCTTTTAAAAGGAGCTATTCCTGTTCCCCAGGACTAGGGTTGCCAAATAAGATACAAGGCATCTAGTTAAATTTGAACTTCAGATCCATGAGGAATACTATTTTAGTATGAGTATGTCCCAAATATTGCATGGGATATACTTATACTTAAAAAAATCATTTGTTGTTTACAATTCAAATGTAACTGGGTATTCTGTATTTTCATTTTATTTGCTAAATCTGGAAGCCCTACTCAGGGGAAAGTCTTCTCTTTGTAAAAGTTTGTCAGCCCGAGTCCTGTGTCCCATGCCATACTCTTTCCCTGTCAAAAGCCCTGAGTGGTTTGTGTTAGGTAGGGTTTCTACCAAAACAGATCCTGCTGGCACAGAGGTTTCGTTTGTAGGCTTTGGCTCTGATTAAAGAAAAAAAAAAATTCCCCCCCTAAGCATCTTTGGTTCTTGGGCTCCCTAGCTCCCTGTTCTCTGCAAAGCATCTCCACATTGCACACAGAGAGCCTGAGGTGCCTGTGACTCTTCTGTGACAGCGCCCTTCAGACCTCAGCAGGGCCTTCAAGGGCATGAACAAGCTTGGAACCTTCTGCTTGTTCATTGTTAATTTTCGCCTCTGAGCATGGCACAGGGCCAGGAAAAGCACTCAGAGGAGTTTCCCTCAATTGCCCTTGCAAACCCTGCAAAATGACAACCCACTCTGCACTGTACAGGGAGTTGGGCTCAGCTAGACTGGCAGGATGCAACAGCTTGATCATTTAGGCATAATTTCCAGGAGCCCCTGTGTGAATCCCAGTTATGAGTTCGGGGCTGGGAGCTTTTCTGGGGGTACAAGTGAAAGGAAAGGGAACTGCTCCTCCAGAGTCCCCTTTCTCTGCTGTGCTGTGAAAGGCATCTCCATTCCTGAGCTGGAACTAACAAGCACTAACAATGCTTTGGGGAGGGGAGACCAAGCCACTTCCAGAGGAGATGTTATATAGAAGTTCATGGGCCCATTAATTAGGTCTAATTAAGTTTTTATTTTTAAAAGCTCTGCCCAGGGAAGGAAATCTGAAGCTTCATGTTCTGGAAGTGGATTTGGGGGAATGTTTTGTTGGACCTGAATAATGGGTGTATGCCCCCACCTCTTGGCTGCATACTGCAACAGCAATCAGGGGACTTTTGCCCTCTCTGTTGGCTAGCTCCCCAGCTGTGTCCCCATCCGTGCTCAGCTTGGCACACATGGTCAGCTCAGTGATAGCCAACTGCAAGCCCTACTCTGCCTTGCCTATTTCAAAAAGGCAGCTTCCTACAGGGTTGTGGAACAGCATTATCCAAATGGTGCCATTATGATGATGGCCAGAGTGAACAGTACTGTGTAACCATGAACCCAAACACATGGGGTGAGCAGATTCTACTGCCACTGTCCACTGCCAATCTGGAAATATCAATACTCTGGGAAAGGTGTAGCTAAAGAAGTAAAACCTGGAAATATCCTGGAAGATGGGAGTGGGGAGGTGGAGATACTGGAGAGGCAATAGGGCCCCAAAGCTTAGAGATATAAAAAACGTGAATACCGTCCAAGCAGAGTACACTTCACTTTTTTAGCTGAATGATTCTACTGTCCTGAGTCCCCCAACCCATTCTGTCCAAGGGCCAATATTCTGAAGATTTTATTTCCTTTTGAACAAATTGAAGGGGCCACATTTTGGCTCTGGTTCAGGTCTCATGGGGCAATCAATGATCTAACCAGAACAACCCAAACCATATCTGGTGTCCTAGAAAGTTAACATCTCCCAAAGTGCCCAGAATATACCTAAGAAATAATTAGGAAATAACTTGAGTGTCAGAAAAAGTATAATCTGAACTTTTACCTTATTCCCAGGGCGAGGATAAAAGAACATAGTGAAAAGCTATGTTTTCCATCTTCAAGGGAAAAGCTAAACAGAAAACCTAGAGGAGCAGGCCAGGCTCTGGGGCCGGGAAACATGGAAACTTAAATTTGGGGCCACCCATGTGTTTGGAGGAAAGAATGCTGGTTGAGGGCAAGAAGTCCTGAATTCTGGATTGGATCTCATGAGTCATGTGACCATGCACAAGTCACTTCTCTGTGCCTTAGTTTTCCTTCTCTGTAATAGGGTTCAGGCCATTTCTTCTCATTCTCACATGAAGATAGAATGAAATGATAGATATGGAAGTGCCTGGAGGAGAATTAAGTTTATATACACACACACACACACACATATGTACACACACATAGCTACATATGTGTGTGTGTGTGTATATATATATATATATATATATATGTATGTATAAATAGCATGGGGTTTCTTTTTTTAAAAGTGAGACTCAGCTTTATAAATTATTTAAGCCCCTATGCTGGGCCCACCCCTTAGGAAAAAACCAGCTATGAGAAAAGATGGATGAAAAAGTACTGCCAAGGCCCAAAATACTTATGATGCTTCAACTGGGCTCTGCGTTTTGGTTGTCTGAAAGCAGAGATTAAATTCGAGAGACACACATGCTCAGGACCTACATAGCAGAGGGATTCTTTTTCCTGGATTTAAACAGCTTCTTTTCTCCAAAAAACTCAAATGTGAAGAATTAAGTGTCATTAAAGCAGGGAAAAACTATAGCTTGGCCCCTGGGGGGAGAAACTAGGTCAACCCTCAGAATGAGGTGTTGCCTGTTCCCGTGAGAGCTAAGGGTTCACGACACGTGGAGACAGATGCAGGCTGGGAGCACCGAGCATTCCTGGGACTACATGGGAGGTGAGGAGGCAGCCACGAACAATTTAAAGAGAAACTGCTTCATATCCCAAGCCTTTATTCTGTGTTATATTCATCTCCCTCCCAACTGGTCTGGGTCTCATCAAATAGGTGTCAGTACACAAGGCTGAAAGCCCAACCCCACAAATAAATGTTGCCTGATACTATCTGATAAAAATGAGGGAAGAAAAGGCCGGTACGTGTCTCAGCACTGCTCCCTTTGATATTATCTTATGCTAAAGCACAGAGAGCCCCACGATCCAGAGAGTGATCCAAACAGGAGCCCATTCAAGAGGCACTCTCTCCCCAAACTCTAGGCATCACGGATAAATTCAGTAACCAGAGGAAGGGCTCAGAAGGGTGTGGAAAATGCCATGCTGGTTCATGCAAATAGTCCCTCCCAGCTTTGGTCTCTGAGGCTGGAATCCCTGATCAGCTTTGGATAAGCAGGAACGGATTGGTCATCATCCGTGATTTTACCTGGAGTCTTCATGAACTGCTTCTTCTGGCCTGTCAAAAAGCAAGTGCAGGTTTGGATGGCAGGGAACAAAGTTGACGAGGAGGCTGAACACTGCATGAAGAGAGGACCAAGCCAATGAGAGAACAACAGCAGCAACAGAAAAGCAAACAAACCCTGCAACAGACCTGATGGGGGATGAGTCGCTGGACGTGGATGAGGTGGGCATAGGGCTGGATGGCGCCGAAAACATGGGCCAAGATGGCGAGAGGGGTGAAGTTGGGCTTGGATTCGGGGGGCTGCAAGACATAACCACCAGAAAACTCGTCAGCACATAGGGAAACCACAACGGGAGCACAGGAGGTTCAGGGGAGGCCAAATGACAGGGAGCTGGAGACTGGAGGAGCACTGAAACTGTTCTCAGTGCCAAGTCACATCTCTCCAGGCCAAACTCCGTGTCTTCCAAGTAATGCCTGCTCTGGAACTCCTCGGAGTGTTAACATGTCTCTTTGCCCTAAAGAACAACTGCTTTCTAGGTGGTAGGAGCTTCCTCAATTGTGTCCATTGTGCCTTTGGCCATGGGTGAAAAAGGCCCTGAACCCATGTCCATGGGTTCCCACACCCACATCCTATCACCGACCTCCATCTGGGGCAGGGCTAGCTCACAAGCAGCCTTCAGCTTCCACCGTGTGAGTGTTTTTAAAGTCGTGTCTCAGCAAAAATGACCATTCTTCTGGGCCACACAGGCCATTCCGCCAGAAAACAACTTCCTGTTTACTTTTTTTAACGAAATGGGCCGTGTGCCATTGGAGACCCCGAGAAGGACTGCATTAGAAAAGTGATAACGGATGGAGGACAGGGCTGGACATGCACCTCTCAGGAGAGGGCATACAGCTATGGGCAGGGCATAGTTGTCCCTCTGAGGTTTGCTTTCTAGGCTTATTCTTTCTTTTTTCATGGATTTTGGGCATTTTGACGCTCAAAGAAAAAGTCTCAGATGGAAGGCAATGAAAAAATGAGGAACTGAAAGCTTAAATTTGTCGTTTTGTTCTCTGATGGGTGGCTGATCAAAAGTTTGGAGAGGACAGGTTGAAACTACTCACTAAAATATGGTTTGTGGATCTTAACTAGTCACGCTAGCCCTTTGACTTATTTCCACAAATTACACAAATAAACATCTTAGTAACTCTGTAAAATTGCACTAAGTTCCAGATAGTGCAAACAAACACCAATGACTGAGAAAACAACCCGGAAACCACCCAGCCACCACACCACCTGCAGCCCTGAGCCCCAGCCGGTGGCTGGATTATGTGGCCCAAGCACTGTACAGAGGTGAAAATGACAGCAACCCAATTCCAGGGGAACAGACTTTCTAAACATACTGGGATTTAGCAAGAACACATAAATGTCCTACTGAATGAGACATCTTCAATTCAGATGAGAGACTCAATCAATAATGGCCTTAATTACCTACAGCTATAACATAAATTCCTACGGAAATATACAGTAAAAACCCATTGTGTGAGTTCGTCAGATAACCTTGGACTAATTGAAAGAAACATTTATTAAATGTCACTATATGCATTATATTTCTAGAATATAAATTTCATAAGCAGGGATTTTTGTTTTTTTGTTTACTGCTGTATCTCCAATGCCTAAAATAGTGCCCAGTAGGATTTCAATAAATATTGAATAAATTAATGAATCTCATTTAACCCAGCCATCTAGCCAAGAGGCACTATTATAATTCCCATTTCATAGATATGGGAACTGGGCCAATTTGAGGCTCGCTTGAAGATATCCAGGCTGTAATTGTCAGGGCCGAGGTTCAGAGCCCAATCCCCTGGCTCCAAGCCCAGGGCTGTTGCCGCCACAGTGTACCACCTCTGGGGTAGCAGGACTTGCTCTGATCCTCTAGGCCGTACCAAGCTTCTTTACAGACCCAGCCAGAGCACTAGAAACCTTAACCACTGATTTATGAGTTTCCTTTAGATGCCTACCACATTTGCAAGGGAAAACGGGAATGCAGCAACAGACAGTCCCAGCAAGACTCAACACATTGTAAATTCCAACAAAATCCCCAATTCTGCCTCCAGTCTTGTGTGTGGTAGATTCATATAGCAGATGGAATTCATATAACAGAAGAGACAGAATTCAAAGAGTATGGCTTTTTTCTCTTCTTCTCAATTATTCCAGCAATAACTCCTTATTGAACACATTGTGCGATCAAGACAGTAAGTGCAATACAACTTAGCATTTACCAAGGTCCCTGACTTGATGAGCTTACAGTGTATTTGACAAGATGGGACAGATTAAAAAACAACTGTAATATAAGACAGTAAGTAAGCTTCATCAGCTAAGGGATCAGTTACCCTATGATTAGCTTAATACCTGCTCCCACACTTGATTCTGTCTTGGGTCCCAGAAGGAAGTGCTGCCTTATTTCTACTGGGCAGTCAGTCCTCGGTTAATCCGTAACTGCAGCTGGTGAGAAGGGCCTCGCTTTCTCAGTCCCCTCCCCACAACTGCCCCCCTAGATAGTGACCCAGTGGGCAAGGCCTGGCTATTCCAACTGAAGCCCAGCCTGGGAACCCAAATTCTGACCAGGGACAATCTGGAGGTTTATGAGAGCAGCCCAGGCCCAGAGGCCTGAACTAATCTGTTCCTTTGGTCAGTGGCCAACACAGGACAATTAAAAAGTCCTTAAGACCTTTATTTTTTTTTTTTTGAGTTTTCTTTTTAGTGGCTTTTATAAGTAGGAAACACCTCCAGCTTCCTACCTCAAGTGTACCAAGAATCATGCCTTTGGCTAAAGGCATGGTTGGAAACATATTCTATGAACACAATGTGGGTTCTGAATGTTTTTTCACATCCCTGGATATCTAAGTGGTTCTTGGCCACTTAGTACATGGCTGAAATTATCTGGGGGTACGGTTGGAATGCAGGACATTCATAACGATTATAAGAAGTTACTCTTCAATCTCCATGTCCATTGCCATAGTATTAACTGTGATTTTCAAGAACTAATACAATTTCATTTGTTTGCTTGTGTCTTGGTCATAGCAATAACATTTATTTGCTATAAAATAACCATAATCTAAAACTTATTGCCACTATGTTTCAGTGTAACAGTAAAATGCATACTCCACAGTACTTCTATGATTTTTTAAACTACTGATTGGAATTATACTCTTTGTTAATTTGTACTCCAGAGGCACATCAACAAAACTCAACGTCAACAATACTACCGAACACTGTTATACACCACAATGACTGATGCCTGTAGCAACAGAATGACTGTAAACATATAAATGTTCCTCAAAGAAACAGAGAGCACATTAGGTATCAGTTTTGATGCAACTTAGAGAACACACAGGTGGAAAATAAGATGCACAGGGGTGATGATAATGGCCCAAGACTATTTGTAGAATCTTATACTCTGACCACAGAAGTGTCTGGCTATAGGTTACTTAAAATGACAACAGCACTCCTAAAAAAATCCAAGACAAAACAAACTAAAAATGGCCAGCTTTGGTATTGACTCTGAAACCTCCCATATCGAATTCTCAAACTCTCTTCCCATTAATGAGGAGAAGGATAACAAATGATTGGTGTTAGGATAGGAGAAAATAATTTTATAACTACAATCTTAGCAGATGGTCCCCGAAGGCTTCTCTACAACCTCAGAGTCCAGCTGAATGCCCTAGCACATTTTTCACCCTAAATATTCTTGGGGTCCCGCCAGGCCCCCCACATCAGGGCCCAACTATAGCAACAGCAGCTTAAACTTTAAGGAACATTTGCTGGTCTGGTTTGGGTTCAGGTGGAAGGCTTGCATCGGGTTTAGTTTGCTAGTCCACGGTGTCCTCAAAAGGAGTCACACAGCCCCAGTCAGTCCCTTTGACATTCACTGGACAGGGAAGAAATAATGGTTTGGGAAGATAAGGTTCAAAGGCCTGGCAGCATGCTGGGATGTGGCTGAGCGTGCAAGTACAGTGTGTGGCAATATCGTCAGCTTGACACCCTTCTGTGGTGACTCACTTGACTGATGGGGCATCTGGAGTACCAGCCAGGGCATGACTACCAGGCCGTGGACAGGGCTGTCCCAGCAGGCTCCCAATCTGACCATGGATGTGGGAGACCCTCTCATGGCTCCACACCATGGGAGTGAAAAACCTGAGCTGGTATAAGATAAGCAGTCGGCAGACCATTAATCAGAAAGCTGATCTTCTTTAATTCTGATATGCAAAATTACAGATGGCTATGTAGGAAACTGGAAAATATCACAAGAAAAGCAGTAAAATCACACATAATTTATACTGCTGATAATCACTGTTAACAGCTTGCCAAATTTCTTCACTTGTCTTGGGTGGGGTGGTGTTGCAGATAATACTACATACATAGTAGCGTATTTTTTTCACTTAAGTATTTTCTGATGTCATTAAGTAGCCTTTGATATATTTTAAAAATCATAAAACTCTTTTCCCACTAATGAGGCTAAAAATAACAAACAACTGACATTAGTTCAGAGAAAATAATTTTTAAAGTACAATCTTGGCAGATGACCCCCTGAAGACCTCTCTACAAACCCCAGAGTATTCTCAGACCTACAGGATATTCTACTGTATGGTAAACCCTGATTTATGTACCCCTTCTCTTATTGTGTACATTCAGATTATCCCTCTTCGGCCATAGTACTGCAACTCACATTCTTGTAGAGGATCACTGCCTGTGTCTCCAATTGTTTCCTTAGCATAAATTCCTGGAAGTCAAATTAGTGGGTCAAAGGCTGGGAGCCTTTTTTAAGGGTCCTGATACATCCTAGCAAATAGCCTTGCAGAAAGGTTTGACGGAATTGTATTCCCACCAACAGCATATGGGGGCTGCCCCTTCCCGCTCACCACGGCCCCACCAGCACAGAGAATGGGCAATTTAAAAAATCAGATGGACTTTTTTTCCCCCAGTCCACAAAGGTTACCTTGGACTCTTCTCTTTCCTAGCATTTCCATGGTAAAAACAAATACAACTTTTCTCCCGTGTTGTTTCCATCTGCAAGCAATGTTTAATTTTCTAAAGGGCATTCTGCCAAGAAGGTAGTGTGGGGAAGGAGACAGGCAGATGGATAGAGAGACAGACAACCGCAGCCTGTGGGGTGCTGAACCCCTGGCCATGTGGCGTGGCTGACCCAACAGAAACGGGGACTGGTGGGTGGTTGGCTTAGTCTAGGACTCTCAAAGACAGGGCTAGGTAGGGGGGATGAGGTACACATGGGGAGCCAAAGAGTGTCTCGCCAGCTGCGTACTGTGGAGAGGTCACAAAACTGGCATTGACATCTCTCTGCCAGGCAGTGGTCTGAGACCTACAGGCTGGGTTCCCGGTCATGGATCTCAGGCTTGACCTGAATGCTCACTCCCTCAGTCCCCTTTCCCCATCAGGCCTAGAACGGGGATGGTGCTATTAAGTTCAAGGGGGACTGCCTGTATTTTTTTCTTTCTCCCTATAATGAGAGAGGATAGAAAATTCCATGAAAACCTGTAAAGTCCCATCTTATCTAGTCCTGAATTAGTGACTTCTTCTTCCTTGGAAAATATCCCTTTATGTCTTGCGTTAAAGTGCCATAAAAAGAGAGGGAAAAATCAAACTCCAGTTGGGAAAACAGGGTCAAAAGGAGTACTAGTAAGCTGGATAGTGGTGAATCAGAGTAAATGATACAAAAACCAATTTCTACTTGTTGAAAATTTGAACATATTCTTTACGTGTCTGCTGAAGCTTTTACAACACAGAAATCCTATCTATGTCCTGAATTTTCAGTATGTGCTTCACGACTTCACAAGAGGAAAAGTCCACATGCCCCCAAGTTGCACTGCTCTGTGTTCTTTTCTGACTCTTACAAGTATGCACAGTATTTACAGATTCTTTCCCTACATCTAATATAATTTAATACACATTTTTGTTCAGATAATAACAGAGTCCTGATTCTTATTTTAATGAGACTAGCTGGTGAAATCCCCTTAAGGCCTTAGCAATTATGTGCAATTGCTTTTAAAATAGTTTTTAAATAATTTGCTTTTAAAATAGCTTGACAAGTCTACAGGGCAGTGGTTCTGTTTTTCCAGCTTTTAAAAAATTTTCTGAAGTTTAAGTTCCAAATAAGTTTCAAACTCAGATGGAGTATGTTGGAAAAGGCATATAATTCTGCGATTAAATAAAATCCAAAATCTTAGAATAGAGAATCTGTTATCCTTAAGGTTCCTCCAAGTCAATAAATGGAACCCTCTCATGCAGAATAACAAAGAAATACAAAGTAGAGGGAACAACTCTGGATTGGAAGTAGAGATGCCTGGACAGTGGTCTCAGTTCAACTGCTCACTGCAGGGGAAAAACCCTCAAGGGAAAGAAAGGACCAGCAGGGTAAATGGAACAGATGCCTCTATTGTGCTCTGCGCTGCACAATACTAATGGAGGGGAGTATTCTTTCCTCTTAATTAAACCTAAGGATAGCCCCTCAATCTTTTTCAAAATCACATTTCAGCTACATCAGAACTGGCTCTTAAAATAAAATGTATTTACTTTCTTTCAACTAAATAACCTCACAATTTATGGAGTTATTTTTAAGGAAACGCGGAAGCGTTTTGGGAGCACTTCGAAGGGTCTATAAGGTGACGTTTGCTATTTCAAAAGATTGGAATGGTTGCCGAGAAATCCCAGCATCTCCTTACTATACTGAGTGCAGTACAACTGTCATTCTCTATATAATGAAGATATTGCAAAAACAAATGTATTCACTGTAACAGAAACAGAAAAGCAATAGTGGCACTAGATTCCATCCTCTCCTATCCTGAGGCTAAACTTAGGTTTGCTCTAAAGCCACCATTCTAATGCTGGGTGTGTTTAAACTATTCTTAAAATCTACAAGCAAGAAACTGTAACTGCCTCAGGGGATTGAGAATGGGGACTGGGTACACAGGCACAGACTGGACATTCACTTTATATTTTACATTTGTTTATACTGTTTGAGTTTTTAAATCATAAGCCTATATTATTTTATAATAATAGTGGAAAGCACTCTTCTATAAATGGCGCTAGGATAACTGGATATCTATATGGAAAAAGTGACACAACCTCTACCTCATATACCTAACAAATGATTTCCTGGTGGATTACAGATCTAATTGCCAAAGGCAAACAATAAATGAGGGAATGCCTCTGAGAACTTGGGGTTGGGATTTATCCAACAGGGCATAAAAAGCACTAAGCATAAAGGAAAATACTGATATACGCAACTACATTAAAATAAGAAATTTTGGGCTTCCCTGGTGGCGCAGTGGTTGAGAGTCCGCCTGCCGATGCAGGGGACACGGGTTCGTGCCCCGGTCCGGGAGGATCCCACATGCCGTGGAGCGGCTGGGCCCGTGAGCCATGGCCGCTGAGCCTGCGCGTCCGGAGCCTGTGCTCCGCAACGGGAGAGGCCACAACAGTGAGAGGCCTGCGTACCGCAAAAAAAAAAAAAAAATAAAATAAAATAAGAAATTTTATGTACCAAAAGACAACCTTAAAAGAGAGTAAAAAGACAGCCTACAACATATAAATACATAAGGGCACATACAAGAATATACACAGAACTCCTACAGATCAGTAAGAAAAAGGTAGACAACCAAGTGGGAAATGGGCAAGAAATTTGAGCAGGGACTTAGAAGAGAAAATGCAGAAGAAGGGGGCTCACCCTTTCTGTACTGCAGAAAGCGTAGATTAAAACCACAGTGAGATGATCCTGCTCACCTACCAGAACGACTAAAATAGCTAATATCAAAATGCTGAAAATACCAAGTGTTTACAAAACATGGAACTGGAATTCTTATACTTTGCTGGAGGAGGAGTGTAAACTCCTCCACCCACTCTGGAAAACACTTCGGCATTATCTAGCGAAAATGAAGTTATCATTCTCCATGACCCCGCAGTTCATTCCCAGATGTATACCCTAAAGCAGGGGTGCCCAACCTGGGACTGCATGCTGCCTGTTAGGAACCGGGCCGCACAGCAGGGGGTGAGTGGCGGACAAGTGAGAGTGAAGCTTCATCTGCCGCTCCCCATTGCTCACATTACCACCTGAACCGTCCCCCTGCCCCCACCCCCCAGTCCATGGAAAAACTGTCTTCCATAAAACTGGTCTCTGCTGCCAAAAAGGTTGGGGACCACTGTCCTAGAGCACAGTGTGTATATATGAGAATGTGTAGAGCAATTTATCTGTAAAAACAAAAACTGGAAACAAGCTAGAAGTTGAGCAAAAGTAGAATGGAGAAATAATTTTAGTATATTAATGCAATTATGCATTCTGCTGCAATGAAAATAAATAAATGAACTACAGCTACACGAATGACTTTTAAAACTGTTGAGCAAAAGAAGCCAGACTCAAAATAATAAAGCAAAATATTACATTTTAGGGGTACACCAAGTCAATCATTATTTGCAGATTCTGCAGTCATGAATTCACCTATTTGTTAAATTTATTTGTAAGTCCAGAATCAATACTCAAGGTGCTTTCATAGTCATTTGCGGACACACACAGAGTGATGAAAAACTTAAGTCACCCTGAGTCACCCAACATGCACATTCCCAGCTGAGGTCAAGCAAAGGGATGCTCTGCCTTCTGTTCCAGCTCTGTAGTGTCCCTATGTGCAAGAAGGCTGTGACATGCCTTACAAAGAAAACATGTGCTTAGTAAGTTTTATTCAGGCATGACTTATAGCCCTGTTTGTCCTGAGTTTAATGTTAATGAATCAATAGTAATATTAAGTAAGGTGTCTTTAAATAGAAACCCATGTAAAACAAGGTTATGTACTGATGGGTTGACAAAAAAGTTGTAACCAGAGACTTGTAGGAACCTAACCCTGTATTTCCTATAGGAGCAATGGTATGATATTCACTAATTCAGTGTCTGTGGTTACTTCATGGACTGTTACTATTGCAAATAACAAGAACCTGTATCGAAGAGCTAAAAAGATAAATAAAAACAAGGAATTGATTACTGTAAACATCAGATTAGTGGTTACCCCTGTGGGGAAGGAGAGGACTGTGATAGGGGAAGAGAAAGTGACAGATGTGGGTGCTTCTGGGGTCCTGGCAAGGTTGTATTTTTGACCTGGGGGGCAGTTGCTAAACAGTAATTTGTGAAGTTGTATAATACATCTCACGTAGTTTTCTATATAATAAAAAATACGTGCAAACCTACCTTAAAACACTTAGGGACAGTAAGTATATCAGTGTATTAACAGCATTCTCTGGGTGATGAGAGTAAATGTAATCTTTATTCTTTGTGCTTTTAAAATATTTTCCATATTTTCTACAATTAATATGTTACATTTAAAACCAAAAAAATTAATACATGTTAATAGAAGAAATACTCTCCCTAATCATACAAATGGCTACTTTTATTCTCTAAAGGAAGGATGTTTTAATAGGGGCAAAATGACAATTCCGTCTTTGTTGCACCAATCTGTGGTTTAGGTTGCACGACACAGTTGGCAGTTCCCAACTGTTTTTACTGTTTTTCTTCTTTTTTAGTCAAATACAATCAACAAATATTTACTGAGTGCCTTTCATATGCAAGAACTAAATTTCCCATCCTTCTGTCCTCACTGAGGAATTATGTTGACTCCTCTAGAGCCTTTTTTATTGGTAAAGTTATTATAGTAAATCAATGGTGTTTTCCTTTCCCCCGCACATGGGGAAGTCGAGGAGGACATCTCTGATGTCACATTCTGAGTCTGCTGACAAGTTAACAACACTGGCTGAAAGTCCTTGGCCATCTGGCATCCCTTTCTATACGGTCTGCTTTCAGGGAGTATTTCCTGTTTGGACTAGGGAGAGGAAAAGGAGGGAAAAGGATTTAATAAGAATCTAAATGTCCACTGATGAAAACAAAGGAGTATCTAAAATTAGAAGTGGTGGCCCAAGATACTTGGGTGGCCTAACAGTAACCCTAGGCAAAGAGGATTCCTTGAAAAAGGAACCTAAAATATTTCACTATGTTCACTACTCTCAGCAATAGAAAAAGCACTTCTGCTAAAGGTAATATCCAGGACAATTAAATTAAACTCCTACAACACACAAAGCTTGGTCCGGATACCATGAAAGGCGTATGAGGCAAAGAGATAAGGAGACATGAACTTTGATGCTAAGGCCATTGGACTTTTCTCCCTGCAAGCAAATAGCTGGCTTCTCTCAAATTCTACTGTTTATTCTTTAGTCTAAACATGTGGAAAATTGTTTCTGATTCGATTTTAACCTCCTCAAATTTCTTCCCCACTCCATTTGTATCATCTATCCCTGGCCTTGCTCCTTTGGTGTGACCATACCCAAACCCCACTTTCTCCCTACTACCATGCATGCCCTCCACAATGGCTGGCTCAGGCTGCAGCGAAGAAATGCAATCTCACTGGGCTTCACAGTGATTTTCACCCCTTGTTCATTTGGTTCTGGGGAGCTTTATTGACTGGACTGGAAAAAACTTTAAATGATTTTCCAGCAAAGTCACCCTTTCCAGTGGAAAAAAAGAGTTTTAACATCTGTGAACAAAAACAAACTGAAGGAAAATGATTTATATATTCTCTAGTTCTTGTACTCCAAAGCCAAACACCCACTAAGAATTCAATGAAAACAGACACAGCAAAGTACCATTAATTCTAATCTCATAAAATTAAATTTTCTATTTTTTTCAGATCTGAGGTAGATCCAAATTTACTATGAACAATCTATGAGTGACTAAGCCAATTTACAATGTCAACAAGATTTTTCAATACAGATTGCTTAACCTAAAAGAACCATTCGTGGTGATGATTTCAAAATGCAAATCTGATCATGTCATGTCTTTGCATAAAATACTCATTCAATGATTCCCCATTGTCTCTAGGGTGAAGACCAAGGCCTTCCTATCTTGACTACTCTAAGAATCGCTAGCCTGGTTTCTTTACCTTTTACCACTTGAATCCATCCTACTGCACATCATCACTACATGAACCTCCTAAGCATATAGCTTAATAACTACTTGTTGAATGTTGTTCAACAAACAGCATTTTCCCACTCATAAGGTCACCAATACCTACTGCATGTAGAATAAATTGCTTGCCCTAGTAGAGTGGGATATGTAGTTACAATTTACTCGTGCCCACCAGTTTTCCACCTCCCGTTCTTCTGGTTCATTTGGAGAAGTTCTTCTAGACCCCAAGCAATACAGGGGGGTCCAGTGCCCCACCGATGTCACCGCATTGGCAGGCATGTGATCCAGGCTGGCCAGTGAGAGGACCCCCTTCCTCCTGGCCACAGTGGGTCAGTGATGGACAGGTAACTCATCACAGTTCATCCATGGGGTCTAATATATGAATGCTCTTCTTCATGGATGCAAAATCTAAATGTATTGGCTGAGGGTAACCAGAGATCCTTTTTTCCTATAACATGGCAAACATCTGTCTGCAAATGAAGTTTTGTTTTGTTTTGTTTTTTAAAAGAGGGAAGAAGAGCCAAGCAAAATAATAATTTGGGCTCCTGGATTCAATTGTGCTCGAGGTTAGATTCACCCTGAGATTTCCCAAAATTGTAAGCTTATAACTTCCACTTTTTCCCTAAGCTACTTGGGTTTCTGTCATTTGAAAGTCTTTCACAAGACGTCCTCAATGTTCTTCTTTGCAGTCATTACTTGCCTCCAAGTCAGCAAACTTTCTTAAGGGCCATTTAGTAAATATTTTAGACTGTGGAACAAGAGGCAAAAATTAAGGGTATTACATAGCTACTTACATAAACATTTAAAATGTAACAGTTTGACAATGTAAAAGCCATTCTTATTTTATGAGCTGTAAAGTAAAAATAAAAACAAACAAACAAACAAAACCAAGATGACAGGCTGGATTTGGACCATGGACCATCGTTTTCCAACCCCTCTTGTAGTCAAACTGGTTTACACGAGCCATGAGCATGCTGTAAGCCTTTCACTGCAATGTTCTTGCTGGTGATGTTTTTCTCCCCTGGAATGTCTCTTCCCTTGCCACTAACTACTACCCATCCACCACTCAAAGCCCATCTAAATGTTAACTCCCACCTGAGGCTTCTCTGATACCACAACAAAGTGAGGTCTTTCTGCCCTGAATCCTCCTGAATTCTGGTCTTGACCCTACCATGCATTGTAATTATCCTAATCCTATTGCAGCTCTTGCACACTGTGAATGCTTAGTCAGTTTCTCCGGAATTGACAATATCTAAAGGCTACACTGAAAAAACAAAAACAAAAAAAACCCCCAAGAAACAAAAGAACTCCAAAGGATTGAAGTAATTAGTAAAGGTTTATGGATCCACCAGAAGCACAGGGTAAGCCACGGAAGCCAGACACTTCTGAATCAGAATTATCTGACATCATAAAACAGAACAGCTCTCACTCCGGCGTTGCCATGACAGCTGTAGTACAGCCACTTGTTTGCTTGTCTAGGGTGGTTATGCCCAACAAGTACGACAGAAGGGGCATTTCGGACATTTTGTTCCTGGTGGGGCGGCAGACAGGCACGTTGGTCTAGGCTCTGATGGACTCCTGTGACTCAGTCTGCTCACTCGTGTGAGCAGTCAGCAGTCCCTTCTGACTATTGCATAGTGTTGCTCAAACTCAGTCATCTGGGCCTCAGCCTCCAATCTTCTAACCATTGTATGTGTTTTAATATAACAACAGATACTGTAACATACAGTATATAATATTAATATATAACATTTTAATATTTTTCTCTAAATTGATCTTAATAAAACAGAAGCATCTACGTTAGTCCATTCTAAACAATAAAACCTCATTATTATTAAAATGAAGAAGAGGGGCCTCCCTGGTGGCGCAGTGGTTGAGAGTCCGCCTGCCGATGCAGGGGACACGGGTTCGTGCCCCGGTCCGGGAAGATCCCACATGCCACGGAGCAGCTGGGCCCGTGAGCCATGGCTGCTGAGCCTGTGCGTCCGGAGCCTGTGCTCCGCAACGGAAGAGGCCACAACAGTGAGAGGCCCGCGTACCGTAAAAAAACAACAACAAGAAGAACAAAAAAAACAACTTTCAAGTACCTCAGTGCCACAAGGCTCACACTGTGGACATTTCTGTTCTCAGTTACCAATCTTTTTATTTCCTCTTGCAGAAACATAGCATCTATTTTCCCAAGATCTATTTAGTTACCCCAAAGAGTGAAATTAGTTAATAAAAAATGTGTATGTCCATTTCAGGCAAGGTGCTGAGAGTCATTTAATATTTTTCCCCTCTTAACTTTGATATCATTTGTCTATACTATCATCATCATCATGTCAACATTTATTTACTGTGTTTTGCATTCCTGGGAGAGCAGAATTTTTAAAGGTAGTTTTATTGAGGGATAATACTATGAAGTTGACTCCCTATTTTAAGTGTACAACATTGAGAGAGTTGTGTAATCATCACCCATAATCCAGTTTTATAATGCTTCTATCAGCCCCAAAAGGTCCCTCCTGCCATTTGCAGCCAAGCCCTGCTCCTGTAACCAGCCATAGGCAACAACTGATCTACTTTCTATCTCTAGAGATTTGCCTTTTCCAACATTTCACCATAATGGAGTCATACAATGTATGTGTGATCTTTTTTGTCTGGCTTATTTCACCTGCAGATGTTTATAGTGGGCCAACAGCTTTCAAAAGGCAGGAAAGCTTTGGGAGGCATTACCTTATTTAATTTTTCCAAACAACCTCAGGAATAGGTACTATTATTCTCATTTTTCAGATGACAAAACAGAAGCTCATAAAGTTTAAGGATCTTTGCTTAAAGTCAATTGTCTAATTAGTGGATGAGCTGGGATTTGAAACTAGCCCTAACTCTTAGCCACTATGCTATCTGCCTGGTGTTTAAAAAAAAAAGTCTCAAGATGAAACCAACTGAGATTTTCCTTTAAAAAAAAAAAACAACAAAAAAACCCCAAACTAACAAAAACTTTTCAACTCACAGGAGAAAGCAATATACAGTTCACGGTGCTAGGGAAAAAGCCTTTAAGGGTGCCTGGAAGGGAAGGTTCACCACAGCGGGCACTCCAGCACCTGCTCAGCACAGCGAGCCTCCACGGGGCACAGACCGCCACCCCCCTCCCACACCCCCCACCCCTCCCCCCCACCTTCCAGGCTCGCTGCTCCAGCCGCTCAGGCGAACCGGAAGCGGCCTGTTCCTCGCAGTACCCTTCATTGTATATGCTCTTGCCCTCCGTCTACTGCAGCCTTTTCACTTTATTTAGAAAGCATGCATTGGAAGACATAAAAAGTAATATATTTAAGGCTGTTTATGAGCAAATTTCCTCCAAAAGCCTCAAGCTGGTCCATTTGTGCCATCTGTTACAAGGGAAACTAGAAACCACCTGTCTGCCTGAGCTCTGCTCTTATCAAGGAAGTTGTAATTACCTCTTTGGTGAAGGATTTGAATCATTACAGTAAATCCCTTATTCAGCACATATTGTATTAGGAAGGCATTCTGACCCTAAAACCCAGGGTTTTTATCCTCTTGCCCTGCACAGATGCAATAAAACCTCAGCTCTTCAAAGCCTGGCAGAGTAAATTGTGCCTTAATCTTGTTTGTTACTCAATGATAAATATTTACTAAACAAATATTTCCTGCACACTTAACTACATGGCAGGTGCTTTGCAGGCACTGGGAACACAGCAGAAAACAGGTGGAGAGAGGCTTCTGCTCTCAAGCAGCTTATGTTCACTTACAGTGAACTTCAAGGCAGGGTATGAGCACAGGCTGGGTGGAGGAAAAATATCAAAACGTCTATTTGCATTCCTCATCTGATCCTTACAAGATCTGTATTTTATAGATGCTTTCTGATGTGTAAAAAACGATGAGTAGGATAGGTAAATACTTTATAAATAGGTATATAAAAACAACAGACATGTATTAGAGGTACCTGCCCCAAATATTTTTTTCTGATAGTATTTTGATCATTTTAGTGATTAAAATTGTTTAGGAAACACTATTCTTGTGTGTGTGTGTGTTAACAGACAAACAAGTAAACAGGACATCACTTTAGATGCTACTAAGAGCTACGAAGAAAATTTAAAAAGCAGTGTGAAGAGACTGCCAAGTGGGAAAGGGTGGGTGGGGTGATTTGGATTCCACGGATGGGGCTGCTTCTTTCAGGAGTAACATCTCAGCTGAGAGGTCCACGCAGGAGAGTGCTCAAGCCTCCTTCTCTTAAACACCAGGGCATCTTTTAACTTTAACCACTTCGGATAAAACAAAAACCAAGCCCCATTTCCTTCTAAGCACCCTCACAGTCTCTTTGCTTAATCATAGAGCCTTTTCCCGGAACACTGTGCGAACTTAATGGAAAGGGTCCCATTTTGAAGGGAAGAACTATTGAAAGAAGATCAGTAGTAAAGGCTGGCCTGGCTGTAGCAGAATTCCCAGTAGTGGCTGGTAACAGCCAAACATAGTTTTTCTGCAAGAAACTGTTTCCTGGTAAAGCTAAAAAGTCATTCCTTTGGGGGAAATAAGTGTGTGCCTTTTAAATGAAGTCTCTATGTGCCCTAAAATAAGTATGTTGCTTGCTTCTTTTCGGAAGAAAGGAATTACATAAATCCCAAACCAACCGATAAACAGCCTGCAGATGCCTCTTCCCTTGTGTGAACTGCCACATCTCCAGGTCCCTACAGAACCAAGCATGAGGTTAGACACCCTAGATATTACACCTCGGTTTTCTGGATCACTCTTTCACTACCTGAGGTATGTAACATTTCTGAAGTTCTACTCACTTTTTGTCACTATATGCATGTTAATTCGCCTAGAAGGGTATTTGTGGTAAGCCTTCTACAATGTCATCCTCCAAGGCCCACACCATGTCTCTGCCAGCTCCTCTCCTCATCATCACCCAGGCTTATAGGGACAAAATGGTACCCTGCATATACTTAACCTTTCTCTCATCCTCCCAGGAAACTATGGAAAGGAAAGGAGAATCTCCCCGAGGGAAGAATATTGCAAATCATACAATTTAGGAAAATATAAAAATGAAAGCAAATAAAATGTATTTTCCAAAATAAGAAGTTCTTGCACCATCGAGTAGTTGAATGAGTCCAGCTGGGTTGGAGCCTAAAAATCTGTATTTAAAAAATGTTCTCCTCACTGCCCACAACTCCAACCCCAGCCCTGTGGTTCTGATATGCAAGCAGAGATGGGAACCACTGATGCTTGGCTTCTACAGAGTTCCAAGTCAGCTTTGGAGATTACTGGGAAATGGGAACACACCAGGGACTTAGTAGCATGCACCTTGGTGATTATTTTCTTCCTATAAAATTTCTTATTCACATGGATCTTGTTATTATTTTTGACACAGCAAGTATGTGTAAACTTCTTCGCCAGTGTATTAATAAAGTGTCAGTGTTTATCTGTGATTTGGTCAAAAGAACTGAAGGAGTTCTGAGGAGACGGATCAGTTTAAGCTGGAGGAGTTTGGGAAAGTTTCCCTTGAGTTGGAATGTTCCCATTTTCCATTTTGGGGTTTCAGATTAAGGGGGCTGTGGTCAGCCTTACAGCTGGGAAAGGAGAGTCAGTGTCAAGGGCAAAATGAGCCCCCCGCTCTCTGCTGAAACAAGACGTGGCAACAGCATATACACAGGCTTGCTTTGAAAATAACAACTCCCACTGGTGTAGACTGCTTACAACCCTCCAGGCTCTGGGCCGAGCACTTTTGGTCTCTGCCTCGTCCCAATAACCCAAGAGGGCTGCCCTGACTTTGCAGAGGGGTAAGAGGAAGTTTGGAGAGGTTGAGTCGTTTTCTAAGAGCCAGAAAGCGGTGGTGCTGAGACTGAAGTGAGGCAGCCTGACTCCAGTACAGCCTCTTCTGGACGCCTGTGCCTGCCGCGCCCCTCCAGCCTCCCCCTGGCCCCTCACAGAGTCCTGGGCATGCATACTCCACAGGCTGGGCACACAGAAGTACCTGGAGATGGCTGATGCAAACACAGTGAGCCCACTTAAAGGGAATTTGCTTGAAGCGCCCTAGAATCTGTTAAAGCAGGTAAATCCCAGTTCCAAGATCAAATGTTACAAATAACATTACATAGAAAATAAAAGAAAAACGGTTTGGGGGCCTCTGAACACTTTCACTGGTTGTCTGTCTTCAGAGAATACCTGCCGTATTTGATAAACAGACTTCTAGATGAAAACACTATTCTTCACAATAGTGAATTAACAGTTAAGTGCAAGAGTCTGGGGTCAGACAGAGCTCCAATACTGCTTTGAATCCTGGTTCTGCCACTTATTAGCAGTGTGACCATGGGCAACTGTGCCCCTCATTTTCCTCCCCTGCTTAAAATGGGGATAATCAATAATAACTCTACCTCAGAGGATTGGTGAGAATTAAAGGGGATCATACACATAATACACTTAGCATACTGAAGCTTGGTGCGCCGTAAGCATTCACTAAATGGTAGCTATGATGATTAGGATATGCTTGACTTGTCCTGAAAAAGTGATTCTTTTATTTTAAAATGAAACGTGGACTTAAGGACGCAGTACTTGTACCATCTATAAATCCGAAGGCACTGATTCAAACAGAAGTGAAAATGAAGATGAAACTGCACCAGTACCTGCACCAAAAGGAGAGAAAAAGTAATCTGCCTCCCGTTCTAGGGCTTTCATCCCAGGATCATTTCCCCTCTTAGCATAGCCCTGTCACTTGTGTCTGCACAGCAAAGCCCCCAGTGGAAAACACACAGAGGCAAGTTCAGAGGCGCTCGGGTTGTGTTACCAGGGCAGATCAGTCCACCAGGATCAAATAACCTACGCCCAAAGCCCAGAAGTTCATGTTCAATTGGAGGTGTCAATACTGAGCTGTGGCTCATCTAGGGACCTTAATTAAGCCCCAGCCTCTTTTTCAGGGCAGGCCGACAGGAGGTGTCTGTTTTTCCATCAGCTCTCACAGAAAAGCTGGTGGTGTTACAGAAAGTGGCCTGGGAAGGTGGGCGGACAGGCATTGCCCACCGGCCTACTCTCATTCTGGGCGTGTCTAGGGAGAGGATCTGAATTCCCGGGTGCACTTGTGACAGCCGCCTGAGAAGCCCTCGTGGAGAGGGTGGGTGAAGAGATAGAGTAATAGGGTAACACTTCCTTCTTGGCGTGGGCCTTCCCCCAAGGATGATTACACACTCTTAAAAGCAGCACTGCACAGGTTTCACACAAAAGCTGCTGGAGATGGTGCTGCTCATTCTTATAATATTCTGCAAGGTGAGCAGCCAGGGTCGCCATCATTAAGTGGACAAAGTAGGCTGAGCCAGACCCTCACACATTAGGGCTCAATGAATGGCTTAGTTTCTTGGGGTGGTGGGCAGGCCACTGCAGCA
This sequence comes from Mesoplodon mirus, assembly GCF_964341445.2. Taxonomy (NCBI): domain Eukaryota; kingdom Metazoa; phylum Chordata; class Mammalia; order Artiodactyla; family Ziphiidae; genus Mesoplodon; species Mesoplodon mirus. Next base: position 64,176,361 of record NC_138980.1, read on the forward strand.
GCTTCCCTTCCTTCTTTGCCTTCTAAGCCACAGGTTTCTCAACATCTAACTTCCCCATCCCTGTCCTCATCCCTCTGCCAACAGGCTAAATACTGGTTCTTTAAATAGGAAGAAAGGCGTAGGGAAGACTCACTGAGAAACTTCCCACAGGGAATGCAAGGTTGAGTGGGAAGAGTTAAGGGCTCTAGGAGCAGGTGGAGCGAGGGCGGGAATTCTTCCGACTTCATCTCGCTCTCCTTTGAAAACCAGAGAAAATGTTACCCCAAAGGGCCTCAGTGAAGACTGCATGAATCTATATCCATAAAGGGCCGGGTGCCACATCCGGCACTAGAAAGTGCCCCCAACATAATAGCAAGCATTGATAACTTCCTGAGCTTACAGACTAGCAGAATTAAGGAAAGGGATAAATAACCTTAGGTTCTGAGCAGTTATATCTGCCTTTCCAAAGTAAAACTAACCAGGAAGAAGGATGCCAGGGCTTTGCTTAATTCACATATCCAAGGCCAGCTTACTTTCTCTCCTCCTTCTCACCCCATAGTTTTTGGTAAAAAACAAAAACAAAAACAAAAAGGGGGCAAGTCCCAATATATATATTTTTTAATATATAAATATTTATTTTTTTTAAATACAGAAAGAAAACCTATTGTTCCTGTTTCTAGCTATAAAAGCAATTTGTGCTCAATGTAGAAATCAAAGAAACAATGAAAGGCAAAATAAAACTAAATAAAACCCCCAACATTAAAAATAAAACTACCAAATGATCCAGCAATTCCACTTTGAAGAAAACGAAAACACTAACTTGAAAAGATATCTGTACCCCCATGTTTATTGCACCATTATTTATAATAGCCAAGATATGGCAACAACGTTAAGTGTCCGTCAATGAATGAATGGGTAAAGAAGTTGTGGTACATATATACAATAGAATATTATTTGGCCATAAAAGAGAAAGAAATGGTGCCATTTGTGACAACGTGGATGGAAGCTGAGGGCATTATGTTAAGTGAAATAAGTCAGACAGAGAAAGACAAATACCATATAATCTCATTTATATACAAAATCTAAAACCAAAACCAAAACCAAAAAAATCGAGTGAGCTCATAGATAAAGAGAACAGATTGGTGGTTACCAGAGGCAAAGAGGTGAGGGGTGAGGGAAATGGAGGAAGGGGGTTAAAAGGTACAAATTTCCAGCTATACAATAAATAAGTCATGGGATGTAATATACAGCATGGTAACTACAGTTAATAATACTTTTTGCATATTTGAAAATTACTAAGAGAGTAGATCTTCAAAGTTCTCAACACAAGAAAAAAAATTTTGTAACTATGTATGGTGATGGATGTTAACTAGATTTACTGTGGTGATCATTTTGTAATATATACAAATATCAAATCATTATGTTGTACACTTGAAATTAAAATAATGTTACAGATCAATTAGACCGCAATAAAACAAAAAACTAAACAAAACCAACTATCAACATTTCCGCCCACATGTACCGCATGCTGACTGTTTTAGAACCTTTACATGTATACATATGCATTCATGCGTATTTGTTTTGCCTGTTAAAATGGCACCATAGCTTACATACTCTTTTATTCTGCTTTTTTCAACGAAGTCGTTTATTATAAAAGTATTTCCATGCCAATAAAACTGATCAGCAACATAATTTTTAATGGTTGCACTGTAGTCCATGGCTGTGTGATAATTACCAAATCATCGCCATTGTTGGACACTGAAATTCTTTTTTTTGTTGTTATTATAAATAATACTGCGATGAAAGTCCATCCACCTTTGCAAATACATGTGATTATTTCCTTACGATAAATACTTACTGAGTCAACGGGTTAGCCCATCTGAAGCCATCTGACCCGTTTCCATACTATTTCCAAGAAAGGTCATGCTGTTTCAGAATCCCACCCACAGCGGGTCAATTTGGTCTCACAAATGGACCTCCCCTTCTTCGGTCTCTTGGGTATATGGATTTTGTTGCTTCTGTCAAACGAGCCCAACAAACCACTGAGACAAAAATGGGGCTGATCTAATCTAGGTTCAAATCATTCCTCCAAAATAAATGTGAGCTCTAAGAGGAGACTGCTCTGAACCACTGCAGTGTTTCAGAACAAGGGGGTGGTGAGAGAAGGGAGGGGAGGTTTGTTCTGCCTCAGCCTCTTCTCCTGAATTGAGAATTACTGGCTTCCTCCAGTCCATCAATCAGCAAGCCGTGTCTGAACACTGAACTACAGCAAGGGAATGAATGAGCTTATATATAGTAAGTACACACATGCTGAGCACAAACACGTGACCCTGGAGACACTCCGGCAGGTAAAATGTCCTTTCATAACCCTCATGGACTCCAGGGGGAATGTTCCTCATGCATTTTTTTTTAAAGGGGAGACAAAAGGTTATGTGATAAAAAATTAATCTGGGCTGAAGACTCAAATATTCATAATGAGTATTTCAGCTAGTTAAAAAGAGGCATTTCTCCAACTCCCGATGGTCAAGAAGGGACAGCTGGCATTTTGGAGTTGGCAAATTCCTCCTGAAAGATCAATGTTGTCTCTGTATTTGATAGACTGATCTGGTCTAAGGTTTATTTGTTGACATAGATAATGTAATATTCAGACCATCAGCGTGTGCACACATATGCTGTTTTACCTTAACCCCTTTGCCTCCGTGAAACTTTCAGAGTCTGAATGCTTTACCCACTTAGTGGACAGTCAGAGTTTCTGACCAGGGGCAAAGGGAACTTCAAATGATGTGGCTACCAGGGAAGAGGAAGAGACAGAACAAACAGTGTTCAAGAACTACAGGTTATCCAAAATTCTACTGAAACTAAGAAAACGGAGTCCTTCCGCAAGTGCCTTCTACCATCTCCCCCATCAGAATCTCTGCCTGCTTACAAGGACCACAGAGCGAGGCTTGTTTTGATGTCTGCGAGGAGCCGGGTCACTGCCGTGGAGCCTCAGGGCTTGCACTGGTATCTGGGGGCCCATGCTGGACACCTAGGCTCGGGTGAGGGAAGCCATTCCCCTGGTGCGCCTTTGCCCATAACCAGAGGCAGTGAGTGGTCCGGGGGAATTTTCACTGGGGGGGTGGCTGCTGCTTTCTGGGTAAAGCACGGTATGTGTAGGCAGGGAAGAGCTCAAGAAATGAGTTGCCTGGGCTTCCCTGGTGGCACAGTGGTTGAGAGTCCACCTGCCGATGCACGGGACATGGGTTCGCGCCCCGGTCCGGGAAGATACCACATGCTGCGGAGCGGCTGGGCCCGTGAGCCATGGCCGCTGAGCCTGCGCATCTGGAGCCCGTGCTCCGCAACGGGAGAGGCCACAACGGTGAGAGGCCTGCGTACCGCAAAAAAGAAATGAGTTGCCTGGAGCCAACTCATTCTGTAAGCTGCTCCCCAACAGATGACGGACTGTTGGTGTGTTTTGCAACTGCTCAGGGTGGGGGGTAAACTCCCAGTGGGTTAGTGCCAAAGCCCAGGGCCTTGTGTCCTTCCAGAATACTAGCTGAGATGAGTGAAGAGTAGTAATAGTTAATATTTACACAGGGCTCATTTCAAGGTAGATCACAGAGGGCTCTGTTCTCATTATCTCCTCAATTCCCTGCCACAAACCCAGCAGATGAGGAGCCTGGATATATGAATTTGGTGTTCTGGAAAATCACAGAAAATCTTCCAGGACGTTTTTTTTTGCTCTGGGTCTACCCCAACCCACCTCCTGCCCTCATCTCCGGAAGTACTCGGCCAAGTGTTGTGTTTACATATTTTGAGAGGTTACATTGCCACAAGAAACAGCCCAAATTCCCCTATAGGCCCTATCCAGGAAAAGAAACAGGCTCATGTGCCACTTTTAAATTGCACGGGGTATAGGAGAATAACTCTAAAACCAAACTAGTCATCCTGATGCCGATGTGTTGGGTTCAGATGGAGTCAACACAACTAGATGAGCATGCCCGTCTGGGCTCTCAGCATGTGGCAGCATGAGCTTTCCAAAGGACCTGTGTTCTAAAGGATCAGGTGCACTGTGATTAACCGAGGGCCATACCATGCAAAAATAGTTTCCTTGACATGATTTATGGAAACAACTACTTACAAAGGATTTGAATTTGAGAATGGAGTGGCTAAAGATAGAGAGACTATTTACTTAAGAACTGGCATGGCCAGGCCACCATCCAGTGAGAGCAAAAGATTTGTCTCTATTTCTAGGAAACTTCAGGACATTCTGGCCTGACACATCAGGTGACGAGTATATAAAACTCAGTTGCTATGTGGCTAATTTCTAGGCCAAGTACTTCAGGCAGGTGAGAAAGTATCTTGTACATCTTCTGTGTTAACGACAAGCTCTGGATAAAGGAATTCTTAGCTCATGAACAAACAAGTTTTATTTTTTTCAAAACGAAAATGGATTTATTTAACAAACAGTTATGAAGCATCTACTCTGAGCCAGGCCTTATCCTGGGTGCTGGTGATCCTATGATATACAAGACAGTACGATGCCTCCCTACTCTCATGGGGTTTAGAGCATCTTGAGGAGAGATGGACAAGTAAGTGAGTGAGTTATGAGGCAAGATAAGATTTCAGAGGGAAAGCGCTATAAAGAAAATAAAACAGGGAGATGGGGTAGACAGTGATGGGTGGGGGTCAGAAGGGTCAGGGCAGGCCGGGGCATATGAGGATCATGGAAGAACGTTCTAAGGCAGCAGGAACAGCTGTTGCTAAGGTCATGTGGCACAAATGAACTGGACTTGTACAAGGAACGGAGTAAGCACAGGAGCATGGCAAGCAAGGAGACAGCCATGTGAAGTGAGACCGGAGAGGTCAGGTAAGGTAATCAGCAAGGGCCAGGTCACGTAGGCCAGGATACAGAGTTGAGATTTTATTCTGTGTGCAACTAGAAGACACTGGAGAGTTCTAAACAATTTCCTGAATCTGAAGCGTTAATAAACATGTGATGTATTTATAGAATTAAAAAACAAAACAAAACCACCCGCCCCCGAAAATCTCAAAGGTGAGTACCATTTCCTAAGTGGGGAGCCCAAATTCTACTTTTTGCAAAACTGATTGCCCAGAAATCTTTTCCAATGTATTTTATCTGTCCACTTATTCCTGTAAAAAACAAATTTGTATTACTAAGTTCCAGGCACTGTGCTGGGTTGCTAAGGAGATACAATGGAGAAGACATCATTGGCCCACGGAGACTGTGAGATAAATAACCAGGCGATGACAACTTGCTGTGATAACACACTATCAGGGGATACGTGCTTCCCTAATATGCAGGGGTTCCCCTACCCAGTCTAGAAGGGAGGGTAGGGGTGAGTGGTGAGAATTAGGAAAGGCTTTCTGAAAGAAGTGATGTTGAATAACACAGCTTCCCTGGAGGTAAGAAAACACAGGGCAAGGTTGAGGAAGTGAAACAAGTTCGGTAGGGTCCAAGCGGAGGGTTTAAACAGAGTCAAGCAAGGGTGTATCACCCAAGGCCTCTCAGTTAATAAGGATTCTGGAGCTTATGGTATCAATGGTGGGGGAGGAGCATCAAGACTTTAAAGCAGGGGAGTTCAGGTTTGCACATCCCAAGGGTTACAGTATAGAGAATGAGCTGGAGAGACCAGTCAAGGGTCAAGAAGACCAGAAGGGCAAGGCTTGGGCAGGGGTGGAGGCAGCAGGGATGGAGACAAGTGGGCTGGTGTGAGAGGGGTCGAATTGACATGTCCAGATAACTGATGAGAAGTCAGTGATCAATCAAAAGGACCGTAAAGAAAGCTGGCCAGGTTTCCAGGCACCAGATGGAGAGTGGTAAAATGCATGGAAACAGGAAGCACAGGGTGAAGAAGAGGGATGGGCGCAGGGTTGTGAGAGAAAGCCTTCGTGCATGAAGTCAGCTGGCATGGGGGCTCGGCAGACAGTTGGACACACGGGTCTAAAGAACAGGCAGAAGATCCGGGATACGGACAGTCTTTGGCATGTTGCTGGCAACCAGAACCACAGAAAGTGGTGCGATCCGTTGAGGAGTTAAGAAGAAGAAATAACAACTTTTAAGAGCCTTCAGAGGAGACAAGCAGAGAGAGAACAAGAAAACCAGAGTGTGTGGTGCCACCCAAGACAAGCCAAGAGAGGGCTTTAAACAGAGGGGGCCGTTGACCATGTCCAATACTGCGAGAAAAGCAGCAAGATGGGGGCTGAGAAGGGTCCGTGAGGTGTGACAGGAAAGACACTGGTGACTTGAGCTGAGTCAGCAGGGTAGCTAGGGACAAAGCCCAGGCTGAGCGGGGAGGGTGGAGTGGGGGGAGGAAGTGGAGACAGGGGGGATGCCTATATTTATTTATTTTTTTTTTATTTTATTTTTTTTTTTCTTTTTGCGGTATGCGGGCCTCTCACTGTTGTGGCCTCTCCCGTTGCGGAGCACAGGCTCCGGACGCGCAGGCCCAGCGGCCATGGCTCACGGGCCCAGCCGCTCCGCGGCATATGGGATCCTCCCAGACCGGGGCACGAACCCGTATCCCCTGCATCGGCAGGCGGACTCTCAACCACTGCGCCACCAGGGAGGCCCCGGGATGCCTATATTTAGTCTCAAAAATAGGGATGAAACAAATTCAGCACAGAACTTTCCCCACATTAACAAATCAAATGTGGATTTTCCAAACATTGGAAATAACTCCAGATATAAAAAAAGGGAAATAAAAGGGTCATTTCAGAGGAAACTTCCTGAGGCAAGAAAAGCTGAAGAAACCCTCTCAAGATGTCTCCCTTCAAATGCCTTGTGGGGTGGCCACCCAACAGCCTGGAGCTAAGGACGCTGCATCCCTCCCGATGAGCTTTGCCCCAGGTATAGGGGAGGTGATGCCAGGGAACCAGACTTCAACTGCAGCTTACTGTCTGTTCTGAGCAGCAAGGGCAGCATGCAGGGGAGGAGAGCATCGCCAGCAGAAGAGAAAGTCATGGTCATGAAAGGCACCACAGGTGGTCATGGGCTGGTCCAAAAAGCTGACACGGTTACTGATTATACTTGGGGTCCCAAAGCTCTCTCCTCGCTGCCTCTCCTGCTTGTCTATCCAACAACTATTTTCTAAACACCACCTTGATGCCGGGAGAAGTACTGGACACCGAAGAGCAGTGAGATCCAGTCCAGTGGGGGAACCCGGTATCTACACAGAAGAATGTTCTGCAGTTAGTTAAGGGGAGCGTGGTGGGCTCAGTGGCCTGGAGTCATAGGATGGATTTCTCTGTCTGCCCTGTGCAAGCTGTGTGACCTTATGCAAGGGAAATGATCTTTCTGAGTGTCGGTTTCCCATCCGAAAAATGAGGTCATAGCAGGCTGCCTCCTGGGTGATGGTGAGTAAACGTGAAGATCTCAGCTCACACTGTCTGGCACCACGGGAGCCCTGGACAGATGGCGGCAGCTGTTGTACTAATGACAAAAATCAGCCCTGGCTATTGTGACAACTTGGAAAAGCAGTACCCCGTGCAGTCAAGGACAAGGGGGTCAGGGAAGGTTCCCCAGCGGTGCTCACAGTGGGTCTTGGGAGGGCTAGCAGACGTCAGCAAGTGCGGGTGGGGTGGGGGACACCAGGCATGGGGAAGTGCAATCTCCTGTCTTTCTACGTCTCTTGCAAAGTTGTTAACCCCACACAAGGAATACGATGCTGTTTTTTTCTGGTGCTGATTCCACAGCAAGAGCACAGGACTTGGCATCAGAAGGTCCAGGTTTGGAGGGCAGCCTCCCAGCTTAAGATTGCCACACCCACGAGAACACACCACCCAAGCCCTCTCAGCCTCAGTTCCTCTCATTCACAAAAGGTAGGCGCTAGCTGCCCTCACTCCTCCGTCAGCCAGTCCCTATTTATCGAACACCTACAAACAACACTGTCGAGTGCAGGGGACACAATCATGCACCAGGGACAGGCATGCCTATGAGGTATGGTACAGCTTAGTGCACGAGCCAGAGGAGTAAACGGGCAACTAGAATACAGTGTGCAAAGTGCTGTGATTGGCGTTAAGTGCAAACATCAAATGAAATACTCTATATGAAGTGGCTCTGAAAAGCAGGGAGCCTTATCAGTATATTCTGTAGTATTATTCTAATACTGCTAGCCAGATTCTAAATCTCCCAGGAAGTTTTCCAAACTTGCAGTCTGCTGATGGCATCTTGTTTCCAAGGCAGCTACGGGTCAATGTGTACATCAAATATGTGTATATGTCCGCTCTATATATGCTGCCAGGTTCTCTGTGGTCTGGTAATCAACTGTGACAGAGCATCTTGGCATTCGATAAGGCCTGCCCACCCTGGGTAGCATTATGGTTGGTGATATCACATACATTTCATGGATCCAAACCCTAAAGGCTTGTGATGCAGTCTGATATGCCGATCCCTTTATTCAACATGCACTTTGTGGTACATCAGCTAAGAGAGGTCCTGAGAGGCGGAGGGTACAAAGACAAACAAGATGGCTCCTGGTTCAAAGAGGATCAGTTTAGTTAAAAAGACACTGGACACTAAGGTGAAGAGGTGTTATAATTAATGCTATGCTGTATCCAACTGGAGGGATATCATCTATCACTCAAACCAGGACCGTGAAAGAGGGGGGACACTGCTAAATTTATACCCGGGCTGTAACCATAAATTGAGCTATATGGTCCCTAGATAGAATATAAGGGTCCAATTTTTCACTCAAAGTAATGGCAGATAAATGTCAGAATCAATATATATATATTTTTTGGCCACACCACCTGGCATGCGGGGTCCTAGTTCCCCAACCAGGTATCGAACCTGTGCCCCCTGCAGTGGAAGCATGGAGTCTTAACCACTGGACCACCAGGGAAGTCCCAGAACCAAAGTATATTAATACTGTAGCCTGATTCGATGTAACTCACGTTTTTGCTTTCCAGGAAACTAGTTACCTCTTTTCATGCTTCCTTGCAATATATATCTATATATATATTTTTCATATTGGACCCTAAAGGCATTTGGATTTCAAGATTATGAGCTGAAAATTGCATAAGGATGATAATCAGATACTTGAGCCTTTTTTTTTAATGGCAGAAATTTACATTATAGTATTGAAATTTAAGTTTCCATGCCATTTCTATCCTTTTGCCTGATGACTTGCCACTTACGTTTATGTTAAACCCCCATCTCAAGGTATTTCCTCCTCAGGCTCCAAAATGAACTTTCTAAGTGCTTTTTAATATTAACATGTAAAAGCGTTCTCCAAGCTACCCTAGGGCTAAGCCAAGTTAATTTCTCATTTTAGACTCGCTTTCTATATCCAGTGGTAAAAGGGCTTCTACTTTAATGCGTGTGAGCATGGAGGTGATACTCCCAGAAAGATGAACTAGAGGAAGGACTAAACATATGCTGGAGACATCCATATGTTATGGGGTTTAGAAGTCACTCTCCTGCCTAAAGGGCTCCCCTGCCAGGCCTGCAGGTAATTTCCCACGTGAAATTCACTTTCAAAGAAAAGTCCCTTTGGATTAAAGCCCACTATCTAAGAAGTGAGCTTCTGTTCATAAACATGCAACTAGACTTGGTGGCCTGATATGCTGATATCAGATTATCTGCAGTCTACAAAGCAGCAGACGTCTCACTACACAGGTGACATGACTTTCCATCTTTCTTAAGGGACAAATGCTTGGCCAATCTTTGGCTCAGAGAAGACATATATCTCATAAAGATGATTCTATCTCATTTCACATGTCATATTTCAGATGAGAAACTCAAAAAGTGAAGAGGAAAAAAAGTCAAAGTTGGTTAAAAATTCCTTATGTCAGTTCTCTCCCAAACCTAAAAAAAGAATCAGAAAGAAACACAAGCCTGTTTTTACAAAAAAACCCTCACTCTTTGGGCCTCCCTGGTGGCGCAGTGGTTGAGAGTCCGCCTGCCGATGCAGGGGATACGGGTTCGTGCCCCGGTCTGGGAGGATCCCATATGCCGCGGAGCGGCTGGGCCCGTGAGCCATGGCCGCTGAGCCTGCGCATCCGGAGCCTGTGCTCCGCAACGGGAGAGGCCACAACAGTGAGAGGCCCGCGTACCGCAAAAAAAAAAAAAAAAAAAAAAAAAAACCCTCACTCCTTCCCCCCATCAAGTATACTAGACAGTATAAAATTTCTGGACCAGGTATATATTAGGAATCTTCTACATTTTGGTATCCATAATCCTTCATAACAGGAAGTGTATAATTTTTTTCAGCCTTTTCTAATAAACACTAAAAATTTGGTTAAAAAAACAAAAGCTATTCTAAAACGTTTCTGAAACCACATACTTGCAAAAGAAAAACATCATGCCAAGCTGCGGAATGGAAGACTTCCTTTCTTCATGACAAGATGATATCAAACAGATTTTCCGTTAGTGTCACCAGAGTACCACAGTCCCTAGGCATTTTGCTTAATGTGCCCCATGAGTTGCCTTTCATGATGTTTATCAATCCCGTTGTTTATAAATTCTGCCAGCTGCAAGCACAACCCTAGATGCCTGAACTTTTCCTGGTTAAAATAATACAACCACTGAGGTCACTTGTGAAGCACTAGTAAGAGGTAGCCCTTATGTTACCTAAACAGCCATAAACAGGAGAGAGACTTTGGGGCTCCTTTTACATAGGAAAGGAAAATCTTTTTAAAGAGCTGGAGTAGCAGATGTATTCTGAGCACGTGGGTTCTCTGGCATTCTTCCTGTAGCTCCATATCAAATTTGAAATGTCGTTAAATCACAGGTTTACACTTAAGCTTGCTTATCTCTGGTAATGGACTTGGACACATATCAAAGAACTTGCCCATGGGCACTTATCAGTTCCTGACAGGCATGAGGCTTAGGAGTTCAACATAGTACTTCATTGCTCACTTGTTTAGAAACTCAGATGTAGTGTATCAGCCAGTATTTGGATAAGGGCTCCAATTACCTATGATCCTAGGTAATCCTATATTGCTCCAGGGTTGCCTGGTTATAAACTACAGCTTTAAAATACTCTTATGATGGATAATTCACAGCCATGGGCTAGAGGTCTATCTCTATATCTATAAATAAAATATATGAATACCCTTCAACTGGTTTGGAGAATGGGGAGGTTTCTCTCTTTAATTTTTACATTAATCGATGGCTTTGAATGGATATTACCTCAGTTGATAACATTTCCAAACATTATAAAAGGGTATCAGTATCAAAGGTAGACAGGGAAAAATAAGTGTCCCTTCCCACTAACCCCCCTTCAGAAGTAACCATCATTATGAGTTTCTTGTACTTCCTTCTGGAGATATTACATGAACATACAAGCTTATGTGTGTATGTATGTGTGTGGATGTGCCTGTATGGGCACCTGTGTGCGATTCCCCCTTCTTTTTTTTTTTTTTATATATTTGAGTACCTGTCTTTATTAGGAAAATTATAAGTGCATATACATCTTTTCATTGATATGACTTCAAAGTAGAAATTGTTGTTTCTCAAAAGGAGTTGTTACTTGTTAAAAAAAAAAAAGCACACTGCATATAGAAAGCTGCCTCCTTCTGGACCATTTTCACATTATGTGTGAGGGAGATGCAAGTTAAATGATACAAGATACAGTATTTATCACATTTAACACTGAACCCATCACTGCTCAGAGACTGAGAGTCCAGCAAGGTTGCAGAATAACAGCCTATGGGATTTTTCAACTTGGCAATGTCAGTGGTCTCCTTAGGGGACTTGAAGGTTTTCAGGGAACATTTCCCAGGGATGGGAAATTTCCCAGGGAATATGTATAGAGGAATCAGGACCCCATAATTCTCATCCAGCTACAAAAGGATGCACCACCTGGGAAAGGTGATGAATTCCCAGTCCCCCTTCTTTTTAAGAACAAATAGTAGCAAGTTTTTACATTGTTCTGAACACTGCTTGTTTTCCTTAACAATATATCCTGCAGACTACTCGCTCCATCAGCCCATGACGAGTTGCCCCCTTGTTCTTTTTAATGGCTACATCATATACCATTGCAGAGGTGGATCTTATTCAACTAGATCTTTACCAATGAACACGCAGGTTGTTTCCTATCTTTTGCCTTCTAATCAGACAGAATCTCTGAGCTGGAATGGGACAGAAGGGGCACTGTATAAATACTGACGTTTTGCCCTACTTACTACCCTCCTTCTTTTAAAACACACTGATATCTAAACAACATGGAGAGACTATTTGGAAGAAATGGATGTCAGCCTTCCTGCTGCTACACACAGAAATATAAACCCTCTCCTCTCTTCTAGAGCTAACGACTGGTTTCCAAAGCTGAGGAAGTTTTGGTGTTGCCCTTGAGCAGCAGCTGAATCCTGGTAAGAGGAGCTACTGGCTTTGCCAGAACCCAGTTCATCCTGTTGGGCAGACCAGCCTGGGCACCCAGGCAGCCTCCATCAAACAAAAATTCTCTGTAAGGTAAACCTCTTAGGTTAGGGAGCCTAGTGTGGAATCTAGGTCACAGTCGCCCCTCCTTTCCACATAGCATCATGCAGGACTCTCATCCTGGTGGGGCTCTAATTTAGTACTTACACAGGCCTTGGACAAAAAAAATCCCTAAACAGCAAGGTGGTGAAAAAGTCTCTGGAGCTGGACTGCCTGGACTTTGGGCAAGTTACTTAACTTTTCCAAGGCTCAGTTTACTCTCTGTAAAATGGGAAAGTAATACCTACCTCAGAGGGTAATTGCGAGGATTAAATAAAATAATGCATAGGTAAATTGCTAAGCAAAGTGCCTGAACTTCATAAGGGCTCAAGAAAATGTTAACTACTATTAATAAAACAATCCAAAGCCACTTCTTTTTTTTCTGAGAAACATTTTGACCCCGCCTTAAAAATAGATCTGTGGTGAATTTTGGCCTTGGGGTGATGCTCTGGTCTCCTGACTCCTCTCTCTCCAGGCCCCATGTTTCTTACACACCCTGCAGAATGGCTTGCCATTCCTTGAGCACACAGTATCTTTGCCTCCTTGTCTGTGTTCAAGCATTTCCAATTGCCTACAAAGTCTCCCATCTTCACACGGGTAGCTTTTACTCACTTCCCAAGACACAGCCCACAGCGTGAGGCTAAGTGTCCCTCCTCTGGATCCCACTGCGTCCTGAGCCCACCTCCCTCACAGCACTGTCAAGCCGTCTAGAAGGGACCTGGGAGCAGGTCTTTGTAGGAACTGAACCCTAAATTCCCGGCACCCAGCTCAATGTTAGCACGCCATAGCTACCTGGTAACTGCTTGCTGAATTCAAACGAACCCCATGGTGACAAGGATTCCCGTCAGCCTGCTTCATTTCCTCAATAAAACATAATCTATGCTTTCGGTATATTCTTTCAATCAACAACACAGGTATCTGCACTTCAGGTGTCTATACTCTTAAAAACCTCAATTTAGAGTCACCTGTCAAAAGCAGGGCTGAGGTGACAGAGGACAGCCTTCCTCTAAGAGAGCTCCTGCCTTCTACCTGCCATCCCCGTAACCAGGCAAGTGACCAGAAAACCACACATTTTGTTGAGATTGTTCTCCTCCCTGCAGCATGGTAAAAATGACCTTTCAATACTTCAGTTTAGCATTTTACTCTACAACTAGTCAGAACCAATAGGCGAAACAGCTGTATCTAGAGAGCCTGAGTTATTTTTTGCATAAAACTGCTAGGAAAGATGTGATCTATTGCCCTATTCAAAGTCATTAATGCAGAGACTCATACGACAAATTAATATCAGAACTTGCAACTCTTGCTGAACGGTCATGCTCTGCTTGAAGAGAAAACTGAATTACACATTCCGTCATATTTTTCCCTTCTTCCTCATAGCTGCTAGGTAGCTCAGGGACCTTTGATGGTGAATAACCCTCTTCTTCTCTGAGCCTTTGTTAAGCTGCTATTCTTTATTCTCAGTTTACTCTACTGCGTCTGTATTTTGAGAAAGAGTAATGAGCCTTATGTTTTTGTTTGGTTATCAACAATGCTTGGAGGGCAGGTGTCACCAGATACCTGGCACATGGAACACATTTGCCTGCACTGTCACCCAACTGTGCTCTAAACGCACAAACACCATACAGAACTTGTTGGCACACAAAGACTTGAAGTAAAAAACAAATGCCTGCACTTGGTAAAGGCTTACGAGTCGTGAAAAGCTGTCCTAGTTTTAGCTGGCAACAGGAACCAACTGTGTATGTAACGGTTGCTGCACAGATTTTTGAAATGGATACGATGCCCAAGCTGTAAAGCCCTCCTTTGATAAGTGTACTGAAATCACTCCAGCCCTTAGGGGCACAGTTGTACCTTCCAAGCAATAAAAGGAAGGAAAGGGAAAAAACGAAGAGGAAGTTCAATCCCCAAATCGCAAACCTAAGAGCAAACTGGAACTGCAGGCAGTATGTTCCGGGATTGTGCCGACACCAGAGATGAAGGCTGGGCTTGCAAACATCCTGCTGCCCCTTCTTCATTTTGGAGGGCAGTGTAGGTGACAAACAGATGGTCAGCTTTTGAGGGAAAGTTTTTAGTTTTGTTTTTAATGGCAGAAAACGAACAAATGAAAGGAAATCTCGTGAGTATGAAAAAACACTGCTTACCTGACATTAGAGGGTTATGGAATGCTTAAGGAGAGATTAGCACCTCTGCCAACATACTTGCAGTCTAAAGAGTTGGCTGTAGAAAGTTGGAAACTTTAGAAGGATGCGTGCTCTAAAACTGCATTCCCTTCCCCTTCTTTCCTTGTGATGGGAGAAAACGGCCACTGCCTTCCAGCTAAGGATGGGCTGTATCAGTCTTATCTCTGAGTATCTGTCAAAGCTCCAGATCTCAAGTGTGGCTCATGTCCAGGCTACAAACCAGGGGCAGGAATGAAGGACTGGTCCTCAAGACGATGGAAGACTTGTTGGCCTGGGGGCTTATACAGGCCTCTGTTCACATTCTGGTTCTGCCTCCTCCCAGCTCTGTGATCTTCGGGAAGTCACTTCATCTACCTGAAACCCAGTTTCCCCATCTGTAAAACAGGGATGTTGGTGCTGTTTGTTTACCTCGCTGGGTTGTAAGGAAGATTAGATAATGCATGTAAAATCCTGAGACTAGTGTCTGGCAACAGTAGACCGCCATTAAACATTCACCCTTTTTCCTCCCTGGAATCCCCCATTTTCATCCTTTATATTCTCTGTCCTTTGTTATAGCTTATCCCACCTCCTTCCCGTTCTCCTCTCCCTCCCTCCTTCTCTTAAACTTTGGCCTGACCTCTTTTTTCAGGCACTCATCCACTGCTACTTATTCTCCTACATACTTCTTAGCTCCCCTAACTTGCCCAGCACCTGAACTTCAGTGATATAGGGAATGGAGGGTGAGAAAGGGAGAACCAGTGATGGGGCTGCTGCAGTCTATCTCTTTTCTAGCCCAGCCTTGGAAGTCTGTCTTCATCCAATCACCTCTAATACAGCAATCAAGCATAGAGGTTAGTTGGGGGTGGGGAACACCGGAATCCGACTACCCGGGTTCAAATCCCACTTATACCCTCAGGTAAGTTAGGTAACCTTTCTGTCCTCTTTCCTCACATGTAAAATTGGGGTGATAATCCCTCATGCATTATGATGATGCTATAAATAAACACATGTCAAGTACCTGGTACACCCGTGCTTACTGAATGTTAGCTACCATCATTGTCACCACCATCATCCTATATTTTATGGAGACTTCACCTCCCCTCATAACATTTTCAACCCTTGAGAGCAAAATTTGTGCTCAGGAATACGAATCAGGCCCTGGAGGATCAAACTAAGGTGGAATTTTCCAGCAGCTCTATGTGATCCTGGCAGAAGAGTCGGCTCTTATCCACTCTCGTAGGCTTTGGACAACATCACCACAAGTTGGAGACTGGCGCATAGCTCAGTGAGTCGGCTGTTGGCTGCCCTGCCGTTTCTGGCAGGCCACCAGAAGATGCCACCACCCAGTGGCCTGAGGAGCTCCCAGAGCCGCTGAGCCCGGGGATACACTGTCCCCGTGTGTTCACGGCTCTCACAGAAGAGCAGGGGCCAGTGCTTTGAGGTTCCCTTTCCTCCGGTTAATCACATGCTAGATGCACTCCTCCGCACACTGTCATTAACACTAATGGAGGCCGGGCCCTGGCACACCAGTGTCTGCCACGCGTCCTCTAATGATCTGTAATGGGCACTGATAATGAAACCTTTTCCCAGAAATTTGTTTTTTAAGTGAATCAACTTTGTCCAGAGCTAAGTAATAAAGATGACATTTTCTTCATTTTTTCAAACCATAAACTATGCTATTCTGGAAGGAGCCAGTTAACTAGGACTAAAATAAGAAATTCTGCAACAACCATTTGGACTCAAAAAAGGGACATTTTCAGAGAACATATGAGGAGCTATTGGGAACAATAAAAAGCAGTACAGATTTGCCTCCTGGCATGTAAAGGCACCAGATCCTTCACTAAATCCATGTCAGAAAGACCTGCAGAGTAGACATTTGTGGTCTGGGCTGCCTCTCCTCTGGGCACCACCCCTCCTCCATTCTCACAGTCCATGTGCTCTGAGGGTCCATCCACCTCCTCCCACCCAGACAAGGAGGAACAGGCAACGCAGGCCCAGCCCAGCAGAGCATCACACCCTCTGGCCACAGACACTGGGTAAGGGATTAGAGAGGTGATTCAGTTTGGACCGAGAAGAATCAGGCCCAAAGGACTGCTCAAACTTTTAGGGAAGAATCAGGTGCAAAGGACTGTTCAAACTTTTAGGGAAGAATCAGGCCCAAAGGACTGTTCAAACTTTTAGGGAAGACTGTTCAAACTGTTCTTTTCTCCTGGAGCTGGAGTTTTAAGGAAGTCAGTCCAGCTGGTGGCAATCATCTTACAATCAAAAGGAAAGTGCTTACCTAAGAGAAGAGTCAACATAGAGAAAAACTGAGCTGAGAGATGGCAAGACCTGAGTGCCTGGATCCATGCATTCCTGAAGCAGATTTTCCTGTGCTTATCAATTATGTAGGTGAACCAATAAGTTGCATTTCAGCCTAAGGTAGCTGGGCTGAGTTTTCTGTTACTTGTATCAAGAATCCTGATTGGTAAATTTGCTCAAGCTGACACATACATACGGTCTTGAATATAATGACTGCCTATTCACTGAAAAGATGTCCTACTAGGGAAGTTTATACTAGTGCTCAATTTCCAGAAACATGTGAGGAGGAATAGTCAGCTCTTAGGAGAGCTCAGAAAGGCACTGGATTGCGAGAAATGCAAACACTCCAAAAGCAAAGGCCAGACAGTAACTTCTACAGTGCATGGTGCTTTGTGACAGTGTGTCAGCTAGAGTTGAACAGCGGGGATGCAGTTTCCATCATTCACTTATAATTTGAGAAAGAGAATGGATGTTACTGATCCGAATGAAAATAAATACCAGGCTCACTTTAGTAGGTTTAGCACAGTAACTGAAGGCTAAACATAGCAACTCTGTCTAAGGAGTAAAAATAAGCAGGAATTTTCTGTAAGGCTATGTGATCCCTATTTATATTCTCTCCTTATTAAGCCCACTAAGACTCTGGCCTGCCCCAATTCTCTCCGAGCTGCCTTCCCCATTCTGAGCTCAGAGCTACTCTCTTTGAGCTGTCGCCTAACTCCAAGGTAAGCAGCCCTTGCTGAAAGCTAAAGGTGTCAGAATTTGTCTGATGTGTTTGGTGCTGGACTATAACACAGACAAGAAAAATACAGCTTATTTTCAGACGTGTTTTGTTCACTTTTTACAACAGAAAACTCAAAGCAAAAAAGCAGCAGCAGAATGCTGTAGGGTCTTGTGTGACATTTAGAAATGAAAACAAGCCTTTTGTGGAAAAAAATTTGGCCTAAAAAAAATAAAGAAGAGTTCCAGATGGTGAGGTCTGTTTGACTGTGAAGCAAAAGTGGGATGAAAGCAGGGAACATCTCAGGCAAGTCAATTACACAAGATAAATCGATAGAAGATGTTCCACTGGGATCCAGCTAGCATAGAGTTCTAGAATGGGAAGACAACACTACTAGGCTTTCCCAGCTGTAGCACCTAAAGAAGTAAAGAACCATATTGATATTAAGAAACAAAACAACTGTAATATTATAGGTGAAAAGCGTATGTTCAGACAGAGTCAATTACAAGCAGCTCCCCACATATGCCTGGTATGTTCCTGCCTCTGAGCCTTTCCCTACTGTTCCCCTTGCCCAGAACAACCCTGGTCCCTTCTGTCTAAATCCAACCCATCTTTCAAGACCCAGGTTCAAGTGCCAATCTGATCACAAATGCTTCCTTGATCGTCCTAGCTCAAAGTCAGCTCTCCTGTTGGGGAATTCCAGCGGCACTTCATCCTGTAGCATCTAGACCATTTGAGTCTTGTTTTACGTAATTGTATATTTTATATATCAATAATATATATGATTATATAGAATGACTATATATTCTTTTTTTTCTTTTAACATCTTTGAAGTCACCAAGCTGTCCTTTATATCCCTAGGATTTAATTTATAAGTGGAAGTTTGTACCTTTTGACCCCATTCACCCATTTTATATATATATATGAAATAAATTAATATATATTTATATATGTTATATATTTCTGGGATCTCTCATTTTAAGGGCACTATCCCCATCTAGCTCATCTTTAACATAATGTGCTTACATATTGAGGACATTCAGTAAATACCACTGAATGACTGAGGAATACTCTGGTTGCAGAAGACTGAAACACCGTGAACTAGAGGAAGGAAAAAGGGGCACAGGAAGCCACCTCTCTATCTTTTGTTTCTCTATGCACATTGGAATGACAGCAACTGGACTTTCTCCTTGTGGGGGAACACGGCTGCTCACCATTCTAGGGGGTAAAATAGATTTTTAACCCAGTTCCAGTTAAAATAATCCCCATGAAAATATTAGGGTTAGCCTGGCTTGGTCATGTACCCTTACCCCCCATTTCCCCACACTATTACCAGAATTGTGGTGCAAAATCTCTATCAGTGAGGAACGAGATTTCCCACCAAGTAACTACCAAGAGATCAAATTTAATTATTTAAGCACCCATGTTTTTATTATAACCAGTGGACATCTTTCTAAGATATAGCACACATATTTTCTTCTTTCAAAACCAGAATATATCAAGTGGAGTTTACTTTACTGAGGAATCAGGATTATAAATGTCAACTACTGTCTTGTGCTGTCATATAGCTGTGACCCAAGGGACTGTTGGGTATGAAGGGTGACCTGCTCTTTATCCAGACCTCTGTATTATTACCATCTTTACGTATCTTTTTTCTCCTAAGTTCTCTGTACCTTGCCTCATCAGTAATTATTAATTTTTGTTCTGTGAATGAAGAGAGTGAAGTGTTATATTCCAAAATACTGGAGAATGGGAAATCTTGGAGCCAAGTTTGTTACAACTGTGTGCAAAATAAGGTATATATGTTGGACAGGGCAACCTTAGACCCTGCTCTCCCCTCTGTTCCTGCTGAAAAGTTCTGTAACCCAGCCCCTGTGGCCACAGATGACTAAACTGTAGAAGCAGCTAGCTGCCTCAGGGTCTCCGCTCCAGAGGCTGGTCACCAGCCAAGGACAGGGACCGGCAGAAAGCTGGACTCAGTCAGCCCGTCTCACTCTCAGGAAATCGGGCTGGGAATCAGAGCATTAGGTAGAAGCAGAAGATGAAATTCTGTGAAGAGTGAAGCTATGGGGTACCACCGGAGCCACAGAAATCCAAAGCTATGGATGCAGAAGCCATGAGGGGGAAAAAGATGCACACACAGAATAAATCAGGTGTGAGCATCAAGCAGAAGCAGTTGGACGCCACAAGAGCCAACACACCTGGTAGCTGAAGGGTGGTGATGTGGAGCAAAAACAGCCACCCAGCTTCGTTTTGGTCCCGGCCTTCCTCCAAGTGGCGCTACCTCCCTGTAGCCCCAGCTCTTTCCAGCTTTGCCTGGGTTCCTGACCTGTGTTTCTGCCCATCATACTCCCTTAGTCCCCTCAAGTGACCCGAGGGTATCCAATCAGGCTAGAAACCAGGTGAAGGTGTGGGCTCTTCCAGCTATTCAGAGTGCTCTGGTGCTTGCTGCCAGGTGTGCACTGGGACTGGTCTAGAGGGGGAGGGGTTGTGATACTCTGTAACTCAGATACGCTGGATCCCTTCTCACCCCGTGCCCACCAGGAAGCAAGACGCAGCACCTCAGTACAACCACCCAAAGACACTTCATGTCCTTAACTATTGTTAAAATGACAACTATGACATTCATTAGGGCAGGTAACTTTTACTGAGCACTTATTACGTGCTAAAAGCCACACTTAGTGCTTTATGTGAAATATTTCATTTAATTCTCAGAACAACCGTATGAGGTAGACACTATTATTATTCCTATCAAACAGACGAGGCTTACAGACGTCAAGTAACTTCTTCATGGCAACACAGCTCATAGGCAGTAAAGTCAGGACATGAACTCAAGCCCGTCCCAGAGCCTATGCTCTTAACACTGTGACAGCCTGAATAATGAAAACCTGACTTGTACCGAGGACTTAGTGAGATGACATGGAAGAGGGGTCACATCACACACCACTTACGAGAAACTCCTAACATTTCCTTTGAGATAGTTCTGTTCCTCCAAAGCTCCCCACCCAACTGACAATGCCCTCATCTCTCTTCTCTCGTCTCTCCCCAGCCTCCAAAACTCTCAACCTGGACGCCCTGCTCAACAAAGCCAAAGCCTGCCCTGAGGAGTCCTGACCCCACTTCCAGATTTGCAAAGACGCACACTCCAGTCTCTCAGCTACCACATGGAGCAAAGGGAGCCCCGAGGTGAAGCACGGGAATGCAGTCCGGAAAGGATCACATTCTCTCCATAGAAAAGGGAATGTCTTTAGAGGTGGTGAAACACAGGGCAACTCATCTGAGCAGAGACAACATCTTCTTTCTCTTCTTTACTACAAATCCTTTTTTTTTAAGATTTATTTATTATTTCTTTATTAGGCTGCGTCGGGTCTTAGCTGCAGCACGCGGGATCTTCGTTGAGGCATGTGGGCTCTTTGTTGCGGCACATGGACTTCTCTTTAGTTGTGGCGTGCGGTTTTTCTCTTCTCTAGTTGTGGCACACAGGCTCCAGGGCATGTGGGCTCTCTAGTGGAGGCGCACGAGCTCAGTAGTTGTGGAGTGCGGGTTTAGTTGCCCTGTGGCATGTGGGATCTTAGTTCCCCGACCGGGGATCGAACTAGCGTCCCCTGTATTGCATGGCGGATTCTTTACCACTGGACCACCAGGGAAGTCCCCTTTACTACAAATTCTTGTATTTCTCGATGAACCTGGAGTAAAGCTAAGCCTGAGGCTGCAGCAGGACACATCCAGGGTTCTGCTGGAAATCGCAATGCTCTGCTCTTTTGGGGGCCCTGCATACTGATTACATATTCATATTCTAGAGGAGGGTCTTGGGTTTCTGCTGAACATTTTGAACACAGAGACCCAATTCTTCCCAAGCAGTGCCAAGTTCAGTGGGTTACACGGTGAACTTGCTTGTACTAGGTGCACCAAAAGTGAGGAATAAGGAGGGAAGCCGGCTCGGACTGTGTTTTGCCAGGAGCATTCAGGTCACTGCTGACAGAGCTCTCGATGGCCTGATTCAGAGCAAGCTGTATTCAAAGTATCAACTCAGCTCAGGTTCTATTAAGCCTCCCTTTGTATCACCACTGGAATTGGTTACTGAACCACACCTTGAAAAGGATAAACTCCAGGAGTTGACATTTGTGGAAGTGGAAGAAAAGCCTGGAAAAATCAGCTGACTTTGCAAAGGAAAATACTGCAAGAAGAGTTTCTTTCTTTGCAATGATGAACCAGGGTGCTTGCTTGTGGACATATCACCTAATTGACTCACGCTGAAATTAAAGGCAGAATTAATAACTGGCTTGTGAGGCGGAGGGAATTTTAACGTAGAATTTCCTTTTAGACAAAGAACCAGAAAAAAGAGCCCTCACCCCTCTACAGAGATTTAGGTGTTGCATGAAACTTTACTAGCAAAACTTCTCTTGACCCACAGCAAGGCATAGTCTCTTTTTACTTATTTTTCCTGGTTACTCTGATTCAGAGTTTAAAGAACTACTAATTCTCAAGAACTTTCCTTTTCCACATAAGATCAGAAAACAATCCTTCAAAGTATGAATTAAATTTCAATTTAACAGTATATTTGGTGTAGGGCTTTACACAAGAAATTGTTACAGGTTTTTGAACAAGTATTAGTAAACTGTTAGTTTTGGGGGAAGAAGAAAAGTACAATTGTCCTAATGAGAAATCCTCTTGTTAGGTGTGGAAAAAAATTTTAAAGTGTTAACAGATTCAAATGATCAAATTCTGACTTTTCATTTCTTTCAATATTTTTTTTCTCTCTACATCATTCTTATGCTCCAAATTTTAAATTCTGAGGCATCTAAAATGTTAGATCCATAGTGGAAAAAAACAAAACAAAACAATTGGGAAGGATACCATTTTCTTTCATAAGCCCAATGCTTGAAAATAGGCAGAGTCTGAGAGGTAGAAAGTCTCCCAGGTAACAGAATAAAAAGGTTGGGTCACAAAACCAGAACTCCTCCTCCCCAGCTCTCAGTAAACTGGACCAAGGCAGACAAGGAAGTTACAAACTTAAAGCAGATCTAGAAGAGATTATTGGAAACCCTGCCTATACAACGTAAATTGCAAAGGCACTTCATTCAACCACAAATATTTTTGAATGAATGACCAGACCACTCACAACTTAAAATCTGTCTCTCATTGGCAGCAATGTTCCCCTCATGTCCATAGATCTGATTTCCCCCATGTGGACTATCAGAGATTTGAGGGGAAAGTATTGTTCAGTCTCTTTCCTAGTGCCTGGAACGGTGCCTTAAACAGAAGGTATTTATTATGTGTTTGCTGGCTGCCTAGGAAGGGACTGTCCATCAGATCTGGCTGATTCTGGAGGCTGATGTTGGTGGGGTCTCCAGGCGCAGGTAGGCTACACTGGCAAATATTCAACTGGTGGTGCCATACTCCAAGAGGACACATAAAGCAGAGTGAAGTCTCTGTCCCTGAGATTTAAGAAAGGGTAGAAGCTCGAGCAAAAGCAGTCAGTGGTGTTCCTCTGCTAATAATTATTTAAATTGCAGCCTTCACTTGGGACAGTGCTGGGTCTAACTGCTGTCTGTGATGATCACCTTGGCTCTGTCGGTCACTAACACGTGGACCTTGTCTCTACTGGATTAGTGTGTCCGGGAGTCCCATGACTCCACTTCTTAATTCTTGATCTTCTGCCAGTTTATTTTCACTGTGACAATTGCACATCATAAGTACCCCCACAGGATGACTCAGGGCATATTTCCTCTAATTCCACTTTCACACAAAGGGTCAAGAGAAGAATGGGAAAGAGGATGTGTGTGTGTGAGGGGGTGGGGGGCTGTTTCTCCCCCAGAGGAAGCAGGGAGCTACATGGCGCTCCTACTACCATGTCTGTGCTGTAAGGTACGGTGTATGGAAACTAGGGGAGGTGAGGGTGTAGGCTTCTTCCAAGACAGAGTTGAAGCCAACACACTTATTGGAAGATCAGAAATCTCTCCTGTGCTTCAGCTTCGGATTTCCCAACTTGCAAGCAGTATTCTTCAAGTCTAAATGCTGAAGTTAGTGGGCTTTAATCATCCCTCTCAGTGCTGTCTGACTTGATACGATGACAGCCTTGGCAATTTCCTTCTCCCATTCCTTCCTGGGTGCCGCTATCCTTAAATTCTAATCTGCCTATTTTACCTGTTTAAATCGTCTAAGGCTTTGAGTACAGTGGTGAACAAAATAGACTGAACAGGGCTTTCCAACTTGGTCAAAACCCAAGATGATTTCTCTCCTATGTCACTGCTTTAGTCACCAAAAAACCAAACAAAACACCTATTTTTAGTGTGTCTAATCACAAACAGTTATCGCTTCCTCTACTCTTATAATAGAAGCTTAAAAGAATGATAAAATTACTACATTGTTCCTTTTTCATTAGCAGGAAGCATGTGATCCTACTATCCAGAAAGTGGGGAATGGACAGTGACAAACACAGGTGATTTAGGCCATGTGTCTGAGGTTACCAGAGCAACTGCTAATTATTATGGAGTAACTCTAGCATACCTCCATAAAGGTCAGGAGTTAAGGTTTTTCCATTATATTTTCTGCTTTAAAATGGGGCTTTTAAAGGAAATTGGGTAGATGGCAGATGGAGAATGACAGATGAAGATCAGGTGAAAAGAACTATATATAGCTCAAGAAAATTGAACTACTTAAATTTCACAATGTTGGCTGAGAGGATGGGAGAGGAGTTCATGAGTAGCTAGCTGACTTTCTTGTTTCCTAAGTTAGGGCTTCCTAATTTAATAAGAAATCTGAAATCAGTCCAGACGTAGAGGTCTAACTGGATCCACTCTACTTAGCTCCCTGAGACAAATTTCCTCTGCTGTCCTACAAGAGTTACCATTTGCTAAACTGACCTGGAGTCCTGGACAGACCAGCTTGGAGTGGAGGAGTCACCTGGCCACTGAATGGATGATTCGAATAGCATTAATTTCATTTAAAACATACCAAAAGCATCACCTTTCTGTAGGACCCTTATTCTTCAATCAAATAGCAGGCATCTCACTCAGATCATTAGTTACTGAGGATACAACAAATGTTAAAGGTTAAAAAAGAGAATTGTTTCTCACAAAGATGTACTCCACAAATTTAAGAGAATAAATAAAAGAACGGCAATTTCAAAAATGAGTAAATCTATTTTAACTGAGTTTTCAAAACGGAAAAATCCATGCATGTGCTTGTAAAAAAAATTGCAAAACAATAAAAGGGTAGTATTGAAAAATCAGTATCCCTTCCAGCACAAGCCACTGTCTGATCTGCCTTCATTAGAGAAAGCCACACTGATTCATTCTCCTGTATCTTTCCAGAAATATTACAAACAGGTACACACATCTGTCTGTGTATATACTCCTGGATTCTTATATGTAAGTAGGATCACACAATGCACACTAACGGTTTTGAAAAGTAGCTGCATATCAAATTACCTAGGAAGTTTAAGAAACATACCAAACCTCAGATCCCACCCCAGATCAATGAACTCTGAGGCTCCAGGGAAGGGGCCTGCACATTGGAATTTCTCATTTTAGGCTCCCTGGGTGCTGCTAATGTGCAGCTTGGGCTGAGAACCACAGCTGCACACTACCCTACAACCATGCTCTTTCCCTTCACGCTCCATACCTGCACATACAGAATTCCTCTGCTGTACTGGGTAGCAGTCTACATTACGATCTATTTAGGCAGCCCTTTACTGATGGTTATCCATTCTGGCCCCACTCTTTGGCTTTTATACATGGCGCCACACTATACCTCTGTGCTGGACAGCATCCACTCTCCATCCACCCTCCTCTCTGGGAGCTAACCAGCATGGATTTCATCAACAGGGTTTCCTGTTGGGTTCACCAATGGGGAGCTCTGGCAGGAGATGAGCAGGAGGAAGGAGAGAGCCAAGGTATTTATTCCCTTGTCTCCCTTTCTGAGAGGTCACCTCCACTTGGCTTGACCCTTGGCTTGACCAAAGGTCCTTTCCAGGTGCCCACTTGATAGAACTCTCTCCCCTTCTGGGTTCTGGTAACCACTTTCTACTCATGTCCCTTTGGCCTAAGGATCGTAATTAGTTGGCAGCTACTAGCCCTGGTAGTGTTCTAAGTCTTGTGATTCTCTTGCTCCCACCTCTTTGTAAATAAATTCTCCTTGAGTTATGCTATTTTCATTGTACTGATGTTTCCTCTTAGGAGTCTAATATGTCAACCCTGGATGGGTATTTTGCCTTTATTTCTTTGTGGACAATACTGTCTTGGTTCCCTCTGAGAACATGGCTTCTTCAAAAAGGGCAACAAGCGGTAATAAGGTTACCTTAAAGCAGCTATTTTATCCCTTTTTCTGAGCATTTTTGACAACAGCCAAGGAACAGCCCCATCACCTCTTCAGTGTGTTAGGAGTACTGGAAGAAATACTGAAGCAATGGCTTAGGGAGAACCTCACCGCTTCCTTCAGAAGGAAGCTGATAGGCACTGGAAGAGAACCAGCTAGAACAAAGGCAGTGGATGACTAAGATGCAGCATTTCAGGATGATTTTTTTTCCAGAAATGACTTTTTGCCATAATGCCAGTCACATTTATATAGAGTTGCAGGCTGGAAAGCAATTCCTGAGGCTAAATTATCCCTCAGTGAGAACTCAGGATTGTAATTACGTTACAGTCTAATTAGTATAGTTCCAACTGGCTCCACCCAATGGAGAAACAATAGGGTAGATGCTTGACAAGACTCTCGAGAGTAAACACCTAAACCTGATGACTCTGAGCAAAGAGCTTGAAGCCTGACTTGTAAAAGGAGTGCTTCTACTGATTTCCGTGTATTTGATTATTTGTCATTGATTTAGTATTAGTTCTTTTATTTTAAAATTATTATCTCAATGTTTTTAATCTGGTTGCTTTGTGTCACACCAGGACCAAATAAATAAACAAAAATAAACACTGACTGTCTATCTACTGCTACAACTGAAAGGAATCAACACTAGGGGCTTGTTCACTGGTCATGGTGGGGGCAGTCTAAGAGCCAATGATGATAAGGTAATAAAAAGAATTATAGTAGCAACCAATTTTTATTGACCACTTACTATGTACTAAGCCATTTACTAAGTGTTATGCAGGGATAGTTCACCTGATCCTCACAAAAACCTTGAAGGTAGGTATTATTATTATTACCATTTCAAAGAAGAGGTTTAACTCAGAGAGGGCAAATAACTTGCCCAAGTTTACACAGGATATAGCAGAGCTAAGGTTTCACTGCCCAGGCCACATGGGTTTTTCCCTACACCGGACCCCAAGGCTCACTGATGCTTTGTACGTGATATAACCCATTATGTTATGACATAGCCCATTCCAGTCTTCAGATAGCTATTTGTGGCCATATATCTATTATGAATGAAATCACTATTCTTTTGAAGGATCTCTGCCATAATAATACCATCCATTATAAGAAATGCATTTTCCCCCTCAAAAATAGAGTATTTTAGAATAGCAGTTCCTAAACTGTGGGATCCTGTGTTAAGAGGCTGAAGAGAAGCACTGTAAAACCATCTTCTGTGGTCAAATACATTTAGGAAATGCAGCATAAGACATGCCCCTTGGGAGATTCACAACGGACATATTAAAGGCACAGAAGTCCTCTTGTCAAGAATCGGTTGAACTTTGTCCAACTCCATTCTTTCCACCTGTCTCCCATTCCTGCCTCAGTTTGGGGAATGCTGACCCAGAAGTCTCACGTCTTTTGTACATGCTGATGCTGACCCACCACTTTCAGTATCACATACCCTGAGATCTCTTCTTCTGTCAATGCAAGGGTCTTGACTTTCTCATGTTACACACATAGTACGTGCTCAATAAAAATATCTATTGGCTTGATTAATTGATGTACTCACCCTCTCTTGATTTATGACCAAAAGGCAAGCATTTGCAAAGCAGCTGGCTGGCTTCCTTGGTGAGCTGTACAAGTATAGCACTGGTGAGCTAATTGGGTTCCCCTGAGGGCCAAGGGCAGGGTGCTCTTAAGCTCCAGTACTGTTATCACTGCAGGGACAATCAAAGTGCCAGCGATGACACACCATGGTTCTCAGACTTGATCATGTGTCAGAATGACCTGCAGGGCTTGTTAAAACACAGATTGCTGGGCTCCTCCTCCAGAGTTGTTGACCCAATAAGTCTGGGTGGGGCCTGAGAACATGCATTTCTAACAAGCTCCCAGGTGACACCAATGATGTTGGTCACAGGGCCACACTCTGGCAAACACTGTGCTGAGCTAACACTCTGCCCTGAAAGAGCAGCATGCAGAGACCAAAGCAGACTACAGTACATGGTTTTCTATATTCTTAATGCAGAGAAGGCATTAAAAATAAGACCCCAAGGCTGTTTCCAACTAGAAATGTGTTCCTAGCTAAGGAAGCATCTGCTTTCCAGACTGACTAAAAAGTTTTAAAAAGCAGTACTTGAACTCTAATATGATTTTAATTTACCCAATTTAGGATCTGGATCAACCAATAAGATTCCTCCAAATTATATACACAGGGAGGGAGACAAACAATCCCAGATCTAACCCAAAGGGAGAAAAACGGCCTTTCAGAGTTCCTTCCAAGTCCACTTACAGGCATAATAGTGCTGAAAACCATGCAAAATCTTAAGCCTATTTCCTTCCCTAAAGACACTACCAAAAACTGGAGATTTAAAATGCCTAACACCTACTTACACATATAAAATGCAGCTAAATCCAGAATGAAATTCGTTCGTTCATATGTTTAATTAAACCCCAAGGCTTCAGCATCTATTTCATGTCATGGCAAATGGGGGGGAACTGTTTAAGATTATTTGGTAAGATTAATTAGTTTACAGAAGAAAATGCAGACCCTTTATATGATTTTAGCTCATAAAGGAGAGAAGAAAATAATCTGTGTGAAGGAAAACACTGTTCCATTTGTGACTTCCACTCTGCTGGAAAACGGGGATGCTGGCTGAGCACTGGAATGATGTCCAGTCCCCGCCTCCTCCCATACCCCCTCTGCTGACAGGCTGGAGAGATCCAAGCCCACGGACAGCCCTGGTGCTTGGGAAAGAAATCCTGCTGGGTCATGAAGTGTGAGGCCTGCCTCGATCGATTTTCTGTGGAAAAAAGAAGAACCGCTAATAACCAAACACATTTATCCAATAAAAATCGGATGGGTCACCAGGCAGGAATCTCCACCCTCAACCGAGGGAAGCCAGCTGGGCTCCTGACTGGCCCAGAATATCTTGGCTGGGGAATGGGAAAAGCTGACAGGAGGCCTCTCAGGAAACAAGAATGTGGGTCATGTCAGTGACGAATCTCTGAAAATGTCAAGGGAAGCTGGCCTGGTACTTGGAAGAGCTGTGGCCATGGTGGCCCCAGGAGCCTGAGACGTAAGAGGGAAGGTTCTGGGCTTGTCCAAGAGACAACCACGACCAAGCAGGCTGGAGCCACCGTGGGGGTGGTGAGGAGTAATAAGAAAAGGCAAATGACTCCTTGTGAAAATCACTATGCTTTTGAGCTATTTTTCAAGGTGGGGAATGCCACCGAATTTTCAGGCAAAACTGTCTGAAGAGACCTTTTCTGCTTGGAGGTAGGTGAGAAACAGTATCCTCAATCTAACAGGAAGGATCCTCTTCCCACAGCAAACTGACTCAACCACAGAGGAAAATGTCCTCTTTCAAATCCCTGCATCCCAAAGAATGACAAAATAAAGATCACTGGAGCAAAATCATAGCTGCCTGTTTGGGTGTAACTCTTTTGGCATAAAATAGCACTTAGATGGTAAAATTACTTTAAAAAATATGCCATTAGTTATAAGCTAATGCCTCTTACTCCTTTAGTGATTCATTTGGTCCCAATAAATAACAGCTAGGCATGCAGCTTATCAGGTACCCCATGGGATGTGGAGGTTCTCACATGTCTCAGGAACAGGCTTGCCTACCCCAGCTAGTCTAGGTCTAAGGTGGGGCAGCACCTGACTCTACAGTAGAAGTCCCCTCCTTTTCACTGATACTCAAAGACTGACCTGACAGAGAGCTCCAGGCTACCAAGATAGGAAGCCTGTGCGGAGAGATGAGCAGAACAGCCTGGGACATCTCTCTGCACCCAAAAAATACACACCAGGGTTGACGGAATAGAGGGAGAGAAAAGATGGTGTGGAACAGGGCCTCTGAGTCATTACCGGTAACTGCCATTCACAGTGCCGTACATGTAAATGATATGACAAAAGGTGATCTCATTTAACTGTCACAACACATTTTTGTGGAGGGTATGATGACCCATTTTACAGATGAAGAAACGGAGGCACAAAGTCCTAAAGTAACTTGCCTCCTTCCCCTCCAAATCTGTACCTCCTTCATTCTATGTTGGTTTTCTCCACAGAACTTCTCAACATTTGATATTTGATACTGATGTTACCTTCCTAGAATATAAAATCAATGAGAACAGAAACTCTAATCTTTCTATCACTCTATCTTCAGCACTCAGAATAACACCTGGCCCACAGTCAGTGTTCAACAATATTTGTTGAGTGAATTTTGACTGAATAAGCAAAACAGAAGTAAAATTTTAGAGATCTCTCTCCAGGCAAGCTTTCCCCAGGTTTCAGATGAGAGCCGCTGAATCAAATGCAGCAGGAGCCAACAGGGCTTCAGAGAAACAACTCTGCCTGGAAGCAGGCCTTGTTTATCCTCTGAATTCCAGGCACTGTTCTCTTGCCGCCTCTCACTGGCCACTAAAACCAGGGAGGATGGTTGACTCTGGCAGAATTTGAAGGCGTCTGGCATGCACACATCTTTTAGGTAACCAGAAATAACTTGGAAATGCATGTGTGTGTGTGTTAAGTGGAAAGGATGAGGAAAATTAGCTTTATTGATGGGGCTACTGGGCAGTGAGTTATTTTTTAGGGGTGGGGACCACTTAGGCAGAGAGAACTCCAAGGCTGGGTTCCTCCATTGCTGGAATCATCCCCTGCTCTCCTGGCCTTCTTTCAATCCTAACAAGCCCCTCCATCCCTACCCCAGCGGTTTGAAAAAAGCATTCCCCTAGTCGGTTTTAATTTGGGGGAATTACTGCAGTATCTTAAGTCCCTAGTGGGATGTTCCCTGACTTCGTTCTCAGCATTTGTTTACTTCCTCCTTAAAAATCACTATCTCCCAGAAAAGCGGTGGCAAGAGGCCATCTCTGTTGGTCACTGGGAGAGGAGAGAGTGACTTATTTCTGCAGTCCTTTGTAAGCACCCAGTGAATGACCTCTGTTCTTAGAGACAGGTCAGCCCCACTCCTTCCACCACCGGGAGCGGGCACTGGGCACGTTCAGGGGCATGTTCAGGGCCAAGGAAGAGCACCAGCCAGTCGATGTTGGTGCCAGGATTAAAACCTAGGGCTTCCTGCTTTCCATGCCTCAGCCATCAGCTATGGGTTTTGTTTTGTTTCTGAACTTCTGAGAATCTCATTTATGAGTCATTTTCTTTCAAAGAAGATTCTGAAAATGGAAAGGCTAATCTCCACATGCCACTATGCTACAGTGAGAGTCTTCCATACCTGACCCAGGCAGCCCAGTGCCATCCCAAGGAAGTTGCCCATGACTCTGACTTGTGTTAACTATTGCTGAAAAAACTGGCCTAAATTCAGTGGCTTAAAACAACCACAATGTATTATTTTTCATGAATCTGTGGGGGTAATTGGGCAGCTTTTCTGTTGGTCTTTCCTGGACTCACTCATGTGGCTGCATTAGCTGACTGGTGGCCTGGGCACTGGGCTTGGCTGGGACAGCGGGCTTCCTCTCTCTAACAGTGCTTCATCCTCAAGGAGGCTAGGCTGTACTTTTTACGTGGTGGCTGGGTTCCAAGAGGAGATGGGAGGCTGCAAGGCCTTGCGGCCTGGGCTTGGAAGTCATATAATGATCAAATCAAGTCAGAGGGTAAAGGCCGGCCTAGATTCAAGGACTCCACCTCTTAATGGGAGGGGCTGCAAAGATTCTTTGGCCGTATTTAATTTATCACAGGCCTTGGAGACAGAAAAGAGTGAAGTGGGCTCGTAAGAAGAGAGTGACTAAAGAGTATCATCTGTTACCAAGCAACATATGAATTTAGTGTGGCCAAATCTTTTAACTTTTCAGAAAAAGCTGGAAATCTAGATTTAAAAAAAATTACTAATAGACTACTTTTTAGAGCAGTTTTAGGTTTACAGAAAAATTGCTCAAAATAACTTAGAGTTTTCATATAACTCTCCCCTTTCCCTAAGTTTCCCCTATTATTAACACCTTTCATTAGTGTGGTACGTTTATTGCCACTGATGAACCAATACTGATACATTATTATTATTGCTATTATTATTAACTATTAACTAAAGTCCACAGTTTACATTAGGATTCACTCTTTCTTTTCTATGAGTTTTATGGGTTTTGACAAATTCATAATGTCTTGTATTATGCATTTAGTAATATCTACTATTAGGATATCATACAGAAGAGTATCACTGTCCTAAAAATGCTCTGTGTCCTTCCTGCCCAGTAATCTTTCTACTGATTCTATAGTTTTGCCTTTTCCAGAATGTCATATAGTTGGTATCATACCATACTGTAGTCTTTTCAGAGTGGCTTTTTTCTCTTAGCAGTATGCATTTATTGTTCATCCATGTCTTTTCATGACTTGATAGCTCATTTCTTTATATCACCAAATAATATTCCATTGTCTGGACGTGCCACAGTTTGATTATCCATTCACTTGCTGAAGAACAACTTGGTTGCTTCCAACTTTTGGCAATTATGAATAAAGCTGCTATGTACATTTGTGGGCAGGATTTCGTGGGCCTAAGCTTTCAACTCATTTGTATAAACACCTAAGAGTGTGATCACTTGATCGTTTTTTTGTTTGTTTGTTTGTTTTTGCGGTACGCAGGCCTCTCACTATTGTGGCCTCTCCCGTTGCGGAGCACAGGCTCCGGACGCGCAGGCTCAGCAGCCATGGCTCACGGGCCCAGCCGCTCCGCGGCATGTGGGATCCACCCAGACCGGGGCACGAACCCGTGTCCCCTGCATTGGCAGGCGGACTCCCAACCACTGCGCCACCAGCTCAGCTGCTCAGCTTTTAACCGGGTGGTTGTTTACTTACTGTTGAATTTTAAGAGTTCTTTATATATTTAGTATACTGGTCCTTTGTCAGATAACGTGTTTTGCAAATACTTTCTCCTAGTCTGTGGCTTGGCTTTTCATTCTCTTAATAATGTCGTTCCCAGAGCAGAAGCCTTTAGCCTAAATGAAGTCCAACTTACCAATTTTTTATTTCATGGATTATGCTTTTGGTGTTGTCCTTAAACAGTCATTGCCAAACCCAAAGACACCTAGATTTTCTCCTATGTTGTCTTCTAGAAATTTTATAGTTTTGCATTTTACATTTAGGTCTAGGGTCCATCTTGAGTTAATTTTTGTGAATGCTGTAAGGTCGTGTCTAAATTCATTATTGTGTGTGTGTGTGTGTGTGTGTGTGTGTGTGTGTGTGTGTGTGTGTGTGTGTATGTCTAGTGCTTCCAGCATGAAATCTGGACTTTTGTGTGAAGTGACCTGATCTTAATGGTTGGTTCAATCTTTTTTTGTTTGTTTGTTTGGTGGTTGTGGTGGGGGAAGAATTAAGTTCCCCCTCCCCCAACATACACGTCTGTAGACTGTTTTTCTCCATCCTGGATTATCTCTGCCTCTCTCATCCCCTTACCTGAAATGCTCTTCATCCACCCATATCATCTTACCTGGTGCCCACCTCACATTTCATCTACACCACTTTTCCCAACACTGACTGGTTTGTGTACCCAGTTAAGAGTTGTTGAACTCTAAATGCACTTATGAGCTCTAAGCCCCATTTAGCACTGCCATTTACCACCATCTTTCCTCCTCAGCCAGAGTGTAAACTCCCGGGGAGGCCAGGAGTCCTCTTTTTCTCCTTTACCCCAGGTAGCTCAGCAGAGGTCTGAGCATAAACCAGGTCAGCAATATTTGCTGATCATTTTAGATGAGCTAAACTTTGGTCTCGGCTCACCAAGTGTCCTTTGATCTTTAGGAGAGACAGCTACCTCAAGAGGTCCAGCTGAGGACCTGCCAAAGATAGGATCCCTGCAGCCTTGCCCTGGCAAGCCTGAAATGGTGGCATCTCTGATTCTGATGCCTGATTTAGCATTATGTCCACATAAACAAGAGGATCCTCATCTCCTTGGAGAATTAGAAATGATTTACAAAGGAGACAGCAAAATGTGGCCTCCAAAGTACCAAGGGATGCTGAGTCACAAACAAGTTTCTTTCATTATGATTGTTATGTGGTCAGAAGGATCATTCCAGTCATTATGAAAACAATGAAAAACAAATGAATGAAATAAAAAGAACGGACAGTTTTCTGGTGACTGGTTTCCCCACGTTGTGCCTAATTTACAGTCAAGGTAACGGTAATCCCCCACCCCTCGACTCGGTCTTGTGTTTTCATCTGCGTCATTAAGTGTCCCCATTCAAGGAGCTCTGTGCACCTCCAAGTGAACAATGATGGAAGGAATGAAAGGGTCCAGGACTGAGGCTGAGACCCAACTGGTCTCGGCTGGTTGCAACTGAGTCCAAGCACCATGGCAGAGGGTGCCTCAGAATTCACTGACTCAGGGAAGTATTGTGGCTTCCATTTGCTGGGATGACCTCTCATCCATCTGTCGGTGGTCCAATCCCAGGCCAGGCCAATCCCAGGCAGAAAAAATCTGGCAGGCACAAACTGGGCAACAACATCTCCTGGCCCTGGGTTTCAGAAATGGGTGGAGAACCAGCTGCAGAGTGTGTAGGGCTGCTGGCACGGCCCTCATCAGGTCCGTGGCAAACGCTGGTGTCAGCACTGCTTCCACCTCAAGAGCAGCCCTCCTGGAGCTCAAGACTTCTAGGTATCAGTTAGCTATTCACTCGGCTTGGAAGACAATAGTCTTGCGAGAAACACACCCACATTCCTACCTCCCATCCTCCACCAGAGGCAAACAAGTGGACTGTTCCTGGCCTCATCCTCCCTTCCTTGGGAAAGCCCCCCCAAACATACACCAGGTAGGGATGTGTCTGGTGGATGGCGTGAAGCAGGCAAAGTGGCCCCCAGTGTTTCATGTAAAACAAATCACATCTAGATAACTGAAAAAAAAAAAAAATCCCAAGCCCCCTCCTCCATGACCTGTTTAAAAGACCTAACCCCCCATTTCCACATAGCTGCCAAAGCAGCCTCTTTGGACACACCGTACTCAGTGGTGACTTGGGGGGCTCCCAGCCCCCAGCAGCTGAAAACAAAGATTAAAGACCACTAGTTCATGCCGCCGGCTAAAATCAGGGAGTGTTAAGCAACCTGGGCTAGAAATTCAACCTTGCTCATTCTGAGCAACAAATAACTTCAGCAACTGCCAGGAAAACGGCTCTAGGAGTACCCGAGAGAGCCATCCATCAAGGAAGGGAGGCTCCACAGGCAAGTCTGGCCGTGGAGAACCAGAAAGGACTCACTGCCCACAAGCTGAACAAGTTAAATTATTTTGAGCATTTGAGGCTAGTTCTTGGTAAAAAAAACCAACACATCATCTACCTGATAACAGGTAATTACATTTTTTGAATATCAAGGTAGGACTTAAAGCTGCCAACAATTAAAAAGAGACCTGATTTTCTCAATGTACAATTCCATCTTACACTGTTGCTGCATTTTCTAAGTGCCTCATATCCATTTTAGAGTCATTTTTCCTTCCAAACCTTAATATCCCTTAGTCCCTTCTAAGGCAAAAATTGTTAGACCCATTTTGCAGATCTGTAACCATGTTAGCAAGATAGAATGGCGGAGCGTGATCATGCAACCACAGCAAGGAGAGGGGCAGGAAAAGGTTCTGACATCCTGGGGCCTCACCAAGAGAAACAACTGTCCTGAAGGCAATTTGTGGCTGAACCTCAAACTATTTTCACCAGAGAAAAGCAAAGTCAACTCTGTTCTTCCTGAGTCTTATACAACTGTGGCTGGAGAGTCCAGCTGTTTTGTCATGCCCTCATATTCTTTATGCAAAGGCTCTAGTGGAGAAGATTTATGGGGTGGTCTAAAGAAGCAGGCTAAGTAATGTGGGATGTAACCACAAAAGAGAACTTTCTGGCCCAAGCAGAGTAGATCTAGTTTCCACGGAGGGTTGGACAACCAGCCTCAAAACTGCCTGTCTCAGCTGTAGGGTGCTCAACACCCAAGAATGAAGCAACAGAGGTTCTTCTCCTTTAGAGAATTTGCTCTGTGATCACGGTCATGCTAAGGTTTGAGGAGTTGAAGACTCAAAGAGCACCTGGGAGCTATTTTCTCTGGAAGTGGACACAGAGATAGCACGGAACATACTCAACACAGTCAGGGAGAAGGGAAACTGTGACAACACAAATGAGTGAAGCAGACTTAGCTACAAATCTACTGAGCTACTACAGTGCCCGGATGTTTGTAAAACTAAAAGAAATTGCTTTTCATGCCCAGCAGCCAGCACAGGCAATGAGTCATCACCAAAGCCATCTCAGCAGGATGGTAAATCAAACATCACCAAGGCCAAGAAGCAGTATGTTAAGAATAATGATTCCCCTTTGAGATGATGATGCTTAAAAAATCCAAAACAAACTTAGCCAAGCTTCCAAGTCGAGGGAGAAGGTTTAAATCAGGTTCATGGGACAATACTCAAAGTCAGATGGGGCCAGACAGCACATTCTGGGCAGAATGGCTGACCAAGGGCGCCCTGTGGCCAGCAGCCAGACGTCATACTTACAGTGAGTTGGGCCGGGTGGGTTTGAGCACATCCAGGTCTGGGTCACTGGAGTTCATGTTGGGCTGTAAGCTGCTGCTAGAATTAAGGATGCTGTTTGCGTTTGATGAGACGACAGATTCCAAACTGGAGTCGATGAGGCTGTTTCTCTGTTCCTCTGGGGGAAGGAAAAGCCACAAACTCCATATTAATATTATTCCATAGGGAGAGTCTGCTCCTACCTATACAAAAGTTTACAAATAAAGAGATTAGATGGAGCTCTCTGGTGCCAATGAAGCTACGAAAAGGACATAGGAAAGGATAAGAATTACAAGTGGGAAAGGAAGAGCCCAAGAGTAACAGGTGACTTGAAACTTTAGAGCAAAACTCCGTCCTCCGCTTGACAGGACACATCTCCCTTGACAGACAGGAAACATCTCCCCTTTCATATGACCAGTCTTTTCCTAAGAGTGGCCCCACCACTGCACCATGAATTGTGTCTTCTTTGGACTGGCAGATGGTCAGAACAGAGAGAGCCTTCAAAGCCCCCTTGAAATCAATCATATCCTCTTGGTTTGGTTACATTCACCCTTTATTCTAAAACTCCTGCCCCCAGCATGGTCTCACTTGCCTAAGCCATGTCCTACCTTTGACCCTATAGTACCATGCCATAAAATATCTACTATTTGGACATCCACTTCCTTATGGCTCTGCAGTCTAAACCCCTGACCACTCCCCAGATAGACTCTTCTGGGTTGCTTCTAGCTCCAAGTATTTGATGTGGAGCTTCCAGTTAGTTCTTTGATCAATAGATCTGTAAGGACTACAGAGTAGTCTGCATATACAAAACTGAGTCCATGTTCCAAGCCGTCACATTAGTGCTTGGAGAATATTACCAAGTCAGAAGGGAGAAAACCTGAGTTCCTACCCCTGACTGGCTGTATGGAGTCAGGGAATATTCCTTGACTCTCTGTCTCTTGGTTAATGCAGCTATAAAATGGGGAGCATGAGAAAGGCCTTACACAGCTCGGGGAGCTGTCATGAGGATCAAGTGGGATCACATGCAAGAATGCGTTTTGTAAACTTCAGAACCTTGCTCAAAGAAAAGAACTTTCTGTTTCTTCACATCTTTAAAAACTTGGAACCATGCACTGAAGAAAACACTTTGGGGATGATTTAGCCAAATGGTATGGGCACCGCTGCTGCAGCTAAACATGAGACATACAATGTCATTCTTGTTCCACATTCCTTACAGATACACCATGTTGGAATCAACTGATGTTTTGGGCAATAAGTTTCTGTATCAAGAAATGTCATGTCTGGGTTAATCCTCACTGGACCTTTCTGAAATGAGCCAGAGGTATACCATATCTCTAAGAAGAAGACTAGGCTCGCTGATATGGTAGTTTAGAGGTCAACAAGTGAACTCAGCTCTCTTAAGGCAATAAAAGGGGTGAGGTCATGATAAAAAATACTCTTCCCTTGCATTACTCATGTATGTAAAAATATGCTTATGAAATGATGTTAGAGTAATCTTCACATTAGGTACACACATACAGAAACACACAAACACACATGTATACACCAATACCACCTAGTATCTTGGCAAATTCTCAATGCCATGTTTGAAGTCCTACAGAACACTTAAAAACCCCATGAGGCTTATGGGAGATTCCTGAACTCTAATTAGATTTTGAAAAAAGTAGATTATTGATTCCTGAGGTTTAGAACTATTCATATTTCAAAAGCTTGAGTTCCAAAGAGAAACAACAAAGAAAGAGAAATCAAAAGAGTTACATTGAGCCAAGATGTAGGAGGACTAACAGGGCCTGCAAATGGGTACTTGCTACCAGGAAAAAAAACAACTCTAAATTACATAATTAGAGGATCACTGAGGGAATGGACATGCCATTTATCAGTATGAATCAGTATAAGTAAAATTTTCCTTTGCACAAAATACTCATTATCAAGACTCCTGAAAAAGCGTGAGGAGCCCAACACTACCTTCATTCCAAGGGGAGTAAAGATGACACTTCTTTGGGGCTCAGTGGAGACGTATTCTGCTTCATATGGGAGGAGAGATGAAGAAGAGTTTTATTAACTCTGGTTTGAGGCCAAGTTTGCAGGACATAATAATCTGAATTCATAGGAAATAGGAGAGTATAACTAAAGCTCATATTTCTCTGTGATTACACTTACTTGTCCATGAGAGGGTTATAATTCTATGAATTAAAAATAATGTCATACTAAAAGAATATTAGCTTTTCTAAAATATTATCAGGACTTTTTTTTTCCTGCCTTACTATGCATTAGAAAAACAGAGTATCTGAAATGAAACCTTCTTCGATTTTCATTTTTTCAATAAATATTTATTGAGCTCCTCCTGGGTACCAAACCCTGCCCCCAGACAGCAGACTCTGACACTAATTCGTTGGTATTTTAATCAGATGTATACTAGAGTATTGATTAACTTGCACATATTCACTTGTTCATATGTCTACCTTTCTCAGTAGACTATAAGCAACCTAAGATTGGGCATGTGACAGACAACACTTTGAAATCACAATTTAAAAAAACGTTATATAAAGATGCTTTGCTTTATAAAATATTTTATCAGAATCCTAATGCTCATAAAAAGATCTGATTCTAAAAAATGGACTTAGGTAAAAGTTTTAAGAACATATCTCCCGTTACAGTATTATAGACTGGGTCTCTCCATGAGCTAATGAGGAAGGCTGTAGCATGTGGAACATGATATTTGTTTGTTTCTTTTCTTTTCTTGTTTACTTTTTAAAAATTTTATATTGGGGTATAGTTGATTTACAATGTTGTGTTAGTTTCGGGTGCACAGCAAAGTGAGTCAGTTATACATATACCTATATCTATTCTTTTTCAGATTCTTTTCCCATGTAGGTTATTACAGAATATTAAGTAGAGTTCCCTGTGCTATACAGTGGGCCCCTGTCAATTATCTATTTTATGTATAGTAGTGTATATAGTATAGTATATAGTATATATAGTATATATATAGTATAGTATATATATAGTATATATATAGTATATATAGTATATATATAGTATAGTATATATATAGTATATATAGTATATAGTATAGTAGTGTATAGTAAACCCACAACAGAACGAGGATATGGGTGGATAATGAGGACTCGACTCTCCCTGGACTGGCAAAGTCAATAGAATAAAACAGATGGCTACACCCAAACTGAGCCTGAGGATTTCTGGTATTCATTTACTGGAGGACACAGAATTCTTTTTTAAAAAAATAAATTCTTTTTGAGATTATATTTTGACTTATATTTAGATATCTAGGACCTGTCACATATGGTGTAACCTACAACAAAACAACAACAAAAACAAAATATCAGGGAAAGGAGTTTTTTGTCCAAAGAGAAAATGCCAAAAAATTAATCATAATATTTCATAGTTTTGCAGACAAGATAGCCAAATATGCATCCTAAGATGCACACTCTTTACTGATCTCCCTCAATGGGCCATATGATAAGGAAATCTGGAAACCTGGCACTCTCTGACTACAAGATCACTACAGTTTTCTTTGACAGGAGACCTCACATAATGAGACTGAGAGCTTCTAAGCAGACAGATGTCTAAGCTGAAATGCTGACGATCCTTCCTGATGGTGAGCAGGAAGGTGATTATTCCAGAGAAGGAGTGGGGAGTAAAATCAATAGCAAATCAAATGTTTAGTGGTTAAGGCAAACTATACTACAACAAATTCTAAAGCATCTGCAATCAATTAAGAAATAAAGAGAAAATGATTCAGTAATGTCACTCAAAACAGGAGGACTTTTGTCAGGTGGGCAAATGAATACTTGCTCCTGACAGAAAAATAGAATGAGAACAGGCAGCCTAAAAGATTTTTTTTTTTTTTTTTAATGAACCAAATCATTCAAATACAGAGCTGGACTTCTTTGAGTCACTGATGATTCAAACCAGCTCTGGCATCTGCATCAGAAGGTATAAGAAGGACCGATGGCAATTACATTGCTGAGGAAAAAAAAATTACGAGCTAGTGGGCTGAAAAAGGAAAACAACAACCAGCTATGAGTCAAATCGACAAGATCAAATGGCCAAAACAGAAAGAATGCCCCCAATGCAAGAGTCTTCTGGAACCAGTTGAAGGCAGTGAGAATGCTTGCTTTCCTCAGGCATGTTTGTCCACAAGAATCTCTCTTCATATTAGTCACAGAAAACAAGAGCCCAGAAACAAAGAAATGATAAAATAAAAGCCCAAACAATTGTAAACATGCATGGGTAACATGTTGGATGTTTTCATGAACATGTGCTCTCCAAGGAGTGACAAACTGGATGTGGACTTGGTCCTTAAAAACGCACACTACTGAAGGGCAGGGCCACGTGTGCCCTCACAGACTACATCAAGCATCCATGACGATGACTGGTGAGTTAGTGTCAGCTCATACATTCCTGGTGCCCAGGCCATGCACAGTAGAGATTAAAGGTCCACAACAGTCATGGCATACATAATAAGCATAAATAAGGCAACACAAACCATCAGAATGT
The DNA here is from genome assembly GCF_964341445.2 of Mesoplodon mirus. Lineage (NCBI taxonomy): Eukaryota > Metazoa > Chordata > Mammalia > Artiodactyla > Ziphiidae > Mesoplodon > Mesoplodon mirus. The sequence goes on from NC_138980.1 coordinate 64,217,227, forward strand.
ATTCTGTTAGCACACAGGAGGCAGTTTTGTGTGATTGAATTTTTCAGGTGCTTCGGGCAGGGACCACTAATGTCCTTGAAACCAAAGTACTAGTTACAGTGGGCAGAGTCTGTGTTTTTTGTACAAATCAGGAGCGGAAAAACATGAGTATGCAACCAAATCACTGCAACTAAAAAAAGCAACCACAGAATAATTTTGGTGATATTGTACTTGTTCTGAGGGTTGCCATGGAAATCTGGGAGCTAAGCTCCTTCACTTTCCATATTTACCAAGTGATTCCCGCTCGCTCTGATGACAAGCGTGCCACATACAAGACGCAGGGTCTCTTGATCACAGAACTCAGAGGCGAGGCCAGGAATGCACATGCAGAGCCCAGCCAAATCCGCCTGGCTCAGCAGGCCTGAACACGTCTGGCCCACTGAATACTCAGAGCTGGAGGGTAAATAGGAAACACAGACCTTCGTCGCCACTTTGAGGGAGGTTTCTCACCACGCACAGAAGTCTGTCATCATAGAGGCTGATATCTCAGCTTTCCATGAGGTCTCAGACTAGCTGTCAGAAAGAGGGAAGGCGACTGATCTTTAACAGCAGCTCCTGACGCCTCACAGAGCCCAAAGGAGGGAACTCACTCTCCACATGATCAAACAGGAAGAAAAGGGAATCGCAAGACAGATGGAGATTCTGCAGAGACCCAGGGCGTTACACCAAAAATATTAAAAGCAAAACGTTTTGCAAAAGCAAAACGCCCAGAGGCTTTCCCGGGCTATGGTGGAGCGAGAGGTGTACTTTCTCCTGCTTGTTAAAGTTTTGCAGTGAAGCCTGTAATGTATCATCTTGACAAGACAATGATAATAGCATAGCAGCTTAATGAATTTTGCAATAAAAAATGAGTGCACAGCAATTTCTGAGTTTATCATCTCTGGGAAACACCCAAGTACACAGGAAGCTTGGAATCAGACTTTCTAAAGCAATTTTTCTCCTCTGTAGCTTTTGCTCCTGATAAGAGTGGCGTGCCAAGCCCCACTAAAATCTGAGCTGGTCTGATTTCATGCTGACCCAGCCTCAGTCCCTACGATAAAAATAATCTTAAGAAGTAGTTTGGGCAGCATATTTGAAAATAGGTTGGGCAATGTTTTAAAAAATAATCTTAAAATGTAGTCGGGGCAATGATGGACTAAACAGGGAGGTGATAAGTGAAAAATGTGGTCAATGTTGTTTGGACCCTAGATGCAGGACATGATATCACAACTTCTGGCAGGTTGTCTTCAGCAAAACCACCACTGATTTTGGTCCCCTGTGGACTGACTGACATTCTCTCCCCATGGTGCCCATAATAACCCTCTGCTTTGCAAAGGGAAAGAATGTCAATGAAAATGGAGTGCACGAGAGAATGGGGAAGTCATTGTGGCTGGCCCAGGACGGAAGGGATTCACAGGGATGAGACATGGAGGTACAGTGGGGAGCCTCTCCTGAAACAGCATTTCAAAAACCACGGCGTAGGAACGCACCTCTAATTAACGGCTGGACAGGGAACTGAATGGTCACAGTTAAGCAGACACTCTGCTACTCACAACATGGCCCTGTTTCTTCCCTGAGAACTTACTTTTCAGGAGGGACACTCTCCCTTTAGTCTATGGTTCCCCGGTATCTGAGGAAGCCCACATACAGACTGCTTACACCACTGCTCATGAGAAAGAAGAAAATGATATATTTACTTATTTTTATGCCATGACTCATTGCAAAATGGGTTTGAGATAGTAAATGAAGTGTATGGTTGGAGAGTTTTGTTTTTATCATGTAAAAATTAGGCAATACATAATAACTATGCATTCCTCTCCAACTGAAAAGTACAGAATAGCATACAAATATCCTAGATATATTCTGGTGTGTAGAAGACCAGTTGTTTTTCTATATGTAGAAACAGACACATATTTTTTCTTTTAACGAGGTGGGATTACATAATGCCTAATGCTACAATACGTGTTTCACATAGTGATAATGCCAGAGATGAGAGGCTGGAATATGCTCTTTTTTATTTAATGATCTACCTTGAACTTTTTTCCTGCCATGAGCTTTCCACGGCATCATTTTTTAAGGGCCACATCAACTATGCGGTTCTCACTCACACATGGCAACCATACATAATTAAGATAAGAACCACATTACACCTTACAGTCTGTGTGACAACAGGAATCCCTGTGGATAAACATGTCATCTGCCAAAACAAACAGGTGTGTCCAGAGCGCCCAGGATCTGCAGAGGCAACCTGAGAAAAGACACATGCTGCAGCTTTGATGGCTCCGAGAGAGGTATTATATAAAGCTCTGATGGATTCCCAGTTATTTTTCAGCAAGGAAGACACACATGTTAAGTACATGAGCTGAATTCTCAACCTCTCCCTGGGCCTGTCTGGGAGAGGGTCCAGGATGAATTAACTGAACTAAAAGAATTAATCAGAGCGATAATCCCAGCTGCCAGTTAACAAGATCCATGTAAAATAAAGCCCAAGAATCCATTCCCACCCCACCAAGGCTGTACAACTCATCCCAGGCTGCTGAAGTACTGGCACTCCAGCATCAAATGGACTCCCTCTGGGGCCAGGGAGACTTTGCATTACCCTCACATATGGGCCTCTCCTTTGGACTCTGCAGGCTCCAGAGGGGGAATATTTTCTTAGTCAAACATAAAGTAAGACTATAGCCTGATGATAATCATCGTAATCTGAGCTAACATTTATTAGGTGCTGAGTATGTTCTAGGCCCACTGTCAAGTACTTTACATGCACTGGCTCACTTAATCACGGTAATTTCCCTCCAAGGAAGCTAGTATTAGTGATTGATTTTACAGATGAACAAATGGAGGTTCAGAAATGAAAAGTAATGGACTCTAGGTCTCAGAGCTGGTAGGTGATAGAGATGGCATTGAAAAAAAGCATTGGAACTACAGAGCCTCTGCTTCCAACCACCATCAGGCTGCCCCAAACCCCAACAGAGAGTCTAAGAGACACTCCGCTAATGACAGAAGACAAGCAACCTTGACCATCCCTCCCTCCCCCAAGCCAGTGTTTCTCTAACTTTAGCTGGCATCAGCATCACCAGGCTGCTTTTAAAATTACAGAGGCCTGGGGCTTCCCTGGTGGCGCAGTGGTTGAGAGTCCGCCTGCCAATGCAGGAGACGCGGGTTCGTGCCCGGTCCGGGAAGATCCCACATGCCACGGAGCGGCTAGGCCCGTGAGCCATGGCCGCTGAGCCTGCGCGTCCGGAGCCTGTGCTCCGCAATGGGAGAGGCCACAACAGTGAGAGGCTCGTGTACCGCAAAAAAAAAAAAAATTACAGAGGCCTGAGCTCCAGGCATGACCTGATTCAGAATGTACTGGGGAGGAGACCAGGCATCTGTATCTTTCAACAAGCTCCTTACATGATTCTAATGCACACCCAAGTCTAAGAACCACACTTCCCAGAAACATAGTTTAACACCTTGGGACAGGTATACTTTGGAGATATTTTGGGTTTGGTTCCAGACCACTGCAATAAAGCAAATATTGCAACAAGGCAAGTCACATGAATTTTTGGGTTTCCCAGTGCGTATAAAAGTTCACCCTACACTGTTGTCTATTTAAAGTATGTGATAGCACTATGTCTAAAACAACAATATACACACTTTAATTACAAAAAACTTTATTGACAAAAAAAGCTAACCATCACCTGACATCGCAGTGTTGCCACAAACCTTCAATTTGAGGAAAGCGCAGTATCTGCGAAGTGCAATAAAGCAAAGTGCAATAAAAAGAGGTATGCCTGTGTTAAGTATTAAAAATTCAGGACAAAATAAGTGATAAGTGTCACCTTGCAACCTTTTGGAAGAAATCTTAAGAAGTACAAGACCTGGGTGCTTGGTTCCCTCTAATCCTCTGGCTCTACCTTCTGCAGTTGCCTGGAAGAAGTATAGCTTTCACCTAGACATACCAGTCCAATCTCTGCTGCATGATGTATTTGCGTGTTAACTTGGAGATTAAACAATAATCTCCTTTGCTACCATTCATCTGGCAGCACAGTTGAAAAACCTCCTTCCATCTGTTCTAAAGTGATCACAAACGAGATGACTGCCTTGGCCCAGCATATTAAGTGACTGTTGAATGCACACTGCTCGCCGCAGAGCTGGGGTGACGTGGTGGTGGGGGTCGTCGTGTGGCTGCTGCTTGCCACCACACGTATTGAGGAACCCATTCAATATGGTTTAGCTGCCTCTGTGGCAACGCTGGACTCTGGGACAGATGGTTTTTATTGCTTCCTTAACTCAGTCTAGCAAGGTTTTCACTTCAGCAGCTCAAGAACTGACAACATGGCATGGGGAAGGGGCATGACTTGGGTACAAATCCCTTCTCTGCCGTTCGCTAGCTGTGTGACTGCTTAACCCTTCGAGCCCTGGTTTACTTGTTTGTAAAATGTGGATGATGAGAACCTACCTCATGGGGTGATTACCAATTATAAGGATGAGATGAGATAACACTGGGAAAAGGAAAAAGCCACCTGGAGACGACTCCACTACCACTCTCAGATTAAAGTGGACGAGTCGTACAGAGGTGCCTGGGCACACAACTGGTCCACCCACACAGAATGAAAAACTCCTTCTGGAAAATAAAACACATATCAGTGAGCATCAACTAACATGCCAGATACTTCCATGACAATCTGAGGCCAGAGTGTTGGCACAGATTCACTTCTAAGAGATAAGAATGGGCTCCAACTTCTGCACAGGGCAGGGGCACTGCAGCGAGGTGAAGGGCAAACGTGTGCTGGTGGGAAGCACCCAAGAGAACTACTCTGGGAGTTCTGGGCTCATCAAGCATGTCAACTAGGGGCTGAAGAGAGGGCTGACCCATGGATCACAGAACAAATATTAAACTGCAAGTATGCCAATGAGGAAAAACATAAGTGAACTCAAAAGAGAGTAGGTACAGAGACATAATAGGAAATGAGGTTCTGACAGTATCATATGAAGTCTGAAGGTAGAAGAGAGGTACATGGAGATATTGTGTAGGTGTACGTGTTTGTGTGTGTGTGTGTGTGTTCTCATAGGTGCGATCCCTGTAACAATGTATCTACTCTGTGGCAAAAATCTGAAGAAAGGTAAGGTCATGTGAAACCTGGAGAGGGGTCACAACGAACTCAGAGTGCACAACGTGAAATCGACAGATGAATGGCGAGTGTTCACAGTGATATAAACAGCTAACGGACAACATCTGAACCCAGTTCCAGTTGAGCAGACAAAGGAATCTTGAGTTTGTGTGTTTAGGTTAAGAAGGAGGATCTGAGCCCGTCAGAAATTTAGAGCAAGCTCTGTGGACTCCAAACTGTAGTACGTATTCCACAGGTGGACACACAACAATTCTAAGGTCAAATGTGGATGAACATTTTTTAGTTGAACAGTTTCATATTTATTTTCATGTATATTAGAGAGTAATACAGTAAGATAATAAAATTCACGTTGTAGAAATTTTACTGAGTAGGACGAGGCCGTGTAAAGAAGTGAGCTGCTTTCAAATTGATTTATATAAATATATTAAACAAACAACAGTGCAAAAGTTATGTGGTTGTAGCCCAAAGAGTGAATGAAGGCCTATGTAAATGATTCAAGTTTGGGAAGTACAGAGCTAGGTATGGAAAGAGGCCTTAATCTGAAAAACATCACTGTATGGAAATACAGCATTTTTTTTCCCCCACAAATTACCTGCAGAGTCTTCCCCAGCATTTTAACTCCAAAGAGTAAACTCAGTGAAGTGCTTTGATAGTCATCTATTTTTGTCCATAGACCAGACAAAGGGGAGGGTTCGTGTGTGAAAACAGTACACTGTGACCTGCTCATCTAACAGTGGTGAGTGGCTGCACTGCAACCTAGGAGGGGCGAGAGCTGGCAGAACCTTCCAGCTCCTGCTCCTATGGTGCCTTTCCAGGCCAGCCTGGACATTACTCTAATTTCCCAGGAAAATAAGGGTTTCTAAAATCAACTCTAAAAAGTATATGTATACACGCACCCCTATGTGCTTTTCAGTGAAAATGTTTCTCCAGAGAAAGGGAGGAAAGTTGAGCACCCCACAAATATCTGCGCATATGGAGATTCCAGCCCCGTTTCCAGGGAGCGTCTCCTCGTGTTCAGAGAGAAGATGTAGTGCTTCACTGTCTTCCCATCTCCCATCCTCCTGTCCCCTGTGTGCAGACAGGGACGGCTTGATCTGCAGCTTAGGCACGTCTGCTTTCACACATCCTTAACTTTCACCTGCTGCCTCGTGTGATAAAATTAATCTTGGGCAAGGATCTAATTGATTTTCTCCTAATCACCATCTTCTTTCTTACGTGCTCCCAGAATATGCTTTAAGACCTGATCCAGAGCTGCCTCTGTTTCCATCTAACCATAAACTCGGCACTATTTCAAGCTTAGAGGAATTTACCAATATCGTCTGATCTGTCCTGATCTGCACTGTACATTGCTTAGTACAAAACCTTAGGTGACCATGGCTGTCGTGGAAACATGAGAAGCATCTCACCCCACAGCTCGATGCTGTGTTTGTGGCAGATGTGGGTGAGGCCAGGCCTGTTCCAAGTGTTTTCTGTTACAGACCACAGCAAGAACGACCCCAGCCAGATACTTAAGGGGAACACAGGCTATTGTTCGATGGGAAGCCAATCCCAGTACGGGCCAAAGCTCTAAAACTGTGCATACCTGCTGTCCCAGAAATTCTTCCAGGAATTGATCATAAGGAAATAATCATGAATATGAACAGATTTAGCTATGAGGATGATTATAGTGGCTTTACTCATAAAAGCAACATATCTGAAACAACCTCAGTGGTTGCACCAATGTGCAGCCATATTATGGGATATGACGACCTCTTTAAAAACAGTGATCCTCCAGGGGTGGGGAAGATTTGTGTTCATGAGTAATGATAGGGAAGGCCATTACTTCTGAATGACAAAGGGATAAAAAACATTTTCTGTAACAAAGAGAGAGATGCCAATCCAGATATGGGGTCTCTTTCCTCTTCAAAGCAATGTGGGTCATTTTTCTGAATTGCACCTTTACTGTAACTCATAGAGAATATTATATATATATATAATATATACAATAAATATCATATTTATATAAACATATAAAAATAAACATATAAATACATAAAAAATATAATAAGTATATAATAATAATACCACCGCCACACCTCCCAGCATTTACTGAGAACCATTTGAAGTGCTTTATTCCTCACAACAAGCCTATAAGGAAACTGTTATCCCTGTTTTCCAGAAGAGGAGACTGAGGCCATGCAATGGCAGATAACTGGCCCACGTCACACAGCCAGAGAGCAGCCGAGGAGGACTCTCACTCAGGTGCCTGGTGCCCATGAGTGCTTTCAACCACCGTGTTCTCCTGGCTCCCTGAATGCACACATCTGAGAGCAGTTATCCTGCCGACTTACCATTACCTATTCACTTGTCTACTTCCTTTATTCAAATGTGAGCTCCTTACAGACGAGGTCACGTTTTTATACTCCTTGGTGTCTGCGTGTGATTAAACAGGAACTAATAATAGTAGCAGCAGCTCTCAGTCGATGGCCTTGCCATGTCTAGGCCTGTGCCAGCTGCCTAGCTGCATAAGTTCATTGAATCCACACCACTTCCCTATGAGGTAGGCCCTATTATCCCTATTTTACAGACAAGTAAACTGAGGCTGAGAGAAGGCAGGAGACTTGCCTGAATGCTGTCGCCGGCACAGGGACCCAGGGCTGCCTGCCTTCGGGCACAGCTGGGACCCTCGACTCCCACCCTCCACCACTGGACTCCCTCATTACAAAGGCTGAAACCAGACTGGAGATTTGAGGGCCCAGTAACCCAATTGCTGCAAAGAACTCAGAAATCCAGAGGTGAAAACAAGATTCGATACAGTTGTGGTGAGAACACTCTGCTACCTGGAACAAAGAGGGCAATGCTCTCCTATTAATCCGTGAATTAATTCCACACATTTACTAAGCATCCACTGTGTGTCAAGCCCAGGAGAGGTGGAGGGGAAGGACAAGCAAGCCAAACAAGGTCCCTGTGCAGAGAGAGCCCCATTCCAGTGGGGCGTGTGACTCGCACGAATAAGCACTGAGTTACAACCCGAGAAAAGGAAGGGAAACTGGTTCTAGGGGAGTCGCTAACAAAAGACAGGCCGAAGAAGTGACGCCTGAGCTTAGATCTGATCGTGCAGCTGGAGGAAAAGGGGCTCAGCTGTCTGCCCACAGGGGACAGAAAGAGGATCCTGGGCAGCGTGGCCCTCCCTTTCATCCTCAGCACCCCTGCTTCCTGTCCTGTTGAGGTTACTCAGCCACGGAACCCGGCAGGGTACAATGGCCGATACAGTGTCCTCAAGGACACAAAAGGCAGCAACGCACACAGAGGCTGGAGGTGAGCACCCCGGGCAGCTGGGAGGAGGCCTGGATGTCCCCTGGGGACCATGTTGGCCCTGAGTAGTGGCACTCACGTTTCTCTGTTGACTGCATGGTGTGGAAGAGCGTCAGGGGCCTCTCGCTGCAGGATGGGGGCTTGGAGTCACTGCTCTTCTTCCGAGACAGGTGCAGCTGGGCATTGGTGAGGGGTGCGTCAGGCACCGTGTTAAATATCTGCAAAATAGTTTCATAAAAAGGTTACACGCTACTGTGAACTGGGGAGATAGCTCAGGTCCAGACAAGTATGACGGAAAAGCTTGATGGAGTCTAAGAATCAGCAAGAAAAAGACTGAAAAAGACAACCAAGATTTGCTCAGGACTCTATTTTAAACATCTCTAGGAATTGGCACGAAACGTCCTCCTTTGGAAGTGCATCCCAAGGTTTGGGAACCATTCACTTCCACTTCTCACCCCTTCTGCTATCATTTCCACAGATCTGCTTTTTGCTTGTTCTCTCTCCGAAGCCAATGGAAAGCTGCTGTGCTAAATATAAGCCATTGTCTGTGAAGAGGGCTTAAAGTTTTTTGACCACCTTTGTCCAGAACGGATGAACTAAAACTACTTTACTTTTCCTCATTGGTTCTGTTTCCCAGTTCTTAACAACTGCTTCACAACTTTCTGAGGCTGTGAAACATGCATTTAAATAACATCCCCCAAAAGAAGCCCAGAACAGGGCAGCATCTTCTAGTCCTCAATCATCCCCAGATGGAGCACCTAGTTCAGCAGCTTTGTGTTATCTTTGATGCTGAGCGTTCTTTTTCTTATTTAAAAAAGGGAAAGAAGGTTGTTTCCCCCAAATCTTGATGATAGAAGTAACATACAGTATGTAACATACAGTATGTAACATACATACTACAAACAGTTTGGAAAATGTAGAAAAGCATCAAGAAGGAAATAGAAAAATTATCCCAATTCCACTATTTAGAGGTAACCACTGTTAGCATTTGAGTTTTATTTCCATATGAGGTTTTTTCTTTTAAGCTTTCATTGCAAAAAAAAAAAAAAAAAGTCCATGGTAAAAACTGAGAAGCAAATGACAGATAAAAATCATGACAATGCTCATCTTTTTTTTCCTACAGATCCAAGTACAACAGAATTATTATAATAGCTACCACTTACATGGCGCTTACCATGATTACAGTCACTGCCATGCAAGGTCGGCTCCCTAGGGACCAGTCGCTGCATGTATTTTCATGTAGCTCACTCAGTTCTGAGTGACCTTGAACTTCAAGTACTGTCCTCACCATTTATAATGAAGGACTGAGGCAGAGAGGTTAAGCTGCCACAATTATAGATACACTTACAGATGGTAACATAGAAACCTATGTCCCTAGATTTTCTCAATTCCTTTTAAAATGCATATAATAACAACAACACTAATTCATTCAATCTAGAAAGATCTTTTCAGCATCTCCTTTATACCAGGCACACTGGGTACAACAGTGCTTGAGGCCAACACGTCTCCTGTGGTTAGAGAATTTGCATCTAGTAGCTGTGATTTACTGAGTATCTACCACGTCAAGTGCTTTGTATGAGTTATCTCATTTAATGTTAAAACACACTTCTCCATAATTGGAATTCTATTCTTTATACAGTTTTGTATCCTATACGTTTTCTCTAACATTATATTGTAACATTTCTCCCTTCATGAAGAAAATCTTCACACCTGATTCTTCCTAGTTGCATAACACACCCACTGTATTAAGATATCAATATTTATTGATCCACTCATTATCATCTCTTACTCTCTGGAGCTGGCCTCCTTCTGGATTTTCTCTTTCCCAACAATCACGAGTAATGAGAGCACAGTGGTGGCACCTCCACTCCCCTCACCTATGGGTGGCCCTAGACACATCAGAGTCTTTCTCATAGCTTTCCCTCCTTTGTGCACGCATTTAAAAGCAGAAATCAGAAACTGAGATATAGGAAGCAAAGTCATAAGAATGATAAGAATTTCAGCCAAAACAGCTGCTCTCCATGAGTTGGCAGGTCCTTGGGCTCCAATGATGCCAGCCAGCTGGTTCAGTCAGTCTTGCTCCCAAACACAGCTGTCTGAAAACAGCATTATCATACTTTCCCTAGGGGACTGAACTTTCAACAAAATAAATTGAATCACTACATAGCTGAGTTCAACTGGGGAGAGGAGGTAAGGAGAGAAGGGGACCTAAAACAAAAACAACAAAAACCTTCTGGCTGGGCTTCCCAGATGGCGTAGTGGTTGAGAGTCCGCCTGCCGATGCAGGGGATACGGGTTCGTGCCCCAGTCCGGGAAGATCCCACATGCCGCGGAGCGGCTGGGCCCATGAGCCATGGCCGTTGAGCCTGCACGTCCGGAGCCTGTGCTCTGCAATGGGAGAGGCCACAACAGTGAGAGGCCCGCGTACCGCAAAAAAAAAAAAAAAAAAAAAATCCTTCTGGCTTCCAGAGGAGTTGGAACCCCTAAAAATCAGTACCAGTGTTACACATGTCGCCAGGCTCCTTCTGAGCATCTTCAAGGGAAGAAAAGAGAAATTATGGTTGTTGTTGAGCTCAAGGACCACTAAGCTTCTCAGAAGCTCTCTCCCCCTTTGTTCTGTCCTCCAGCAATGCTGAGCCAGGGCTGCTCCTAAGTGACACCCCATGCACCATTACCACTGGCACTTGCTCTTATATAGGAGTGTTTGCCCCTGCCAGCCACTGTGCAAGGTACTTTACATGACTTACCTCTAAGTCAAAGGTACTAAGCAGGATGACCATTCCACAGGAAGAGATTTCCTAATGCCACACGGCTTAACAAGAGAGGGGCTGGGATGGGACCCTAGGGCTGCAGTTTCTAACATCTCCACTCCCCACCTCTGCAGCAGTCCTCAGCATTCAGCTCATCTTCTCTGGCTAATCTACACTACAGAAGCTGGTGCCCAAACCCACAAGTACAGATTTCAACAAATAATGATATCCCTTAGCACCCTTCTGCCTCTGGCCTTAAGTACAGCATGTTCGGCAATCCGAGCTAAAAAACATCTAAAAATGAATTCAGACACACATAGGTCCCCACCTCCTTATGTCTGGCCTCCAAATTTTGTCTCTCTTTTCCGTTTTTTTTCTTTTTCATTTCTTTTCTCTTATTTTTTAATACTTTTTATTGGAATATAGTTTCTTTACAATGTTGTGTTAGTTTGTCTCCTTTCCTAAAGAGCTACTGAGAATGAGAACCTCACTCAACCACAATGTGAAGAAAGATAATGCATATGCATTTTCATTTCAACTGTCACCAGAAATGTGAGCATTTCTTCTTTCCTAAAAACTGTAGTAGATGCTGGAGAAACAAAGAAGAGTGAGTCGTGAGGAAGGACCATGGATTTAGACAGATGCGTGGAAAACTGCTTCCAAAACAGTGTTTATACACAGGCAAAACGGGAGGAGACACGGGAACACATGAGAATTACATTCTGCTCATTGGCTGTTTTCTCTAAAAGGAAAGCTACTGGAGCATACTAGAATCAGTTCTAGGAGATGGAGATTTTCACCATGGGCCAGAGCTATAGTCCTGAAGGCCAGCTCTCTGGGACTCAGTGTGAGCCAGGCCCAGGCTTTTGAAGAACTCCGAAGGGCTATTCTTGAGATCAAATGCACTAATGTGCAAGTGGGGCCTGCTGTGAAATGTGGAGTGCCAGACAAGGGACTATCACCACTATTATTATACATGGTTTTCCCAGGCACAAGGGCACCTCTACAAATCAGACCAAGTCAGAACAGAAGACACAGACTTTCACTAAGGAGTCTGAGCAGTCATTCCCCAAATTACTTTTGTTCCTTTAACTCTGAAACTTGAATACATGCAAGTTGTTAAAAGGCTGCTCACTGCCTGGCCACCTTCTCAGCCAGGCCAAAAGATGTGTCTGTGAAAAAAGCTTGAGTTGAATTCTGATGAGAATCCGAATGATTCACAGTTTTGCTGGTTGTTCCAATCCTATTTTGTTTGGAAGGGATGACTTCAAGAGAATCTCATGAAGTTTCCTTCATTCTGTTAAGAAGAATCACTGTACAAATGCCTCTGCTGAACGATGGAAGCATGAGCTCATGTAATCTCTGAGCAATGGATTTATGGAGCTCTACCATGTGGCTGGAATAATCTCATTTCACAGACACTTTCCAACTTAACACAAAAGGGGGGGATTTATTCTGTGCCCCAAGTGCCCCATTAATTCTGTTCAAACTTACAAACGAATTCTGACTTAGTCAGGAATGCCTTAGAAATAAAAGTTACAAGGGAGGCTGTAAGCCTTCTGGAAGCTACTGGGGAGTAAGACTGTAAAATAAAAATATGATTCTGGGGCTTCCCTGGTGGCACAGTGGTTGAGAGTCCGCCTGCCGATGCAGGGGACACGGGTTCGTGCCCCGGTCCAGGAAGATCCCACATGCCGCGGAGCGGCTGGGCCCGTGAGCCATGGCCGCTGAGCCTGCGCGTCTGGAGCCTGTGCTACGCAACGGGAGAGGCCACAGCAGTGAGAGGCCCGCGTACCGCAAAAAAAAAAAAAAAAAAGATTCTGGATAACGCTCCCAAGTATCCCAATTTCAATCTTCCTATAAGTGGAATTAGTAGACCTGCAAATACCAAGCTGCTGTTTCTCCTTAAGCTGTGTGGCAGAGTGGTCAGGGGTGGCTTGGCCTCTACCGTCACATAGAACTGGGCTGAGTCCTGATCCAGCTGCTCAGTGGGCAGGACCTACAGCTACACTGACTTCACCGTCAGAGACATTGGCATCATTGCCATGTCACGGATGTCACCTATATGTGGAATCTAAAAAAAAGGTACAAATGAACTTATTTATAAAACAGAAATAGAGTCACAGATGTAGAAAACAAACCTATGGTTACCAAGGGGGAAAGGGAGGAGGGATAAATTGGGAGATTGGGATTGACATAGACGCACTACTATATATAAAACAGATAACTAATAAGAACCTACCTTATAGCACAGGGAACTCTGCTCAGTACTCTGTAAGGACCTATATGGGAAAAGAATCTAATATATGTATAACTGATTCAATTTGCTGTACAGCAGAAACTAACACAACATTGTAAATCAACTATACTCCAATAAAAATTAATTAAAAAATAAACCTAAACACCATCCAAAAAAAAAAAAAATATATATATATATAGGAAAGGAATTTACAGTCATTATATGGGTAGAAAGCAAATAGGTGTTGGAGCTATACAGACTTGGGTTCAACTGGGGCAAGAGCCTTAACCCCTCTGAGACTGTTTCCCTTGTGTAAATGGGGATCTAACACCTGTCTTGCAGGGATACTGAAAAGCTAATGCATATTAAATGCTGAGCACAGAATTTGACAGAGTGGGCAGGAGGTAGTAGTGGTATAAGTGACAGTAAAAATATCCAAAGTTTATTGAGTATTTATCATGCTGTTATTTACATGGATTATCTCAGGATTTTACTCTACTATTATTCTTGTCATCTTGTAGGTGAGGAAACTGAGACTCATTGAGACTAACTGATTTGTTCAAGGTCACATAAATGAGTACAGCTGGACTGGGACTTAAGACAGCTTAGCTGGACTGTCTGGGTCTTAACCACCTGTGGCCTTTATACGTGTCAGTAATTTGAGAGACAGAGGACAAAATGCAAAGATCATAAGTTCTGGAGTCTGATGGATCTGATTTTAGTCACTCACTAGCTTCTGTGACTTTGAGCAAGTTATATAACTCTGACCTTTAGCTGCCACATCTGTAAAAACTCCCGGGACTGAGGCGAGGACTGAAGCACCTAACACTGTTTGACACTCAGTGTTCAAAAGACATGATTGCATTCAATAAAAAAGTATAAGAAGGGAAATAATTGGAGACTCAACAATGAATTATCTGCAGTCAGGACATGAAGATTTAATTTATAAGTGCAAATTTAATTACTGCTCTTTGTATAACATCGATCTCAACTGCTTTACAACATTAGAATTTGCTGTTCTTTTCCCCTTGCATTGTCTACAAAATTCAAATTTCACTGGCCCCCCTCGGGCCCATCTTGACATTGGAGACCATTGACACTTGTGGAATTTATTCTTAGCCATGTCACATACACATTTTTATACCTTTTCCAATCCCATCTGTAACATGCTCCTGCAATTTACAAGGATTAGAAGCCTTCTAGTAACGTGTGTGGTGTACTCTTTATTACGTGCTGTGATTTTTATGGGAGGAAAATTAGGTCATGATGAAGAGTTCCTGGTCTGTAACTGCCAAGTAGCTCTGAGACAATAAATCAATGACAGAGGCCTAGGATTACAAGGCAAAAGAGAAAGGCTTCTATAAGAGAAGGGACTAAGCATTTTCCTAAAACATAAATGTATCAGGGTTTCAAGTAACAAAAAATAATAAGTTATGGGCTTGGTTAATCTGAGGAGTATCTGCTTTGGAGGTGGAGGACTAGGCCTATGGAGCATGGCTCACACACTGCCCACTCTTTCTATCCACAGGCTGTAGAATAGAACTGCTCAGGGCACGAGAAGCCATAAACCCAGCACCTTTCTGCTGGAAAGCCTGGCAAGTCTTAGCAGGGCTCATTTAATATACCAGTTAAGAAGCCAAATTCAGAGGCTACAGCCACAGAGAGGTTTTTTTTAAGGAGAGTTGGAAGTCCGATGTCCTGTTGGTATCAGATTTTGGCCCAGGGAACAACAATTTGGAAAGTAGTTTGAGTAGTTTTATTAAAAGTCCCTCAAAAGGAAACAATTCCATTTAGTAACTGGCAGTATATATAGTCAACCTGGGTAATCCATGGGATGCTGTGATTTTCCTTATCTCCAGAAAGATTCTATTTCCTGTTATCTTTGCTGAGAGGAATGGATTAAAACATAACAAAACTCCACCCTTATTTGAGAACCATTAAAGGAGCTCAAACAATGATTAGTTTATCTGGGGCTTTATTGGCTGGGGGTGGGGGGGCTGCAGAATATAGATGTTCAGATCCACAACCTTATGACACTAACAAAGAACTGTTTGCACGGCACTTGACACAGCAAATAGAAGAAAAGCCTGTGACAGAAGCATTCCAGCTGAGCATATAAGTAAATCTAGCTTATTTCTAAACCTAACATGGACAGGACCAGACAGAATATACTCAGAAACCAATGTAAGGAAAGGTAACAACAACAACAATAAATCAATGAACAGATGAAAAAAGCCATGGTCATGAGGCACAAGATTAGCTTCCCAAGCAGGCCACAGTAACAGGAGTAAAAAGTGTGCAGGCATTCTTCTTCTTCGTCATCATCATCATTATCATCACCATCAGCATCATCATCAATTTTGCATATCAACAGCCGCTTGAAATAACAAGGAAATGAAATACAACTGCCCAACACTTTGTCAGTTGCCAGAAACTGTTCAAATCAATTGCATTCTATTAATTGATGCACATTTTGTGTACAAACCCCAACACTGATACAATGGATTCCAAAGCCACCAACATCTTGGTAAAAGCAGATCAAGGCACTTTGGTGGGCCCAAATCAACTCAAATCAAGACAACCTTGAAAGACACTACCATTTTAACAGGAACGCAAGTTTGCTTAGGACTTGCTGCTTACACTAGCTGTTAAGCAAGGACATCCATGGTTGCTCGCTCTTCTCCTTGACATATAAGATTAAAAGTTAACATGTATTAAAAAGGGGCAAAAAAAAAGGGGGGGCACTGATCTTTGGGCATTTCTAAGAATTAACAACTCAAAGATCACCACTCCTACCTCTTCCAAAGCCTACTGATGGACTGGAAAAAGAATCATAACTTATTTTGTAAAACATCAACAGCCATTAAAAGGAACAATACTGATAAAAGCACATGGTGCATGGGCACATGTGCACACCCATGTCCTGCTTCATGTGCAGAAACCCTTTTGAATGCCACAGCCAAAAGAAACATCATGGACTGTTCAAAACAATCCTACTATTACATGTTGGAACTTAACAGGAAGATGTTAAGACATACACATAATCTGAGATTTCATGTTTAACCAAATCTATGAAAAGGTGGCAGTTTGATTCTTGACAGGATTGTTTTTCCTACACATTTAAATTTTTCAAAGTCATTGGCAAGCTAACCTTTAAAAAGAGAAATAAAAGGAAAACCTTGTAAGAAATTGCAGAATTTCTGGGCTTTTTGGTATCTTGAACAATGAAAGCGTTCAGTATCTTGAAATCTTAACTAGATGCATATAAATATTGATAACTTCCACTATAACCCCAGGTATTGGGCTAATTGATGTTTTAAGGCTCAGGGTGACAAGGTGTGAGCTGGGTAAAGATTCTGTGCATATAGAAATGGTAACTTAAAATAATTATTACCTTAAAACAAACAGAGAAAGAGCCAAAGTCTTTGCCCTCTGAACTTTTAACTCTGAAATTTGACTACAGATAAAAAGAGCCAGACTCTCAAATCTGTTCTTTAGCTTTCAGATAATCCAAGTCGAGTCCAGGGTATGGAGCTGTTGATGGGAAATGATGCCATGAGCTACTATTTCCCTTTAGGAAGTCTGGCAAAAAGACCCAGATAAAAGCCATTAGGATCCTACTCTACCCTATAATAAGTAAAGGCTGTATGTCAAAGGTTACAGTCTCTGAGCAAGACTTTTAAAATATATAGCCACAAGTTTACTACAGTGTGGTAAACTCTATGGTTTTGTTTTTATTTAATGAGTGATTCTGATATCAGCAACCAGAGTACAATCTGGTTCACCTTCCAGGGATGTCCTTCTCAAGTGCTGATACAATCATTTTACCTCTCTACTTGGAATCCCCCGAGAGCTCCCATTTTTCAGAAATAAGTGCCAACCTTTTCCCATAGCTTTCAAGACCCTTGACAGATAGGCTCAATCCAACCTCTGGCATCATCTCTGACCACTTGCTAACATAACCCAAAGTTCTTTCACAACCATTTCGTTTTAATACACACGAGTTGATTCATGTTGATTAACTGATTAATGTTCCTCTGGAAGGCTGTCCCCCCATCTCTACTCTTGCTCTGCCTAGAAATTGTCTATTTATCTGTCAGAGCCAGGCACAAGCAGAATTAAATTATTTCTCCTCAGTGGTACCACACACTTTATTCATCTTACTGGATGTCACTTAGCATACTATATTATGGTTAGTTATATCCTGAGAAAACAGGAGGGCCTTGGAAAAAAAGGTCCTGCCTCATTTATCTTAGGTCAAGAGTAGGTGCTCAATAAATGCAGTCACTAGAGATTAACAAGAATAGATTTAATAGCTTGGGTTATGAAAGGAGTCCTAAGTTCAACCCTTGTTCCTCTCCTAACAAGCTGTTTTTTCAACTCTCTGGACTCTAGGTTCAAAATTTGTAAAATAGAGCTAAAAATACTGACCTTATAGTGTTGCTGTGAAAAATAAATGATATGATGAATATAAGGCTGCTTAGCACAATGCCTTGCGGACAATAAGCTGTAAGTAAAAGTTAACTATTACTATCATTATTATTATTACTGCTAGACTATGTACATTAAAAAGACACATTACCTTCAACTGAGTAAATAAATCAGTATGTATTACCAACATGGAAAACGAACAATTTATAAAAAATTATAAAACATGAATAATCCATATCTTCTGGCTTTTTCCTCTCTGCCTTCACTTACTTTGGGATATATATTTTGTACAAATTGGTCCAAACATTGCTCCCCTCCGCAGGGTTGTGCAGGAGGTGAAGGACCAAGTTTCTGAAGCATCACAACAGGTTAAGTATGTGGTTAGCGTACTTAATTTGACCAAACTGAATGTCTTTGAGAAACACATCACTAAGGCTCCCACGAACAAGAAACAGGTGGGTTCTCTGTGACAAGAGAAGATCAGCAGGGGATGTTTCTACACAAACAGGTGCTGTCTTTTTTCTTCTTTTTCTAAACAAAGCTTCTGTCTCCTTTTTTTGAATTTTCTTTTATTTATTTTCTTATACAGCAGGTTCTCATTAGTCATCAATTTTATACACATCAGTGTATACATGTCAATCCCAATCACCCAATTCATCACACCACCACCACCACCCCCCGGCCGCTTTCCTCCCCTTGGTGTCCATACGTTTGTTCTCTACATCTGTCTCAATTTCTGCCCCGCAAACCGCTGCAGCTGTACCATTTTTCTAGGTTCCACATATATGCATTAATATACGATATTTGTTTTTCTCTTTCTGAATTACTTCACTCTGTATAACAGTCTCTAGATGCATCCACGTCTCTACAAATGACCCAAGTTCGTTCATTTTTATGGCTGAGTAATATTCCATAGTATATATGTACCACATCTTCTTTATCCATTCATCTGTCGATGGGCATTTAGGTTGCTTCCATGACCTGGCTATTGTAAATAGTGCTTCAATGAACACTGGGGTGCATGTGTCTTTTTGAATTATGGTTTTCTCTGGGTATATGCCCAGTAGTGGGATTGCTGGGTCATATGGTAATTCTATTTTTAGTTCTTTAAGGATCCTCCATACTGTTCTCCATAGCGGCTACATCAATTTACATTCCCACCAACAGTGCAAGAGGGTTCCCTTTTCTCCACACCCTCTCCAGCATTTGTTGTTTGTAGATTTTCTGATGATGCCCATTCTAACTGGTGTGAGGTGATACCTCATTGTAGTTTTGATTTGCATTTCTCTAATAATGAGTGATGTTGAGCAGCTTTTCATGTGCTTCTTGGCCATCTTTATGTCTTCTGTGGAGAAATGTCTATTTAGGTCTTCTGCCCATTTTTGGATTGGGTTGTTTGTTTTTTTAATAGTGAGCTGCATGAGCTGTTTATATATTGTGGAGATTAATCCTTTGTCCATTGATTCGTTTGCAAATATTTTCTCCCATTCTGAAGGTTGTCTTTTTGTCTTGTTTATGGTTTCCTTTGCTGTGCAAAAGCTTTGAAGTTTCATTAGGTCCCATTCTTTTATTTTTGCTTTTATTTCCATTACTCTAGGAGGTGAATCAAAAAATATCTTTCTGTGATTTATATCAAAGAGTGTTCTTCCTATGTTTTCCACTAAGAGTTTTATAGTGTCCAGTCTTACATTTAGGTCTAATCCATTTTGAGTTAATTTTTTGTGTATGGTGTTAGGGAGTGTTCTACTTTCATTCTTTTACATGTAGCTGTCCAGTTTTCCCAGCACCACTTATTGAAGAAACTGTCTTTTCTCCATTGTATATCCTTGCCTCCTTGGTCATAGATTAGCTGACCATAGGTACGTGGGTTTATCTCTGGGCTTTCAATCTTGTTCCATTGATCTATATTTCTGTTTTTGTGCCAGTACCGTATTGTCTTGATTACTGTAGCTTTGTAGTATAGTGTGAAGTCAGGGAGTCTGATTCCTCCAGCTCTGCTTTTTTCCCTCAAGATTGCTTTGGCTATTCAGGGTCTTTTGTGTCTCCATACACATTTTAAGATTTTTTGTTCTAGCTCTGTAAAAAATGTCATTGGTAATTTGAAAGGGATTGCATTGAATCTGTAGATTGCTATGGGCAGTATAGTCATTTTCACATTACTGATTCTTCCAATCCAAGAACATGGTATGTCTCTCCATCTGCTGGTATCATCTTTAATTTCTTTCATCAGTGTCTTGTAGTTTTTTGCATACAGGTCTTTTATCTCCCTAGGTAGGTTTATTCCTAGGTATTTTATTCTTTTTGTTGCAATGGTAAATGGGAGCGTTTCCTTAATTTCTCTTTCAGATTTTTCATCATTAGTATATAGGAATGCAAGAGATTTCTGTGCATTAACTTTGTATCCTGCAACTTAACCAAATTCATTGATTAGCTCTAGTAGTTTTCTGGTGGCATCTTTACGATTCTCTATGCATAGTACCATGTCATCTGCAAACAGTGACAGTTTTACTTCTTCTTTTCTAATTTGTATTCCTTTTATTTCTTTTTCTTCTCTGATTGCCATGGCTAGGACTTCCAAGACTATGTTGAATAATAGTGGTGAGAGTGGACATCCTTGTCTTGTTCCTAATCTCAGAGGAAATGGTTTCAGTTTTTCACCATTGTGAATGATGTTTGCTGTGGGGTTGTCATATATGGCCTTTATTGTGTTGAAGTAGGTGTCCTCTATGCCCACTTTCTGGAGAGTTTTTAACATAAATGGGTGTTGAATTTTGTCAAAAGCATTTTCTGCATTTATTCAGATGATCATATGGTTTTTATTCTTCAATTTGTTAATATGGTGTATCACATTGATTAATTTGCGTATATTGAAGAATCCTTGAATCCCTGGGAGAAATCCCACTTGATCATGGTGTATGATCCTTTTAATGTGCTGTTGGATTCTGTTTGCTAGTATTTTGTTGAGGATTTTTGCACCTATATTCATCAGTGATATTGGTCTGTAATTTTTTTGTTTGTAGTAGCTTTGTCTGGTTTTGGTATCAGGGTGATGGTGGCCTCACAGAATGAGCTTGGGAGTGTTCCTTCCTCTGCAACTTTTCAGAAGAGTTTGAGAAGGACGGGTGTTAGCTCTTCTCTAAATGTTTGATAGAATTCACCTGTGAAGCCATCTGCTCCTGGACTTTTGTTTGTTGGAAATTTTTAACCACAGTTTCAATTTCATTACTTGTGATTGGGCTGTTCATATGTTCTATTTCTTCCTGGTTCCGTCTTGGAAGGTTATACCTTTCTAAGAATTTGTCCATTTCTTCCAAGTTGTCCATTTTATTGGCATAGAGTTGCTTGTAGTAGTCTCTTACGATGCTTTGTATTTCTGTGGTGTCTGCTGTAACTTCTCCTTTTTCATTTCTAATTTTATTGATTTGAGTCCTCTCCCTCTTTTTCTTGATGAGTCTGGCTAATGGTTTATCAATTTTGTTTATTTTCTCAAAGTACGACCTTTTAGTTTTACTGATCCTTGCTATTGTTTTCTTTGTTTTTATTTCATTTATTTCTGCTCTGATCTTTATGATTTCTTTCCTTCTGCTAACTTTGGGTTTTGTTCATTCTTCTTCCTCTAGTTCCTTTAGGTGTAAGGTTAGATTGTTTATTTGAGATTTTTCTTGTTTCTTGAGGTAGGCTTGTATAGCTATAAACTTCCCTCTTAGAACTGCTTTTGCTGCATCCCATAGGTTTTGGATCGTCGTGTTTCCATTGTCATTTGTCTCTAGGTATTTTTTTATTTCCTCTTTGATTTCTTCAGTGATCTCTTGGTTATTTAGTAATGTATTGTTTAGCCTCTATGTGTTTCTATTTTTTACAGGTTTTTTTTCCTGTAATTGATATCTACTCTTATAGCATGTGGTCAGAAAAGATGCTTGATATGATTTCAATTTTCTTAAATTTACTGGGGCTTGATTTGTGACCCAAGATGTCATCTATCCTGGATAATGTTCCGTGCGCACTTGAGAAGAAAGTGTAATCTGCTGTTTTTGGATGGAATGTCCTATAAATATCAATTAAATCTATCTGGTCTGTTGTGTCATTTAGAGCTTGTGTTTCCTTATTTATTTTCATTTTGGATGATCTGTCCATTGGTGTAAGTGAGGTGTTAAAGTCCCCCACTATTATTGTGTTACTGTTGGTTTCCTCTTCTATAGCTGTTAGGAGTTGCCTTATGTATTGAGGTACTCCTATGTTGGGTGCATATATATTTATAATTGTTATATCTTCTTCTCTGCGCTTCCTGGACTAGGGTGGCTATTTCCTTTCCCATGTTAGGGAAGTTTTTGACTATAATCTCTTCAAATATTTTCTCGGATCATTTCTCTCTCTCTTCTCCTTCTGAGACCCCTGTAATGCGAATGTGGCTGTGTTTAATGTTGTCCCAGAGGTCTCTTCGGCTGTCTTCATTCCTTTTCATTCTTTTTTCTTTATTCTGTTCTGCAGCAGTAAATTCCACCATTCTGTCTTCCAGGTCACTTATCCGTTCTTCTGCCTCAGTTATTCTGCTATTGATTCCTTCGAGTGTAGTTTTCATTTCAATTATTGTATTCTTCATCTCTGTTTGTTTGTTCTTTAATTCTTCTAGGTCTTTCCTAAACATTTGCATCTTCTCGATCTTTGCCTCCATTCTTTTTCCGAGGTCCTGGATCATTTTCACTATCATTATTCTGAATTCTTTTTCTGGAAGTTTGCCTATCTCCACTTCATCTAGTTGTTTTTCTGGGGTTTTATCTTGTTCCTTCATCTGGTACATAGCCCTCTTCCTTTTCATCTTGTCTGTCTTTTTGTGAATGTGGTTTTTGTTCCACAGGCTGCAGCACTGTAGTTCTTTTTACTTCTGCTGTCTGCCCTCTGGTGGATGAGGCTTTCTAAGAGGCTTGTGCAAGTTTCCTGATGGAAGGGACTGGTGGTGGGTAGAGCTGGCTGTTGCTCTGGTAGGCAGAGCTCAGTAAAACTTTAATCCACTTGACTGCTGATGGGTGGGGCTGGGTTCCCTCCCTGTTGGTTGTTTGGCCTGAGGCGACCCAACACTGGAGCGTGCAGGCTCTTTGGTGGGGCTAATGCCATGCCAAGGAGTCCTTCCCAGAACTTCTGTTGCCAGTATCCTTGTCCTCAGAGTGAGCCACAGCCACCCACTGCCTCTGCAGGAGACCCTCCAACACTAGCATGTAGGTCTGGTTCAGTCTCCCCTGGGGTCACTGCTCCTTCCCCTGGGTCCCAATGCACACACTACTCTGTGTGTGCCCTCCAAGAGTACAGTCACTGTTTCCCTCAGTCCTGTCAGAGTCCTGTAATCAAATCCCGCTAGCCTTCAAAGTCTAATTCTCTAGGAATTCCTCTTCCCGTTGCCAGACCCCTAGGTTGGGAATCCTGACGTGGGGCTCAGAACCTTCACTCCAGTGGATGGCCTTCTGTGGTATAAGTGTTCTCCAGTTTGAGAGTCACCCACCCAACAGTTATGGGATTTGATTTTATTGTGATTGCGCCCCTCCTACCATCTCTTTGTTGCGTCTCCTTTGTCTTTGGATGTGGGATTTCTTTTTTGGTGAGTTCTAGTGTCTTCCTGTCGATGATTGTTCAGCAGTTAGTTGTGACTCTGGTGTTCTCACAAGAGGGAGTGAGAGCATGTTCTTCTACTCTGCCATCTTGGTTCAGGCTCTTCTTGCTTCTAAACAGGTGCTGTCTTGAGGGTGTGTGGATGTGCCAGGGACAACATAAAGCAGTTCAGGAGTTATCTTCATTTTTAACCTTTTGTCTGAATGTCTAGTGTTAATCCTCAGTAAACAATGAGGGAGAGGGAGGAGGGGGAGGAGGAGAAAGGGGAGGGGTGGAGAGGAAAGGCCATATGTTTTAGTCAGTTAAAACACAGAAACCTTTTTCCTTCTCTTCAAAAAAGATGTTTTATGAGGAAAGAGAAACTGAATTTTCTCACCAGGAAGAAACTCACTCTCTTCTAAATGTCAATTTTAAAAACAAAGATGTTTTCCCTGTTTTAGACACTGATGAGTTAGCTCTCCATACTGAGGCTTACAAAGGGTATGTGAGGACTGAACCTGTCACTACCACCAAATGTTGCATGCCCCCTGGTTATGTAAAAAATGGCAGTTCTGAGGAGAAACAGAAGACCACTGACAGAACCAAGAAGATTTAGAAAACATAAACAGACCAATCACAAGTAATGAAATTGAAACTGTAATTAAAAATCTTCCAACAAACAGAAGTCCAGGACCAAATGGCTTCATAGGCGAATTCTATCAAACATTTAGAGAAGAGCTAACACCCATCCTTCTCAAACTCTTCCAAAAAATTGCAGAGGGAGGAACACTCCCAAACTCGTTCTATAAGGCCACCATCACCCTGATACCAAAACCAGATAAAGATATCACAAAAAAAGAAAATTATAGACCAATATCACTGATGAACCTAGATGCAAAAATCCTCAACAAAATACTAGCAAACAGAATCCAACAACACATTAAAAGGATCATACACCATGATCAAGTGGGATTTCTCCCAGGGATGCAAGGATTCTTCAATATATGCAAATCAATCAATGTGATACACCATATTAAGAAGTTGAAGGAGAAAAACCATATGATCATCTCAATAGATGCAGAAAAAGCTTCTGACAAAAGTCAATACCAATTTATGATAAAAACTCTCCAGAAAGTGGGCAAAGAGGGAACCTACCTCAACATCATAAAGGCCATATACGACAAATCCACAGCAAACATCATTCTCAATGGTGAAAAACTGGAAGCATTTCCTCTAAGATGAGGAACAAGACAAGGATATCCACTCTCACCACTATTATTCAACATAGTTTTGGAAGTCCTAGCAACGGCAGTCAGAGAAGAAAAAGAAATAAAAGAAATACAAATTGGAAAAGAAGAAGTAAAACGGTCACTGTTTGCAGATGACATGATGCTATACATAGAAAATCCTAAAGATGCCACCAGAAAACTACTAGAGCTAATCAATGAATTTGGTAAAGTTGCAGGATACAAAATTAATGCACAGATATCTCTTGCATTCCGATACAGTGAAAACGAAAGATCAGAAAGAGAAAATTAAGGAAACAATCCCATTTACGACTGCAACAAAAAGAATAAAA